>NC_137836.1:65442914-66642914 GCF_948465745.1 Chenopodium album | reverse complement strand
TGGTTTTATTAATTGCGAGTGGTTCTTTGGGTCGGGGTCGTTTTTGCGGTAAGTTTGACTTACCAAACCCCAACAGTATACAACAAAGACATCTTCCCTATTTTAGTAGGGGGACATTCCCAATCTTGTAATGTAGCTCCTCTTACTGAGAGGACCTAGCCGCCCGAGTGTTGCCGTTATAATCCCCTATTACGACTGATGTTTGATAACATCAAAGCGGTCTAGTACTCAAACAAGAGAACTCACAATACTCATGGTCAAGGAAATAGGTTCCGATAGCCACAATGAGAAGTATACTTATGACGAATTTTAATCTCTTAAAGTATTCTCATAGGTCGATCCAGTATTGTTCTAAAAAAATACATGTGCAAATGATTTATGACAATCATGTCCTCGTAGCACAAGAAACAGTGCTATAAATCAGACTACACACTAATCTCAATTTGTCATTAATTGTCCATCGTTTAAATGACTTCGATTAGGGATAATTTTCGATTATAATATTCAACGTTCACTTAATAGGTGTTTCCTTACCAAGACTGGTCTTGATTCCCTATTTTGAAATTTCCAAGAATCGAATGGACTCATTATTTAATGGAAAATTTAACAACAACAAACCAACCTTTGCTCCATTCTCCCAAAATGGACCAACCTTTAAATCTTCTCAAAATAGACACAAGTTTGCATTTTTTCTCCCATATTAGACCAAGTTGACTTATGACCTAAATAACCGGTCACTTCTTTTTTTCATTTATTTATCTTTTTAATTTAAAATATTAACAAAACAAAATAAAAAAATAAATAAATAAATAAAAAACAAACAAAACAAAAACTCCGACCACCGCCAGCCCTCCACCCCCACCATTGCTATCCCTCCTCCCCCCACCCACTGCAAGCTGAGCATGACGTCTTTCGTGGAACTTTCTTTTTCTAGCCACCCATGACTCATCCTTGTCATCAAGATCAGAATTATAAAACTTAGGTTTGATGGAGTAATCTATTTCATCGTCATCGGAAACTTAGATTTCGGCAGCAATTAATCATAGTTAAATAATTTCCACACCCATTTTATCATCAACATCAATTGCTAAATATCCCTACCACAATCAATTAAGCATAGTTGTGATTCTTGTGAAAGTTCCACACGATATCACCCTCATAAATTTCTCATAAATAAATTGAGCAAAAAAAAAAAAATTCAATTTTTAAAGTATAGTTTGAGTTTGTCGATGGGTATTATGGGACGATTGTTCCACATGATAATTGATAAGAAGAAGAAGAAGGCGAGGCGGTGATGCGGTGGCGCGCCATTGATGATTTTCTGGGTAGAATGAGATCCAATTAGAGGAGATCGGATCAGAGAAATTAAAGGGGATCGATTTTTATCTTGGTGTCGGATTTGATCTTGGTTGATTGGTTTTTGTGTGTTGAGGTGCTGCTTGCAGTTAAGCGTCGGCCGCCGGTTGGCCGGGGAGAGGTGGCTAGTGGGGAGTGGGGCTGGCAGTGGTGGGGAAAGGGACTAAGGGAGGATGTTTTTATTTTTTAATTATTTGATTTTAAAAATTAAAATAAATATTTTTTTATCAATTATCAAAATATTTTTTAAAAAAGTTTAACCAATAAGGACTTGACACGTGGATTGCAACCTGGTATAACAAGTCAAGTGACCTGCTTGGTCTAATTTGGGAGAAAAAAAATACAAACTTGTGTCTATTTTTGGAAGATTTAAAGGTTGGTCCATTTTGGGAGAATGGAGCAAAGGTTGGTTTATTGTTGTTAAATTTTCCTTATTTAATTCTAAACCACAATTAAATAGCAAACGGAGTGATAAAATTGCATGAAATTTTAAATTAATCCAAAACCTGAATGGTTCATCTTATGATAAATGGTTTTTCCGAATGTGTTAAGAGTATCACTCTTTATAAAACATCTATAGAAGTCACACCCATATCTAATATGCTTGATGAAATTGTGAATGTTGTCGTTGAATTACTGCATAGGTTTAGTTATAACTACTTTGCTAATCTTAGCATCTTCATTACTGATCACTTTCATAATAAGATGATAAAATTTGAGATTGTCATGGATTATATGTGATTTAGGATTTATTGTCCAAGTGATGGCTCCCACTCATATTCATGATTGAGACCTTCAACTTGACAACCTACAATCATTAACGTTCATCAACGAACTTTCCATAGAACATCTTCTTTATTATCGCCATTAAGGCAACAATATTCTCAACATATATTTTAGTAGACTTCCTGATGATGCTTTGCTTGGGTTTCATTCCAAATGGCTCACAATGATTTGGGATACTCTAATCACTTGTGATCATGAAAATTTTCCTTAAATTCCTACACATTACACATGGATCCACATCCATGTTACCATTCTCAAGCCACGACTTATTGTTAGCTTGTGCTTATAAACGGCTTCCTTGTTAAGGATCTAATCCTTGTTAAGGCTTGTGCTTGCAACATAAATTCTCAAATTGTATTTGTTTCCACAAGTCAAGAACTCATCCTGTTACTTATCCAAGTACTTTGGATGTTCTTGGTCAAAATCTTACGATCTATTACATAGATTCAGGTTGATTGGTGCTTCATACATACTTCACATGCTCTAAGCAAGTAAGTCCTGCGACGATTCCATATCACAGCGTACATGATGGATTAAATTGCAGAGTAATTCTCAATCTTATTCCATTAATTTGTCATTTTAGCTCATTCAGTTTCACCGAGTCTTTGCTAAACAGTTTGCTGTGTGATGTGGTTGAAAGTCTCTATTAGAGTCTTTCATGTTTGACTTAGTATTTGGCCTAGCTTACACTTAGTTCAAACATTTACTTAGTTTTATACATATGGGTCGAAATTCTTTCAAAGTCCTTCAATTCATGTTTAACACGGTAAACTCCTTTACACGTTCAAACATTTTATCAAGTCTATACAATAGAACTTAATATCCAATACGTACTAAGTATCATCTTTTGCTTGGTCCATTGTCGAAAATACTTTCAAATCTAAGCATTTAGCATTTGATAGTTATTTCACAATAGAGTTCGTAAACTTCTCTTTGGACCTTTACTTTTGCTCCCACTAAACTTCTTGTTCATCAGAATTTCTATGTTTCTCCATAAGCCAATCCTCTTATTTACTTTATGAGAAAACACATTCCAATTCCTATATGCAATGCTTCCTTAAATCCCATAACGGATTTCTTGAGCTTGCTTTCAAATCTAGCATTATTTAGATTTTCAAAACCCTTAGACTATTCCATAGTCACTTCCAAAATCCTATTTTGGGGAGGCGGTTTTGGTATCTATTTTGCCATATTTCATATGAGCAATTTTGCTAAAACAATCACGAAAAGACTTTAGCATTCCGATTGGTAAATAGGTTTTTATTAAAATCAACTCCATGAATTTAATTGTATCCTTTTCAACCAATCTAGCTATGTATGCATATACATTTCCACATTTGTTAGTTTTCTACTTGAAAACTTATTTGCAATCGATGGGTCTATCACCCTTTATGCAAATTAATCAAGTTTCAAACATGATTTTCAAACATGGAGTCTATCTCGGATTTTTATGGCCTCTAACCATTATTCGGAATTTGGATTTGTCGTAGCTATCTTACAAGACATTATTCCTTTACTATCTAATATTAAATAGTATGCTTGTAAGTCTTAGGTTTCTAACTTAATAGAAAATTTATAGGATTCAACCCAAGCCTTTGGTGAATTCTATACCTACACGGGGTTATTGCATCAAACACTGTGTTTCAAAGCACTTCCAAAGCCCTTTGATATTCTTGATCTTACTCCAACTTTTCAAAATTTTTGTGATAAATGAATTCTCTTTTAAGGCACTTGTAAAGTCCTTTTGAGTATTCTTGATCAAGTATTCTCACGAAGCCCTTTTAAGGTCTTCCGAGATTCTCAGCTCTAGTTTGTTGCTAAGCTCAATGGTCATCGAGTTCATTTTCTTCCCACTTGTCATTTTGGAAACGTGTTACTTTCCAGAAAGACACCACTTAGAGCAACAAACACTATGTTTTCAATTAGGTTGTGGAGGTAATGCCCATGGCCTCACTTGAATTCTTACAAAGAGACATGTATATTGTCTTTGGGTAAAAGTTCATTGTGATGAAACAAACAGTTAGTTCCCACTTGAGCTATCTTAGCCTTTAATGAGCCATTAAGATCCCACTCAACCACCTAGCTCTTGCTAAGCTGGTGAGCTCCCACTGAGTCACTTAGCTCCTATTGAGCCAGTGAACTCCCACTGTGGCTAAGAGTTTTAGACATATACTTGAAAAGACATTTAGAAGATAATTCTATCCATAACTGAATATGGCGTCCTTTCTTAGCTTTGACATTTTGTTTAGTGTAACATTAGTCCTTCGTGCAAATCTTAAGAACTTTATAGGAAGGGATGTGATCCATCATTGTTCGAGTCATTTTTAAATGGCATCGAGGTCTCCGTGAAGACACTCTATGTTCTTTGTGGAGTTATTTATGAAAATTTAATTTTCATAACTTTGTGATGGTCACGCTTGGCTCAAGAAAACATCGCTCGATCTAATCTAGAAATTTTGATATCTTGCCAAGTCGATTATGTACTTCACTGAAATCTTGAACTATTCAAGGTCAAGTTTGTTCACATTTGATTAATATAGCCATATTCTTTCAAATTCTTTGTGAGACGTTGAAGTAATTGAATCCTCTTTAGCTTTCGGAGTCAATTGTCTATACCAAAATCAATAGCTCTTTACTTTGTCAGTTTCAACAAGTAAGACTTGCTTATCTTAGAACGATTCCGAATCGATCAACTATCAAGAGCCTATCTAATAGAGCCTTGAGTACGTTCTTGTCGATGTAACATTGCTAAAGATGTTCGGAACGCAAATCATGCCCATGAATTTGAGCTTTTGCTAGTTTATCATGTTAAGATTATGTTTGTTTATAATCAAGCATTCTTGACTTATGGTTTAGACAACCATGCCATTCAAATAAATTTGCAACTATTGCTCATTTCTTTGAATGTGAGTCTTTCCGTGTGTAAAGCGATCAATTGCTGATTATGGAACACAATAACCATTTATTTGTTCCAGCCTTAGCTTAAAGGTCTTTAAACAAAGCATACGTTCTTACAACTGATGTAGCACCACTTACTTCATTCTTAGCTTGTAAGTCGATAACTTAGCTTATCTTCAATAGTTTGAGGTCACTTTCAAAGTGGAACACTCAAGCAGTATACGATACTTGTGAAGATAACGAATTGCTAAGTTAACTATAATATAATAATATGAACTCATGGGTTGAAATGAATTCTTATTCCTTTTCTTCGTTCCTCGTTTCCTATATTTCTTATCATACTTTATCTCATAATCTTTTAAGAACCATTTCTTTAAGAGTCTTTGACTTTTATACTTTGTTAGGCATAATTAAGCATCTAATGCGCCGTAAAACAAAGTTTCATCTTTTCCTTTAATTCACGCTTGAATTACTACATCAATGAGTCCTACTCATCTATGTATTAAGCGAAAAGATATGTTGGTTGTCAATATTGACAATTTGAGTTTGTAACTCAATACTTCATGTTTTATCAAAACTACCTAGTATTTCGAATACATGATGTCCAACCGTCCTTTCGGACTTTGTTATAAAAGTCATTTATGAGAATTGTATTTTAGAAATGCTTTACTTTTCTTTGAGAACCATTCTCAAAGGTTTCCTTTACCAATCATGGGAAACAATACAATTTAATTTGGAATTCTACAAATATAAGTGCAAAGTATAACCATTTATCAAGTAAATAACATAATAAGTTTGAAAATTAAAAGGTATTCATGCAAATCTTCAATCTTATTAAACGTCTTATCCACGCATTAAAATTGTCCTCATTTGGCGAGAATAAGTCGATTCCAAGATTCAAAGAAACAAAGAGTGGTTAAGCATGCTTTGGCTTGTCTTAACACTCAATCTCCTAAGGTAAGCAACGCTTTGCTAATGGCTCCAAGCCACTCTTGGTTGAATAAATCGTCGCATCTAATGCTCTCTTAAGAATTTATTCACTTTGCCACGACATGTTAGGACTCCATCACTCATATCGTTGAGTACAACCAAAACCAACTTGCATACCCGGTGTGCCTTACGCTCCTAGGAGAGGTAGTGATGCCTCGCTTTGGCGTAGCCCACCACTACCCTCGTTCGGCTGGTAAGTGTTGTTTTGGAATGACAAATTTTTACTCAATATTTAGGGACCTAGGGTTTCTATGTTGGTTGATTTAAGTAAACTTCATTAATCATCACAACATTTGAAATCCTAAACATGAATCTAACATATAATTCATATACATAAACATATATATATATATCGAAGAACATAAATATAGATGCATTTGGCAACTAGCATGACCCCTTGAGATTTTCAAATCTTCAAAAGGTCTTCATTGCAACTTTCATGGCTACGTCTTCCAAGAACCTCCATCTTCAAGACTTGACCATAATTAAATGCAACTACTAGTATCTACGATTAGGACTAATCTAAATATTAAGGTACAAAAATACTCAACAGTACGCAGACCGTATTTAGATTTACAAAAATACATCACGGATCACAGTCCGTATTTTCTATCCTAATCAGGCCCCACTAGTTGCCATTTCATAAAACCTGTGAGAGAATATACATTCCATTCATCCATTCACTATTTGTGAATGGCCCATGCATTTTACAACGATAAACAAGTAACAATGCATAAACACCCGTGAACTAGTAACTAATCTGGGTGGTTAATCCAATTAACACGCCTAATTAAAACTAGTCAAAGTTGTTTTAACCGGTTATGTAAATAAGCGCAATTAACATTTGATGCTCCCACTAAATTCCGCATCCAACTTAATTAATCCAATTAATTAAGCCGGTAATTCCCAAAATTTGTCAAAATAAATTTTGCCAATGCCGCTCAAAACCGAGGCCTAGCCTCCAAAAATTATTAAAATAATTAAACCAAATTAGATTAATAAAATAATTAAAATGACAATGTTAAGCAAAAATACGTAGTTCAAAGTGTCAAAGTGCCTAGCACTAAGACATGAAGTTCTCACATTTTGCACAACCGTTTGATGCTCAATGAACGTGGGAGTGGGCCCGATGTCGCTAAGCGTTACACCGCCCACATCAGCGAATTTTCACACATCAATAACGTGGCCCTTGATGGCTATGTTGAACGAATTCATTGCACTACATTGCTTCGCAAGAAACGTCTACGCATACCCCTAATTACACGACGCATGCACCAAGTCCCAAGCGATGCACCATGTGCTCGTGCCCCTACACCCGCGACACAGCAGCCCCAAGCACCGCGCAACACAGCACACACGCACGCATGCACATGGCAGCGTGCTGCTGTCGATGTGCTGCTGCTTGCGACCATGCGCACCAGCCACGGCTTGGCTGCACGCACAGGGCATGGCAGCCCCTTGGCAGCCACATGCGGGCTGCTATGCAGCCCGGCTAGCCAAGGGCGCTTATGCCTTGTTTTGCGTGCCATTAGCCTCGGGATTTTGATCCCAATTTTGCATGACATAATTATTAATTCTAAATTAATTTTAGAACTAATTCATTTGAGCAAAATTAAAAAATTTAAACAAGTCTAACTTAAATAAAATTTTTAAAGTGCATGTAACCAAAATAATTCCCAAGAACCATTCTTTAATTAAATTAGTTTAACTTGGTGCAACAAAAATAATAGGGCAATTACTCACTTTTAATTTAATTAATTTAAATTAACCTTGAGTTTTTGACAAATTAAGAGGGAGTTGGAAAAATGAACATAAATTCAATAAAGATTCCAACTTTAATACTTGTGAATCCTTGAAAAATTATATCTTCCAATATGAAGATAAACATTTCTTTCTATCACAAAGTTTCAAACTTTATGATCCAATCAACTAAAAAATGATTAAATCAACAAAGTTTAACAAAAATTCATGGAATTTAGTAATATAAAGTTTCAATCATTTAACATAATTAATGATTGAATCTTTAATACTTGGAAGCCTCAAAGAACAACAATTTCACACTTAATGCAATTAGTTTGCAATTATGTGAAAAAATAAAACCAAGCATTCAAGCATAAATTACTACCAAGTAATCATGCCTAAAGAGGTTTAAATTACATATAAAATATGTATTGAACCAATTACATAACCACCATAAATATGCAATTAATTTTCAAGGTTAGTTTGAAGGATAAAACTTTTTCTTGAACACATTTTCCACCCAAAATTCACTATTTTTGGGTCGAAATCTGGGTTCGGGCCTGAAGGTAGCTTAAATACGAGGTTAAAATAGATAATACGAGCTACTAATCTAATTAGCAACTTAAACCAGAAAAATTAAGCCATAAAAATCACCTTGAAAAATATTATGATTTTAAAAATAAACGAGTGTGGCTTCGATACAGCTGTTGGGATCTGGAAGTCCAACTTACCGCGGAAACGACCTCGTCTAAAAGAACCACTCGCAATTAAAAAAACCATAAAGCATAACAAATAAACATAAAAGCATAAAATGGGAATTTACCTTTGACGCGTGCTTCGCCCGACCAAATGGGCTCTTACTTATAAGCTTTAGCTCCGAAAATACCGAGCCTCTAACGGTATCCACCCACAAAGGATGAACACTGACTTTTTAGGTCCGCTACCTTGGAGTTAGCAAGGTCCGACCAAAACCCAAGTGTTAATGGAGTTTAAGAGTTTTTGCCAAAATGTAATGCTCTTTCTAACTCCCACTCAAGCACTTTTCTCCAAAACCCAACTTGGGTATTAATAGAGAAAAGTGGGAGTGAGAATTTCAATCCCATCAATGTGGGATCATGAAATTCCACAATTTAATTTAAAGCTAAAATAAATTAAATAGGCAAGCAAGTAATTGTGTCCTTGTTGTATGTAAAGAGAAGTGAGGACTACTTGGAGAGGAAGGGCCCGTACTTGCTCCCCACTCCTTCCTCTCCTTGTGCCACTTGTCCTCACACAAATACACTCCTTTCACATGCTTCTCCAATGACCCGCCCTAGCACTCAGCCCAGCCTAGCCCCGCACACGCGGGCTGCTAGCTGCAGCCTTCTCAGCCCAGCACGCCCACGCACATATGTGCGGGCTGCTGCTGCCGATGAGTGCTGCTAGCAAGCCACGCACATGTGCGGGCTGCTAGCAGTAGCGCGCGCTAGCAAGCCACGCAATGCTTGCGAGCTGCTGGCTGTGGCTCGCTAGCAAGCCTCACACATGGTGCGGGCTGCTAGCTTGCCTAATCCCCTAGCACTCGGGATTTCGATGCTAGGGGTATTTTAGTCATTGTTGATTTATTACTAATTTTGCCATCTCGTCTTTTACTATTTTTTACTCGACTTCCGACGCTCGGTTTTGACGCTCTAAGCTCGAAATTCCGACGTCTAAAATATTTAACACTTGGGCGACGAATTAATTTCTTCCGAATTAATTCGTCGAGTCGGTTCGTATATTTGCTTGGGTGTGACCCGAAGTGTTCAGTCAAGATTAAGCTGTAATATTAATTATTCATTAATATTACTGATCGGAAGCGGCCTCCACCCAGGCATTTCGTTCACTTGACCTTACTAAATATATTAGCTTTCTAATAATTCTGAACCCGCTATCAGAATAATACACTTGTTCGAAAGACACCATTCCTTTCAATTGTTGTGAAGGGTGGGGTGGTGGTGAATGGTGAGCCTCTTGAGCCTCTCCTTGACCGTCTAACTCAAATATGTAGGAAGACTTTCCCTTCTCAAATTTGGTCAACGCGGGGTTGGGTAGCTTAAAAGCTTGATCTCTCCTACCCGACTCCCGGTGGACTATCCACCATGTCTCACCTCCTATGGGTTGCACCCAGTTAAGGCCTCCTAAGTAGGCTAGGTGATAAGTGGTTTATTTGACCACTTATAGTGTTGATTTAAACCCGATTTTGTAATCTTTTCCCCTCATTCTAACCCGTTTTTGAATGAAAATGTTGTATCTCGGCCTCGCCCCTTCTTTGCTTGTGTTTTTCCATGTTTTGAAGGTATTATATTTCAATTTAACAAGCACTCAAATCATGGAGTAAATTTCAAGGCTCGAAGATAAAGAAGGGAGAGCCCGCTCCAGTGGGAGCGGGCGTGCACCTCCCCTGGAGCGGGCGCTCCCCAACTTCAGCAACATTCTGCCCAAATGCAGAGTCTGTGAGGAGCGGGCGTGCACCTAGCAAAAAGCAGGCGTTTCTTCCTTTGAACTTGAAGACTGCCTATGCTGTAGAACAGGGGAGCGGGCGTGCACCAGACCAGGAGCGGGCGCTCCTCCTTGATACTTTCAAGTCTGACTTTCCACTGAAGCAGGAGGAGCGGGCGTGCATCAGAACGGAGCGGGCGCTCCAAGCCTAGGAGCAGGCGCTCCTCTTTGTGGAGCGGGCGCTCTTCGCTGGGAATCCGTTTTCTTTTGATGGATTTCCCTATGTTTTTCGGGGAGTATAAATACTTCCCCTTTAGCTCATTTGAGAGTAAAAAAAAATAGTATCCTAGTTTTCAGATATCTCTCGTAGTTTGAAACATTCCTTTTTTAATTAGTTTAGCTTAGTTTTCATCAAATTAATCATTGTAATAGTTGGTTTCAAGATTCATCCTCAAGAATTGGCACTTTGTATTCAACAT
The DNA here is from genome assembly GCF_948465745.1 of Chenopodium album. Taxonomy (NCBI): domain Eukaryota; kingdom Viridiplantae; phylum Streptophyta; class Magnoliopsida; order Caryophyllales; family Amaranthaceae; genus Chenopodium; species Chenopodium album. The sequence goes on along the minus strand of NC_137836.1, from coordinate 66,632,205 downwards.
TTACAAGCTTCAATTAGTAACTTCATTATACTTTTCTCCATTCAATTTTCGGTTTTATTTGTTCTTGCATGATATTTAAATCTTCTTAGTTCTTGATAATTTGTTATTGGATGATAGTTATTTCAATTGTTAATCACTTTTCCCTAATTATTGAAGAAGTTTGAAACCTAATACTTGTTTGCATGTTGATAAACATGAGTTGTGAGTAGTCTTCTTGCTAGGGGTTGGGTGAAGCTCAACCTTTTGGGCTAATTATACAAATGTGGGAGAAACATTGATGTTTATAGTGAAATTAAATTGATTATATGAGATTGCTTGTTATTTCTTCATGATAGGATTAACTACCCTTGACTTAGGAGCTTGATAGCATGATATGCTTAGTTTGACATGGGAATGTAAATTGAGTATGTCATTACTTATTGCAATTTGATTATGTATCATCTATTGCTAGACTAATGAGGAATCTAAGTTTAGTAGTGTGAGTTGTTTTCTAATTGCATGAGGTTGATTTTACATATTGTCCTTGCTATACCTTGTCTATTTTACCCCCCATTTACCTAATTGCCTTGGTTGAGTGGATCCCATTCCCTAGTGTCTTTAATCCATTGATTTAGAATCATAGTTTATTTGTCTATTTGATGAACCTCAATTGACATAGACTTCGAATTAGCTTAAGTGTTAAGATCTTTAGCAACCATATCCTGTTCCTTGTGGACCGAACTCTTACTTATCATTATGCTTGGTGTGTAAGGTGTTTGTTAATAAATGTGTTTGATTGAGTGTGGAATGTGCGACCGTTCTAACGCCCATCAAAATGGCGCCGTTGCCAGGGAGCGGTGTTATTGATTGCTAATTGATTACTTGAGTCTAGTTCACCATAAAACAACAAAAATTCAAAAAAGAGTGTGTTTCTTTTTGGCTACACTTGTAGCCTCGTTACTAATTGCAAATGTTGAGAGTGTATGCGCAGAAATCATAACAGGATTTTGGTGCCTTACGATCCCGAGATTGAGCAAACCTATAGGAGAAGAAGGAGAGCCGGTTCTAGGCCATGAACTACTTCCCCAACTAGGGAGGTCAATTTCGAAGAAAGACAAGAAAAAATGGCTGGCGAGGAACAACCGGTCTAAAGACCCTTGAAGGAGTTGGGAACTCCGGGAGCTTATAGAGCTTTAAGTGGCATTGCTCCACCCGTTACTCAAGCCAATGATTTTGAAATATGCCCCGCAATGATTAATTTGATCGAAAGGAGGAAATTGAGTGGAGAAAAACATGAGAGCCCTCTTGCACATTTGAACGAATTTGAAAAATATTGCAACACGATCAAGGTAAATGGGGTAACTCATGAATTTGTGAGACTAAAGCTATTTCCTTTCTCCTTGATAGGAAGGGCTATTGAATGGCTTGAGAAAGAAGTAAGGCCGAACTCCTTGAGAACTTGGGACGAGGTCACCACGGCTTTCTTAGGGATATCCTACTCTCAAAAGAAGACGGCCGAGGCAAGGGCTTTGATTCAAGGTTTCCGTCAACGGGCTAGTGAAACCATTTATGAGGCTTGGGAGAGGTATAAAGAATATCAAAGGGAGTGTCCCCATCATGGCATTCCGACCTACCAAGTGCTTCAAATCTTCTATGGGGGCTTGAGCCCACAAGGGAAGACTAGCCTAGATGCGGGAGTGGGTGGCCCGATTATGAACAAGACGGAGGAGCAAGTCATAGAGATAATTGAGGATGTGGTGAGGCACCACATGGATTGGCAAGAAGGAGATAGAGAGTCTCTAAACAAGGGAGGAAATACGGTTTACTCCGTTGATCACCTTAATTCCATAAACAATTTGACTTCCCAAATCGCCAACCTTGGAAAGGTGATGACGTCCATCAAGGCAAAACTAGAGACCTCTAGTTCAACACAAGAGCATCCCTCCCAATCTAAGGGGAGAGGTATGAATTCTAACTCTTCTCCTTCTACTTCTAATAACATGCCACATGGATGTTTGTTTTGTGAAAATTGTGGGTCATATGACCATGATACCTCTTCTTGTAATTATGATTCCAAACCCCAACCCCAATACGAAGATGGTTATGATAATGAAAATGAACAAGTCAATGCCTTGTCTTATGATAATAGACATAGGAATGAAAATCAAAGATACTTACCACCAAATCGAAGAGAACAAGGGGGAAATTCCTATAACCAAAGAGGAAATGATTACGATTACCATAACCAAAACCAATGGGGAAATAGGAACCAAAGGGACCAAAATCCCCAAGGGAACTACAACCAACAAGGTGGTTATGGTAACCATAATCATAATAATCAAGGAAACTATGGGAATCAAGGGCAATATCACCAAGGGGGAAACTCTAATAATCGGAACAATTGGAACAACAATAATAATAGAGGTTCTTCTAATCAAAATGCTTCCAATTCGAATTTTAGAGGTAATAGAGCTCCCCAAGACAACTAATATGCACAAGCACCACCTAGTAGGTCTAGATTGGAGGAAATGATGGGAAGTCAAACTAAAATGTTCAATACTTTTATGGCCTCTAGTGAAAAGAAATTTAGTGAAGTCATGACCCATAATAAAATGCTTGAAACACTAATTTCTCAATTGGCCAATGCTTTGAAGGAAGGGACTAGCCTTTCTAAACTTCCACCCCAAGGACTAGATCCTAAGAGGCCCGTAAATGCTATATCAACTAGGAGTGGTAAAGTGTTGGAAGAAAGTGTTCCTAAAAGAAGCAATGAGAGAATGAACATGAGTGAGCCTCCCCTTGAGAGTGATTTTAAACAAGAGAGAGAGCAAAACCATGAGAATAAAAAAGAGAAAGAATGTGAGAAAGAAAAATAATTTGAGAAAGAAAAAGAATATGAAAAAGAGAAAGATTTTGAATAAGAGAGTGAAGAGAAAAGAGAAAAAGAGAGGGAAACAAAACAATTGCAAAAGCTACCATATCCTCACAAATTTGTTAGAAACAAATTAGATGTGCAATTTGGAAAATTTCTTGAAACATTGAAATAAATTCACCTTTCAATTCCTTTTATCGATGCTATCAAGTAAATTCCTAACTATGCTAGGTTTTTGAAAGATATTTTGAGTGGAAGGAGAAAGTGTGAATTGGTGGAAACGGTGAATCTCACCAAGAATTGTAGTGCAATCATCATGAATAAAACGCCACCGAAATTGAAAGACCCCGGTAACTTTTCTATCCCTTGTGCTAATATATAATATGCAAATTGATAATGCTTTATGTGATCTTGGGGCTAGTGTTAGCCTTATTCCATATTCGGTACATCAAAGACTTGAGATAGGGGAACTTATATCCACCAACATTACCTTACAATTGGCCGATCGTTCCATAAAATTTCCAAAAGGTAAGGTAGAGGATGTTCCTCTAAGGGTGGGAAAGTTTGTAATCTCGGTAGATTTTGTTGTGTTAGAGATGGATGAAGATGTGAACATTCCAATAATTCTAGGAAGACCTTTTCTTGCTATTTCGGGCGCTTTAATAGATGTTAAAAGTGCTAAAATTTTATTAAAAGTAGGAGATGAGGTGATAGAATTTGATTTGAATGAGAGCATGAAATATCCAAGTTCTAGTCTTGATAATTGTATGATGATTGATACTATTGATTCTATTGTGACTTCTATGTATGAGTACTTGCTTACTACTAACGATGCCCTTGAGAATGTCCTTTTGAATAAGGAAAAGATAGGTGAGCAAGGCAAGGAGATGACATTGTATGAATGAATGCTTGAAGGAAGTACGGAAGAAAGCATTGAGCAAGTATGCATGGGAATCACAAGCAATGATGCTTTGGAAATAGCTACCTCAAGAGAAGGTAAGGGTGTTCCAATGGTAGAGTTAAAACCTCTACCATCACACCTAAGGTATGATTTTTTGGGTCCTAATTCAACTTTTCCGGTAATTGTGAATTCTTCTTTGAACGAGTGCCAAACTCAAATGTTATGTGGTGTTTTATGAACCCACCAAGGTGCTTTGGGCTATGCCATTGATAACCTCAAAGGTATTAGTCCCGCTTTATGTATGCACCACATAACACTTGAGGAGGGTGCTAAGCCTTCCATTGAGAGGCAAAGGAAACTCAATCCTCAAATGGGGGAGGTGGTGAAGAAAGAAATCACCAAACTCCTTGATGCCGGCATCATCTTCCCCCATTTCGAGTTCTAGATGGGTTTCCCCCGTTCATGTGGTCCCTAAAAAGGGAGGAATGACCATAGTTGAAAATGAAAATGGTGATCTCATTTCAACTAGAACGGTGACCGGTTAGAGGATGTGCATAGACTATAGACGTCTAAGTGCATCCACTAACAAGGATCATTTTCCTCTTCCTTTTATTGACATCTTTAAGGATGCTTGGGGGTTTATGAAGACTTGTGACCGGTGTCAACGAACCCGCAATATATCCAAGCGAAACGAGATGCCTCAACAACCGATTCTTGAGCTAGAGGTATTTGATGTATGGGTAATTGATTTCATGGCGCCATTCCCTACTTCTTATGGAAATCAATACATCCTTGAGGCGGTCGATTATGTATCACAGTGGGTTGAAGCCATTGCCTCCCCAACTAATGACCACAAGGTAGTCATTAAGATGTTCAAGAAAGTCATATTTCCAAGATTCGGAATTCCTAGAGCTGTGGTAAGTGACAACGGTTCACATTTTGTTTATAGTGCTTTTCAAAAGATGCTAAGAAAGTACGGGGTTCACCAAAGTTTCAGCCTTACCTATCATCCACAAACGAGTGGACAAGCGGAAGTGTCCAACCATCAAATCAAGTTAATCCTTGAGAAGACGGTTACAAGAAATAGGAAGGATTGGTCGGAAAAACTTGATGATGCCTTATGGTCATATAGAACGGCCTACAAAACCCCTATCGGCATAACTCCATATCGTCTTGTGTATGGAAAATCTTGTCATCTACCAGTGGAGCTTGAACACCGAACTCAATGGGCAATCAAGAAGATTAACTTCGACTTGGCTAGAGCGGGAGAGAAAATATGGCTTGAATTACATGAGCTTGAAGAGCTAAGATTGGAGGCTTATGAGTGTGCTAGCAATTATAAGAATCGCACTAAGGATTGCCACGACCGCAATATTGAAAAGAAGGCATTTCATATAGGCGATAAGGTACTCCTTTACAACTCTAGGATGAAATTGTTTCCCGAGAAACTTTTATCAAGGTGGAGTGGTCCTTTTGTTGTCAAAGAAGTGTTTCCTCAAAGAGCCGTGGAAGTTTGGGATTTGGACGGAATGAGATCGTTTAAGGTAAATGGGCATCGCCTCAAGCTTTACTATGAGGGTGCTCATGTCAGCTTGGTTGAATCAATACAATGTAATCATACCTCTTGAGTGTGGAGGTCGTCAAGCTATTGACGTTAAAGAAGCGCTTCCGGGAGGCAACCCGAGTAAAAAAAAAAAAAAAAAAAAGGGAGAGAGAGAGAGAGAGAGGGAACGAGAATGAGAAATAAAAAAAATGAAAAAATGAGTGAGTAAGAAAAGAGAGAAGAATGATGGTGATATCTGATTTTTCCTAACATTTTGATTGGAGTCTATTCTTGTGGTTTTGATGTAGGAACTTAAGCCTAAATGAAGCAAAAGAAAGAAGCAAGAAAAGCTTTCAGCAGCTAGGAGCAGGCGCTCCTATCACTATGCACGCCCGCTCCTAGCTCACTAAAAAAATCAGAAGGATCCAAAGCAGTGAGGAGCGGGCGCTCCTAAAAAATACACGCCTGCTCCTCTGTTCCGTACAGAGTCATAATCTTTCAGACAATCAGGAGCGGGCTCTCCTCTTACTATGCACGCCCGCTCCATTCTGGGTAAAACACAATGTTCAAAATTGAAGATTGGAGCGGGCGCTCTAAAGCAATGCACGCTTGCTCCACATGATGCAAATGCAGGCATGAACTCAATAAGTGTTAGGAGTAGGCGCTCCTAAAGTCTAGCACACCCGCTCCATTCTGGGAATAAAAACAGAGCTAAGTGCATGAAAAGTAGCGGGCGCTCCTTCGCCCTTGCATGCCCGCCCCTACAAAAAGCCGTAGCCAAAATTTTAATTGGAGCAGGCGCTCCAAGTGAAGTGCACACCCGCTCCATTCTGGGAAGGAAAACAATATTGAGAAACAGAGAAGGAGTGGGCGCTCTAGTCCTTGAGCAAGCCTGCACCACAAAAATGCCGTAGCTAAAAAACTTTTAGGAGTGGGCACTCCTCTATCACTGCACGCCCGCTCCTTTCTGAAATTTTGAAATCAGTACACTTTCATCAGAGTCGGAGCGGGCGCTCCTCACAACCTGCACGCCCGCTCCTAGCTGGATTTCAAGAATCAGAATATGCCTTCTGTGTCGGAGCGGGCGCTCCTATCACCTTGCACGCCCGCTCCGACCTGTCCGGGTAAAAAAAAAAGGAGAATTTTCCTTTCTTTTTATCCTCCTTCCTCCTTTTTCACCACTCATTTCCCCCATTCATATTCTCTCTCCGCTATACACATCCCTTTTAAACCATCTTATTCTCCAACTTCTCTCTTAAATCTCATCATCAAAACCCATTTTTCTTCACTAAAAATTCATAAATTCTTAATCTCCATCAAATTCTCTCTCCAAAAATCAAAAATTTTAACAAATTTGAGCAAAACTAAGAAGACCCACAAATTCAAAATTGAAGAACAAGCAACCAAAAGGGTGAAAATTGGTTGGAAAAGAAGCTAATTTGGGAAAACTTGGAGGAATTTAGAGTATTTTCATACTCTAGTGGGTATACTCCTCTTCTCTACTTCATTTTTTCTCTTAAACCTTAGTGTTTGTGTTCAATCTTCTTAAATTTGTTTATTTCATGAATGTTGTGTGATTATTTGCATGATTAATTGATTTATAAAAAATTAGTTGCTCTTGAAAATTACTTGGTGAAATTTTGTGAATAATTGTTGGAGTAGGAGAATTGTGATTGATTTCTTGTACAAGTTTGGTGAAATTGTGCATGAAATTTGTGTGAATTATGATGGAATTGTGAATTAGTTGTGTTGGAATTGTTTGTTGGTTGCATTGGAATTATATTGAATTGTGGAAATAGGTACTTGGATTAAATCGGGGGTTTGAAGTTTCAAAGATTGTTTGTAGTGTCTTGTGAGTTTGTTTGTGGAGTTTTGAGTTAACTTTTTAATCCAAACCTTAATACAAAATGGTTCTTCGTTTATTTGGAGGTGCGGGAGGGAAGAAAATGAAGACTACTTCCGGCATCCAAATGAATGAAAATTGTTCTTCTGAAAGCCCAACTCAAACACCTACCCAAATAACAAACCAAAGCAATCCTCCCCCTTCAATAGGAATTCCTGACAAATTCAAAGGGTACCACAAAAAGCTTTCCTCACGAAAAATTCTACCAACTCGATTTTACGACCAAGAAACTTGCCGAATCCTAGGTATAGACAATGGAATTCGACAAGTGGCCGAAAATTTCGAATGGTTAGACTTCCTCAAAAAAAGGGAGCTAACCTACGAATCGCTCATTCTCGAATTCCTTTCTACCTTAACCATGCGAAAGGTTAGTGGTGAGGGTGAGCCTATTGAGTGCGAGATTAAGTTTAATATGTTCAACCAACCAAAAACATTAAGCTTAACTCGCCTTAATCAGATTTTCGAATGGCCCGTTAACAACCAAATAATCGATCCCGATAATTTCTACCTCAACAGTTATGAGGAGTATAATTGGTGGAATACTATCGCGGATTACCCCAAATTCACTACCCGGTCTAGCCATGCTAGCCACATTGTCCACCCCGTACTCCTTATATTCATGAGAATTATGGGGTACACTTGCTTCTCAAAGCAAGATCTCGAGAAGCTTACTAAAGAGGAGATAAAATGCCTCTTTATAGCTTCCCGATTTGAGGGGGACCTTGAGGGTAATGTGAATATGGGGTACTTATTTGTTAAACGGTGCCTCGATATTAAGAAGAGTGTGGAGTTGACGGGTGAGATCATGTGCGGTGGGATGATCACTATCATTTCCAAGGCATTGCATTTCACCAATTGGGTTAAGCAATTAACCCCGGTGAATGGCTCCAATGCCCTTGACCTTGCCTGACTTGCCTCAGTGCATAGGCTTGTGGAAATCCGGGGGAATGTGACCACCTATTCTTGGTTGGTCAAGGGGAAACACCATTGCATTCTCCCTAATGTGGCGGTATTGAACACCGTGGGGAACACTTGGCAAGTGACAAATGAACCACCCCTGGGAACATTCCCGATCTTGACCAACCATCTCAACCCCGCCGCCATAACATATCTACCATTCCTACTTTTATGGGCGGCTGTATGGAATATTTCAAGCATTAACCCCTACCTTGAACCCCACTGTGATCATACACTAAAGTATGGTGGCGTCCAAAGGGAAAGAAGATAGAGCAAAAGAGTCGCCAACAAGTTTTTTTTAGGAACTTGTAAACCGTTCACGAGGTGAAGGTTACACCCCTTAACGATCCAAGAGATCGTCAACTCCATATGGTCTTGAACCAAATAGGGTTCGGGGATGAAGGTACAAATCCAACCTAAAAGAGATTGAACCTGCCTTAATAATAGGCCTCTACTTTATTCTGATCGTATTCATGTGCGCTTTCTGACTAACATGCAATCAATAGGATTAACCCTAAACCAGTTTATCTATGTTGGTTGAATATTAATGCACAAATAAATCTATTATTGGCGATCACTTGAATTATAATCAAATTAACCCTAAACAAGATTATTAATTATCTTATTAAGCGTGATTACAAGTACAAATTCCCTTTACACATGCATAAAAGGTGTGATCAAACAATAAAAATAAATATATCAAGCAACATAATAATAATTAAATTATATATAAGTTATCCATTAATTAACAAATAACATGAAATAATTCGTAAATTAACAAATTACGTAAAACAATTCGTAAATTAATAAATTACGTTAAATTATATAATTCGACACAACAATAATCAAATCATGTTCATGTTAAAGCATAATAATAGCAAGATCCTAGGCATGATACTAACAAAATTAAAACAAATCCTAGCATGTCACTAATCAATAAAGATCAAATACATAGCCCTAACATGATACTATCATGAATATTAGGAAAGAAAATAGGAAGCATCATAACATTCATACTTTATTTAAGAAACTTATTCTTTATTCTAAACATGATACTAGGAATCATTCTATTAATCGTACTTGATATTAGAAATTACCCTAAACATGATAGTAGGAATCAAAATAATAACTTAAACATGATTTCTATATCAAAATGTCAATTAAACAATTAAAGAACTTACTTGAATGCCTCTTATCTCTTTCTAATAACAAAATACACACGTTAGTAACTTCAAGGAAAATATAAAATCAAACAATTAAATTAAATAATTGAAAGAGAGATTTGGGACCAAACCCTCAGATATTAAACCTTTCACGTGTAGGGCGAAGGCAACTTCGAATAATGCTAGGTGTATCTAAGTCTAATGAATGCGGAATTTTTATATTTGAGAAAGGCTAGTTTAGAAAAGAGAGAGAGAGAGAGAGTAATCAAGAAAATCTTGATGAGAGTTGGTGCCTCTAAACGGAGTTTTTACGAGACTATTTACAGAGAAAATCAACCAAAAAGATAAAACATAAAAAACAGAGTTCTGACGCAAAAAGCCAAGTTAGCGCCAAACGCTGACCTTAGCGCCAGACGCTGAGGCTAGCGCCAGGCGCCAAGCGTAGCGTCTAACGCTACAACTGGTGTTTAGCGCTAACTCAGAAATCCACGCGTTTTCTTAAAATCAGATAGAAATTGTCGTACAGGAGGATAAAATCGTATTTTCCTCAAAAACATTCTTTTATTCTGATTAAAACTCTAAAAAGTCAACAAAAGTCAATTTATCAATGCTAATTGAATTAGGAATGAAATGAACCTTCTAGAAGAATTTAGAAGACTAAAACCATTCCAAATTGCATTAGGAATGATAAATCTAGATTAGGCCCTCCTCTAGATCATTGGGCCGCATATAAGACTCAAACCAAGCCCAGTTTAGTAATTTGGCCAGAACTTCCTCAATATTCATTGGAATTGGGCTTATAATATATCGTTGGAAATCTCTTTTCAAGCCCCATCCAACTACACTACTATTGGACCCATATCATGGACCAACCAAACTTGATTGGCTGTTTTCTTAAAATAGGTTTTCAAAAACAAAGAGAAGAGAAAAGAAATTAAAACTATCCGCAACACTAAACTTTTCACACTTTCACTTCATTTGATTATGAGAGGTACTCATCACTGCGTTTGGTTTTGGGGAGACACAAATGGGTGTCTACAGAAGCCCCCACTTTGACTTAGTTTGGAGAAACGCGAGTTTCGAAAAGAAAAGTCAAAGTATCGATAGGGACGGAGAATGATTCAGAACGTTCTGCGATCCTAAATCATTCTTGTAATGCCGATACCTGCAAACTAGCGTTAGTTAAAAAGATAAAAGAGTTAAGAAACGCGTATCTTGCACCGTCGAGCACACGTCTCTAAAAGTAACCGATTTGCTGCCGCTAAACTGTTGTTTTGATGACCTCCTGCCAAGAGAATGCCATCCCGCTTGAAAACCGCTACGCTTGTAACTGCTTCCAATATAGAAGATTGCTTCTCTTGAAACGATCTTCTTCCGCTTTGTGACCATCTTCCACGTCTAAGGGAACATGATCAAAGACAACTTCGCTTGAAATCACCTTCAGTTGTTTTTGACAACTTTCCACAATCTAGGGAACGCTGCCGAAGATATCCTCGCTTGAAGCTATCCTCATTTGTTGCAATAATTTTCCAAGGAAATTACCGAAGATCTCCGCTTGTCGATCTTTAAATGTTCGCTTGAACTTTGCTTCCGCTATGCCTGTACATTGGCGCTTTTGCTGCTTTGAACCTGTATGTCGGTGCCCTTTGCTGAATGAATGAACCAATACGTCAATGCCTTTTGCGAATGAACCAGTATGTCGGTGCATTTTGCGATGAGTCAATGCTTAGGCGCTTTAAGCTAAGTGAGACGATCTTTTCATCAGGTCGATCACTTTATGCAATAAAGCCGATTACTAAAAATCGTGTCAAATTGCTTATAGGGGCTAACTAGCGTACCAAGGAACCCAAAATATATTGCAAAAGGTTAGAACAACCGTATTAAGTGGCTGAATGTTCTGGCGTCGCTGAAATAACGTCAGCGCCAATTAACTGACTGTAGCGCCAGACGCTGGAATTACTGCCAGGCGCCAAGCCTATCTTCTGACGCCAAGGTCTGGCGCTTGGCGCTAGAGTCGGGTTTTCCTTAAATACCCTTCTCTTCTTCATTTCCGCTGCTGCTCGTCGCATTTTTTGCTCGAAAAATCTCAGAACTCCGTTTGCTTTGTTCTTGCTCGTTTCTCAACCAAATTCGCTCAAATTTGTTACAAATCAAAGCTTATTTCATCCATTTTCCCGATCTATGTAAGTTTTATTCAAACTCACACCGGTTTTTATGAATTTTGCATGTGTTTATTCTCGAATTTCATGAAAATTCGAAACTTAGAATGCTAAATTCTCTTTGTTTGTCCAATTTTATGCCATGAAATTTCTTGATTATGTTTATATATTGCCTTGGGAGTAATTTGAGACTTGTTTGACTCAGTTTGGTGAAGAAATGAACAATTTGCCATTGTTGAACCTTTTAAGGTCGGGAATACAATGTGGCTCGTTCTTGATGTTTTTACTAGCAATTCTTGTCCAATTTGTCACAATAATCACTATAGTATTGCAAGAAAGTGTTGATTGCTTGAAAAATACCGTGTTTGCTCAATTTGAATTTGTGCTCTGTTTTAGTACTACGTACTCTGTTTTTTGCGAACACAGTATCATGCGGCTAGGCGAACCTTAGACACTATAGAACCTTAATTTATGATAATTCTGCATAATGTAGCATGACTAGACAACGAGGTTCCGGTTCACGGTCCCGAGACGTTCGACGGGAGCATGAGCCCGTGGAGGACGATGCCGAGCCGTCTACTTCGCTTGGTCGACTCCCCGAGTGGGATGAGCGGACCCTGTACTTTTCTCCCATCCACCACATTTCTGAGAGGGTGAGACGGGGCATCACTGTTGGGAGGATGCACTGTCATGGTTCCGGCTCTGACGGCTTGGGCGATTTGTACAAGATGTACATCGCAAGAGATGATCAGACGAGACTTCTATGGGAGTCTTGCGGTCTTACTGCGCTGTACGAGACCTCCGAGGCAATGGTTGCCTCCAGCGGGGGTCACCATGTAGTTCGTGCTCTGGTGGAGTTCTTTTGGGACACCACCAACACTTTCCACTTTCCTTGGGGTGAGATGATGGTCACTCCTATCGACTTCACTCTCATCACAAGATTGGAGTTTAGTTCCGTGCCACTGCCGTTCGACAGCGGGATCGACGTTTTTCCCCTGAGGTCGAGGAGCTATTGGGTCCGATTGCTATTTGGGCTCAAGCTAAGGTAGAGTCGTCTTAGTTCAGCGCTAGGGGAATTCGCCGCTCAACTCTAGCAGCGGCTTTTGACGATGGTGCGACCACCCGAGAGCAGCGGGTGCGCATCTTTGCACTCATCTTATTGTCAGGGACGTTCTCCCCTGACAAGGGTAATAGGGCGCTGCTTTACTACCTCCCTGCCATCCGCGATCAACACCGGATCGGAACTTATGACTGGGCCAGCCTGGCCTATGCTGATTTTATTCGAGCGCTGAGGGACTCGTGTCGACATCGGTCCTTTGAGACAAATGTTGCTTTGTCCATCTTTTGGAGGGTCGTAGAGGTAAATCTTATTCCCTATAAAGTTTAGCTCTACATTTTAGTTAGCATTTACTGATAACTTTAGCTTCTTGTAGATCTGGTTCTACGAGTACTTCCCTTCTGCTGCGCCGGCGAGACCGTCACCGCGTAGGTTTCCAGTTAGTGCTTCCTGGGGCAGCCGCCGTGTGGGAATGTCCACTGCATATGTCCGAGATTGGATCATCTCGGTATGATTCCTTTTTTATTCGACATTTTGTGATGCCTTAGACAGACTCTTGCTTGATTGACGCTCTTTGAAGGAGCTTGAGGTGCTGTACCGACCATGGGTGGACCCGGCAGTCCCTGGGTTAGCCGCGCAGTATTCTGTTGAGCGTCGCTACTTCTTAGGGACCTATGGAGCGACTGCTTACCTTGGAGAGAGGGTTTCTAGACAGCATTCCTCCGATACCTTTGTCGTTCCTGCTCCTCTACCACGCCACATGTTTATCGCCGCGAGGTTGTTGAGCATGTCAGAGGGAGCTGGTACCCCTTGGCGATCTTACACGATCCCTGGGCGAACCTATGTGGAGGAGCTACTGCCGTTGTTAGCTCCAGTTCCCGTACCGGCTGAGGATGTGGCGGTACGATTTTTCGGCTTTTACCTTTCGTTAAGTAGCCCTCGAGTGATGCTTCACTGAATTTATTTTGCTTTATCAGGACGACGCTGCTGAGTTCGTGCCACCTCGTATGTCTATCCATTACCAGGGGACATATGGGCCGATTGAGGAGATGATTCCTCCGGCTCCTGAGGACGAGCGCTTCGTAGAGCGGTCGATTCCTCGCCACCAGACTCGGGTAAGCTTGTTTATTTGCAACTTTTGTCCATATATATTATGCATGTTTACTGACTGATTTCCTTGACAGTTCTCGCGCGAGGTGGATTCGGCGATGGCACGATGCATAGGTGCCTTCCGGAGCCAGCTTGTTCGGATGAGGAACGTGGCTACCTGCCGTCGGAACGACGCTGTTCATGAGGTAGTCTTCCTTTCATATGTTTTTGTATTACCGCATCGAGTTTGCCTGTTTATGATTTTGATTTCTTTTGCAGGGTTAGCCCATTCCTTCTCGTACCCGCACAAGGCCTGAGAGGTCTAGCTCGAGACATCACCACACTACTTCAGGAGGTAGAGGCGGTCGCTCTGAGGCTGCCCGTACTGAGGCGGTAGAGGGCTCAGGCTCTTCCTCTGAGGGTTCATATGCTGCGTCGGTAGGCCAGGAAGAGGCTACCTCGGCTCTTAGAGGTGGTGGGATGTACGAGGTTGGCTCGTCATCGCAGCAGCCTCCGCAGCCTCAGCCTCAGGTTGATCTCGGGTGGACGGGTCCTACGTTAAGCTTTCCTCCTCCCACGGAGACTGGAGACGATGCTGGAGCTGGAGCCGGAGCTGGTGGAGAGGTTACTCCTCGTACTGCGGAGTTTTATGCGAAGATGGGTTTACGTCCCCTGGCGCCGTAGTTTATACCTGTGCTTTTTGTTAATTTTTTGAATTTGTATACAACTTTGCCTTTTAGTTAGACTCATTTTTAGACATATTTTGTATATACATACTATTATGAGTTTATTTTATTTATCTTGTTTTTTTCATTTATTATTATTATTTTTATTATTATTATTATTATTATTATTATTATTATTATTATTATTATTATTGTTATTATTATGTGCATGTTTGTGTGTGCAAGAAAATGTAACAAATAATTTTGCGCAAAAATTCCGTCATTTTTATTATTCCGTCATTTTTATTATTAATGGAGGGTATCCGACTTTCTCCCCCAAAAAGGAAAAAAATGAAAAAAGGAAAAGTAAAATGAAATATTGGATTTATAAAAACTTGGACTTTAGTCTAAATAAAATTTTTAAAATAATATAATGAATATAATAGCTATATTAATTAAAAAAGAAATAAATGAATATTTTAGAAAAAGATAAGGAAGCCGTTAAGTCATTAGCAGACTCGAATTAATTTTAAAACGCGGTTTTAGAAAGCGCGTACGACGAGGCAAATTGGCGCCAGCTGGCGCCACGCGTTTTGGTGTAGCGCCAGGCGCTACACTTAGCGTTTGGCGCCAAGCTCTGGCGTCAGGCGCCAATAGTAGTGTCTGGCGCTAAAGGGCGCTGACTCCGTATCCTTCCCAGATTAAAACTGCTCCGATTTCGTGCATAAATAGCCCCCTGCCCAACCGATTCTCTTCATAATTTCAGCAACTAAAATATTTCTTAGCTTTAGAAAAAATAATATCATGTCTCTAGTCACCAAATCCTTTACCAATTACACCCATGAATGGTGTCGGTCCCTTAATGCTAAAGAAAGAAAAGAATTAGATGTGTTTCACTTGGGGGGTATTTATGGTATCAAAGGGGTAGATCTTGACTTAGATTTTATTCATACCGCACTAGAATATTGGGATGTAGATACCCATTTCTTTAGAATAGGGTATGATGAAATTAGCCCTTTGCCGGAAGAATTTGGTGCTATTTTAGGTTTCCCTGCAATAGATCTTGTAGTAATCCCTAGAATAGATGCATATTATTATAAGGATTTTGAACGTTTCTTCAATTTAAAAGAAAGGGATCTATCAAAAATAGTGGATGGTAACATAGTTAATTTGAAAGAATTTGCACGCCATTATTTTGATAAACCTTACTCCGAATCTTTTCATATTTATAGAAGAAGGGCTTTCTTATTTTGTATGCTTAATCAATTTTTTCTTACTAGTGGTAAAAATAATGAGGGTCAATCAATTATAACCACCATGTTAGAACAAATTGAATTAGGGAGAAATCCAATGCCATTGATAGTTGGAGAGACTATGATTAGTCTTGATGAATTAAAGAGGAATCCAAAAGCACCTTTTCGGGGCTCTCCAATTTTATTACAGGTAGAAAAATAATATTTTTAATTACAGAAATCAAAAATATATTTTTGTATAGTAATAATAATTTATTTGCATTGTAATTTTTTTTTACAGATGTGGCTAATGGAAAGGCTGGAGTTAATTAGCCCTCCAGACAACATTGAGAAGTACACTCCGAATTGCTTCGTGAGGAGGAAGAAACGCTTCTCTAAGATGGGGCGCCACGAATGGAAGAGGGTCTTCAAATCCTGCAATTTTGCCATCAAGTGGGTCATCCATTGGTGGAAAATAGAAAGGATGGTTGGTGTCAACAAGCAACCTTTCTGCCGTCTTCCAAGCTTGTCCCGTATGACTTATTATTATCCCTGCAGGGTAAAAAGACAATACGACCTACTTCAGAGTATGCCTTCCGGAGATCTTCGTCCTCCCTACGAGTTCCCTATCTCCCAGGAAGTAGACAAATTTGATGCTTATTGGATTGCCAGACCTCTATGGGAAGTAATTACCCAAAAGGTTCCTCGTTCCTTGCCCAATGATGTGAAAAAGTGGCTACTGAAGAAACCTTCAAAGGACTTGAAGAAAAATCAGGGTAAAACTGATGTGAAGAGTCGTCTGGGTGACAAGGTGATTCCTGTTAAGGAACGCTTAGGTGAAAGAATTGAATTCAAGATGCCTACAATGCCTAGGAAGAAGAGTACTACAAAAGATAAGGGAAAAAGGAAAGCTGACACCACAGAGAAAAAAGCTTGGGTAGAAAAGAAGCATGGAGTCCTAGCTGAAGGGGAAACTATCTACTCCAAGATTGAATGTAGGTCCTCTAAAGGATGCCTACTAGCTAAGGTTATGGATGAGGAGGAAGAAGCGGACAAAAATTGGAAAAGGGCTAAGAAAGAAAAAGAAGATTAAGAGCATTGCTTAATTTCCAATTATTAGACTTAGTTTATTATTATTATTTAAAGTTAATTTATTTAAGCTTTATTTAAATTCCATCAATAATGTAATTTATTTTATTAATGAAATTCAAGCTTTTAATTAAATTATTTACTTTAAATTTAATTTATTAAAGCAATGAAAACCGAAAAAATTAATTTTCCAGAAATTTTTTGAGTACGGAAGTCGAAAATTTTCCGAAAAACACCGAAACATTCCCAGAATTTAACTGTGAATTGGCGCCATGATTTTGAGACTGGTGCCGGCTGCGGCAGTCTGGCGTAAGGCGATGGACGCCGTCGTCTGGCGCTAACGGTCATCGGCTGGCGCCAAAGTGTTTTTTGTGACGCCGATGTTCCGTCGATTTCCTGTTGAATTTTTAATTAATTCAGGGATGCAAGATGTTAAAAAAAATAAAGTGGCCGCACCCGTAAAGGGTTGCCTACGTATCCTTTCTTAAGGAATCAGGCCAAACGTAGCTCTCTTGAGTATCCTACTCAAGTAATTATGGGTAGTATTTCTTGAGTTGGTCAAGATTTGTCATGTTCGAGAACTCATTTCCATCCATATCAGTTAATTTTGCTGCACCTCCTGACAGAATTGTTTTGACAATATAGGGTCCAGACCAATTAGGTCTAAATTTTCTCCTTGGATCTAAAACATTTTTCCTTAATGCTTTTAACACCAAGTCTCCTACTTTGATGTTCCTTGTCTTGACCTTATTACTAAAATGCCTAGCCATACGAGTTTGATAACACTGAGTGTGATGTAGAGCTTCTAGTCGTTTTTCATCGAGTAGAATTAGTTCTTCATATCTTGCCCTAGTCCATTCAACTTCATCGAGTTTACTCTCTAACGCGATGCGTAGAGATGGAATCTCTAGTTCGACAGGTTGTACGACATCCATTCCATATACCAAGGAAAATGGAGTATTTCCTGTTGATGTGCGAATTGACGTGCGGTAACCCCACAATGCGAAGTGAAGTTTGTCAGGCCAATCCTTGTAGTTTTTTGTCATTTTCTCGATGATAGTCTTTAAATTTTTATTAGCTGCCTCAATTGCTCCATTTTCTTGAGGCCTATAAGGAGAAGAATGGTGGTGTTGAATGCCATATTTTTGTAGCAATTCTTCACATTCGGCTTGAAAGTGAGTTCCATTGTCACATATCATTTCATGTGGGACTCCGTATCGACAAATAATATTTCTCTCGATAAAGAGTGCTACATGTTTTGAAGTGAGTTTAGCGTATGATTGCGCTTCGACCATTTTGTGAAGTAATCAATTGCTACTAGGATATATTCGTGGCCTCCTGTTCCTGGGGTAGTGATTTTGCTGATGATGTCAATTCCCCATGTAGAGAATGGCCATGGTGACGTGTAGGTGTAGAGCAAAGATGGAGGAACATGTTGTAAATTGGCATAGATTTGGCACTTAGGGCATCTTTTTAAGTATTGATGGCAATCCCTATTCATTGTAGTCCAATAATATCCTTCTCGCATTATTTTTTGGACTAACATTTTGCCATTTATGTGAGTGCCACAAATTCCCTCGTGGACTATCCTCATTGCTCTTTGTGCATCCTTTTTTCCTACACATAAGAGAGCTCGACCCTTAAATACCGTTTTATGTAGGTCGTTGTCTATGAGTACATATTAGGAAGCCAAGAGTCTTAATGCTCGTTTTGCTCTTTTGTTAGCATGGGGAGGGTATTCTCCTTTGGTAACATAATTGAGTATATCCGCGTACCACGGTTCTTCTTCTTCTTCTTCTTCTTCTTCGTCTTTGACTAGTTCGTCATCTTCTATAGCCTGGATGTATGCTGGTTTATGCCTTTTTTCTATAGTTAGAGGCATTTGCTCGATTTTCGTGGGAATCCTAACCATCGAGGCTAGTCTTGCCAAGGCATCAGCAAATTGATTTTCTTCCCTAGGTAGATATCTGTATTCTACCTTCTCTAACTGATCAGTAAGAGTTTCCAGATAGGTTTGGTAAGGGGCTAGACTTTCGCTCCTTACTTTCCACCTTTTAGATATTTGATTGATGATTAGTGAAGAGTCTCCGAATATCCGTAACTTTTTTACTCCCAATGCCAAATCTGTTTCAAGGCCTACCACGCATGCTTCGTATTCAACAACGTTGTTGGTAACGTTGAAATCAAGCTTTATGGAGGCTCCGTCGAAATACATTCCTTTTGGTTTGAGGCTCCGTCGAAATACAAGGTCCAAGTATCGTCTTCAGTAACCATTAAGTCTTCATCTGGAAATTCATTGTCTTGTATTGGCGACAAGTCTTCTATTGGAAAGTCTGCTAGAAAGTCTGACACTACAGATCCTTTGGTAGCTTTTTGCGGCATAAACCTTACATCAAACTGGGCTAAATTGACTATCCATCTTGATATGCGTCCATTGAGTGTAGATTTTTCGAATAGATACTTGAGTGGATCTAATCGGGAAACTACAAAGACGGTATGCACTAGCATGTAATGTCTTAGCTTGGTTGTGGCCCACACCAAGGCGAGGCATAACTTCTCAAGTGGTGTGTAACGTGCTTCATATTCGAGCATCTTCTTGCTTAGATAGTAGATTACGTTTTCTTTGCCTTCTACTTCTTGTGCTAGCATAGCTCCCATTGTCTCTTTTGTAACCGTCAAATACAACCTAAGAGGTATTCCGGGAAGTGCTGGTGCTAATACGGGAGGATTTGCGAGATAGGATTTGATCTTTTCAAAGGCTTTTTGACACTCGTCATCCCATATCACTGGTACATTCTTCTTGAGCTTTTTGAAGATTGGTTCACATATCGTTGTCAATTTTGATATGAATCTACTTTTGTATTGCAACCGACCAATAAATCCTCGAATCTATTTCTCGGTTTTGCGCGGTGGCATTGACATGATTGCTTTAATCTTGGTTGGGTATATCTCTATTCCTCTAGAGCTTATGACATAACCCAAAAGCTTGCATGAGGTGACTCCAAAAGCACACTTAGATGAGTTCAACCTCATATTGTATTTTCTTAGCCTTTCGAAAAATTTCCTTAAGGCTACTTGATGGCCTGAACGGTCTTTTGATTTCACAATCATGTCGTCAACATATACTTCGACTTCTTTATGCATCATGTCATGGAGTAAGGCAATTGTTGCACGTTGGTAAGTAGCACCCGCGTTTTATAACCCAAATGACATTACCGTGTAGCAGTAAGTGCCCCATGGTGTTATGAATGTTGTTTTCTCCATGTCTTCTTCTTCCATGAGAATCTGATTGTAAGCCGCGTATCCGTCCATAAACGAGAGAAGCGCGTGATTTGCCGTGTTATCTACCAGAATGTCGATGTGTGGTAAAGGGAAGTCGTCCTTTGGACTTGCCTTATTTAGATCTCGATAGTCGACACACATTCTTACCCTTCCATCTTTTTTTGGAACTGGGACGACGTTGGCGACCCATTCAGGGTATTTGGATACCTTGATGAAACCTGCAGTTATTTGTTTTTGGACCTCTTGTTTTATTTTAAGAGCTACGTCGGGTTTCATTCGACATAACTTTTGTTTTACATGTTTCATTCTTGGAATTAGTGGTATAGTGTGTTAAGCTATTTCTCTATTAATGCCTGACATATCCTCGTATGACCAAGCAAATACATCGATAAATTCTTTAAGTAAGTTAATTAAATCGGTTCTTTCTTGTTCATTAAGTGTTAGTCCGATTTTAACTTCTCTTTTATTGATTGAATCATTTGAGATATCAACCGTCTCAGTTTCTTCAATTACCGGTGTTTTCTTTTCGAGTGTTTCCATTGCTTTAATAATTTCTTTGTCTTTTTCATTGTTAGTTAAGCAATGCTCGTCATCTTGGGTTAGAGAAGAAAACAAGAAATAAGGAGAAGAAGAAATATTATTGTACTCTGAGATCATTACATCAAAGAGTGACATGTCCTCAGGGACTTGATCACTAACTATTCTAGGAGAAGAGATAGAGGGGGGAGTTGCTACTACTAAAGACCTAGATGACTCTATAGGGAGAGACTCCGACTTAGACTCTGACTCAGACGACTCTTCAAACATTGGTCCTTGTCCTGTCCTGATGGATATTTTTCTTGCACTTGGAGTAGTCACCTTGACGGTCTTGCGCCACCCTTGTAGTGATCCTTCCGCCGGAGTGTTTAGCTTCGAGGGATCGAAGCTTTCGCTTTGTAGGACTGTTTGAATGAGCGAGGAGTCATCCTCTTTGTAAGTTGGATCATTCTTTTCTCGCCCAAATAATAATCCCATGACGTTAATTAAAGTCAAAGCATGGGGGTGCTTTCTCCTTATGGACAGGAGTTGGGATTTCATCTATGAAATAAAAATCCAAGAAAATCTCAAATCCCGGTTGCCTTATGCTGTTTACAACAAATGGCTCGGGAAATTCATGGCATGGATAGTCTTCTCCTTCTTTTATAAATTGACCATTAAGTGTAAGAGGGTACTGATCCATTGGGATTGCCTTCTTTTGAGTGCGAGCGTCTCTACGTGCCTTTGATTTTTCCTGAGTCCGAAAGTATCTAATTTAGGGAGGCCAGGTGTAGACACCCATTTGTGTCTCCCAAAAACCAAACCCAGTGATGAGTGCCTTTCACGTCGAATCATAATCGAATGAAACGAAAGTGTGGAAAGGTCTAGTGTTGCGGAAAGTTTTATTTCTTTTCTCTTCTCTCTGTTTTTGAAAACTTTATTTTAAGAAAACAGCTAATCCAGTTTGGTTGGTCCATGATATGGGTCCAATAGTGGTGTAGTTGGATGGGGCTTGCAAAGACCTTTCCAACGATATATTATAAGCCCAATTCCGATGAATATTGAGGAAGTTATGGCCAATTTACTAAACTGGGTCCGGTTTGAGCTTTATGTACGGCCCAATGATCTAGGGGAGGGCCTAATATGATTTATCATTCCTAATGCAATTAGGAATGGTTTTAGTCTTCTAGAACATTCTAGAAGGTTCTTATCATTCCTAATTCAATTAGGACTCTTCAGAGTTTTAATCAAGATCAAATAGCATTTTCAATGGAATTATATTATTTTATCTTCCAATACGGTAAACTTATCAGATTTTCGAAAACGCGTTGGAATTAAGACTGGCGTCCAACCCCAGGCCTTGGCGCCTGGAACCAGGCTTGGCACCAGAAGCTAGCCATTGGCGCCTGGCGCTAGCCACTGGTGCCTGGCGCCAGTTAGCCAGGGTTGGCGCCAATGCTGTTTTGTGATCTTCAGACTCTGTTTTGTTAAATTATCTTTTTTGGTTGATTTTCTCTATAAATATCGTATTAAAAACTCTGTTTTCATTCACGAATTCTCATCAACAATTAGTTTTAATTAGCTTTCCTCTACAATACACCAACTATCTTCATCATCTACATCTTTCATTCATCAACTCACTTCATTCACAAGTTTTCTTTCATCGATTCTTAATTAAAAACATTCTTTCTTTTAGCATTCTTTTCAATTCTTTCTTGCCTTTTCATATAAAATTCCGCATTCACAAGATCTAGAAACACCTAGCCATATTCGAAGTTGCTTTCGCCCTAGACGTGAAAGGTTTTAATTTATGAGTGTTTGGTCCCAAATCTCTCTTTCAATTATTTAATTTAATTGTTTTGATTATTATTTTCCTTGAAGTTACTAACATGTGTATTTTGTAATTAGAAAGAGGTATGAGGCATCCAAGTAAGTACTTTAATTGATTAATTGATATTATGATGTAGATATCATGTTTATATTGTTATTATGATATTCCTAGTATTATGTCTAAGTTATATTTAATATTAAATATGATTGTTATGATGCCTTTTATTCTCTTCCTAATATTTATTCTTGTTAGTATCATGTTAGGGCTAAAGATTTGATTTTTATTACTTAGTGACATGCTAGGGTTTGTTATTAATCTTGTTAGTATCATGCCTAGGATCTTACTTTTATTATGCTTTAACATGAATATTGTTATAATTATGATTATTAATATTTCTGATTGCTATGATTATTATATTTATGATTGTCATGAATATTATTATTATAATTTTATGATGATTATTATTATTGTCATGATTATTATTATGTTGCTTGATACATTATTTATTCTTTATTGCTTGATCACACCTTTTATGCATGTTAAAGGGAATTGGTACTTGTAATCGCGCTTAATAAGATAATTAATAATCTTGTTAGGGTTTATGTGATTATAATTCAAGTGATCGCCAATAATAGTTTATTTTTGCATTAAATTCAACTAACATAGATTAAATAGGTTTAGGGTTAATCCTATTGATTGTATGTTAGTCGGAAAGCGCACATGAATACGAGCAGAATAAAGTAGAGGCTTATTATTAGGGCAGGTTCAATCTCTTTTAGGTTGGATTTGTACCTTCATCCCCGGACCCTCACTTAGTTCATGACCTTATGGAGTTGACGATCTCTTGGATCGTTAAGGGGTGTAACCTTCACCTCGTGAACAGTTTACAAGTTCCTTAAAAACTTGTTGGCGACTCTTTTGCTCTATTTTCTTCCCTTTTGGACGCCACCGTACTTTAGTGTATGATCACAGTGGGGTTCAAGCTAGTGTGATTTTAAAGGCTTGAAATTATTCCCCACAGTTTTTGGCGACTCCACTGGGGAGGATTTCTATTTTAATTCCTGAATTTGTTTCAGCAATGATTTAGAATGAGTGGATGAGACTCGAAAAGTTCTAAGTATTTCATGTGCGTAATTTTGATTAACATTATTGTCATATGCATAAAAAGGTTCTCATTGGAAAGACCATCCGTAATGAGTCAAAAACATAGGATTTTACACGTAGGAAATTTGAGAAATGTCTTTCACAACTAGGATTGAAATAACACCGCGCGAAACTGAATGATTTTATTGAGCACAGAAAGCTGCTGAGGCATGTGGGAAGTAGCGTCAGGGGTCAGAGCTTGGCGCCAAACTTTTAGTCGTAGCGCCAGACGCTATTATTGGCGCCAGGCGCTATAGTTAAAAGTTGGCGCCAGTCTCTGTTTGCTGGCGCCAATTTCCCCCAATACCGAGCCAGAAATATGCGTTCTAATTTCGACCGGTTTTTCGTATTGTTTGCTAGATCCTGCTTCCTGATTGAATATTTTCTCACTTTTCTGAAACCCATATGTGTTCTACATATGGACATAACCCTCTAGGAATTCATGCTATATCTACCCGATTGAACGCTCCTGGCAACAAAGGGTACATCTGAGATGTTGAATTCACCAAACCATGGAAGTGAGTTTTTTCTAAAACTCGCGGTGTCCCATCCACACGCGCTAACCCTTCACGGTTAGGCTTCTGCGCGGTGCATCCGGACAATTAACCATGGACCCTCTATTGACTAAACCATATCCCAAACTTTAGAGAACTAGAGCCATGGTTAGGTTGCGAACTCATTGCATCATATTGTGCTTACTTGACTAATTGTGCATTATTTGTTGTGCATATATATTCTATGTTTCTCTTAACCGTTTGTTGATTTGTGTTGAGACTAAAATTAATGACTTAAAGAACTTTGCCTAATTAATTAATTAATTAATTTGAGTCAATAAAGTTTTTTTAATCGAAATTGACCTAGTACGACTTTAGGCATACCCCAGTTGACTAATAATACCGAAAACAGTCCCAGACTGAAGCTCCAATATTGGCGCCAAAGTCTGAGCTGTAGCGCCACATTGTAGTGTGTAGCGCCAGACATTTTCTAAATTGTCTGGCGCCAATCACCATATTGTGACGCTTGTCCTGTCGTTTGGCCGACAGTTCGGATTATTTGTCGAGTCATCACCTAATGTCTAATTAATCAGTTTTCTATTTAATTCGGTTAATTTTGCTGACCATTAATGCTTAATTGAATCAATGATCGAGTTTAGGCACTAAGTCCCATGGTCTTACACACGAGTCTCAACATGTCACCTACACTCACTAGTCTTAGCACACACTTTGAGTACACATCACCATGGCCATGTCTCAGGTTCATGCATGAGTCGGTCTTTCCGTCATTTGAGTTGAGGGTACATTCTACTCCTAATTCTTCATATCCCTCCATCTAAATCTTCTTCACATTCTATTCCAATTTTTCTTCACTTCCTCCATCCATTGCATGTTGAATAAAGTTTGAGTCAAATAATTAACAATAAGTATCCCCAAATTCCTTTCCCACAGTACTTGGTCGAGGAGAGAAGGGCGATTAATCAAGGACGACCTCTTTATTCAAGTCTCGCTTTTTGATAAACCGACTCGTCAAAAGAGGAAGGCAAAGAAGATAATGGCAACTAAAGAAGAAGTCAATGATCTTAAGAACCAATTGGCTACTGTGACTGAGACACTGAATCTTCTCGCACTCAAGGTGGATGATCCCGTGAAGCAACCACAAATGAACCTCATGCAAGAAAGTTTGAGGAAGCTATCTAATGACTATAAATTTCAGGGCATGAGTTCACAAGGGGTGTCGCTGGACAAGGAACTTCTTCCACATAAGTTCAACGCCACTGACATCCCTAAATTCAAGGCAACAGATAACCCTTACTTCCATCTAAGAGCTTTTGAAACTATAATGAGCATTAAGG
This sequence comes from Chenopodium album, assembly GCF_948465745.1. Classification (NCBI taxonomy): domain Eukaryota; kingdom Viridiplantae; phylum Streptophyta; class Magnoliopsida; order Caryophyllales; family Amaranthaceae; genus Chenopodium; species Chenopodium album. Next base: position 66,606,975 of record NC_137836.1, on the reverse strand, counting down.
GTATCGATAAGAAAGTCTTCCCCTCTCTGTTCCCACTATCTCTCGAAACCGTTTGTCAACAATGGTTCTTTTCTCTCGAGAAAGAAAAAACCTCTTCTTGGGAGTCGATAACAAACACTTTCATAAATATATATAAGTGCAACATCCAAGACGAAACAGACCACAGACAACTTGAGATGTTAAAACAAAAGGAAAACGAAGGGTTCACTTCTTTCTTCAATAAATGGAGGGAAACTTCCGCTAATATGGTCAAGGCTCCTACCGAAAAAGAATCTGTGAGGATGTTTATCAAGAATCTCCAAGGGAAGTATTCAAAGCACTTAAAGTACCAACACAACTTGAATACTTTCAAAGCTGTCTATAATATAAGCATTGACATTGAAGATGACCTTCTGAAAGTTAATAGTGCGAGAGGAAAGAAGAGCGACCATCCTTCTTCTTCCTTTCCCATTAATGAAGTACATGCTACAAACACCTCTAAACCACGAATCCAAAGATCAAAAAGGGTGTTCACTCCACTTGGTATAAGTTATGAAACGACTTTCGAGAAGCTACATCACAAAGGACTAGTCATGCCCATAGGGCCCATCAAAGATCCGGTTCCAGAAGCTAGGCCACCTAAGTGGGATCCTAATAAGCATTGCAAATATGATCAAGGAAAGGGTCACGACACCAAGGAGTGTTGGAAACTCAAAGAAGCCATTCAAGATCTGATCGATGACAATGAAACTTCCGAGATTCTAGCCATCGAAGATGACCAAGCATCCTTTGATCCATCACTTCTTATCACACCTGTAGGAGAGCCCGTGATCGAGACAGCTTATATGACCTCTCTCGATGAAGTGGCCATAATTAAGGAGGATGAAAGTCTTTTCTTAGATAATACCAAGGAAGACTCGTCAAGTCTAAAAGAGGAAATTCGAAAACTGCGAGATGTCATTGCCATGGTCTTGAATGTGGTAGAAGGATTAGCAAATCGGGTGATGGACATCGAACAAAATTCTCGCCAAGAGTTAATGAAGAACTCAATGCTCCTAAGCCACAGGAAAAACGGACCATTGTAGAATACACACCAATAGGAATGACTTACAATGAAGCTTTTGACTGTCTTCACGATCAAGGTCTCATTCACTCCATTGGTCCCAGTCAAGACCCTCCATCTGAAAAACGTTCTCCTAATTTGGATCCAAATTCCTATTGTCGATACCATAAAGGTCGCGGTCACACTACTGAAAAGTGTCTCGCACTCAAGGATCGTGTTCAAAACTTCATTGATTCAAATCTCCTTCATGTTCCTCCGCGCGACAAGAAGGCCAAGATTAGTAACAATGGTAACAGCGGCTGTAAAGGGAAGAAGAACGACTATCCTTCTTCTTCCGAAAACACCTACTCTAGTAATAGTGTTGGTACTTTCGACCTTAGTGAGATCCTAGCCATGGATAATCGAGAACAACCGAAAAGGGAATTTACCCCTATTGGAATTAGCTACGATGATGCTTTCGATCGACTCCATGCCAAGGGAATCATTACTCCCATAGGACCTACTAAAGATCCCCCACTTAAGAAAAGATTGCCTAGTTGGAATCCAGACGAGCACTGCAAGTACCACCAAGGTAGGGGTCATACTACTGAGAGCTGTTGGAAGCTAAAGGAGGCTATCCAACATTTGATTGATAATAACAAGCTTCCCATACCTCCAGTTAACAAGAAGAACGAGTGATGATAAAGGAAACAACACAAGACAAGAGGTGAGCTTCAACGACAAGATTTCATGACCTCTTTTTCTATTTCTTTTTCATTTTTTCCTTTCCTCAATAAGTCTAGCATAGGCACCTTTTCTTTTCTTTTAGATTAATTTTATAGGATTTTTTCCTTTTTCTTTTTTTTAATAAAATGAGCATTTATTTCCTTGCATATGATCATCACATTGCATTCAAAAAAAAAAAAACTAAAAAAAAAAAACCATGTCGAATTAAGCACAAGGTATACTAATGATTTGAGGCACCCCTTATAGCCACATCATATCTCCTTTCGCTCTTCAATTATACAATCCTTTCTTCATAAACCACTTTGAGCTTCGTATAACGATAGACCCTTCTTTTTTTAACCTACATCTACCTAACCTTGGGATGGGATGGCGTGCAACTTATGCAATTCTAAAGAAAGCTTGAGCAAATTCAAAAGAAAGCAATAGCAAAAAATAAGCAATAATAAAAAACGAAAACAAGTGTACAAAAGGGTAAGTGTTCCAATGTCTTTGATATGAAAGTATCTTCGATAAGAACATGTCTCAGATTGCGTCTCTTATCGAGTGCTCGGTACCGTGCCTGAGAAACATGAATGCCAAGTGAGTGATATACCGCATGATCGGGATTGCCCACACTTATTAAAATAAAATAAATGCTAAAACAAAAGAAAGAGCTAAAAAAAGAGTAGAAAACCTCAAGCATAAAAATACAAATATTCAAAAGCAAGGTTGCACACCTTGGGGGCTTATCTAGGGTCTTGAGCCTTTATCCCCTTCTTCTTCAAACCTTTAGCCTAACCACGTTACAACCCTTAAAAAGACCTTTTTTGAGGTATACACACTTGTGCGAGGTTCGGCTAGAGCTACGTTCGGCCTGATTCCTAACGGATACGTAGGCAACCTCTCACCGAGGTGCGGCCGTAATAAAATGCATTCATATTCACATTCACACACTTACACCATGATCATATCATGGGATCTCCAATGCTCATCCCTATTCATTTAGAGCTAGACTTGGGGGCTTGATCCCTACATCATTAGCTTATCTAGCTTAAGAGTCACCACCATTTGACTCTTTTAATAAATAATATCTTTTCACACACTTAGCTCTTGCGGCCTAACTTTAGTGTCACTATCACACACATCACGCATACATGACCAAATATAATTCCCTTAGGAACCCTTTGTCATGGGATCTTAACACACCGTTGAAGCATGCCTTGTCATATCAAATTCACTCATCACTCATAATTGCATCACGAAGTATGAAGTACTTAGCCTCCGTGCCTAAGTTACCCAAATACTTTCATCATTGAGTCAACAGTTGAGATAGCCTAGGATGGATTAATCCTTGCACTTTGAGAGATAGTATTAAACAACATTTGACTAAGCTCATTCAACATGCATCTTCAAACTTTTGATTTTCTTTTTCACGTCTTTCTTTTTCGGGAGAAAGTCGGTACCCTCCACAAAATTGACGAAATTTTTTTGCTTTTATTGAGTCATGTCATGTCATATCACTTTGATTTGAGTCACACATGTCATTTCACTTTGAGTCGAGTCAACCTCGAGTCAGTCAAACATATCGAGTCAAGTTTATACCTTGAGTCGTGTCAATGAGTCAAGCTACATTAAACCTTAGGTCAACCCTAAGATAATTAAAGAAATTGGCAAAGTTCTATAGTAAAAAATAAATAAAGGTGTAGCAGAACAGGAAGACCCTATCACAGCGTTCGGCAACAGAATCAATTCTCGCCGCCAGAAATATTTCAGCAGCGACAGAGCTCGAAGCATCTCAGAAAGGTGATTTTGACTTCATACAACAATTTCGGGTTCCTTGGTACGCCAGTTAGCCCCTATAAGCAATTTGACATGATTAAGTAGTCAGTTTGATTATAATCACAATAAGTGGTCGACCTGATGAAAGATCGTCTCGCTTAGCTTAAAGCGCCTAAGATATGGCTCATTACGGAAACACCGACATACTGGTTTTAGCGAAAGCAAAGTTCAGGCAAGCTTTAGAGATCGACAAACGTTGGTCTTCGGAAATTTTTCTTCAGAACATTATCGCAACAAACATTCAAGCACCGAAGCTCTATTGTTCAGAGACGCGTGAACATTTCCATCAAAAGCTCTTTTGCTCCAGAGACGCGTGGACATTTCATTCAAGCTCTTTTGTTCAAAGACGCGTGGACAATCCTTTTCAAGCTCTTTTGCTCCAGAGACGCGTGGGCATATCAATCAAGCTCTTTTTCAGAGACTCGTGCACAATCCTTTTCAAGCTCTTTTGCTCAGAGACGCGTGGGCATCCTATTATCAAGCTCTTCGTTTAGAGACGCGTGGACACATCATTCAGAAGATCATATAAAAAAAGAAGCTCTTTGTTCAGAGACGAGTGAACATCGAAACAGCAAGGTGGCGTTCCCTAGATTGTGGAAAGTTGTCACAAGTAACTGAAGGTAATTTTGGGCGAAGTTGTCTTCGATCATATTCCCTTAGGCATGGAAGATGATCATAATGCGGATGAGAATTATTTCAAGAGAAATAATTTTCGATAGTTTTCCCTTGGACGTGGGATATTGTCAATGCGGATGAGAATTATTTCAAGAGAAATAGTTTTCGATAGTGTTCCCTTGGACGTGGAATATTATCAATGCGGATGAGAATTGTTTCGAGAGAAATAATTTTCTATGATGTTCCCTTGGACGTGGAATATTATCATAGCGGAGAGGATAGTTTCAGGCGAAGCAATCTTCTAATTTGGAAGCAGTTACGGGCGTAGCGGTTTTCAAGCGGGATGGCATTCTCTAGCTTGCAGGAGGTCATCAAAACAACAAGGATACGACAACAATCGGTTACTTTCAGAGACGTGTGCTCGACGGTGTAAGATACGCGTTTCTTAACTCTTTTATCTGTTTAACTAACGCTAGTTTTGCAGGTATCGACGTTATAAGATTGATTTAGGATCGCAGAACATTCTGAATCATTCTCGTCCCTATTGATACTTTGACTTTTGTTTTCGAAACTTGCGTTTCTCCAAACTCAGTCAAAGTGGGGGCTTCTGTAGACACCCATTTGTGTCTCCCCAAAACCAAACCCAGTGATGAGTGCCTTTCACGTCGAATCATAATCGAATGAAACGAAAGTGTGGAAAGGTCTAGTGTTGCGGAAAGTTTTATTTCTTTTCTCTTCTCTCTGTTTTTGAAAACTTTATTTTAAGAAAACAGCTAATCCAGTTTGGTTGGTCCATGATATGGGTCCAATAGTGGTGTAGTTGGATGGGGCTTGCAAAGAACTTTCCAACGATATATTATAAGCCCAATTCCGATGAATATTGAGGAAGTTATGGCCAATTTACTAAACTGGGTCCGGTTTGAGCTTTATGTACGGCCCAATGATCTAGGGGAGGGCCTAATATGATTTATCATTCCTAATGCAATTAGGAATGGTTTTAGTCTTCTAGAACATTCTAGAAGGTTCTTATCATTCCTAATTCAATTAGGACTCTTTAGAGTTTTAATCAAGATCAAATAGCATTTTCAATGGAATTATATTATTTTATCTTCCAGTACGGTAAACTTATCAGATTTTCGAAAACGCGTTGGAATTAAGACTGGCGTCCAACCCCAGGCCTTGGCGCCTGGAACCAGGCTTGGCGCCAGACGCTATCCATTGGCGCCTGGCGCTAGCCACTGGTGCCTGGCGCCAGTTAGCCAGGGTTGGCGCCAATGCTGTTTTGTGATCTTCAGACTCTATTTTGTTAAATTATCTTTTTTGGCTGATTTTCTCTATAAATATCGTATTAAAAACTCTGTTTTCATTCACGAATTCTCATCAACAATTAGTTTTAATTAGCTTTCCTCTACAATACACCAACTATCTTCATCATCTACATCTTTCATTCATCAACTCTCTTCATTCACAAGTTTTCTTTCATCGATTCTTAATTAAAAACATTCTTTCTTTTAGCATTCTTTTCAATTCTTTCTTGCTTTTTCATATAAAATTCCGCATTCACAAGATCTAGAAACACCTAGCCATATTCGAAGTTGCCTTCGCCCTAGACGTGAAAGGTATTAATTTCTGAGGGTTAGGTCCCAAATCTCTCTTTCAATTATTTAATTTAATTGTTTTGATTATTATTTTCCTTGAAGTTACTAACGTGTGTATTTTGTAATTAGAAAGAGGTACGAGGCATCCAAGTAAGTACTTTAATTGATTAATTGATATTATGATGTAGATATCATGTTTATATTGTTATTATGATATTCCTAATATCATGTCTAGGTTATATTTAATATTAAATATGATTGTTATGATGCCTTTTATTCTCTTCCTAATATTTATTCATGTTAGTATCATGTTAGGGCTAAAGATTTGATTTTTATCGCTTAGTGACATGCTAGGGTTTGTTATTAATCTTGTTACTATCATGCCTAGGATCTTACTTTTATTATGCTTTAACATGAATATTGTTATAATTATGATTATTAATATTTCTTATTGCTATGATTATTATATTTATGATTGTCATGATTATTATTATTATAATTTTATGATGATTATTATTATTGTCATGATTATTATTATGTTGCTTGATACATTATTTATTCTTTATTGCTTGATCACACCTTTTATGCATGTTAAAGGGAATTGTTACTTGTAATCGCGCTTAATAAGATAATTAATAATCTTGTTAGGATTAATGTGATTATAATTCAAGTGATCGCCAACAATAGTTTATTTGTGCATTAAATTCAACCAACATAGATTAAACAGGTTTAGGGTTAATCCTATTGATTGTATGTTAGGCAGAAAGCGCACATGAATACGAGCAGAATAAAGTAGAGGCTTATTATTAGAGCAGGTTCAATCTCTTTTAGGTTGGATTTGTACCTTCATCTTCGGACCCTCACTTGGTTCATGACCTTATGGAATTGACGATCTCTTGGATCGTTAAGGGGTATAACCTTCACCTCGTGAACGGTTTACAAGTTCCTTAAAAACTTGTTGGCGACTCTTTTGCTCTATTTTCTTCCCTTTTGGACGCCACCATACTTTAGTGTATGATCACGGTGGGGTTCAAGCTAGTGGGATTTTAAAGGCTTGAAATTATTCCCCACATCAGGTGACTCTAGCGATTTTGCTATTCCCTTCTTCTTTCCTAGGGTTATCCCGGAAAAATGTCCTTGTTTCTTCAGAATAGCATTTACAATCATGTTAGAATGGGGGTCATGCAAAGAGGGGTCCTTTCATCCTCCTGGATTAAGGAGACCTCTTCGTTAAAGCCCTATAAATCTTCATCATCCTCGTCGTACTCCACGTTAATTATTGGGTTTTCTATGGACTTGATCCTCATAGGTGAAGCATCGATGGTGATAGGAATTCCCCCAACTATAGCTTTTACTTGTTGGTGGAGAGATGAGGGGACGGCCTTTAGGTCATGAAGCCAAGGGCGTCCCAACAGTAGATTGAATGAAGCTTTAATGTCTACTACTTGGAAAGTAGTAGCATGTTCTATTGCTCCTGTTGTTATGTTCATGGTAATTTTACCAAGAGCTTGACGAAGAGTGTTGACGTAGGCCCTTATTCCTTATGTGGACGGAGTTAAATCTTCATCCCTAATGCCTAGCATCCTCGCAGTTCTAAGTGGACAGACGTTGATGGCCAATCCATTGTATACAAGAGTAATAGGGACGTTCATTCTCTTACAAACTACCGTGAGGTTTAATGCCTTGTAATTTTGTCCCCTTCTGGAGGTAAATCCTTGTAAGAAAAGGTGATCAAATTGATTGGACTAGGAAGATCACTCGTGAGGAAGTTAGCCAACCCCTCCGGAGTGGTGTCAGAATCTATCCCTATTTTGTCCAAGGCATTCATTACAGCCAACTTATGTTCTCGGGATGTCGCCAAAAGTTTCTATACGTTCATTTCAACTTTTGTTTTCTTAAACTGTGTGACGATATCATTGCCTTCAATGATAGGTATGGGAACTTTTTGCGTGGTTGGCATGGGTTGTGTTTAAATGGGAGGTTGCATTCTCTCGGATCTTGTGAGGACGTCTATTGATGAGTCTTCTTCAGCCCAAAAGTCATCCATGGCGTATGACACAGAAGGTGGAGATCCTACTATGTCTTTTAAGTAGACGTCTTCTTCATCACTGTCCCAAACTCCATTAACACTTGTATCCTCTTCTTGTGGAACTTGGACTAGTTTCTTTTCATCAATTTTTTTTTGAATTACATCCTTAAATTTAAAAAAAATTTCGATGGTGTGACCCCCTGAATTATGATACTGACAGTAATATCTATCTGTCCTTTTCAATGATTCGAATGGTCTCGGTTCGAGAGTTTGATCTCGCCACTCTCGGAGAGCATTTCGAACATTTGTACATATGGGACCCCAATTGGAGTGTAGAGTCTATTACTGTTCTTGGGTTTTTTAGTGACTTGTAGAGGAAAACGCTTTACCTCATAAGTCGTTCCCATGGGTGTGAATTCTCTCTTAGGTTCATCTTTCGGGAATGGGACCTCGTCATATTTCTTTTAAAGTTCTTTTATAGACTTGAGAGTTTCACGTAGCAAATGCGATCCTTCCATCATAGACAGTGTGAGCGATTGTATGTCTTCTTTACTTGCCAGTTCTGGAAGGCTATCCATGGCGTCGAAGAAGATCTCCTCCTCTTCTTCGATGGCATGGATTTCTTTGACAGGTTTAATGAGAGACGAGGGGTCAACCTCGTTTTCCTCATCAGAGATAGCCAAGGCATGAGCGAGAGGTGCATTATCAATACTTGGCTTCTTACTGGCAGGGGGCAATGGTAGCTTGTTATTATCGATTAAGTCTTGGATAGCTTCCTTAAGCTTCCAACAGTTTTCGGTGAGATGGCCCCTACCTTGGTGATACTTGCAGTGTGCATTGGGGGTCCAATTAGCCAACCTCTTTTTGACTTGTGGGTCCCCAAATGGTTCAATAGGAGTTATAAGACCTTTTGCATTTAATCGATCAAATGCGGTGTCATAACTCATGCCAATAGGAGTAAAGTTCCTCCTGAATGGTTTCTTTTGTCCTTGATTGTTCATAGCAAGGACTTCACCTAGGTTAAAAGTGCTAACGTTGTTTGAGTGGGTGGTTTTGGAAGAAGAAGGATTGTCGTTCTTCTTTCCTTTCCAGCCACTGTTGGAGTTATTGTTGGAAGCTTTCAACTTAGCAAGGTCATCTTCAATATTGATCCCAATGTCGTAGACGACCTTGAAGGTATGGAGATTGTTTTGATACTTGAGATGCTTGGAATATTTTTCTTGAAGGTTTTTGATGAACAAACTTACAGACTCTTTTTCACTTGACACCTCAATCATCTTAGCTGAGGTTTCTCTCCCTTTGTTAAAGAAAGAGGTGAAGCCTTCATTCTCTTTATGTTTGAGGATTTCAAGCTCCCTATGGTCAGTCTCAACTTGGATGTTGCATTTGTATCTATCAACGAAAGCGTTTGCTATGGACTCCCAGGTAGAGATCTTTTCTTTCTCGAGGGAAAAGAACCATTGTTGGCAAACAGTCTCGAGAGATAGTGAGAACAGAGAGGGGAAAACCTTCTTGTCGATACCCTTAATACTCATTATTGTCTCGAAGGCTCTTAAATGAAAATAAGGGTTATCGGTTGCTTTGAATTTTGGGATGTCGTTGGCATTGAACTTCTGCGGAAGAAGATCTTTGTCCACTGAGACCCCTTGTGAACTAATCCCTTGAAACTTGTAGTCGCTAGATAGCTTGCTTAGACTCTCTTGCATGAGGTCCATCTGTTGTTGTTTCACGGGATCATCGATCTTGAGTGTGAGGAGCTTCAGTGCCTCAGTCACGGTAACCAGTTGGTTCCTAAGCTCATTGACTTCTTCTTGTGTTGCCATTGCTGTCCTAGCTTTCCTCTTACGAGCTATGGGTTTGTCGAAAAGTTGGACTTGTACGAAAAGGTTGTCTTTTATTAACCGTCCTTCTTTTCTTGACCACGCGCTGTAATTTAAACCATTTTGCGTTTTAATTACTTGACTCAAATCGACCTTGACTTTACGGTGTTTTAAGAGGAAAAAAAAAATGGGTGCATATTTTTAGGCAAAAATAATGTATAATGTATTTATATTTTTAGGGAACTAAGTATAGTTTGTAAATTGGAGGATTAATATCCGACTTACCCCCCTAAAAAAAGTGACGGAAAAAACGTGCATACAAGACTCTCTTAGACATGGTCAAAGTGTGTGTATTGGTGTGTGCGTTGAGTGTAAGTGACATGTTTAGAATCTTGTGTAAGACCATGGGACTTAGTGCCTAGACTCAATTAATGACTTAACAAGGTATTATTGACAGCTAAATTTAACCGAATTAATTAGCAAATTGGTTAATTAGACACTAGGTGATGACTCGATCAATAATTTGAACTGTCGCCAAAACGACAGGACTGGCGCCCCCCTTTGTAGTGTAGCGCCAGATGACAGAGATGTCGCAAGGCGCCACACTCCACAGAGTGGCGCTACAGTTCAGACTTTGGCGCCATTGCTGGAGCTTCAATCTGGAACTGTTTTCGGTGTTATTAATCAACAGGGGTATGCCTAAAGTCGTATTAGGTCAATTCTGATTAAAATATTAGACTTTATTTACTCAAATTAATTAATTAATTAATTAATTAGGCAAAGTTCTTTAAGTCATTAATTTATTTAATCTCAACACAAGTAAAACAAACGGTTAAGAAAGCATAGTATATGCACAACAAATAATGCACAATTAGTCAAGTATGCACGATATGATGCAATGAGTTTGCAACCTAACCATGGCTCTAGTTCTCTAAAGTTCGGGATATGGGTTAGTCAATAGAGGTTCCATGGTTAATTGTCCGGATGCACCGCGTGGAAGCCTAACCGTGAAGGGTTGGCGCGAGTGGATGGGACACCGCGAGCTTTAGAAAAAACTCGCTTCCATGGTTTGGTTAATTCAACATTCTCGGATGTACCCTTTGTTGCTCAGAGCGTTCTATCAGGTAGATGGAGCATGAATTCCCAGAGGGTTATGTCGATATGTAGAACACATATGGGTTTCAGAAAAGTGAGAAAAACTCAATCAGGAAGTAGGATCGAGCAAACAATGCGAAAAACTGGTCGAAATTAGAACGAATATTTCTGGCTCGGTATTGGAAGAATTTGGCGCCAGCAAACAGAGATTGGCGCCAGGTTTTAGCTGTAGCGCATGTGTAGGGAATATTTCAAGCATTAATCCCTAGCTTGAACCCCACTGTGATCATACACTAAAGTACGGTGGCGTCCAAAGGGAAAGAAGATAGAGCAAAAGAGTCGCCAACAAGTTTTTTTTAGGAACTTGTAAACCGTTCATGAGGTGAAAGTTATACCCCTTAACGATCCAAGAGATCGTCAACTCCATAAGGTCTTGAACCAAATAGGGTTCGGGGATGAAGGTAAAAATCCAACCTAAAAGAAATTGAACCTCCCCTAATAATAGACCTCTACTTTATTCTGATCGTATTCATGTGCGCTTTCTGACTAACATGCAATCAATAGGATTAACCCTAAACCTGTTTATCTATTTTGATTGAATTTTAATGCACAAATAAATCTATTATTGGAGATCACTTGAATTATAATCAAACTAACCCTAACAAGATTATTAATTATCTTATTAAGCGTGATTACAAGTACCAATTCCCTTTAAACATGCATAAAAGGTGTGATCAAGCAATAACAGTAAATATCAAGCAACATAATAAATCAAGATAATAATTATAATCATCATAACTAATCATAACAATTATAAAAATAATCATGAACCATGTTAAAGCATAATAATAGCAAGATCCTAGGCATGATACTAACAAGATTAATAACACACCCTAGCATGTTACTAAGCATATAAAAATCAAATATTTAACCCTAACATGATACTAACATGAATATTAGGAAAGAAAATAGAAGGCATCATAACAATCATACTTAGTATTAAATTTACCCTAGACATGATACTAGGAACATCATAATAACAACCTAAGAATGAACTCTATATCATAACATCAATGCAAACAATTAAAGCACTTACTTGGATGCCTCGTACCTCTTTCTAATAACAAAATACACACGTTAGTAACTTCAAGGAAAATAATAAAAAACAATTAAATTAAATAATTGAAAGAGAGATTTGGGACCAAACCCTAAGAAATTAAACCTTTCACGTCTAGGGCGAAGGCAACTTCGAATATGGCTAGGTGTTTCTAAGTCTAATGGATGCGGAATTTTAATGTTTGAGAGAAGACTAGTTGAGAAAAGAGAGAGAGAGTAATCAAGAGAATCTTGATGAGAGTTGGTGAATCAAAACGGAGTTTTTAGGACGTTATTTATAGAAAAAATCAGCCAAAAAGATAAAACATCAAAAACAGAGTTCTGACGCAAAAAGCCAAGTTAGTGCCAAACGCTGACCTTAGCGCCAGACGCTAAGGCTAGCGCCAAGCGTAGCGTCAGGCGCTAGAGATGGCGTTTGGTGCTAACTCGGAAATTCACGCGTTTTATTTAAATTAGATAGAAATTGTCGTACAGAAGGATAAAATCGTATTTTCCTCAAAAAACAATCTTTGATTCTGATTAAAACTTTTAAAAGTCAACAAAAGTCAATTTATCAATGCTAATTGAATTAGGAATGATAAATCCATGTTAGGCCCTCCTCTAGATCATTGGGCCGCATATAAGGCTCAAACCGGGCCTAGTTTGGTAATTTGGCCATAACTTCCTCAATATTCATCGGAATTGGGCTTATAATATATCGTTGGAAAGCTCTTTTCAATCCCCATCCAACAACACTATTATTTGACCCATATCATGGACCAACCAAATTGGATTGGCTATTTTCTTTAAAATAGGTTTTCAAAAACAGAGAGAAGAGAAAAGAAATTAAAACTATCCGCAACACTAAACTTTCCACACTTTAACTTCATTCAATCATGATTCGACGTGAAAGGTACTCATCACTGGGTTTGGTTTTGGGGAGACACAAATGGGTGTCTACAGAAGCCCCCACTTTGACTGAGTTTGGAGAAATGCAAGTTTCGAAAACAAAAGTCAAAGTATCGATAGGGACGGAGAATGATTCAGAACGTTCTGCGATCCTAAATCATTCTTGTAACGCCGATACCTGCAAACTAGCGTTATTTAAACAGATAAACGATTTAAGAAACGCGTATCTTGCACCGTCGAGCACATGTCTCTGAAGTAACCGATTTGCTGTTGCTTTTTCTGTTTTGATGACCTCCTGCCAAGAGAATGCCATCCCGCTTGAAAACCGCTAAGCTTGTAACTGTTTCCAATATTGAAGATTGCTTCACTTGAAACGATCTTCTTCCGCTTTGATAATATTCAACGTCTAAGGGAACACTATCGAAGATTGCTTCGCTTGAAACAATCCTCTTCCGCTTTGTGACCATCTTCCACGTCTAAGGGAACATGATCGAAGATAACTTTGCTTGAAATCACCTTCAATTTTTTTTGACAACTTTCCACAATATAGAGAACGCTGTCGAAGATATCTTTGCTTGAAGCTATCCTCACTTGTTGCGATAATTTTCCAAAGGAAATTACCGAAGATCTCCGCTTGTCGATCTTTAAAAGTTCGCTTGAACTTTGCTTCCGCTATGCCTATACATCGACGCTTTTGCTGCTTTGAACCTGTATGTCGGTGCCCTTTGCTGAATGAATGAACCAATATGTCAATGCCTTTTGCGAATGAACCAGTATGTCGGTGCTTTTTGCGATGAGCTAATGCTTAGGCGCTTTAAGCTAAGTGAGACGATCTTTTATCAGGTCGATCACTTTATGCAATCAAGCCGATTACTAAAAATCGTGTCAAATTGCTCAGAGGGGCTAACTTGCGTACCAAGGAACCAAAAATATATTGCAAAAAGTTAGAACAACCGTATTAAGCGGCTGACTGTTCTGGCGCCGCTGAAAAAACATCATCGCCAATTAACTGGCTGTAGCGCCAGACGCTGGAATTAGCGTCAGGCGCTAAGCCTATCTGTTGACGCCAAGGTCTAGCGTTTGGTGCCAGAGTAAGGGGCTAGACTTTCACTCCTTACTTTCCACCTTTTAGATATTTGATTGATGATTAATGAAGAGTCTCCGAAAATCCGTAACTTTTTTACTCCCAATGCCAGAGCTGTTTTAAGGCCTAACATGCATGCTTTGTATTCGGCAGCGTTGTTGGTAACGTCGAAATCAAGCTTTATGGAGATTGGAACATGCTCTTCTTTAGGTGATACTAGTAATACTCCAATTCCACATCCCTTTTGGTTTGAGGCTCCGTCGAAGTACAAGGTCCAAGTATCATCTTTAGTGACCATCAAGTCTTCTGTTGGAAAGTCTGCTAGAAAGTCTGACACCACAGATCCTTTAATAGCTTTTTGCGGCATAAACCTTACATCAAACTGGGCTAAATTGACTATCCTTCTCGATATGCGTCCATTGAGTGTAGATTTCTCGAATAGATACTTAAGTGGATCTAATCAGGAGACTACGAAGACGGTATGCACTAGCATGTAATGTCTTAGCTTGGCTGTGACCCACACCAAGGCGAGGCACAACTTCTCAATTGGCGTATAACGTGCTTCATATTTGAGCATTTTCTTGCTTAGATAGTAGATCGCGTTTTCTTTGCCTTCTACTTCTTGTGCTAGCATAGCTCCCATTGTCTCTTTGGTAACCGTTAAATACAACCTAAGAGGTATTCCGGGAAGTACTGGTGCTAATACGGGAGGATTTGCGAGATAGGATTTGATCTTTTCAAAGGCTTTTTGACACTCGTCATCCCATATCACTGGTACATTCTTCTTAAGCTTTTTGAAGATTGGTTCACATATCGTTGTCAATTTTGATATGAACCTACTTATGTATTGCAACCGGCCAATAAATCCTCGAATTTGTTTCTCGGTTTTGGGCGGTGGCATTGACATGATTGCTTTAATCTTGGTTGGGTCTATCTCTATTCCTCTAGAGCTTATGACATAACCCAAGAGCTTGCCTGAGGTGACTCCAAAAGGACACTTAGATGGGTTCAACCTCATATTGTATTTTCTTAGCCTTTCGAAAAATTTCCTTAAGGCTACTTGATGGCCTGGATGGTCTTTTGATTTCACAATCATGTCGTCGACATATACTTCGACTTCTTTATGCATCATATCATGGAGTTAGGCAGTTGCTGCACGTTGGTTAGTAGCACCCGCGTTTTTCAACCCCGAATAGCATTACCGTGTAGCAGTAAGTGCCCCATGGTGTTATAAAAGTTGTTTTCTCCATGTCTTCTTCTGCCATGAGAATCTGATTGTAACCTGCGTATCCGTCCATGAACGAGAGAAGTGCGTGATTTGCCGTGTTATCTGCCAGAATATCGATGTGTGGTAAAGGGAAGTCGTCCTTTTGACTTGCCTTATTTAGATCTCGATAGTCGACACACATTCTTACCCTTCCATCTTTTTTCGGAACTGGGACGACGTTTACGACCTATTCCGGGTATTTGGATACCTTGATGAAACCTGCAGTTATTTGTTTTTTAACCTCTTCTTTTATTTTAAGAGCTACGTCGGGTTTCATTCGACGTAACTTTTTTTTTAC
Organism: Chenopodium album; assembly: GCF_948465745.1. Classification (NCBI taxonomy): domain Eukaryota; kingdom Viridiplantae; phylum Streptophyta; class Magnoliopsida; order Caryophyllales; family Amaranthaceae; genus Chenopodium; species Chenopodium album. The sequence goes on along the minus strand of NC_137836.1, from coordinate 66,591,579 downwards.
AAGTTTCATTCCTGGAATTAGTGGTATAGTGTGTTGAGCTATTTCTCTATTAATGCCTGGCATATCTTCGTATGACTAAGCAAATACATCGATAAACTCTTTAAGTTAATTAAATCGGTTCTTTCTTGTTCGTTAAGTGTTAGTCCGATTTTAACTTTTCTTTTATTGGTTGAATCATTTGAGATATCAACCGTCTCAGTTTCTTCAATTATTGGTGTTTTCTTTTCGAGTGTTTCCATTGCTTTAATAAGTTCTTTGTCTTTTTCATTGTTAGTTAAGCAATGCTCGTCATCTTGGGTTAGAGAAGAACACAAAAAATAAGGAGAAGAAGAATATGTCCTTAGGGACTTGATCACTAACTATTCTAGGAGAAGAAATAGAAGGGGAAGGTGCTACTACTAAAGACCTAGATGACTCTATAGGGAGAGACTCCAACTCAGACTTTGACTCAGACGACTCTTCAAACATTGGTCCTTGCCCTGATAGATATCTTTCTTCCACTTGGAGTAGTCACCTTGATAGTCTTGCGCCACCCTTGCAGTGATCCTTCCGCTGGAGTGATTAGCTTCAAGGGATCGAAGCTTTCACTTTGTAGGACTGTTTGAATGAGCGAGGAGTTATCCTCTTTGTAAGTTGGCTCATTCTTTTCTCGCCCAAATAGTAATCCCATGACGTTAAAGTCAAAGCATGGGGGTGCTTTCTCCTTATGGACAGGAGTTGGGATATCATCTGTGAAATAACAATCCAAGAAAATTTCAAATCCCGGTTGCCTTATGCCGTTTACAACAAATGGCTCGGGAAATTCATGACATGGATAGTCTTCTCCTTCTTTTATAAATTGACCATTAAGTGTAAGAGGGAACTGATCCATTGGGATTGCCTTCTTTTGAGTGTGAGCGTCTCTACGTGCCTTTGATTTTTCCTGGGCTCGCTTAAGATCTTTCCGAGTCGGTTCGAAACCAAGTCCGAAAGTGTCTAACTTAGGGAGGCCAGGTGACTCCAACAGTTTTGCTATTCCCTTCTTCTTTCCTAGGGCCATCCCAGGAAAATGTCCTTGTTTCTTCATAATAGCGTTTACAATCATGTTGGAATGGGGGTCATGGCAAAGAGGGGTCCTTTCATCCTCCTAAATTAAGGAGACCTCTTCGTTAAAGCCCCATAAGTCTTCATCATCCTCGTCATGCTCCACATTAATTATTGGGTTTTCTATGGACTTGATCCTCATAGGTGAAGCATCAATGGTGATAGGAGGAATTCCCCCAACTATGGATTTTACTTGTTGGTGGAGAGATGAGGGGACGACCTCTAGGTCATGAAGCCAAGGGCGTCCCAACAGCAAATTGAATGAAGCTTTAATGTCTACTACTTGGAAAGTAGTAGCATGTTCTATTGCTCCTGCCGTTATATTCATGGTAATTTTACCCAGAGCTTGACAACGAGTGTTGTCGTAGGCCCTTATTCCTTGTGTAGACGGAGTTAAATCTTCATCCCTTATGCCTAGCATCCTCGCAATTCTAAGTGGACAGACGTTGATGGCCGATCCATTGTCTACAAGAGTCATAGGGACATTCATTCTCTTGCAAACTACCGTGAGGTTTAATGCCTTGTAATGTTTGTCACCTTCTGGAGGTAAATCCTTGTAAAAAAAAGTTATCAAATTGATTGGACTAGGAAGATCACTAGTGAGGAAGTTAGCCAACCCCTTAGGAGTGGTGTCAGAATCTATCCCTATTTTGTCCAAGGCATTCATTACAGCCAACCTATGTTCTCGGTATGTCGCCAGAAGTTTCCATACGTTCATTTCAACCTTTGTTTTCTTAAACTGATTGACGATATCATTGTCTTCAATGATAGGCATGGGAACTTGTTGTGTGGTTGGGATGGTTTGTGTTGAAACGGGAGGTTGCATTCTCCCAGATCTTGTGAGGACGTCTATCGATGAGTCTTCTTTAGCCCAAAAGTCATCCATGGCGTATGACACAGAAGGTGGAGATCCTACTATGTCTTTTAAGTACATGTCTTCTTCATCACTGTCCCAAACTCCATTAATATTTGCGTCCTCTTCTTGTGGAACTTGGACTAGTTTCTTTTCATCAATCATTTTCTGAATTAAATCCTTAAATTTAAAACAGTTTTCGATGGTGTGATCCCCTAATTGATGATACTAACAGTAATATCTATCTGTCTTTTTCAATGATTCGAATGGTCTCGGTTCGAGAGGTTTGATCTCGCCACTCTTGGAGAGCATTTCGAACATTTGTACATATGGGATCCCAATTGGAGTGTATAGTCTATTACTCTTCTTGGGCTTTTCGGTGACTTGTAAAGGAAAACGCTTTGCCTCATAAGTCGTTCCCATGGGTGTGAATTCTCTCTTAGGTTCATCTTTCGGGAGTGGAGCCTCGTCATATTTCTTTTGAAGTTCCTTTATAGCCTTGAGAGTTTCACGCAGCAAATGCGATCCTTCCATCATAGACAGTGTGAGCGATTGTATGTTCTCTTTGCTTGCTGGTTCTGGAAGGTTATCCATGGCGTCGAAAAAGATCTCCTCCTCTTCTTCGATGGCATGGATTTCTTTGAGAGGTTTAATGAGAGACGAGGGGTCAACCTCGTTTTCCTCATCAGAGATAGCCAAGGCATGAGCGAGAGGTGCATTATCAATACTTGGCTTCTTACTGGCAGGGGGCAACGACAGCTTGTTATTGTCGATTAAGTCTTGGATAGCTTCCTTAAGCTTCCAATAGTTTTCGGTGAGATGGCCCCTACCTTGGTGATACTTGCAGTGTGCATTGGGGTTCCAATTAGCTGACCTCTTTTCGACTGGTGGGTCCCCAAATGGTCCAATAGGAGTTATAAGACCTTTTGCATTCAATCGATCAAATGCGGTGTCATAACTCATGCCAACAGGAGTAAAGTTCCTCCACTTCCCCTAGGTTAAAAGTGCTAATATTGTTTGAGTGGGTGGTTTTGGAAGAAGAAGGATTGTCGTTCTTCTTGCCTTTCCAGCCACTGTTGGAGTTATTGTTGGCAGCTTTTCGTAATGTCAAAACCTCTAAGCTCCAAGGCCCATTTAAGAATTCGGCCACTGGCTTCCAAAGTTCCAAACGGCTTTTTCAACGGCTGATCAGTATAGACCACAATTGAGTGGGCTAGAAAATACGACCGTAGCTTCTTTGATGCCAGACCAAGGCAAGGCCAAACTTCTCTATGGGTGGATACCTGAGCTCGGCATTGCACCGTACGTGGCTGATAAAAAAAGACAGGGATCTGATTGTCGTCCCTCTCCACAAGGAGGACAACACTAGTAGAAAAATACAATAAGGCACCCCCATAAAGGCACCGGTTCAGGCCAAACCGGTGCCCTAAACCGGCCCAAATTTGGGCGCCATTTTACACAAATATAAAAGGCACCGGTTCAGACCAAATCGGTGCCAAAAACTAAAAGGGCACCGGTTTGAACCGGTGCCAATTGAACTGCTCCTAAATTTTTTAAAAAAAAAACGGTTTAACTTTATAATAATAACAAAAAAAAAAAACCCTCCCATATATAAACCCCCCCAAACCCTAGCACTCAGTCACTCATCTCGCCGCTTCTCCCTCCTCTTCTCTCCTTCTCTTTCTCTCTCCTCTTCTCCTCTCCTCCTCTTTTGCTCATCATTCACGACTCATCTCCTCCTCTTTCGCTCATCATTCACCAGTGTTTCTCATCTCATCCTTCCCTTTCTCATCTCCTCCTCCTTCCCTTTCGCTACCACGTCTCCTTTTCCTTCTCCTTCAAGCCCACCATGAAGACCACCACGGAGACCACCACGAACACCACCACGGAGACCACCACGAACCGGTTTGATTTAGATTTAGTTTTTTCGATTTTGATTTTAATACATTTTGTTTTCGATTTTGATTGTAATACATTTTGTTTTCGATTTTGATTTTTTGTTTTTCGATTTCTGGATTATTTTTTTCCGTTTTCAATTTTTATTTTTTTTTTCGATTTTTGTTTATTCGATTTTAATATATTTTGTTTTCGATTTTGATATTTTATTTTTCGATTTCTGTAATATTTTTTTTCTTATGTTTGATTTTGAATTTTTTTTCGATTTTTGTTTTTGTTTATTCGATTTTATTATATTTTGTTTTCAATTTTGTTTTTTTGTTTTTCGATTTCTAGGTTTTTTAATTTTTATTTTTTATCTGGGTTTTATCGTTTTCAAATTGTTTTCGATTTCAATTTATTTCCATTTCTGGGTTTTTTTTTATTTTTGGGTATTTTACGATTTAATTTTTTTTCGATTAAATTTTTTTGCGATTTCAATTTTTTTTTCTGGGTTTGAATCTTAATTTTTTGTCTAGGTTTGAATCTTCATTTTTTTTTCTGGGTTTGAATTTCAATTTTTTTTTCTGGGTTTGAATCTTAATTTTCGTAATTTTAGTTTATAGTGAGTTTATTAATGTCGGTGTTTTAATTGATTCAGGTGAAGAATCAAGGTGTTGCTTTTGGAATTTTGATTTCAATGTTGTAATTTTTTTTTCTTCGATGTGTAATTTTTTTTTCCTTCAATGTTATAATTTTTTTTTGTGGATTTTGATGTTGTAATTTATTTTATTTTTTTGTATTGTAAAATAACAATTTAATCATCAATATATTTCGTATTCAAGCTTGTTATATGTTTCTAATTATATTTCTTATTTAATGATCAATTTTGATCAATATTCATTTCATTTAAGTGGATAAAATATTATGTGTGTATGTGGATAAAGCAAACTAAAAAAAAAATTAAAAAAAAATACATGAATTGGCACCGGTTAACCGGTGCCAATTGACTTTAATTCCCAAAAAAAAAAAAAAAAAAAAAAAAAAAGAGAAGTTATGGCACCGGTTAACCGGTGCCTATTTGACCCTATGGCACCGGTTTTGAACCAGTGCTAAAAAATTGGGTTTTTGGCACCCCCCACATTTGCACCGGTTTAAACCGGTGCCTTAGGCCGGGTTTGAACCGGTGCCAAATTCGTTTTTTCACGTAGTGGAACACTTAAGGAATGGTATAAAATAGCGAGATACATGTATAAATTTTCGTCTTTGAGTGGACTTACGAGCCGAGGTAACGTATGCAATGGCTTTTCAGCTGTATGAAAGCTCCTTCGGCCTCCTCTGTCCACTTGAACACAACTTTCTTCTTGATGGTTTGGAAAAAATATCGGCACTTATCGCCTGACCTTGACAAAAATTGGCCGAGTGCAGCTAAACAACCGATCAATCTTTGTACTTCTTTGATATTCCTCGGCGACTTCATATTTAGGACAGCTTGAATTTTTTCAAGGTTGGCCTCAATTCCTCTCTGATTGATCAGAAACCCGAGAAATTTGCCGGACTCATCAACACAAAAGACACATTTCTTTGGATTTAGTATCATCGTATGCCGCCTGAGTTCGGTAAACGTTTCTCAAAGATCCTTCAGGTGGTCGGCCGACTCCTTTGACTTGATAATCATGTCGTCAATGTATGCTTCTATATTCTGGCCAATCTGATCCCTGAAGACCGTATTAACAAGTCTCTAAAATGTAGCGAGAGCATTCTTGAGACTGAACGACATGACTTTATAGCAGTATAGTCCCTGCTCGGTCACAAAAGCAGTTTTTTCCTGATCTTCCTTTCAAAGTGGAATTTGATGGAATCTGGAGTATGCATCCATGGCTGTAGAGTCGACCAGCCGGTCGATTTTTGGCAAAAGAAAGTTATCCTTCAGGCATGCCTTGTTGAGATAAGTATAATCCACGCACATTCTCCAGGTTCCATTCGGCTTCTTAACAAGAACTACATTGGCTACCCAATCTGGGTAGTAACATTGCCAAATGAAACCGGCGTCCAGCAGCTTTCTTACCTCTGCTGCTGCCGCCTGATTCCTTTCCTCCCCGTGATTTCGCTTCTTCTGACGGACGGGCTTGACTAGTGGATTAACAGCTAGCTTGTGCACGGCCAGGTCTGGGCTAATACCCGACATTTTACTTACATCAAATGCAAACACATCTTTGAATTCTTTCAACAGCTTGACTAGATCATCCCCAAGCAGACCCATGGATATAGTGCCTACCTTGATTGTTCGATCGGGCAGATCGGGGTCCAAGACTACATCCTGGTGATTGCCGGCCGGTTGGGCCCTCAACTCTTCTGGCCGACCGACGGTCATTAACTGCTATGCATGCTCTTTCTTGGTTGCCTTTCTCGTTTGGCCGACCTGGTATGCTTAGAGTGACCCTTCATCTGAGTTTGGCTCGGACGACTTTACTATTGGGCTCGTATTATCACACGACCCATTGTACTTAGGGCACCAATCCAAGGCCAATAAATCAGCAAGAATACGCAAAAAGACTTGATTGAAATAAACAGGGAAAGCAGCATCAAGCATATCAATCAAGGAGATACTTGCCAAAGATACACCTACAGAGCAGGAAACAAGATAAATCAAGAAGATCTTATACATTTCCAAGATATTCTGAATATATTTGTAAACCCTAGAGATCCCTAGGTATAAATAAGAAGAGAGTTGGGTGTGCTAGTAGTGCAACCTGGCAATGGAAGCATATATGGAAGGTCAAAGGGATGATAAAGACTGGTTTCACAAGAAATAAGTGTAATCATAGTGACAAAGGGTATACTGTGGCTAGTGCTTATTATTGGCTGATAGAAGCTAAACCTGATGTGAACTGGTGCAACTTAGTTTGGAACAGATTTAATATCCCCAAGCATAGATTCATTGCGTGGATGGCTTGGTGGGGGAGGCTCAGAACAAAAGAAAAGTTGAAGAAAATTGGTGTAACTGATGATGACTCTTGCCCTTTGTGTTCTCTGGCTCCTGAGACTGGTAATCATCTGTTTTTTGAGTGTGATTATAGTCAAAAATTGCTGGGTTTATTGAGTTGCAGGTTACATACTCATGTTCAGTTTCAGAACTTGGATGAGTGTAATACTTGGTGATGGAAGGCAAAGAACAGGCTGCAGAAGACTGTTATGCAGAGTCTATGTATAGCTGTAGTGTATGCTATCTGGCAGCAAAGGAATGAGGCTGTATGGAAGGCTAAGATCTCTAGGCCAGATATTGTTTTTGATAGATTTTGTCTGAATGTATATCATAGAATAAGTAGTGTTGTATCTAGCAAAGTTAAGGCTAAGGATTTAGCTTGGATTAGGAGTAAGTGTTTAGGGGCTTAGTTGCCTCTATGTAGTGTATATTGGTGTGTTTTGTTTAATAAAAAATTTTGCCTTTTCTAAAAAAAAAACACTCATGTACGTTCGCATATACTTAAATATAAACAATTTGCTCTACTTTTATCCACGGAATTGCGTCCCTATTGAACAAGGAGGCCTATCCTTACTCAGTATTGTATCTCTAAACTCATCTTCTTTATATAATTGAATATTTACTGCTTAATTAGTGATTACTTATTGATTTATTATCGTTCTTAGTTATTTTATATGCTGTTGGTAGAATGATTGTTTTTACCCCTCAAACCTAGCAAATTCTTAGATGCCCTTATTGAGATTTGCCTAAAAAATTTGGCGCCCACCGTGGGGCTTATAATCAATTAACCTACCAATTCGCCAAAAAACCAAGATAAAAACCGTGACTGGGCAACCAGTACCCTTTACTATTGCCGAAATTAATGAAGGAATGAACGCATTCCACCAGACTTTAGACCAGCAGAAAAGCCAAATTGAAACGCTGCTAGCTCAAAAGGTCCAAACTGAAGCCAAACTCACCAGCCTTACCAAACAAAATGAAGCCCTTCGCAGCCAAATACAATCAGTTGCATCTAAAACCGTTAACACCAGAAAGAGCACTGAAAGTATAGCCATGCAGCTCGACATGTCCGGAACCTTTCACACCCCTAACGGGGAAAAAGGATCTAACAACAGGGAAGCAACTTTGGATCTAGAATTTTTGGATGCTGGAACCCCCAAGAAGGACAGTTAGGAAGGAGCCGAAGAGGGAAAAGTAGAAAATATGGTCAAGGAATACCTCAAGACAATCGAGGCCAAAATCGCCAAAATTCCTAGAATGCCGAAACCCATGGAAGAAGAGGCAGCAGATGGCTATATAGAATCCCCATTCTCATAAGAGATCGCTATGGTAGAGGTGCCAAAGAGGTTCAGCACGCCCAATACGACCATGTATGATGGAACAATGGACCCTGATGAGCATGTATCCCTTTACAAGCAGAAGATGATGACAAGCTCAATCCCTAGAGACATTAGAGAGGCTATCATGTGCAAAGGCTTTGGAGCCACGCTATCAGGTCCAGCTCTAACTTGGTTCATTAATTTAGATAATGGGACAATTCGATCTTTTGCAGGAATGGTGATCCTATTCAAGGTCCAGTTTGCTAGCAGCAGAAAAATCGAAAAGCAGTCTTCAGATCTGTACCGCGTTGTGCAGAGACATGGTGAATCCTTGTGAGATTATCTTAACAGGTTCAACAGGGAGAAGATTGGAATACATAAGTGTGATGCTCCCACAACAATCGAAGCATTTAGAAGAGGATTGCTAGACCATAGTGAGCTCTACAAGGAGTTGACCAAATATCATTGTACAACCTTTGAAGATGTGCAAGCCAAAGCTATGGATCAAGTCAGATTTGAGGAAGATGCGTATGCAAGAAAGACTCCCGAGCCAGATCGCCAGTCAAGAAGGAACAACAATTTTCCTAGAAGGGATCATCGATTCAAGTAGTTGTTGGGGTTTGGTGAGTCCGACACACCGCGGAAACAACCCCGACCCGAGGAACCACTCGCAATAATTAAAATCATAAAGCATAAATAAATAATCACAAAGAAAAGATAACGAATCTTACCCTCGAAGCGAGCTTCGCCCAAAAACCGGGGCTCTTACTTGAAAGCTACGAGCACGTCAAGCGCCGCGCCTCCGACGGTATCCACCCACAAAGGACGAACACGACTTTAAGGTCCGCTACCTTGGAGTTAGCAAGGTCCGACAAAAACCCGAGTGTTATATGAGTTTAAGAGTTTTCCCAAAAATTATGGAATGATCTTTTTAACTCCCACTCAAGCAAAGAATTCTCAAGCCATGCCATGACTATTTATAAGGAAGTATGCCTTGTGAATTTCACTCATCTTTCAATGTGGGACTTTTCACAAAAAGATCCCACATGGAAAGATTGGTGAATTCAACCCTTAGTTAAATAAACAAAGGAACAAGTAACAAGTGTCACATGGTTAGGTGTGGACCACTTTCTCACTTGGTCCCCAAGGCATTTCACATGCAATGTGAACTAACCATGTGTCACCCAACCTTGAGCCCCAAGTTGGGTTCGGTTGGCCCATTTTATTTTGGCCCGTGTCCATGACCCATCAACCCGGGTCCACGGCCATTGCCACATGTGTCGCCACCGTGGCGCGCCGCCACCATGGCGCTGCCACGTGGCACGCTGCCACTTGGTGGCTGCCAACGTGGCGGCCACATGTGCTGCCACGTGTGCTGCCACATGGCGTTTTGCCATGTGTGCTGCCACGTGGCATGCTCCTATTGGCCATGCATTCCTAGCCTTTTGCGTGGCTAGGATTTTACTTGTTACTTGATGCATTTTCCCGTCTCGCCAAATCCTAAATTTTTGCTCGACATTTGAGATTCTCCAACGCTCGGTTTCGACGCTCCAAGCTCGAATTTCCGACGTTTAAATGTTTAACACTCGGGCGACGAATTAATTTCTTCCGAATTAATTCGTCGAGTCAGTTCGTATATTTTGCTTGGGTGTGACCCGAAGGGTTCAGTCAAGATTAAGCTGTAATATTAATTATATTAATATTACTGATCGGAAGCGGCCTCCACCCAGGCATTCCGATCACTTGACCTTGCTGAATATATTAGCTTTCTAATAATTCTGAACCCGCTATCATAATAATACACTTGTTCGAAGGACACCATTCCTTTCAATCTCCCACTTGTCCTTCCGGACAAGTGTGCATTTAGTGTATAGCCCCTTTCCTATGTCTCTTCATGTCTCTTCATGAACTACAGAGTAAGATTACTCGTCATCTCTGTTACGTCCAGAAGTGTTTCTCGAAATCCGAGTTTGACTGTCGATAAGCAAATGATTTCTAAAATCCATCTGAGCACGGCCATGCATTTTCACAGTCTCGCTCTTCGAGAGGCCTTGTAAACAACAAGACATGTTCCCTATTGTTAGTAGGGGGACATTTCCAGTCTTGTAATGTAGCTTCTCTTACTAAGAGGACTCACCCGCCTGATATCTGTCTTTATAATCCCCAGTTACGGCAGACGTTTGGCAGATACCAAAGCGGACCAGTATTCAAACAAGAGATCTCCCACTACTCATGGTCAAAGGAAAAGAGTTCCGATAGTAATAATGAGAAAATACTTATGACGATTTTTTAAATCTCTTAAAGTATCCTCATTGGTCGATCCAGTATGTTTCTAAACCAATACCTGTGCAAATGATTTATATCCTCATAGCACAAGAAACGGTGCTATAAATCATACTACACACTAATCTCTGCTGGTCATCAATCGTCCAAAAAATATGACCTTGATTAGGGATAATTTTCGATTAAAATATTCAATGTTCACTTAATAGGTGTTTCTTTATCCAAGCCATTGACTTGATACCCTATTTTGAATATTTATTAAAATCGAATGGACTCATTATTTAATTCTAAACCACAATTAAATAGTTTTGTGGAATATTTAGAAATATTTTATTCCACTATGAAACTTCACAATGTTTCATCTTATGATAAATGGTTTTTCCCAAATGTTTTAAGAGTAGCACTCTTCATAAAACATTCATAAAAATCACACTCATATTTGATATGCTTGATTTCTTTCATGCAATTATGAATGTTGTCGTTCACTTATTGCATAGGTTTAGTTATAACTACTTTGCAAACCTTAGCATCTTCATTATCCACCATTTCCATAATAAGATGATAAAATTTTAAGAGTGTTAATGGATTACATGTGATTCAGGATTTATTGTCCAAGCAATGGCTCCCACTCATTTTTATGATTCGAGACCTTCTACTTGACAACCTACAATCATCAACGTTCAACAACGAACTTTTCCATTTAACATCTTTCCTTAATATTGCCTTTAAGGCAACAATATTCTCAACATATATTTTAGTAGACTCCCTGATGATGCCTTGCTTGGGTTTCACTCCAAGCGACTCACAACGATTTGGGATACCCTAATCACTTGTGAGCATGGAAATTTTCCTTAAATTCCCGCACATTATACATGGATGCACATCCATGTTACCATTCTCAAGCCACGACACTTCTTGCCTCGTGCTTATAAATGGCTTCCTTGCTAAGGATCTAATCCTTGTTAAGGTTTGTGCTTGCAACATCAAAACTCAAAATATATTTGTTTCCATGCGTCAAGAACTCATCCAACTACTTATCTAAGTTCTTTGGATGTTCTTGACTATAATCTAATGATCTAATACTTAGATTAATGTCGATTGGTATTATATACGTACTTCACATGCTCTAAGAATTTAAGTCATCTGACGATTCAATATCATAGCTTTACATGATGGATTTAATTATAGAATTATTCTCAATTTTATTCCATCCATGTAACATTTAGCTCATACAGTTACACTGAGTCTTGCCAAATTCTTCGCTATATGATGTGGTTGAAAGTCTCCTACTAGAGTCTTTCTCGTTTGACTTAGTACTTAGCCTAGCTTATACATAGGTCAAACATTTACTTAGATTCATACATATGGGTCAAAAGCCTTTCAAAGTCCTTCATGTTTAATATGGTAATTTCTTTTACTCATTTAAACATTTAATTAAGTCTATACCATAGAACTTAATTCCCAACATGTACTAAGTATCGTCTTTAGCTCGGTCCATTGTCGAAAATACTTTCAAATCTAAACATTTAGCATTTGATGGTTGTTTCACAATAGAGTTCATAAACTTCTTGTTAGACCATTACTTTTGCTCCCACTAATCTTCTTGTTCATCAGAATTTCTATGTTTCTCCATAAGTCAATCCTCTTATTAACTTTATGAGAAAACACGTTCCAATTCCTTCATGCAATGCATCCTTTAATCCTATGACGGATTCCATGTGATTGCTTTCAAATCTAGCATTATTTAGATTTTCAAAACCCTTAGACTATTCCATAGTCACTTCCAAAATCCTATTTTGGGTAGGCGGTTTTTGTATCTATTTTGCCATATTTCATATGTGCAATTTTGCTAGATCAATCACGAAAAGACTTGAGCATTCCGATTGGTGAATGGGATTTTATTAAAATCAACTCCTTGATATTAATTATATCCTTTAAAACCAATATAGCTATGTATGCATATACATTTCCACATTTGTTAGTTTTCTCCTTGAAAACTTATTTGCAATCGATGGGTCTTTCACCTTTCATGCAAATTAATCAAGTTTCAAACATGATTTTCAAACATGGAGTCTATTTCGGATTTTCATGGTCTTTAACCATTATTCGGAATTTGGATTTGTCGTAGCTATCTTACAAGACATTATTCCTTTACTATCTAATAGTAAATAGTATGCTTGTAAGTCTTAGGTTTGTTTCTAACTTAATAGAAAATTTATAGGATTCAATCCAAGCCTTTGGTGAATTCTATACCTATACGGGGCAATTGCATCAAACACTGAGTTTTAAGGCGCTTTCAAAGCCCTTTTATTATGTTGATCTTACTCCAACATTTTTAATGTTTTGTGAGTAATGAATGCTCTTTTAAGGCACTTGTAAAATCCTTTTGAGTATTCTTGATCAAGCATTCTCATGAAGTCCTTTAAGGTCTTCCGAGATTCTCAATTCTAGTTTGTTGCTAAGTTCGATGGTCATCGAGTTCATTTTTCTCCCACTTGTCGTTTTGGAAACGTGTTACTTTCCAGAAAGACACTACTTAGAGCAACAAACAATTTTTGTTCTCAATTAGGATGTGGAGGTAATACCCGTAGTCTCACTTGAATGCTTACAAAGAGACATGTATATTGTCTTTGGGTAAAAGTTCGTTGTGAAACAAACAGTTAGCTCCTACTTGAGCTATCTTAGTCTTTATTGAGCCATTCAGCTCTCACTGAGTCACCTAGCTCCCACTGAGCCACTTTGCTCCCACTGAGCTAGTGAACTCCCACTGAGACTAAGAGCCTTAGACATATACTTGAAAAGACTTTTAGAAGTTATTTCTATCCATAACTGAATATGGCGTCCTTTCTTAGCTTCGACACATTGTTTAGTGTAACATTAGTCATTTGTGCAAATCTTTAAGAACTTTATAGGAAGGGTTGTGAACCATCATTGTTCGAGTCATTTTCAAATGACACCGAGGTCTCCATGAAGACACACTATGTTCTTTGTGGAGTTATTTATGAAAATTTCCATTCATAACTTTGAGATAGTCACGCTTGGCTCAAGCAAACATCGCTCGATCTAATCTAGACGTTTTGATATCTTGCCAAGTCGATTCTGTACTTCACTGAACTCTTGAGCTATTCAAGTCAAGTTTGTTTACATTTGATGAATATAGCCATATCCTTTCAAATTCTTTGTGAAACATTGAAGTAATTGAATCCTCTTTAGCCTTCGGAGTCAACTGTCTATACCAAGAACAATAGCTCTCTGTTTTGTCGGTTTCAACAAGTAAGACTTGCTTGTCTTAGAACGATTCCAAATCGAGCAACTATCAAGAGTCTATCTAATAGAGCCTTTGAGTACTTTCTTTTCAATGTGACATTGCTAAAGATGTTCGGAATGCAAATCAAGCCCATGACTTGAACTTAGTGAGTTTATCATGTTTAGGGAAATGTTTGTTTATAATCAGGCATTCTTGACTCAATGCTTGGATAACCATGCCATTCAAATAAATCTCGCAACTATTGCTCATTACTTTGAATGTGAGTCTTTCTGTGTGTAAACGGATCAATTGCTGATTATGGGACATAATAACCATTACTTGTTCCAGCCTTTGGCTTAAAAGGTCTTTAAACAAAACATACGACCTTACAACGGATGTAGCTCTTCTTGCTTCATTCTAAGCTTGTAAGTCGATAACTTAGCTTAACTTCAATAGTTTGAGGTCACTATCATAGTGGAACACTCAAGCAGTATCCGATACTTGTGAAGATAACGAATTGCTAAGTTAACTACAATAACATGAACTCATGAGTTGAAATGAAATCTAATTCCTTTTCTTCATTCCTTCTTTCCTATATTTCTTATCATACAATATCTCATAATATTACTTTAAGAATAATTTCTTTAAGTACCTTGACTCTTATACTTTGTTAGGCATAATCAAGCACCTAGTGCGCCGTAAAACAAAGTTCCATCTTTTCCATTAATTCTTACTCGAATTACTACATCAATGAGTCCTACTCAATTATGTATGATGCGAAAGGATACGTTGGTTGTCAATCTTGAGATTGCAACTCAATTCCTCATGTTTTATCAAAACTACCTAGTATTTTGAATACATGATGTCCAACCGTCCTTTCGGACTTAGTTATAAAAGTTATTTATGAGAATTGTATTTTAGAAATGCTTTTCCTGTCTTTGAGATCTATTCTCAAGGATTTCCTTTACCAATCATGGAAACAACATCATTTGATTTAGAATACTATAAATATAAGTGCTAAGTATAACCATTTATCAAGAACATAATAAGTTTGAAATTTAATAGCATTAATGCAAACTTCAATCTTATTAAACGTCTTATTTACGCATAATAATTGTCCCTATTTGGCGAAAATAAGGCGATTCCAAGATCCGAAGAAACAAAGAGTGGTTAAGCATGCTTTGGCTTGTCTTAAACACTCAATCTTCTAGGGCAAGCATTGCCTTGCTAATTGCTCTAAGCCACTCTTGGTTAGACAATCGTCGCATCTAATGCATCTTTGACGATGTATCTCTTTTGCCACGGTATGTGAGGACTCCTCACTCATACCGATGAGTTAAACCAAAACCAACGTGCACACCCGGTGTGCCTTACGCGCCTTAGAGAAGTGATGGCACCTCGCTTTGGCGTAGCCTACCATCATCCTCGTCCAGTCAATAAGTGTCGTTTTGGAAAGGCAAGTTTGACTCAATATTATTAGGGACCTAGGATTTCTATGTTGGTTAATTTAAGTGAACTTAACTAATCATCGCAACATCAAGAAAACCTAAACATGCATCTAACGAATAATTCACATATATATAAGCATAATATAAAGCGAAATTATAGATGCATATTGGCAACTAGCATGACCCCTTGAATTCTTCAAATCTTCAAAAGGTCTTCATTTGCAATTCAAGGCTTTGTCTTCCAAGATACGCCGTCTTCAAGACTTAACCAAACTATGCAAATTACTAGTGTCTACGACTAGGAATAATCTAAATATAAAGGTACAAAAATACTTAACGGTGCGTATACCGTATTTAGATTTACAAAAATACATAACAGCACGTAGTCCGTATTTTCTATCCTAGTCGGGTCCCACTAGTTGCCATTTCATAAAACATGTGAGAGAGAATATACATTCCATTCATCCATTCACTATTTGTGAATGGCCCATGCAATTTACAAAATCAAACAATTAAAATGCATTTAAACAACGCGCGCACTAGTAACTAATCTAGGTGGTTAATCCGATTAACACGCATAATTAAAACTAGTCAAAGTTGTTTAACCGATTATGTAATTGACGTCATTAATAATTGAAGCTCCCACTAAATTCCGTATTTCCCTTAATTAATCTAATTAATTAAGTCGGTAGCACCCAAACTTGTCAAAATAAAATTTTGCCAATGCCGCTCAAAACCGAGGCCTAGCCTCCCAAAATTTTAATTAAAATAAACAAAATTAATTAAAATAAGTAAAACGGCAAAAAATTAACATCAAGCCTTACTACGGCTAGTCACCTCACCGCACCAAGCATACGCACACGCCAAAAAACGAACACACGACCCACGGCACACGGCCGCGAGCTGCTGCAGCCCGCGTGCTGCTGCCGCGCGTGTGCTGCTGCCGTGCGTGGCTGCTGCCGCGCGTGTGGCCGCAAGCAAGGAGGCGCTGCCACCTTGGCAGCCACATATGGGCTGCTGTGCAGCCCGGCTCGCCAAGGTGGTGCATTGCCTCGTTTTGTGTGCCACGGCCTCCGGATTTGATCCCTTTTTCGCGAGACAAAAATAATTAATTCTAAATTAATTTTAGAACTAATTTAGAGAGCAAAATAAAATTTTAAACAAGTCTAACTTAATAAAATTTTCAAAGTGCAAATAACCAAAATAATTCCAAGAACCATTCTTAATTAAATTGGTTTAGCTTGGTGCAACATAAAATTGAGGCAATTTCTCACTTTCAATTTAATGAATTTAAATTAAACTTGAGAATTTGACAAAGTAAAGGGAAGTTGGAAAAATATGAACTTTAATGTTCAAATGAAAATTCCAACATCTAAATTTTGTGAATCCTTGAAAATTATATCTTCCAACATGAAGATAACCAAATTTCTATCACAAAAATCGAAACTTTATGTTTCCAATCAACTCAAAATGATTAAAACAACAAAGTTTAACACAAAATAACATGGAATTTGGTGGTTTTTAAAGTTTCAATCACTTATCACAAATAAAGATTGAATCTTTAACACTTAGGAAGCCTCAAAAATAAAACTTTCACACTAAAAAGCAATTAGTTTGCAATTATGTGAAAATAAATCAACCTTTAAGCATCAAATACTACCAAGTAAGTGTGCTTTAAGGGGACATAAAAATGCAGAAAATAATGCAAATAATCAACCATATAATCAACAATTTATGCCATTAATTTCAAGGTTAGAAAAGACTTAAAATTTTTCGTCAAAAACGAAAAACCCCTCGAAAAAGGCATTTCTGGTCAAAATTTGGCTAAAATCACAGTACCCTTAGGGATAAAAACCTTTCCAGAACACGTTTTCCACCCAAAATTCACTAGTCTTGGGCGAAAATCTGGTTTCTAGGCCAAACTCGACATTAAAAACGGGATTAAAATAAATAAAACCGAGCTACTAATCTAACTAGCAACTTAAACCAGAAAATTAAGCCAAAATAAACCTTGAAAAACATGATTATAAAAATAAACGAGCGGGGCTCCGATACCGCTGTTGGGGTTTGGTGAGTCCGACACACCGCGGAAACAACCCCGACCCGAGGAACCACTCGCAATAATTAAAATCATAAAGCATAAATAAATAATCACAAAGAAAAGATAACGAATCTTACCCTCGAAGCGAGCTTCGCCCAAAAACCAGGGCTCTTACTTGAAAGCTACGAGCACGTCAAGCGCCGCGCCTCCGACGGTATCCACCCACAAAGGACGAACACGACTTTAAGGTCCGCTACCTTGGAGTTAGCAAGGTCCGACCAAAACCCGAGTGTTATATGAGTTTAAGAGTTTTCCCAAAAATTATGGAATGATCTTTTTAACTCCCACTCAAGCAAAGAATTCTCAAGCCATGCCATGACTATTTATAAGGAAGTATGCCTTGTGAATTTCACTCATCTTTCAATGTGGGACTTTTCACAAAAAGATCCCACATGGAAAGATTGGTGAATTCAACCCTTAGTTAAATAAACAAAGGAACAAGTAACAAGTGTCACATGGTTAGGTGTGGACCACTTTCTCACTTGGTCCCCAAGGCATTTCACATGCAATGTGAACTAACCATGTGTCACCCAACCTTGAGCCCCAAGTTGGGTTCGGTTGGCCCATTTTATTTTGGCCCGTGTCCATGACCCATCAACCCGGGTCCACGGCCATTGCCACATGTGTCGCCACCATGGCGCTGCCACGTGGCACGCTGCCACTTGGTGGCTGCCAATGTGGCGGCTGCCAACGTGGCGGCTGCCAACGTGGCGGCCACGTGTGCTGCCACATGGCGTTTTGCCATGTGTGCTGCCACGTGGCATGCTCCTATTGGCCATGCATTCCTAGCCTTTTGCGTGGCTAGGATTTTACTTGTTACTTGATGCATTTTCCCGTCTCGCCAAATCCTAAATTTTGGCTCGACATTTGAGATTCTCCGACGCTCGGTTTCGACGCTCCAAGCTCGAATTTTCGACGTCTAAATGTTTAACACTCGGGCGACGAATTAATTTCTTCCGAATTAATTCGTCGAGTCAGTTCGTATATTTTGCTTGGGTGTGACCCGAAGGGTTCAGTCAAGATTAAGCTGTAATATTAATTATATTAATATTACTGATCGGAAGCGGCCTCCACCCAGGCATTCCGATCACTTGACCTTGCTGAATATATTAGCTTTCTAATAATTCTGAACCCGCTATCAGAATAATACACTTGTTCGAAGGACACCATTCCTTTCAGTCGTATCAGCGTTCCCGCTTAGATGAGGGATCAGTCAATGCTGTCGAAGTAGAATTTTCCGATTGAAGGGAAGATCCTGAACTCCCACCTAAGTTACATGAGTATTGCTTCAATGTTAACCTTGCAGGAGTAATTAGGACCCTAAATAAGATGGGAGATACTGTGCAATGGCCCAGGAAGAGTGACATGCCTGGAGAGAAGAAAGATTCGTCCAGATGGTGTGATTTCCATTCAGATATCGGTCACACTACTGATGAATGTGTCGCGCTCAGAAAAGAAGTTGCATACCTTCTAAAAAAGGGCTACCTCAAAGAACTCCTATCAGATAAATCTAAAGCTTCAGGGAGGGAAAGAGAATCTAAGCAAGGAGGTCCTCCACCTCCGCCTCCAATTGTCAAAACCATCTGTTTCATTTCAGGAGGATCAGAAGTATGTGGTTTAACGTATTCTGCAGCAAAGCGGCATGCAAAGGATCAACCTGGCAAGAGGGAGAAATCCAAGATTGACATTCCCATAATGTTTGAAGAAAGCGATGTAGTAGAAGGCCATCATGACGGCCTAGTGATTTCACTCCCAGTTGGAAACTACATGATCAAGCGAATCCTAGTGGACAATGGAAGCTCTACAAACATCATCATGCTTGACACTCTGAAACATATGAACATAGACGAAAAGAACATCGTCAACAAGTCAACAATGTTAGTGGGATTCAGTGGGGAAACCAAGAACACAAGTGGAGAGATTACATTGGCCACGTACGCAAAAGGAATCAACCTACAGGTCAAGTTCCTAGTGATTGACACTCTATCTTCGTACAATATGATCTTAGGCAGACCCTGGATACATGAGATGAAGGCCATCCCCTCTACATACCATCAAGTCATTAAGTTTCCTACTAGGTGGGGTATTCAAGAAATCAGAGGAGATCCTAGGGAAGCCAAGGAATGTTACAAGATCGCACTAAAAGCAACATCTGCAGAAAAGAGTTCAGCATAGCAATCAGAGGGTCAGCTGAGCCATGAAAAGTTAAGCATAGCAGAGGAACAAGAAGCTACATAAGTCCAGTTGAACCCCAAACATCCAGACCAAAAGGTAAGAATAGGATCAGAATTGAAGTCAGAACTCAGACAACAAATATATGACTTTTTAGAAGAGGAAAAAGATGTATTCGCTTGGACCCATGAAGACATGAAAGGCATCTCTCCAAACCTAATTACTCACAAGCTGAATGTAGATCCACCACATACACCAGTAAAGCAGAAGAGAAGGAAATTTGCGCCAGAAAGGAACAAGATTATTAATGAGGAAATCCAGAACCTATTGAAGACTGGAAAGATCAGAGAAGTAAAGTACCCAGAATGGCTTGCTAATGTAGTAGTAGTCAGGAAGAAGAACGGAAAATGGCGCATCTGTATAGACTTCACAGATATCAACAAGGCATGCCCAAAAGATCCGTTCCCTCTACCTCATATTGATGCCATGGTAGACGCCACAGCAGGGCATGAGTTATTATCCTTCATGGACGCGTACAGTGGTTACAAATAAATCCTCATGCACAAGGATGACCAAGAGAAAACCGCTTTCATTACTAGTCAAGGAATATACTGCTACAAAGTAATGCCTTTTGGATTGAAGAATGTAAGAGCAACATATCAAAGGTTGGTGAACAAGATGTTTGAAGAGCAAATAGGGAATACAATAGAGGTCTACATAGACAACATGGTATTAAAGTCCAAAAAGGCAGAAGATTACGTCAGAGACCTTAGAGAAGCATTTGCCATCCTGAAGCAGTACAGCATGAAGTTGAACCCCACAAAATGTACATTTGGAGTACAGTCAGGAAAGTTCCTGGGATACATGGTTACGCAAAGAGGAATAGAAGCCAGCCCAGACCAAGTCAAATCCATCATAGACCTAGAGCGACCAAAGTCGAAGAAGGAAGTACAGAGCTTAACAGGGAAAATCGTAGCATTGAATAGGTTCATTTCAAAATCTTCAGACAAGAATAGAGCCTTTTACGAAGTATTGAAGAAGAATAAGGAATTCAAATGGGAGCAGGAGCACGACGAAACATTTCAGAAGCTGAAAGAATACTTGGCCAACCCATTGATTCTCTCTAAGCCTAAGGAAGGAGAGCCACTCCAGCTATACCTCACAAGAGAAGAGGACAAGGAGTAATTCCCAATCTACTACGTAAGCAAAACCCTACTCAGTGCGGAAACAAGGTATGCGTCATTAGAGAAGATCATTTTAGCCTTAGTTACTGCTTCAGTGAAGTTACGCCCATACTTTGAAAGCCACTCCATACGAGTACGCACCAACTACCCCATCAAAGCTATCATGAGAAAGCCAGAAATGTCAGAAAGGATGGAGAAATGGGCCTTACATCTGAGCAGGTACGATATACAGTACGAGCCCAGGACAGCAATCAAATCACAAGCCTTGGCAGACTTCGTAGCAGACTTCAGCCCAACTCTTAAGGAAGAAGCACCAAAAGAAATATTGGCACTACAGGAACCAAAAGCTACACAAAAGTGGATACTCCACACAGATGGCGCAACAAACATACACGGAGTAGCCCTAGGAATAGTACTGACATCACCCCAAGGAGACAAGATAGCACAAGTAATAAGGTGCAACTTCAAAGCCACCAATAATGAAGCTGAATGCGAAGCGCTGATCACAGGATTAACCGTTGCAAAGGACATGAAGATACAACATCTAGATGTAATTTCAGACTCCTTACTCATGGTAAATCAAGTTAACGGAGAATATGCAGCAAAGGATGCCAGGATGGTAGCCTACCTGGAAGTCACAAAGAAGCTCATTAAAGAGTTCAAGGAATTCAAGATAGATCAAGTACCCAGAAACTTGAACACTGAAGCAGACGCACTAGCAAACTTGGGATCAAACATCAACCCAGAAGAATTTGGAGCTATCCCCCTAGTGCACGTACTCTCTCCAGCCATAGAGAAATAATCAACTGTGAGTGTCTAAAAAGTTCAAGAAAACCTTACAGAGAAAGAAGGCAGCAGCTGGACAACACCACTGAAAGAATACCTCTAGGACATGACGAAACCAACAGGGAAAGTAGCAGCTCAAGCACTTGCTCAAAAAGCCTCCAAGTATTGCCTAATCAGCAATGTACACTTTAAGAAATCTGCAGCAGGCCCCTTCTTACGATGCCTAGAAGTAAAGGAAGCACAGCAAGTCTTACAGTCTTTACACAGTGGAGAGTGTTGAAATCATTCTGGAGGAAGGAATTTAGCCAACAGAGCACTTAGAATGGGATACTACTGGCCCAGCATGAGAAAGGATGCAGCAGAATTCGCCAAGAGGTGCCTAGCATGCCAGAAGCACGCACCCTTGATGCACAGGCCATCAGAAGAGCTACATCCACACACTGACACCTTGGCCATTCATGAAGTAGGGAATGGATATAGTAAAACTTCCTCCATCATCAGGACAAAGAGTATACTTCTTTGCAATGACAGAATACTTTTTAAAATGGATCGAAGCAGAAGCATACAAGGAAATCAAGGATAAGCACGTCATATCGTTTATAAAAAGAAACATCCTAAGTAGATTTGGGGTACCAGCAGAGATCATTACAGACAATGGATCCCAGTTCATCAGCAATAAGACTACAAAGTTCTGTAAGGAATGGAACATCTCCCTCATCACGTCTACACCTAGGTACCCACAAGCAAATGGACAGGCATAGTCAAGCAATAAAGTCCTCATAGGTAACATGAAAAAAAGGCTGGAAGGAGCAAAAGGGAAATGGGCAGACGAACTACCCAACATACTCTGGGCAGACACAACAACCCCAAAAGGTGCTTTAGGCCACACCCAATTCTCGTTGGTGTACGGATGTGAAGCAGTGATCCCAACAGAGGTAGAGGTCCCCACAGCAAGATACGTGTTAATGACAGAAGAAAGGAATCAAGAAAAATTAATTCACAACCTAGACACAGTGGAAGAACTTAGAGAAGACGCAAAACTGAGAATGGCAGCATATCAGCAAGAAGTAGCAAGATCCTTCAACAAGAATGTCAGAACAAAAGTCTTCAAGTTGGGAAATTGGGTTCTCAGAAAGGTATACGAAAATACAAGGGAAACAAACGCAGGGAAATTAGCACCCAACTGGGAAGGACATTACCAGATCATTAAGGTGGTAGGAAATGAAGCCTACAGACTCTGAAATGCAGAAGGAAAAGAGGTACATCGAAGCTGGAATGCAGCGCACTTAAAGCTATATCATTTCTGAGGAGCGAAGGTACGTAGTTATCATCTCGATTTTATCTCTTTTTAAAAAAAAAACACAAAAAAAAGAAGAAAAACAGAAAAGCACAAAAATCTCTAACAGCCAAAATCAGCACGAAAGGTACTCCTCTCTACTCACACTTTGTCAATTCAATTTATGATCATTACGAGTACTAACTTTGGCATCGGAGGGCCGTTGGGGAAACCCACGACCACCCCTCATAATATTCTGTTTTGCAAAGAGCAACACCTACACTACTAGGCAAGAGCACAACAGGTCATCACAGAGCAAGGGTTAATCATCCTTGCAAGGAACAAACCAACTGTCCTCACAGAAAAAGCAAACACATGTAAGCAACACTACATTCATAATACAACTGTAATACAACTGCAGTACGACCGTAAGACAACAATGATACAGTAAGAAACATAAACACAGATCAACATAGCAAAAGAGGCAGAATTACTTAGTTGCAAAGCAACAAAACAGACAAATTATCCAGCTACAAAAGTGTAGCACAAAGACAAAATAAAAATTATCCAACTGCACCAAGGCAGTAAAAATTAACATCCTTCAAAGTTAACAATTTTTTTTGAAGGTGACACAGCACCATTGAAACTAATTCTCATCCATGTTATCAGCAGGGACCACTTCCTCAGCAACAGGCTTCGTACTCTCCGAGACATCCCTGACCTCGGCGTTGTGAGGAGAATTCACTTCCTCATCAGCATAGCTCAGCAACAATGTGCCAGGAGCAGCAGTCCCTGCAGGAAATGCAACCTCAAAAGCAGCCTTATCAGCATCATAATCCCAGGCCTCATGCTTTCTTTGCTGAAACTCCTCCATCCTTTCAAGACGAGCTTTCCCGAAGTAATACGCTACAACATCAACAGCCTCGTTTCCAGCCTCCTTCAAGGTTCTCTTCAGCCCATCATGTTCAGTAATGCATTCCCTATGCCTAGCACGTTCAGTCTTCAGAGCATCAATAGCAGCCTTGTACTTGTCAGAAAGAGCATCACGCTCCTTCTTCATAGCCTCATACACTCGAGTAAACTCTGACACTTTGCCCAGTATGCCCAAAAAAGACTGAAGGCTCTGCAGAATACGGAATCAAGTAAGAGATGCGCAATCCGATATAACCATGTTTATTAAATTTTTGTTTTATTTTTCGGAGTATACCATACCTGGAAAGACTGCACAGCAGCCTCTTGAGAAAGGTCAGCAAAAGTCTGCGAGGACTGACGATCCTTGAAGGACAGAAACAGTAGGGTATCCACATGCGGAGCCAAGGAATCAAAAGAGAAATCGGCAGCATCAACATCAATAGGCACCTCCAACTTCCTCTTAAGGCCAGTGCGAGGTGGAGGTGGAGCAGGACCGCTCTTTGGAGCAATCGTTTTGAGATGAACGGCCTCAGTAGTTTGAGGAGAGGAGCAAAGTTTAAGGCGACCTAAGAGAGAGGATGAACTAAGAAGGTCATGAGACCTTAGTGACCTTGAAGTATCTACAAGGAACATGGCAGAATTCAAAAGGGGATACAACAAGGAACATAACAAACATACTCAACAAGGAACATAACAAACATACTCAGCAGGGAATATAACAAACATACTCAACAAGGAACATAACAAACACATCCAGCAAGGTACATAACCACCTCAGAAAGGACAAACGAATTGAGAACCAAGTAAATCATTAACAAGGGTGAAACAGACATGATTCCGTATTCATCTACAGGGAACGACACAACAAAAATCACAAGCACATCAGAGAAGAGAGAGAAAATACCTGGTGAAAATTGAAATTGGGGCAAAGCAATGAAGTGATTAGACAAGAGCCTACACACCCAATAAATACCAAAGAAAGAAATAAACCGCCATGTACGGTTATCAAGGAAGTTGCTTTAAAACTGCCACCACGTTTCCTATTTTGCTAATCGTTGAAATAATTTCTGAAAAATTCAAAATCCTTCCAACGGCTTTTTAGGTAATTTTCACTTCCAAATACTTGAAAATAAAAATTAGGGGCAATTGTTGGGCCTGTATTATCACACGACCCATTGTACTTAGGGCACCAATCCAAGGCCAATAAATCAACAAGAATACGCAAAACAACTTGATTGAAATAAACAAGGAAAGCAGCATCAAGCATATCAATCAAGGAGATACTTGCCAAAGATACACCTACAGAGCAGGAAACAAGATAAATCAAGAAGATCTTATACATTTCAAAGATATTCTGAATATATTTGTAAACCCTAGAGATCCCTAGGTATAAATAAGAAGAATTAAACATTTTAACACTCATGTACGTTCGCATATACTTAAATATGAACAATTTGCTCTACTTTTATCCACGGAATTGTGTCCCTACTGAACAAGGAGGCCTATCCTTACTCAGTATTGTATCTCTAAACTCATCTTCTTTATATAATTAAATATTTACTGCTTAATTAGTGATTACTTATTGATTTATTATCGTTCTTAGTTATTTTATATGATGTTGGTAGAATTATTGTTATTACCCCTCAAACCTAGCAAATTCTTATATGCCCTTATTGAGATTTGCCGACCGACGGTCATTTACTGCTATGCATGCTCTTTCTTGGTTGCCTTTCTCTTTTGGCTGACCTGGTATGCTTAGAGTGACCCTTCATCTGAGTTTGGCTCGGACGACTTTACTCGGCCTCGGATGGTTGGCTTTACAGCCAATTGGTTGCATTCTTTTGCCATTTTCTGATTTCCTTGGATTGAGCTGATCTGTCTATCCGTCCTTTCAAACTTTAACAGCATCAGATGAGGCACAATAACTGTCTTTGCTGTAGTTAAACTGGGGCGGCCAAGTATGACATTGCAGCCTGTGAGCTCCTTGATTACTAGGAAGCGGACCACCATGTCCCTTGCTGCCCCTTTTTGCCCCAGCCGGACGGGCAAATCAATCTGTCCGACTGGATGAATCAACGTCCCACCAAACCCAACCAACGGGTGCGAGACATCTTTCAAAGCGTCCTCTAGGAACTTTAGATTTTTCTAACGGGCGAGGCTGATGATATTGGACGAGCTGCCTGTATCTATCAGTATTCTCTTGACCTTCAGGTTGGCTATCTTCATGATGAATACCATGGGATCATTGTGCAAGGCCTTCACCTCTCCTCTGTCGGCCTCACTCACTATTACCTCTAGGAATACCGTAGGCTCCTGCTTAACCCCTTCGGGATGCATTACTTCTTTTCCCAAACTCCGTGCATCCTGATTGATTCCTCTCATGGTTAGGCCGCCTGCGGCGAAGCCCCCCGATATGACAGCCATAAAACCAAAGTCTGTACTGTTTCCATATTTTTCCTTCTCATTTTGTTTTTTCTTCTCAAAATGGTTGTATGTCCGATTATACATGAACTTGGACTTCTTCACGTACGAGTTGAGCATGACCTTCTCGGCCAACTTATCTAGCAACCTTTTCAAATTGTTGCACTCGTTTGTATCGTCCTTATGGTAATGGAAATACTTGTTCTTGTTTTTGTGTTGGACCGAGCCTCGCAACAGCGAGGGCTTCTCAAACTAGAACTTATCTTTGATCTCCAACAGAATGGAATAACAATCCTTGTTAAATTCATACTGGGGTTCGTACGCTTTCAGCTTCTTTAACCTGGTTTCTAAGTAGTCAGATACCCAGACTTCCATTCTCTTATTCTTTACTTCTTTCTTTTTCCCGTCCGAGTCTTGCTGAGAAGTTTGTTTCTTCTTAGCCCCCTAGGCCGTTACTTCAGATTTTGTGAGAGAACAAAAGTCTGCCGCCTCAATATAGGCATCGGCTTCCCGCAGAACATATGCGTATGTCCTAACTTTCTTGCAGACCAAGTCAAATTTAAAACCATTATGCCTTAATCCCCGGAGAAATTCTGAATAAGCCATTTCATCCGGAAAATTATGAATTTGGGTTATTTGTTGATTAAATCGCTGGACGTACGAACGCAGACCATCATTTTTTGCTTAAACGATCGTACCTAAATTGAGGCTGGTCTTCCTTGGTTGAATATTGTAGTAAAAATTCCCGACAAACAGCATGCTTAATGTTTCGAAACAATTGATGCACCCGGCTGGTAGACTATTAAACAAGTCCTGTGCCATACCCTTAAGGGTGGCCGGGAAGTACCTGCACCAGGTTGCATCATCCACACATTGCAAATACATAAGATTCCAGTACGAGGTGACATGCTCTTCTGGGTTGCCCGTACCATAGTAGGCACCCACAAGTACATTTTTCACTTTTGCATGCTGAGGATCTCTTGAGAAAACGGCGGCGGCTTGTTATAAGATTTAACATACGCATTTGCCAATCAATCGGCTGCGGCTGAGCTGTTGGTCCGGCCAGGTAAGCAGCCTGGTCGAACGATTGGCCATACTGTCCATACTGTCCGAAGACAACAGGGTTAGTCGGTAGAAAAGCATTAAAATTCTAAGGAACTTGATATTGAAATGGCTGCACCGGGGCATCTGGGACTGGAGTTTGAGTCTGATGGGCTTGACTTCTCCTGATCCTAGCCTTGCTGGTATGCTTGGAGGAGGTAAGGTTTGAGAAAACATCCGACATTTATGGTGTAGAGGCCGTGTCCAAATAGGTTATTCGTTAACGCTGCTTGTGCCGGAGATAATCTCTGGCATCCTTCCAACGCCTGGAAGGCTTAGTAATCTCTTTCTGAGGTCGTCTGGCCTGCCCCCAGCCGACTTTGTATTGTCAAGGAGTCGGGTCAGATCTGCCCTTGGCACCCTCGGCGAACGCTCATGCCAGCGGTATGGGGTGTTTCCAGCGTCTTCTGTATTAGTCGCTTTGCTTTGGGGTTTCTTTTTCTGGCCTTCTCCTTCTCTCCTGGGCGGCTGCCTAGAAGAAGACGGCCTTTTACCCTCCATCTCTTTTCGGAGCTTGTTCAAAGTGAGCAAGAGCGAACCAGCAGTTACCGGAGGATCCTCTGCCTCAAGGAATGAAGCGATCAGAGGATCACTCGAGTGTATCGTTGTGATGATATCTTCTACATGGCCGTCCTGGCCGCGGCTAGGGCCGGCACCTGGTGTACGACCATCCATTGCCATTAACGAACAAGTATCCCCATAGACGGCGCCTAATATTTCGGGGTTTTTTGGAATCCCTAAGGATACTGGTCACACTCTTCCAAGCAACGGGACTCGGACACCTGTAAAACACGAATCCTCGGTGATCGGAGATCCGCCTCTGACGATCTGGTTAGTGACTGGAAACGGAATAAATGTAGAGAGAGAAAATAGAGAGAAGTTAGAGCTTTTTGTGCTCTTTTTAAGGATATGTCACAATCCACCCCTCCCATCATCAATGACTGGGGTATTTATAGGGGTGGGGAATTGTGCCTCTTAGGGTAAGTGACCTAGAATTTAGGGCCATTTATTGGCTGCGTAATCAGTGAAGGACATGTGTCCTCTGGGGGTGCCGTTTTGCGGCATTGCTAGCATTTTGGGCCTCCTGATGTAAGGAGGCCTTTATGACATAGCTGATTTCAGGTGCTCTCTTGTTCATTGTACGTGTCATCTTCCTATGGTGACACGTGTCGCCCATTTATTGGGCCATGTGTCATCATGGGATTGGACCACGTACTTGGGGTATTTTTACCCTAAAAAAAACCTATAGAGTCATATGCCCTAACGACTTTATGAGGAACCGTGCATCCAAATGCAGGTTCTGTTCTTGCAACTCTACTAACAGAGAATGCAAGAAAATGGAGGACTTTTCGTAACCCAAACATCAAAGATGGGTAGCCTCCTTCAAGATATTGATTAACAGCGATGACTAACCTTGCCATCACCCAAACTAACAAAGGGATGATAGCAATTGTCTGAATGCCCATATTATCCCACAACCTAGCAACAAGACCCGCAGACCAAACTCTTCCCTCAAAACTACATTCCTCATGCAATCTCCATATGCAGGGAAAACCATCCACCTGCGCAAATAACTTCACCCCCCCCCCCCCGGAGAATTGTTTTAACTACGAGGGGAACACATTCACACCTCGACAAGGCTACTAGTAGAACCACCAACCCAACTAATAAGGGATAACTTAATATTAAAACCCTTAAAATCAACCATCGAGGCTCAAAAGAGCACGACAACACTTCGTTAACTTCCAAAGCTAGAACTATTCTAAGAAACTATAACTCATGGCCATGCTGAGAAAGAGGATTATTTAAGAACAAAAACCAAAACAACACAACAAGCAACTTAAACAAAAGCAAAATAAATAAAATAAAGCAAAACAAAAAACAACTAAAAGGAAACAAGCACAAACTGACGAGAAAACAGAGGAAAAGCAACGAACGATTGGTCAAACCTCACTGTCAGGAACTCAACCCAACACCAAGAACAATCGTCAACGACAACACAGAGAACCCCTCAACACCTAACCTTGGATGCGCAAGGAAATTGTAGACACCCATTTGTGTCTCCCTAAAACCAAACCCGGTGATGAGTACCTTTCACGTCGAATCATAATCGAATGAGGTGAAAGTGTGGAAAGTCTAGTGTTGCGGATAGTTTTTGAAAACCTATTTTAAGAAAACAGCCAAACCAATTTGGTTTGGTCAACAGCAAGGGTCTAATAATGGTGTAGTTGGGTCGGGTTCGTAAAGAGCTTTCCAATGATATATTATGAACCCAATTCTGATGAATTATGAGGAAGTTATGGCCAAATTACTAAACTGGGCCCGGTTTGATATTTATATGCGGCCCAATGATCTAGAGGAGGGCCAATTATTGATTTATCATTCCTAATGTGATTAGGATAGATTATAGTCTTCTAGAATCTTCTAGAAGTTTCTTTTGATTCGTAATTTAGTTAGAGTTGATAAATTGACTTTAGTTGACTTTTAAGAGTTTAATCAGAATAATAGAAGTGTTTTTAAGGAAAATACAATTTTACCCTCTTGTACGCTTAAATTTTATCAAAATAAGAAAACGCGTGAAAAACTGATTTGTAGTGCCATACGACAACTCTGTTGCTTGGCGACAGAGTGCAGCGTATGGCGCTAGACCTAGCGTCTGGCAACATACGCGTTGTTGGCGACAACGGTCGTTTTTTATTCTTTTCTAAACTCTGATTCGTTTTTTTTATCATCTCCAGCTGATTTTCTCTATAAATAGCCTCCTAAAACCCTCGTTTTCAATCACCAATTCTCATCAAGAAGTTCTTGATTACTCTCTCTCTCTCTTTTCTAAACTAGCCTTTGCATACAAAATTCCGAAATCACAAGATCTAGAAACACTTAGCCAAGTTCGAAGTTGCCTTCGCCCTAGACGTAAAAGGTTTTAATTTTTGATGGTTTGGTCCCAAATCTCTATTAAAATTATTTAATTTAATTATTTGATTATTATTTTCCTAGAAGTTACTAACGCGTGTATTTTGTTATTAGAAAGAGGTACGAGGCATCCAAGTAAGTATTTTAATTGATTTTGTTGATATTATGATAAAGAAATCATGTCTAGGTTGTTATTATGATTCCTAGTGTCATGTTAGGGTGTTTTGATCTTCCTATTATCATGTTTATGGTAACAACTATAATTTCTAATATCAAATATAGAAATTGTGATTCTTGCGATGCTTCCTATCCTTTTCCGAATATTCATGTTAGGGCTAAAGCTTTGATTTTATTGCTTACAGACATGTTAGGGTTTGTTATTAATATTGTTAGTATCATGGCTAGGATCTTGCTATTATCATGCTTTAACATGATTATAATTAATATGATTATGATTATTTTTATAATTATTATTGTTAATATGATGCTTGATATATTTATTTATTGCTTGATCACGCCTTTTATGCATGTTAAAAGGGAATTTTTACTTGTAATCACGCTTAATAAGATAATTAATAATCTTGTTTAGGGTAATATGATTATAATTCAAGTGATCTCCAATAATAGTTTTGTTGTGCATTAATGTTCAACCAACATAGATTAAACAGGTTTAGGTTAAATCTATTGATTGCATGTTAGTCATAAAGCGCACATGAATACAAGAAGAATAAAGCAGAGACCTATTATTAGGGCAGGTTCAATCTCTTTTAGGTTGGATTTGTACCTTCATCCCTGAACTACCAGTCATGGTTCTAGACCTATTGGATTTGACGATCTCCTGGATCGTTAAGGGGTGTAACCCTCACCTCGTGAACGTTTTACAAGTTCCTAAAACTTGTTATCAACTCTTTTGCTCTAGCTTCTTTCCCTTTGGACGCCACCGTAATTTAGTGTATGATCACAGTGGGGTTCAAGTTTGGGGTAATGCTTGAAATATTCCCTACAGTTTTTTGGCGACTCCACTAGGGAGGATTTCTATTTTAATTCCTAAAATTTATTTTTGCAATAATTTAGAATGAGTGGATAAGACTCGAAAAGTTCTAAGTATTTCATGTGCGTAATTTTGATTAACATTATTGTCATATGCATAAAAATGATCTCATTGGAAAGACCATCCGTAATGAGTTAAAAACATAGGATTTTTACACGTAGGAAATTTGAGGAATATATTTCACAACTAGGATCAAAATAATGCTGTGCGAAATTGGAAAATTTTATCAAGCACAGAAAGCTGTTGAGGCATGTAGAAACTAGCGTTAGAAAACATAGTCTGTCGCCAACGATTTGACTCTGTTGCCAGGCGACAGAACTTAATTGCGGCGACGGCCTCTGTTCGCTGGGGCAAAGTTCTTCCAATACCGAGCCAGAAATATGCGTTCTAATTTTAACCAGGTTTTAGCACTATTTGCTCGATCCTACTTCCTGATTGAGTTTTTTCTCACTTTTCTGAAACCCATATGTGTTCTACATATGGACATAACCCTCTGGGAATTCATGCTCCATCTACCTGATTGAACACTCTGTGCAACAAAGGGTACATCCAAGAATGTTGAATTCACCAAACCATGGAAGCGAGTTTCTACCTCGCGGTGTACAATCCACTCGCGCCAACCCTTCAAAAGGAAAGGCTTCCGTGCGGTGCATCCTGAAAATTAACCATGGACCCTCTTTGACTAACCCATATCCCGAACTTTAGAGAACTAAAGCCATGGTTAGGTTGCAAACTCATTGCATCATATTGTGCCTACTTGCCTAATTGTGCATTATTTTTTGTGCATACTCTATGTGTTTTTCATAACTGTTTGTTTGACTTGTCTTTAAGACTAAATAAATTGATTAATGAATAAAAGGACTTTGCCTAATTAATTAATGTCTTTGAGTAATTAAAGTATAATATTTTAATCAGAATTGATTTAGTACGACTTTAGGCATGTCTTGTAGAGTAATAATACCGAAAACAGTCCCAGATCAACGTTCCAGCAATGGCGCCACGATTTGGGTTGCAGTGCCACACTGTGTTATGCAGCGCCTGGCGGCAGCTCTATCGTCTTGCGCTGCACTGCAAAGTGCGGCGACAGTCCTGTTGCTTTTGCGACAATTCGGTATTTTGCTCGAGTCATCATTATGAGTCTAATTAAACGGTTTGGTAATCAATTTGATTATTTTGTTAATAACAGTACCTTTTTTAAGTCCTTAATTGAGTCTAGACACTAAGTCCCATGGTCTTACACAAGAGTCAAAGCATGTCACATACACGCACTAGTCTTAGCACACACTTTGTGTATATGTCACCATGACCATGTCTTAGGTTCATGCATGAGTCGGCTTTTTCCGTCATTTGAGTTGAGGGTACATTCTATTCCTAATTTTTTTATATTTCTCCACCTACCTCATCTTTCCATTCTTTACATGCTTTCCCCATATCACAATATTCATTCTTCCTACCTTCTTCCATCTATTGCATGTTGAATAGAGTTTGAGTCAAATAATGAATATCCCTAACTTCCCTTTCCACAGTACTTGGTCGAGGAAAGAAGGGCGATTAATCAAGGACAACCTCTTTGTTCAAGTCTTACTTTTTTATAAGCCGATTCGTCAAAAAAGAAAAGCTAAGAAGATAATGGCAACTCAGAAAGAAGTCAACGAACTTAAGAATCAATTGACTGACATAACCAAAGTGTTGAAGGCTTTAACCTTTCAAATTAATGACCCTGTGAAGCAACAACAAATGGATCTTATGCAAGAAAGCCTGAGCAAGCTATCTAGTGACTACAAGTTTCAGGGCATTAGTTCACAAGGGGTCTCGGTGGACAAGGAGCTTCTTCCGCAGAAGTTCAATGCCACTGACATCCCTAAATTCAAGGCAACAGATAACCCTTATCTTCACTTAAGAACCTTTGAAACTATAATGAACAATAAAGGGATTGATAATAAAGTATTTCATTCCTTTTTTTCCTTATCTCTTGAAACCGTTTGCAAACAATGGTTCTTCTCCCTTGACAAAGAGAAAACTTCTACTTGGGATGCTATTGTAAACGCTTTCATTGATAGGTATAAATGCAATATTCAAATCAAAACAGATTATAGACAACTTGAGATGCTAAGACAAAAAGATAATGAAGGCTTTACTTCTTTCTTTAATAAGTGGAGGGAAAATTCCGCTAAGATGATTGAGGTACCTTCCGAAAAGGAATCTGTGAGGATGTTCATAAAAAATATAAAAGAAAAGTATTCAAAGCACTTAAAGTATCAACACAACTTGAATACTTTCAAAGCCGTCTATGACATAGGCATCGAGATCGAAGATGACCTCGCAAAGAAAAAAACTACTAACAATAGCAACAATAGTGGCTGGAAAGGAAAGAAGAACGACAATCCTTCGTCTTCTGAAAACGCCCACTCTAGTAACAATGTTAGTACCTTTGATCTTAGTGAAGTTTTTGCCATGGATAACCAAGGATCTAAGAAGCAACTAAGGAAAGACTTCCCCCCTATTGGGATGAGTTACGATACCGCCTTCGATCGACTCCACGCTAAAGGTCTCATAACTCCTATTGGACCTATTCAAGATCCCGCACCTGAAAAGAGATTACCTAGTTGGAATCTAAATGCACATTGTAAATATCATCAAGGTTAGGTTCATACTATTGGGAGCTGTTGGACGCTAAAGGAGGATATCCAATATTTGATAGATAATAACAAGCTTCTCATGCTTCCAGCTAACAAGAATAGCGAGTGATGATAAAGCAAACGACACAAGACAAGAGGCGAGCTTCAACGACGAGATTTCGTGACCTCGCCTTTTCTATTTCTTTTTATTTACCCTTTTCCCAATAAGTCTAGCATAGGCACCATTTTATTCTCCTTAAATTTATTTTTTAGGATCATTATTTCTTCCCATTTTAATAAAATGAGCATTTCTTTTCTTGCATATGATTATCGCATCGCATTGCAACAAAAAAAATCCATGTCGAACTGAGCACAAGGTATATCAATGATTTTAGGCACCCCTTGTAGCCACATCATATCACCTTTCACCCTTCAAATATGCAATCCTTTTTTGATAAACCACTTTGAGCCTCGTCTAACGATAGACCCTCCATTTTTCAACCCATATCTACCCAACCTTGGAATAGGATGGTGTGCAACTTATGCAATTTTCAATTTCATAAAAGCTTGAGTGACTTCAAAAGATTAAAATAGCAAAAAATAAATAAAAATAATAATAAATAAAAGTGTACAAAAGGGCAAGTGTTCCAATGTCTTTGATAAGAACACGTCTCGGATTGCGTTTCTTATCGAGTGCTCGGTACCGTGCCTGAGAAACATGAATGCCAAGTGAGTGATAGATTGCATGATCGGGATTTCAAAAATAAAAAAAAAGGAAAGAGCTTAAAAGTGAGAAACCTCAGCATAATAATACAAATATTCGAAAGCAAGGCTGCACACCTTGAGGGCTTATCCTGGGTCTTGAGTCTTTATCTCCTTCTTCTTTAAACCTTTAGCCTAACCACATTACAATCCTTTAAAAGACCTTTTTTTAGGTATACACACACTTGTGCGAGGTTCGGCTAGAGCTAAGTTCGGCCTGATTCCTAACGGATACGAGGCAACCTCACATCGAGGTGTGGTCGTAATAAAAATGCATTCATATTTACTTTCATAATTGATCATATCAAGGGATCCCATGTGCTCATCCCTATCCATTTAGAGCTAGACTTGGGGGCTTGATCCCTACATCATTAGCCTACCTAGCCTAAGAGTCACCACCATTTGACTCTTTTCAATATTTTTCTCACACACTTAGCCCTTGCGGCCTAACTTTAGTATCACTTTCACACACATCACAGATACATGACCAAATATATATAGTCCTTCCCTTAGGTACCCTTTGTTATGAAATCTTAATACAACACTGAAGAATACCTTGTCATATCAACACCAATCATCATTGTATCACAAAGTATGAAATACTTAGCCACCGCGCCTAAGTTACCTAAATACTTTCATTATCGAGTCAACTAGGATAGTCTAAGATGCTATAATCCTTGTACTGTGAGAGAAAACGTTAATGGATTAAGCTTATGCAACATGCACCTTTGAAAACTCCGCTTCTTTCTTTTTTCGCGTCTTTTTTTTACGGGAGACAGTCGGTACCCTCCACAAAAATGACGGAAATTTTTTTTCTTTTTTGCATTTTTGAGTCGCACGATCACATAACAATGCACACACGAGTCATGTACACATTGAGTCATGTCGTATTATCACATTGAGTCAACACTATCCACACATGAGTCAACCTCGAGTCAGTCATCATTAAGTCAAGTTCATACCTTGAGCCATATCAAGTCAATAAGTCAAGCAGTACTAAGCCTTAGGTCAACCCTAAAGAAATAGATGAGCAAAGTCCTATAGTAAAAAATATAAATGCAGGTGCATCCCAGCAAGCGAGGACATTCTCGGATTTTTTTTCAAAAAAATCCGCGAATATGACACATGTAATTCTTCCAAGATGAGAGGAGTTTGAGCAAAATTACATGGATCAGTAAGTTAGAGATGAAGAGCTTTAATTTAAAAAAGATTTGAGCGGATTTGGTTGAAAAGAAACGACCAAGTTCGAAGTGAAACCGAGCAACGAACAGCAGCAGTAAGAGCATAATAGGGAAGACTCGACTCCAGCGCCAGACGACAAGGCTGTCTCCTAACGACAACATCTATCGCTTGGCGACAGAAGAAAAGCGTGGCGCCAGATAGTTCTAGCACGCGCTGGTGCGGCGACACAATGTGTGGCCCCATATTGGATTATGCGGACCTCATACAGGTTTGGGTTCCTTGGTACGCCAGTTAGCCCCTATAAGAAATTTGACATGATTAAGTAGTCGGTTTGATTACAATCGCAAATAATTAATCGACCTGACAAAAGATCATCTCACTTAGCTTAAAGCGCCTAAACATTAGCTCATCACAATGGCACCAACACACTGGTTCATAAATAACAAAGCACCGACATAATGGTTCACAGAGAATTCCTAGGATGGAAGATTTTCACAAATCAATTTGAAGCCTTTAAGAATCGCAGATATGGTTCTTGAAAAAGATTTTCCAAAGATGGAAGGGTTGATTTGAAGACTTAAGATGACGAAACTTTCAACAGGGGGGCTTTAAGATAAGAAGTCTCTCGCTTGGATTTGAGAAGGACGGTTTGAGATGAAGTGACCTTCGATAGCTTTCACTATGATTGAGGAAGTTATTATTTGATTTGAGAAAAGAACGATTCAAGAATGAAGCAGTCTTCGACGGCATTCGCTAAGATTGTGGAGGTTGACACCAAAATTTGAGAAGATAGCATGAGATGGGCGGTCTTCGACAGCACTTTGCTAAGATTGTGGAGGTTGTCACAAAGATTTGAGAAGATAGCACGAGATGGGTGGTCTTCGACAGCATTTGCTAAGATCATGGAGGTTGTCACCAAGATTTAGAAGGGATGGTTCGTGATGAGGTGGTCTTCGACGACTTTTGCTATGACTGGGAAGGTTGTCACTATGATTTAAGGAAAAGGCTCAAGATGTAGCAGCATTGATTTACGGTGTTCCCTAGCTTGTGGAGGGTTGTCACAAACAACTGGAGGTGATTTCAAGAGAAGTTATCTTCGATTGCGTTCCCTAGCTTGTGGAAGGTCGTTATAACAGCAATACAACAGCAACAAATCGGTTACCTCCAGAGACGTGTGCTCGACAGTGCAAGATACGCGTTTCTTAACTCTCTTATCTATTTTAACTAATGCTAGTTTGCAGGTATCGGCGTTACAAGAATGATTTAGGATTGCAGATCGTTCTAAATCATTCTCTGTCTCTATCGATACTTTGACTTTTGTTTTCGAAACTTGTGTTTTTCAAAACTCAGTCAAACTGGGGGCTTCTGTAGACACCCATTTGTGTCTCCCCAAAACTAAACCCGATGATGAGTACCTTTCACGTCGAATCATAATCGAATGAGGTGAAAGTGTGGAAAGTCTAGTGTTGCGGTTAGTTTTATTTCTTTTCTTTCTCTTTGTTTTTGAAAACCTAGTATAAGTAAATAGCCAATCCAGTTTGGTTTGGTCCATGGAAAGGGTCAAATAATGGTGTAGTTGAGTAAGGTTCAAAAAGAGCTTTCCAACGATATATTATGAGCCCAATTCCGATGAATAATGAGGAAGTTATAGCCAAATTACTAAACTGGGTCCGGTTTGATATTTATATGCGGCCCAATGATCTAGAGGAGGGCCTATTATTGATTTATCATTCCTAATGTGATTTGGATTGATTATAGTTTTCTAGAATCTTTTAGAACGTTTTTTTTTATTCCTAATTTAGTTAGAGTTGATAAATTGACTATAGTTTACTTTAAAGAGTTTTAATTAGAATAAAGGAAGTGTTTTTAAGGAAAATACAGTTTTACCCTCTCGTACGCTTAAATTTTATCAAAATAAGAAAACGCATAGAAAACTAATTTGCAGCGCCATACGACAGCTCTGTCGCCTGGCGACAGAGTGCAGCGTCTGGCGACAGGCTTAGCGTTTGGTGACAGCTCCAGCGTCTGGCGACAGACGCGTTGTAGGCGACAACGGTCGTGTTTTATCCTTTTCGAAACTCTGATTCGTTTTTTTATCATATCCGACTAATTTTCACTATAAATAGCCTCCTAAAACCCCTGTTTTCAATCAGAAATTTCTTGATTACTCTCTCACTGTCTTTTCTAAACTAGCCTTTGCATACAAAGTTCTGCATTCACAAGATCTAGAAACACCTAGCCAAGTTCGAAGTTGCCTTCGCCCTAGACGTGAAAGGTTTTAGTTTCTGAGGGTTTGGTCCCAAATCTCTATTTCAATTATTTAATTTAATTGTTTGATTATTATTTTCCTTGAAGTTACTAACGCCTTTATTTTCTGTTAGTTGAGACGAACAATACAAGAGGGGGGGTGAATTGTATGTGAGTTCCTAGTGACTACTTTTGCGCAATAATAAAACAATGCTTATAGGAACTTGCAAAGACACACATATTTTACGAGGAAAACTTCCGGGGCCCAACTGGAAGTAAAACCTCGACCCTATATTAGGGATTTCAACCACAAACAACTTCACTATAATATAGCAAACACCAAGTTACAATCTACTATAATCAGACCTTTACTCACAAGTTCCAGAATGAACTTGCTACACAGTAGGACCCTATCCTACCCAATCTAAGCACCACACTTAGATTCACTCGTACTCCAAAAGTACATAAACTCTTAGCTTCACACTAGAAGCTTACACAAACTGTATGTAAATAATAAACACACACACACTACACACCCAAATAACCCAACCAATACAAGTAATGAAACCTAGTATATGATAGGCAATCAATGCACAAAATCCGAAACTAGTTTGACAAGGTTAGAAGCTTGGTAAACTTACTCAATTAAAGCTCTATGATTTCTCCACGCATAAACTCACAAAAACCTAAAACAATTCGATCTCTACTATTTATACAAGTACAACTTGTATAGCAAGTAGGTTTTCTAAACGATAAAGAAGTTAACTTGCCTTATCTTAAAAACACGGTTTAAGTAAATCATCTTTAGAGAAAATCTTTTCCGGAAACATAAGATAGAAAGATAAATAATAAAAAGAATAAAATCTTTTTAAAACCAATTTTAAGAAACAAATTTTAAATAAAATCTTTTCATAAAATCTATATTTTTATCTTTTCCAATTTAATCTTTATTTACCAAGCAACTTGTCACGCTTCTAATAAATCTCTTGCATAACTTACTTAACATATTTAACAATAAATGTAGAAGATAAAATCTTAACTAAATAATATTGTTGCGCCATATTCTGCATAGGTAGGTTACTTGGGCTTTGGGCTTCACGCAGACTAAGTTCCTAAAGGAACTTACTGTCTTCACGCAGACTCTTGAGTTTCTATTGGAACTCCTCCTTCTGTTTCTTCCGAGCCTTGTCCTGTTCTTGTAGAAGCTTCTTTTTCTCTTTTAATTCCTTGTCCTACTCTTGCACAAGGTTCTTGTGCTCTTTTAATTCTTTTCCCTGCTCCTAAACAAGCTTTTTTAGTTTTAACACTTGAAGTTTTCCAGCAGAATCCTTTATCTGTTTCTCAACCCTTTCCATCCTATTCACTAATTCTGCAACTTGCCCATCAAGGATACCTTCCTCAACATCCAGCTCTAGAGGTTGTTCCATGCTTGTCTGAGGAACAGAACCAGCAAATATCCTCCTGCTCTTCCTTACAGGCTGCTCAGGCACCTCTTTCTCTTTTCTTTTTCCTGTTACTTTTTCTTTATATTTCTCCCCCTTCTCTATTATTTGAATCTTTCCTTTTACTACCTCCAAACTCAGCCCAGCCAGAGTTTTCTCATTAATCACATTCTCTGGCTTTTCATCCAGAGCACCATACTTACCCTTCAAAACTACACCAACATTTTCAAACATGGTGAACAGAATAGCTCCATAGCCCACCTTTGTTTTACTCGGAATACAATGTGCTAAGTGCTGATACATTAAAGCAGGAAAATTTACCTTAATTTTCTTAGACAAATAGAAAATTACAGCCATATCCATCAAACCTGCTTCCCCCTTCTTTCCGGTTCTTGGCAGGATTGTTTTCTTAACTAAGTTGAACAACAGCTTGTTCAATGGGCTTAAATCATTGTGACTCATTATTTTCTTCCCCCTTTGACAACCAAGGGCTTCAACAACTTTAACACTAGTTTTACCCTTAATGTAAGTTTCATAACCCTTAGTAGGAGTTTTCATAATTTTACCTAGGGTTTCAACATTTAATTCAATTTTTACACCATCAACTTCACTCGAAATTACCCCCAATTTTGCTTGAAAATTTTGACAAAACTCAGTCATAGCAATTGGATACAAATAATTATCAGAAACTTTTGACAACAAGTATTCCCAGCCTTGGAACTTAATCAAATCAAGAAACTCTAGGAACCTAGCTTTCCTACACCAATCAAGATCAATACGGTGACCAACAACATACCTCCCTGCTTGTGATTCAAGTTCGTCTTGATCAGCTACTTCCTCTTCTTCATAATCCTTTTCTGATTCCTCTTTTTCTGAGTTATTGTGATCTTCTTTCTCTCCCTCACCCTCATCCATCTCTTCTCCTTTTTCATCATCCTCTTTATTTTCCTCTGATTTTTTTCTTCGAGCAAACTTGTCAACTTCTTCCATTTGCTCTTCAAGTGACTTCCCTTTTAATTTCTTCTCTTTCCATTCTTTCAGTCTTTGAAGAACACTTGAAACAAATGACTCATCTTGGTCATTCTTACTCTCCAGTTCTTTAGGTTTAGACGATGAGGTTTTAGGATTTTCAGGGGCTTTGGTCGAAGTTGAAGAAGACTTGTAGTTAACCATGGCTAATGGAGATGTTTCCTCTTGAATTGTGATTTCAGAGCTTTGAGAGTTTTCTGATGAGACGATTTCAGCAATGATGACCATGGTTTTCTAAAGATGGTTTTAAGCTTAGAAGGGTTTTGACTGAAAAGGGTTAATTTGATTTGACAGTGAGGTGAAAGAAGTTGGTGAAAGATGCTTTTTATAATTAATGAAGTGATGTGAGGGAATTTAAGTGGTTTCACTATTCAGTCATTAATTGAAAAAATTCAATTAATTTTCCAAATTTAAATCAATAGGATGAATTTGCCAAATTCTTTTTCTTTCTTAATTCATTTAATTTCCAAAAACTACTTTTTGAAAATAAAACACGCAATTGGAACACGCTTTCTACACATGTGCAATGTACATAATTAATAACTTATAAAGTTAAGTGTTTTAATGAACTTACCTCCAGTAATTAACAACGGTGACATTTCAGCTATGTTTAGCACACCAAGATTGTGCTAAATGCTCTTTTTGCTCTATTTACATTATATTTGACTTTGCCATATCTTGGAACTTCAGAAGCAATCAATTCAGCTTGATCATCCCAAGTTCCAATCTCAATTTCTCAAATCTTTCTCTGCTCAAGGGCTTGGTTAGAATATCTGCAATTTGATTTTCAGTATGACAAAATTCTAACTTAATATTCCCTTGCTCCACATTATCTTTTAGAAAGTGATGCCTAATGTGGATGTGTTATACCTTTGAGTGTTGAACTGGATCCTTAGAAATACATATAGCACTTGTATTATCATAGTAAATATACTCACATTAAAAAATAATACCAAAATCTCTAACCTGTTGCTTTATCTAAAGTACTTGTGAACAACATGCTGCTGCTGCCACATACTAAGCTTCAGCTGTAGACAATGCAACTATGTTTTGCTTCTTGGAACCCCAAGAAACTAAACAAGGTCCTAAAAATTGTACCATACCTGAAGTGATTTTTCTATTGACCAAATATCTTGCATAGTAAGCATCAATAAAGCCATTTAAATCAAAAGAGTCACTTCTAGGATAGAAGAGACTCAAGTTATCAGTTCCTTTTAAATATCTAAGGATTCTCTTTACTACTTTCAAGTGAGACTCCTTTGGGTTTGCTTGGAACCTGGCACACAAACCTACACTAAAAGATATGTCAGGTCTACTAGGTGTTAGATAAAGTAGAGAACCTATCTGTAGACATCCATTTGTGCCTCCCCAAAACTAAACCCAGTGATAAGCACCTTTCGCGTCGAATCATAATCGAATGAGGTGAAAGTGTGGAAAGTCTAGTGTTGCAGATAGTTTTTAATTCTTTTCTTTTTCTCTGTTTTTGAAAATCTATTTTAAGAAAACAACCAATCCATTTTGGTTTGGTCCATGTCAAGGGTCCAATAATGGTGTAGTTGGATGGGACTTGAAAAGAGCTTTCCAACGATATATTATAAGCCCAATTTCGATGAATAATGAGGAAGTTATGGCCAAATTACTAAACTGGGCCCGGTTTGATCTTTATATGTGGCCCAATGATCTAGAGGAGGGCCTAATGTTGATTTATCATTCCTAATGCAATTAGAATTGATTTTAGTCTTCTAGATTCTTCTATAAGGTTCTTTTCATTCCTAATTCAATTAGCATTAATAAATTGACTTTGGTTGACTTTTTAGAGTTTTAATCAGAATAAAAGAGTGTTTTTAAGGAAAATACGATTTTGCCCTTCTGTACGGCTAAATTTTATCAAAATTAAGAAAACACGTGATATTAATGACTAGCGCCTGACGACAGAATTAGTGCCTGACGCTAGCCTTAGCGCCTGACGCTAATGTCCAGCGTCTGGCGCTAACCTGTTTTATTCTCTTTGAAACTCTGATTTTTTTTATCACATCCGGCTGATTTTCTCTATAAATAGCCTCCTAAAATCTCCGTTTTCAATCATCAACTCTCTAATTTTCTAATTCTCTTCTCTCCCTAAGCTAAAGCTTATTCTCTCTCTCTTTTCTAAACTAGCCTTTTGCATACAAAATTCCGCATTCACAAGATTTAGAAACACCTAGCCAAGTTCGAAGTTGCCTTCGCCCTAGACGTGAAAGGTTTTAATTTGTGAGGGTTTGGTCTCAAATCTCTCTTTCAATTATTTAATTAAATTCTGAATGCAAGTATTTCCTTTGGCAATAGGGAGCATTGTTTGGTTTATATTTTCCTTGAACTTACTAACGCTTGTATTTTGTCATTAGAAAGAGTACGAGGCATCCAAGTAAGTGCTTTAATAGATTTATTAATTTTATGGTTCTTAGAAATCATGTCTAGGTTGTTATTATGATTCCTAGTATCATGTTAGGGTTAAAGATTTGATTTATATTGTTTAGTGACGTGCTAGGGTTTGTTATTTATCTTGTTAGTATCATGCCTAGGATCTTGCTATTATTATGCTTTAACATGATTACTTTTATAATTATTATGATCATGATTATTTTAATTATGATGATGATTGTTATGA
Source organism: Chenopodium album (assembly GCF_948465745.1). Lineage (NCBI taxonomy): Eukaryota > Viridiplantae > Streptophyta > Magnoliopsida > Caryophyllales > Amaranthaceae > Chenopodium > Chenopodium album. Next base: position 66,548,641 of record NC_137836.1, on the reverse strand, counting down.
TTATTATTTATGTTGCTTGATATATTATTATTACTGCTTGATCACGCCTTTTATGCATGTTTAAAGGAAATTTTTGTACTTGTAATCACGCTTAATAAGATAATTAATAATCTTGTTTAGGGTTAATATGATTATAATTCAAGTGATCGCCAATAATTGTTTTATTTGTGCATTAATATTCAACAAAAAAAGATAAACATGTTTAGGGTAAATATATTGATTGCATGTTAGTCAGAAAGCGCACATGAATACGATCAGAATAAATTAGAGGCCTATTATTAAAGCAGGTTCAATATCTTTTAGGTTTGATTTGTACCTTCATCCCCGAACTACCAGTCATGGTTCCAGACCTATTGGAGTTGACGATCTCCTTGATCTTTAAGGGGTGTAACCCTCACCTCTTGAACGGTTTACAAGTTCCTAAAACTTGTTGGCGACTCTTTTGCTCGATCTTCTTTCCCTTTGGACGCCACCGTACTTTAGTGTATGATCACAGTGGGGTTCAGGTTTGTGATAATGCTTGAAATATTCCCTACAGTTTTTTGGCGACTCCGCTGGGGAGGATTTCTATATTAATTCCTAAAATTTATTTTGGCAATGATTTAGAATGGGTGGATGAGACTCAAAAAGTTATAAGTATTTCATGTGCGTAATTTTGATTAACATTATTGTCATATGCATATAAAAGATCTCATTGGAAATACCATCCGTAATGAGTTAAAACATAGGATTTTTACACGTAGGAAATTTGAGGAATATCTTTCACAAATGGGATCGAAATAATGCTGCGCGAAACTTGAAAATATTATCGAGCACAGAAAGCTGCTGAGGCATGTAGGAACTAGCGTCAAAAAATAGATTCTAGCGCCACTGATTTGACTCTGGCGCTAGGCGACAACTTCTGTCGCCAGGCGCCAAAGCAAATCGTTGGCGCCGGCCTCTGTTTGCTGGCGCCTAGTTCTTCCAATATCGAGCCAGAAATATGCGTTCTAATTTTGACCAGTTTTTAGCACTGTTTGCTCGATCCTAATTCCTGATAGAGTTTTTCTCACTTTTCTGAAACCCATATGTGTTCTACATATGGATATAACCCTCTAGGAATTCATGCTCCATTTACCTGATTGAACGCTCTGTGCAACAAAGGGTACATCCGAGAATGTTGAATTCACCAAACCATGGAAGCGCGTTTTTCTTAACTCACGGTGTCCCATCCACTCGCGCCAACCCTTCACGGTTAGGCTTTCGCGTGGTGCATCCGGATAATTAACCATGGACCCTCTTTGACTAACCCATATCCCGAACTTTTAATTTGAGAACTAGATCCATGGTTAGGTTGCAAACTAATTGCATCATATCGTGCCTACTTGACTAATTGTGCATTATTTGTTTTTTACTAACCGTTTGTTTGACTTGTGTTAAGACTAAATAAACTGATTAATGACTAAAAGAACTTTTCTTAATTAATTAATTAATTTGATTAATTAAAGTCTAATAATTTAATCAGAGTTGACTTAGTACGACTTTAGGCATACCCTGTAAAGTAATAATACCGAAAGCAGTCCCAGATCGACGTTCCAGCAATAACGCCGAGATTTGGACTGCAGCGCCACTCTGTGAAGTGCAGCGCCTGGCGACAGTCTTGTCATCTGGTGCTACACTACAAAGAGAGGCGCTAGTCCTATCGTTTTGGCGACAGTTCAGTTTATTGCTCTAGTCATCACTTTGTGTCTAATTGAACAATTTTCTAATCAATTCGGTTAATTTTCATTAATAATAATACCTTGTTAAGTCCTTAATCGATTCTAGGCACTAATTCCCATGGTCTTACACAAGAGTCAAAGCATGTCACTTGCACTCACTATATAAAGCACACACTAATATGTATGCACACTTTAACCATGTCTAAGAGAGTCTTGTATGCGCGTGTTTTTCCGTTATTTTTTTTAGGGGGGTAAGTCGGATATTAATCCTCCAATTAAACCACTTGTTTGAACCCTATACTTGATTCCAAAAAATATACACCTTATTTTTTCTTTTTTCTCTTTCTAAACCCGTAAAGTTAAAGGCAATTTGAGTCAAGGAATTAAAACAAAAATGGTTTAATTTACAGCGCGTGGTCAAGAAAGGAAGAGCATTTGATCAAAGACAACCTTTTCATTCAAGTTCAAATTTTCGACAAACTAATCGCTCAAAAAGGAAATCAAAGAAGATAATGGCAACTCAAGAAGAAGTTAATGAGCTCAAGAACTAATTGATTACTGTGACTAAGGCGTTGAAGGTTTTAACCCTCAAAATCGATGATCCTGTGAAGCAACAACAGATGGTCCTCATGCAAGAAAGCTTGAGCAAGTTGTCTAGTGACTACAAGTTTCAAGGCATTAGCTCACAAGGGGTCTCGGTGGACAAGGATCTTCTTCCGCAGAAGTTCAATGGCAATGACATCTCGAAATTTAAAGCAACTAACAACCCTTACTCTCATCTAAGAGCTTTTGAAAAAATAATGAGTATTAAGGGTATTGATAAGAAGGTGTTTCCCTCTTTGTTTTCTCTATCTCTTGAAACTGTTTGCCAACAATGGTTCTTCTATCTTGAGAAAGAAAGAACCTCTACTTGGGAGTCAATAGTGAACGTTTTCATTGATAGGTACAAGTGCAACATTCAAGTGGAAACTGATTATAGGGAACTCGAAATACTCAAGCAGAAGGAGAATGAAGGTTTCACTTATTTCTTCAACAAATGAAGAGAAACCTCTGCTAAGATGATTGAAGTACCAAGCGAGAAAGATTCTGTGAGGTTGTTCATCAATAACCTTCAAGAGAAGTACTCCAAGCATCTCAAGTACCAAAATAATCTCCATACCTTCAAGACCGTCTATGACATTGGAATTAATATTGAAGACGACCTGGCTAAGCTGAAAGCTGCTAACAGTAACTCTAATAGTGGCTGGAAAGGCAAAAAGAACGACAATCCTTCTTCTTCCAATACCACCCACTCAAACAATGTTAGCACCTTTAATTTGAGTGAAGTCCTTGCTATGAATAACCAAGGACAAAAGAAACCATTTAGGAGAAGCTTTACTCCTATAGGTATGAGTTATGACACCGCATTTGACCAACTAAATGCAAAAGGACTTATAACTCCTATTGGACCATTTGGGGACCCACCAGTTGAGAAGAGGACTGCTAACTGGAATCCCAATGCACATTGCAAATATCACCAAGGTAGGGGCCATCTTACGTAAAATTGTTGGAAGCTTAAAGAAGCTATCCAAGATTTAATTGATAACAACAAACTGCCATTGCCTCCTGCCAGTAAGAAGCCAAGCATTGACAATGCACCTCTCGCTCATTCCTTGGCCATCTCTGATGAAGAAAATGAGGTTGATCCCTCATCTCTCATCAAACCTATTGAAGAAATTCATGCTATCAAAGAAGAGGAGGAGATCTTTTTCGATGCCATGGATGACTTTCCTGAACCAGCAAGCAAAGAGGATGTACGGCTGCTTATATGGTCCATGTGGGAAGGATCAAGCTTGCTACGTGAAGCTCTCGAAGTCGCAAAGAAACAACTAGAGGAGCTTCTGAAAAAGTGTGATAAGGTTCCACCCATGAAGAAGAAACCCTTCTCTCTACAAGTAACTGACATACCCAAGAAGAGTAATAAGCTCTATACTCCAATTAGGACGTCATACGCCAGAATGTTCAAAATTCTCTCCGAGAGTGGTAAGGTCAAACCTCTCGAAGCGAGACCATTTGAATCGCTAAAGAGGACGCATAGATTCTATTGTCAATACCATTAATCAGGGGATCACACTATTGAAAACTGTTTTAAATTTAAAGATTTAATTCAGAAAATGATTGATGATAGAAAGCTAGTCCAAATTTCACGTAAAGAAGACATTAGCATCAATGGGGTTTGGGACAGCGATGATGAAGACGTCTATCTTAAGGATATGGAAGAACCTCCACTTTTAGTCATATACCCAATTAGCGATTTTTGGGATGAAGAGGATTCATCTATAGACGTCCTCACAAGATCAGGGAGAATGAAACCTCCCGTTTCAACACAACCTATACCTACTACACAGCAAGTTCCCAAACCTATCATAGAAGACAATGATATTGTCAAGCAGTTCAAGAAGACCAAGGTTGAGATGAACTTGTGGAAACTTCTAGCATCATCTCGAGAACACAGGTTGGCAGTAATGAATGCCTTGGATAAGATAAGGATAGATTCTGACACCACTCCTGAGGGGTTGGTTAACTTCCTCACGAGTGATCTCCCTAGTCCTATCAACTTGATCACCTTTTCTGACAAAGATTTACCTCCAGAAGGTGACAAGCATTATAAGGCACTAAACTTCACAGTAGTTTGCAAGAGAATGAACGTCCCTATGACTCTTATATATAATGGATCGGCAATTAATGTCTGTCCACTCAGAACTGCGAGGATGCTAAGCATAAGGGATGAAGACTTAACCCCGTCTACACAAGGAATAAGAGCTTATGACAACACTCGTTGTCAAGCTCTTGGCAAGATTACCATGAATATAACGGCGGGAGCAATAGAACACGCTACTACATTTCAAGTGGTAGATATCAAAGCTTCATTCAACTTATTGTTGGGACGCCCTTGGCTTCATGACCTAAAGGTCGTCCCTTCATCTCTCCACCAACAGGTAAAGGCCATAGTTGGAGGAATTCCCATCACGATCGATGCTTCACCCATGAGGATTAAAGCTATAGAAATCCGATCATTAATGTAGAGCACGATGAAGACGATGAAGATTTGTGGGGCTTTAATGAAGAGGTCTCCTTAATCGAGGAAGATGAAAGGACCCCTCTCTGCCATGACCCCCACTCCAATATGACAGTAAACACTATTCTAAAGAAACAAGGGCATTTTCTGGGAATGACTCTAAGAAAGAAGAAAGTAATAGCAAAATCGCTGGAATTACCTGGCCTCCCTAAGTTAGATACTTTCGGACTTGGTTTCGAACCGACTCGAGAAGATCTAAAGCGAGCCCAGGAAAGGTCTAAGGCGACTAGGAACGCTTGCATCCAAAAGAAAGCAATCCCAATGGATCAGTATCCTCTTACTCTCAATGGACAATTCATAAAAGAAGGAGAGGACTATCCGTGCTATGAATTTCTTGAACCTTTTGTTGTAAATGGCATAAGACAACCAGGATTCGAAATTTTCCTATATTATTATTTTCTAGATGAAATCCCAACTCCTATCCACAAGGAGAAAGCACCCCCATGCTTTGACTTTAATGTCATGGGATTACTATTTGGGCGAGAAAAAGATGAGCCAAGTACGTAGAGGATAACTCCTCGCTCATCCAAATGGTCTTACAAAGCGAGAGCTTTGACCCCTCAACGCTCATCACTCCAGCTGAAAGATCATTACAAGGGTGGCGCAAGACAATCAAGGTGACTACTCCAAGTTGAAGGAAAATCTCCATAACGACAAGGCAAGGACCGATGTTCGAAGAGTCGTCAGAGTTAGAGTCTTTTCCTTTAGAGTCATCTAAGTCCTTAGTTGTACCACCCCCTTCTTCTATCTCTTCCCCTAGGATAGTTAGCAATCAAGTCCCTGAAGACATCTCTCTTTTTGATGTAATGATTTCTGAGTTCAATAATATGTCTTCTTCCACTTACTACTCATGCTTTTCTTTAACCCAAGATGACGAGCATTGCTTAATTAACAATGAAAGTGACAAAGAAATTATTAAAGCAATGGAAACACTTGAAAAGAAAACACCGATAATCGAGGAAACTGAGACGGTTGATATCTCAAATGATTCAACCATTAAAAGAGAAGTTAAAATCAGATTAACACTTAATGAACAAGAAAGAATCGATTTATTCAATCTACTTAAAGAATTTATCGATGTATTTGCTTGGTCATATGAAGATATGCCAGGTATTAATAAAGAAATATCTTAACACACTATACCGCTAATTCCAGGAATGAAACCTGTAAAACAAAAGTTGCGTCGAATGAAACCCGACGTAGCTCTTAAAATAAAAGAAGAGGTTCAAAAGCAAATAACTGCAGGTTTTATCAAGGTATCCAAATACCCCAAATGGGTGGCCAACGTCGTCCTAGTTCTGAAAAAGGATGGAAGGGTAAGAATGTGTGTCGACTATCAAGATCTAAATACGGCAAGTCCAAAGGACGACTTCCCTTTACCACACATCAATAATACAGCGAATCACGCACTTCTCTCGTTCATGGACGGATACGCGGGATACAATAAAATTCTCATGGCAGAAGAAGACATGGAAAAAACAACCTTCATCACACCATGGGGTACTTACTGCTACACGGTAATGTCATTCGGGTTGAAAAACGCGGGTGCTACTTACCAACGAGCAGCGACTGCCTTACCCCATGACATGATGCACAAATAAGTTGAAGTATATATGGACGACATGATTGTGAAATCAAAAGATCGCCCAGGACATCAAGTAGCCTTCAGAAAATTCTTTAAAAGGCTAAGGAAATACAACATGAGGTTGAATCCATCCAAATGTGCTTTTGGGGCCACCTCAGGCAAGCTTTAGGGTTATGTCATAAGCTCTAGAGGAATGGAGATAGACCCAACCAAGATCAAGGCAATCATGTCAATGCCACCGCCCAAAACCGAGAAACAAATTCGAGGATTTATTGGCCGGTTGCAATACAAAAGTAGATTTATATCAAAATTGACAACAATATGTGAACCAATATTCAAGAAGCTTAAAAAGAATGTGCTAGTTGTTTCGGGTGTACTCCGATGGGAATATCTAAACCGCTGACTGCAATGTTAGAGTCTCGGGCTGCCTGCTGGGGTCTCGAGCTGCCTGATGGGACCACGGGCTGAACCTCGGGACACTCCGTCAGCACCACTGGAGGACCTACAAGAGAGAGAACGTAAACTGCCCTCGAGGGTGGTTTCGAGGAACCCCCCTCCGATGGCTAAGTAAGTGTTTGCCTTTTGGGAGAGTATAAAGCTTAATATGCTTAAAGAGAAAGAGAGAGAGATTGATCAACCCCCTTTATGTGGCATATGCGGGGGTTTTTATAGTGTATGACAACCCTAATTTCAGTGGTCAGCCTGTGGCCGACTTACTCTATCGGGCTAGCAGCCGGGAGCCTGGAGCCGACTAACTCTGGTCGGGCTAGCAGCCGGGAGCCTGAAGCCTACTTACCCTAGTCGATCTGGCAGCCGGGAGCCGGGAGCCGGGAGCCTGGAGCCGACTTACCCTGGTCGGGCTGTGTAGACACCCATTTGTGTCTCCCCAAAACCAAACCCGGTGATGAGTACCTTTCGCGTCGAATCATAATCGAATGAAGTGAAAGTGTGGAAAGTCTAGTGTTGCGGATAGTTTTAAATTTCTTTTCTTTTCTCTCTATTTTGAAAACTTATTTTAAGAAAACAGCCAATCCAGTTTTGTTGGTACATGATATGGGTCCAATAATAGTGTAGTTGGATGGGGCTTGACAAGAGCTTTCCATCGATATATTATAAGCCCAATTCCGATGAATATTTAGGAAATTATGGCCAATTTACTAAACTGGGCCCGGTTTGAGCCTTATATACGGCCCAATGATCTTAGGGAGGGCCTAATATGATTTATCATTCCTAATGCAATTAGGAATGGTTTTAGTCTTCTAGAATCTTCTAGAAGGTTCTTTTCATTCCTAATTCAATTAGCATTGATAAATTGATTTTTTACTTTTCAGAGTTTTAATTAAAATCAAATAGCATTTTCGAGGAAATTATATGATTTTATCCTCCAGTACGGTAAAATTCTCTGATTTTCGAAAACGCGTTAAAAAGAAACTTGGCGCCTAACCCCAGGCCTGGCGCCTGGCGCTAGTGTTGGTGCCTGGCGCCAATTAGCCAAGGGTGGCGCCAACTCTGTTTTTTGTGCGTCAGACTCTGTTTTGTTTATTTTATCTTTTTGGCTGATTTTCTCTATAAATATCGTATTAAAACTCCGTTTTGAAGCACCAATTCTCCTAATTCACAAGTTCTCATCTACAATCATTAATTCTTTAGCATTCTCTAAATCATTCATCTCTCACTTTTTTTCTAAACTTTGTTTTCTCATACAAAATTCCGCATTCGCAAGACATAGATACACCTAGCCATATTCGAAGTTGCCTTCACCCTAGACGTGAAAGGTTTAATTTCTGAGGGTTTGGTCCCAAATCTCTACTTCAATTATTTAATTTAATTGTTTTGATTATTATTTTCCTTAAAGTTACTAACGTGTGTATTTTGTTATTAGAAAGAGGTACGAGGCATCAAAGTAAGTGCTTTAATGGTTTTTTATTGATGTTATGATGTAGAAATCATGTTCACATTGTTATTATGATATTCCTAGTATCATGTCTAGGGTAATTTTAATATTAAATATGATTTTTACGATGCTTCCTATGTTCTTCCTAATATTTATTTATGTTAGTATCATGTTAGGATTAAAGATTTGATTTTTATTGCTTAGTGACATGCTAGGGTTTGTTATTAATCTTGTTAGTATCATGCCTAGGATCTTGCTATGCTTTAACATGATTATTATTATTATTTATTATGATTGATATTATTATTATTCATGTTTATTCCAATGATTGATTATTTATTATGATGATTAATATGATTGTTATTACGATGTTTATTGTTATGATTATAATTTTATTATGATATTATTATGTTGCCTGATATATATTATATTTTATTTTGTTATTGCTTGATCACATTTTTTTATGCATTTTTAAAGGGAATTTGTACCTGTAATCATGCTTAATAAGTTAATTAATAATCTTGTTTAGGTTAATTTGATTATAAATTCAAGTGATCGTCAATAATAGTTTATTTGTGCATTATATTCAACCAACATAGATAAACAGGTTTAGGGTTAATCCTATTGATTGCATGTTAATCAGAAAGCGCACATGAATACGATTAGAATAAAGTAGAGGTCTATTATTAGGGCAGGTTCAATCTCTTTTAGGTTGGATTTGTACCTTCATCCCCGAACCCTTATTTGGTTCTAGACCTTATGGAGTTGACGATCTCTTGGATCGTTAAGAGGTGTAATCTTCATCCTGTGAACGGTTTACAAGTTCCTAAAACTTGTTAGCGACTCTTTTGCTCTATCTTCTTCCCTTTTGGACGCCACCGTACTTTAGTGTATGATCACAGTGGGGTTCAAGCTAGTGGAATTAAAGCTTGAAATTTATTCCCTACAGTTTTTGGCGACTCCACTGGGGAGGATTTCTATTTTAATTCCTGAATTTGTTTTGGCAATGATTTAGAATGAGTGGATGAGACTCGAAACGTTCTAAGTATTTCATGTGCGTAATTTTGATTAACATTATTGTCATATGCATAAAAAAGATCTCATTGGAAAGACCATCCGTAATGAGTTAAAAACATAGGATTTTACACATAGGAAATTTGAGAAATATCTTTCACAACTAGGACCAAAATAACACCGCGCGAAACTGGAAAATTTTATCGAGCACAGAAAGCTGCTGAGGCATGTGGGAAGTAGCGCCAGAGGCCAGAGCTTGGCATCAGCATTTTAGCCGTAGCGCCAGACGTCAACTTGTTTTGGTCATAGTCGGAGTTATAGGAAGAGTTACGAGTCGTACAACCTATGGATCTGTAGCCCCGATTTTGTTCTTTAATTTGGCGTTGGTTTCATCCCAATCAGAGTCGCGGATAAAAAGTTACGACTAAAATACCACAGTCTGTCCAGTTTAATGAATATACGTGAAGTCTTAATTTAGTCTTTGCTTGAGTCTAGTCACATAGTCTAGCCACATGGTCATGACACGAGTCTTAACATATCACCTAAACTCACTAGTCTTAGCACACACTTTGATTACATATCACCATGACCATGTTTTAGGTTCATGCATGAGTCGGTTTTTTCCGTCATTTGAGTTGTGGGGGTACATTCTATTCCTAATTCTTCATATCCCTCCACCTCCATCTACATCATTTTCCTTCACGCTCTATTCCAATCTTTCTTCACTTCCTCCATCCATTGCATGTTTAATAAAGTTTAAGTCAAATAATTAACAATTAATATCCCCAAATTCCTTTTCCACAGTACTTGGTCGAGGAGAGAAGGGCGATTAATCAAGGACAACCTCTTTATTCAAGTTTCACTTTTCGATAAACCGATTCGTCAAAAGAGGAAGGCTAAAAGGATAATGGCATCTCAAGAAGAAGTCAATGATCTTAAGAACCAACTGGCTACCGTGACTGAGACACTGAGGCTTCTCGCACTCAAGATCGATGATCCCGTGAAGCAACAACAGATGGACCTCATGCAAGAGATTTTAAGCAAGTTGTCTAGCGACTACAAGTTTCAAGAGCTTACATCACAAGGGGTCTCGGTGGACAAAGATCTTCTTCCGCAGAAGTTCAACGCCAACGACATCCCAAAATTCAGAGCAACTGACAACCCTTAATTTCATTTAAGAGCATTCGAAACAATAATGAGTATTAAGGGTATTGATAAGAAAGTTTTCCCCTCTCTGTTCTCACTATCTCTCGAAACCGTTTGCCAACAATGGTTCTTCTCCCTTGACAAGGAGAAAACCTCTACCTAGGAATCGATAGTAAACGCTTTCGTTGGTAGGTACAAGTGCAATATCCAAGTTGAAACCGACCATAGACAATTTGAGATGCTAAGACAAAAAGAGAATGAAGGCTTTACTTCTTTCTTTAATAAATGGAGGGAAACTTCCTCCAAGATGATCGAAATCCCCATCGAAAAGGAGTCTGTGAGGATGTTTATCAAGAATCTCCAAGAAAAGTATTCAAAGCACTTAAAATATCAACACAACTTGAATACTTTCAAGGCTGTCTATGACATAGGTATCGAGATCGAAGAAGACCTCGCAAAGCAAAAAGCTACTAACAATAGTAACCACGGTGGCTGGAAAGGAAAAAAGAACGACAATCCTTCTTCTTCCAAAAACGCCCACTCTAGTAATAATGTTAGTACCTTTGACCATAATGGTGTCTTAGCCATGGACAATCAAGGATCTAAAAGGAAACCCAGGCGAGAGTTCACACCCATTGGAATGACCTACGATGCTGCTTTCGATCGTCTCTATGATCGAGGATTAATCAAACCTATTGGCCCTACCGAGGATCCAACACTAGAAAATCGATCTTCGAGATGGAATCCAAACTCCTATTGCAAGTACCATCGAGGGCGCGGTCATACTACTGATGAATGCTACAGGTTTCAAAACCTCATTCAAGATCTCATAGAGGCAAATAAGATCCCATTGCCTCTAGCTAGCGAGAAGACTGGATGATGTCGGAGCAAACAACACAAGACAGAGGCAAACTTCGACGACAAGATTTCATGACATCTTTTTCTATTTCTTTTTTATTTTACCCCTTCCCCAATAAGTCTAGCATAGGCACCTTTTTATTCTCTTTAGATTTATTTTGTAGGATCATTATATATTTTCTTTTAATAAAAATGAGCATTTATTTCCTTACATATGATCATTTCATTATATTGCATTTAAAAAAAAAAAAAAAAAAAAAAAAAACAATGTCGAATTAAACACAAGGTATACCAATGATTTAAGGCAACCCTTGTAGCCACATCATATCTCCTTTCACCTTTCAAATATGCAATCCTTTCTTCATAAACCACTTTGAGCCTCGTCTAACGATAGACCTTTCTTTTTTTTCAACCTACATCTATCTATCCTTGGGATGAGATGGTGTGCAACTTTTGCAATTCTAAAGAAAGCTTGAGCAAATTCAAAAGATTAAAATAGCAAAAGCAAAAAAATAAATAAAAGTGTACAAAAGGGCAAGTGTTCCAATGTCTTTGATATGAAAATGTCTTCGATATGAACACGTCTCAGATTGCGTCTCTTATCGAGTGCTCGGTATCGTGCCTAAGAAACATGAATGCCAAGTGAGTGATAGACCGCATGATCGAGATTGCCCACACTTATTAAAATAAAATAAATGCTAAAGCAAAGAGAGCTAAAAAAAGAGTAGAAACTGAAGCATAAAAATATAAAGATTCAAAAACGAGGTTGCACACCTTGGGGGCTTATCTAGGGTCTTGAGCCTTTATCCCCTTCTTCTATAACCTTTAGCCTAACCACGTTACAACCCTTAAAAGACCTTTTTGAGGTATACACACTTGTGCGAGGTTCGGCTAGAGCTACGTTCGGCCTGATTCCTAACGGATACGTAGGCAACCTCACATCGAGGTGCGGGCGTAATAAACATGCATTCATATTCACATTCACACACTTAAACCATGATCATATCAAGGGATCTCCAATGCTCATCCCTATTCACTTAAAGCTAGACTTGGGGGCTTGATCCCTACATCATTAGCTTACCTAGCCTAAGAGTCACCACCATTTGATTCTTTTCAATATATTTTTCCACACACTTAGCCCTTGCGGCCTAACTTTAGTGTCACTTTCACACACCACAAAGATACATGACCAAATATACTTCCCTTAGGAACCCTTTGTCATGAAATCTTAACGTAACGATGAAGCATGCCTTGTCACATCACTCATCACTCATAATTGTCATTACATAGAAGTATGAAGTGCTTAGCCTCCGTGCCTAAGTTACCCAAATACTTTCATCATTGAGTCAACCATTGAGATAGCCTAGGATGGATTAATCCTTGCACCTTGAGAGACAGTATCAAACAACATCTGACTAAGCTCATTCAACATGCATCTTCAAACTTCGCTTCTTCTTTTTCACGTCTTTCTTTTTCGGGAGAAAGTCGGTACCCTCCACAAAAATGACAGAAATTTTTTGTTTTCGAGTCATGTACACATTGAGTCATGTCATGTCATATCACTTTGATTTGAGTCACACATGTGTCATTTCACTTTGAGTCGAGTCAACCTCGAGTCAGTCAATCAGCGAGTCAAGTTTATACCTTGAGTCGCGTCAAGTCGATGAGTCAAGCAACTTTAAACCTTAGGTCAACCCTAAGATGGTAAAAGAAATTGGCAAAGTTCTATAGTCAAAATAAATACAGGTGCAGCAGAACAGGGAAGACCCTATCACATCGTTCGGCGACAGAGTCAATTCTTGGCGCCAGAGATATTTCAGCAACGACAGAGCTCGAAGCCTCTTAGAAAGGTGATTTCGACTTCATACAGCAATTTCGGGTTCCTTGGTACGCCAGTTAGCCCCTATAAGCAATTTGACATGATTAGTAGTCGGCTCGATTGCAATCGTAGTAAGTGATTGACCTGACAAAAAATGGTCTCACTTAGCTTAAGCGCCTAAAACACTGGCTCATTACAATCGGTTCAAAAGCAAGCACTTAAACGACAATATTTCCAATTATGGATTGTCGCGCATTCTTCTTAAATGACAATATTTCCTAAAATGGATTGTCGTGCATCTTCTTCAAACGACAATTTTTCTAATATTGGATTGTCATCTCTGGAAAAGTTTCCGAGCGTGGATTGTCGTGCTCCTTCTCTGTTTGGCATGTTTTTCTAAGTTCGGATTGTCATACATTCATACATCGCTGGCAAGTTTTCCTAGATTGGATTGTCATACACCCAGTTCCCTATGGCAAAATTTCCCAAAGGATTTTTGTAGGTTTCCATTCATCATAAATATCGGCAAAGTTCCTCCACGTGGATTGTCATTCATTTCAGTAGGTGGCAAATTTTCCCGAAGTGGAATTTCGGTCGACTCTTTTTTTGCAAATATTCCAAGACACGGATTGTCAATAGTGGCAATATTTTCCCAAAAGGATTGTCGCATAGCGTTGGCAAATTTCCAAGGTGGATTGCTTTCAAGAGTTATATTCCAAGATGTGGATTGTCGATCGTAGCAAAGTTCTTATGAAAGATTGTTACAAAGCATTGGAAACTTTTCCCAAAAATTGGATTTTGGCGAATTTTCCGAGATACGGATTGTCGCTTCATCGTGGCAACATTTCCAAGGATGGATTGTTACGAAGCATTGACAACTTTCCCTAAATCGGATTGTCATACATCATACAAGAGTTGTGTTGGCAACTATTCCCAAAATAAAAGAGGATTGTCGACATACTAGTTCACAAGCAGCAAAGCGCCGACGTACTGGCATAGCAGCATTAAGGATAAAAACAGTGATCTTTTCGAAGACTTTCACAGCGAAAATTGGAGTCATATCAAAAAGAAGCACTTTGTTCAGAGACGCGTGAACATATCCAAAAGAAGCTCTTTGTTCAGAGACGAGTGAACATCGAAACAGCAAGGTGGCGTTCCCTGGATTATGGAGAGTAGTCACAAACAACTAAGGATTGTTTCAAGAGAAGCAATTTTCGATAGTATTCCCTTGGACGTGGAATATTATCAATGCGGATGAGGATTGTTTCAAGAGAAGCAATCTTCGATAGTATTCCCTTGGATGTGGAATATTATCAAAGCAGAAGAGGATCGTTTCAGGCGAAGCAGTCTTCTATGTTGGAAGCGGTGACGGGCGTAGCAGTTTTCAAGCGGGATGGCATTCTCTAGCTTGCAGGAGGTCATCAACACAACAGTAAAGCGGCAGCAAATCGGTTACTTTTAGAGACGTGTGCTCGACGGTGCAAGATACGCGTTTCTTAACTCTTTTATCTGTTTAACTAACGCTAGTTTTGCAGGTATCGGCAATACAAGAGTGATTTAGGATCGCAGAACGTTCTGAATCATTCTCCGTCCCTATCGTTACTTTGACTTTTGTTTTCGAAACTTGCGTTTCTCAAAACTCAGTCAAAGTGGGGGCTTCTGTAGACACCCATTTGTGTCTCCCCAAAACCAAACCCGGTGATGAGTACCTTTCGTGTCGAATCATAATCGAATGAAGTGAAAGTGTCGAAAGTCTAGTGTTGCGGATAGTTTTAAATTTCTTTTCTTTTCTCTCTATTTTGAAAACTTATTTTAAGAAAACAGTCAATCCAGTTTGGTTGGTCCATGATATGGGTCCAATAATAGTGTAGTTGGATGGGGCTTGACAAGAGCTTTCCAACGATATATTATAAGCCCAATTCCGATGAATATTAAGGAAATTATGGCCAATTTACTAAACTTGGCCCGGTTTGAGCCTTATATACGGCCCAATGATCTTAGGGAGGGCCTAATATGATTTATCATTCCTAATGCAATTAGGAATGGTTTTAGTCTTCTAAAATCTTCTAGAAGGTTCTTTTCATTCCTAATTCAATTAGCATTGATAAATTGACTTTTGACTTTTCAGAGTTTTAATTAAAATCAAATAGCATTTTCGAGGAAATTATATGATTTTATCCTCCAGTACGGTAAACTTATCTGATTTTCGAAAACGCGTTGGAAATAAGCTTGGCGCCTAACCTCAGGCCTTGGCGCCTGGCGCTAGTGTTGGTGTCTGGCGCCAGTTAGCCAAGGGTGGCGCCAACTCTGTTTTTTGTGCGTCAGACTCTGTTTTGTTTATTTTATCTTTTTGACTGATTTTCTCTATAAATATCGTATTAAAAACTCCGTTTTGAAGCACCAATTCTCCTTATTCACAAGTTCTCATCTACAATCATTAATTCTTTAGCATTCTCTAAATCATTCATCTCTCTTTTTTTCTAAACTTTGTTTTCTCATACAAAATTCCGCATTCGCAAGACATAGATACACCTAGCCATATTCGAAGTTGCCTTCGCCCTAGACGTGAAAGGTTTAATTTCTGAGGGTTTGGTCCCAAATCTCTACTTCAATTATTTAATTTAATTGTTTTGATTATTATTTTCCTTGAAGTTACTAACGTGTGTATTTTGTTATTAGAAAGAGGTACGAGGCATCAAAGTAAGTGCTTTAATGGTTTTTTATTGATGTTATGATGTAGAAATTATGTTTACATTGTTATTATGATATTCCTAGTATCATGTCTAGGGTAATTTTAATATTAAATATGATTGTTACAATGCTTCCTATGTTCTTCCTAATATTTATTTATGTTAGTATCATGTTAGGATTAAAGATTTGATTTTTATTGCTTAGTGACATGCTAGGGTTTGTTATTAATCTTGTTAGTATCATGCCTAGGATCTTGCTATGCTTTAACATGATTATTATTATTATTAATTATGATTGATATTATTATTATTCATGTTTATTCCAATGATTGATTATTTATTATGATGATTAATATGATTGTTATTACGATGTTTATTGTTATGATTATAATTTTATTATGATATTATTATGTTGCTTGATATATATTATATTTTATTTTGTTATTGCTTGATCACATTTTTTTATGCAGGTTTAAAGGGAATTTGTACTTCTAATCATGCTTAATAAGATAATTAATAATCTTGTTTAGGTTAATTTGATTATAGATTCAAGTGATCGCCAATAATAGTTTATTTGTGCATTATATTCAACCAACATAGATAAACAGGTTTAGGGTTAATCCTATTGATTGCATGTTAGTCAGAAAGCGCACATGAATACGATCAGAATAAGGTAGAGGCCTATTATTAGGGCAGGTTCAATCTCTTTTAGGTTGGATTTGTACCTTCGTCCCCGAACCCTTATTTGGTTCTAGACCTTATGGAGTTGACGATCTCTTGGATCGTTAAGGGGTGTAATCTTCATCCTATGAACGGTTTACAAGTTCCTAAAACTTGTTGGCGACTCTTTTGCTTTATCTTCTTCCCTTTTGGACGCCACCGTACTTTAGTGTATGATCACAGTGGGGTTCAAGCTAGGGGGATTAAAGCTTGAAATTTATTCCCTACAGGCTGGCAGCCGGGAGCCGGGAGCCTGGAGCCGACTTACCCTGGCAGCCGGGAGCCGGGAGTAGACTCAACGGGCTCAAAATGGTACTCGAGGTGCATCATCCCTAGAGAGTTTGAGAGCGGGAGATAGTTCAGCAAGAACTACCGTATACAACTAGCCCCCTAGAGATGGTATGAGGCGACTCATGCCAACTCTCTTGGTCATCCTTCACCCCTTGAGTAAGGCCGGAAGCGAAGGAACAGCTTAGCAGGAGGTATCCCGTACAACTAGCCCCCCAAGTGGTGGTATGAGGTTACTCATGCCAGCTCTTTTAGGTTGTAACCTTATCGGTAATTACTCAATAGGTCGTCTGACTGAGGTCCTCCCATACAACTAGCCTCTTAAGTCTTAGGAGTGCTTCTGCGGTTCTAAGCAACGTTGCACGGAACGCGGGACGGCAGCGCGTTCCCCATACTGGGTCGTATGTCCCGAAACGCGGTACGGACTCGTCCCGGTTCGTTGTGGTGCGCGATCTGGAACTTCGTTGATGGAGTACCTATTTGTGGGTGCAAGAACCTTCAATTTTCTTGAGTAGCAAGGACTAGCAACTATATTTTGTCTAAAATTTCAGGTTTAATCGGAGCTTTTAAGATTTACATTAATGGAGGAAGACAAGAAAGGGTAGAAGGAATAAGATGTAGCTGAAAAGTCACATGCACTGCTAAAAAGTTGTGGACCCTACCTTATTATCTTTTGTTCTTTTCTTGTTAGTTTTAATTGTTTAATGTTATGCAATGGTAGTAGTGGTACTACTTTTTTTTTATTTTTTTTTTACAGCAAGTGGTACTACTTTTTTTTAAGAGTTTACGGAGTAGTCTGTACTTTAGTATTGTAACTTGTACTATTGAATAGTCGAATATCAAACATCGTACATAAATTGGCTTTGTGCAATGTATTTATAGCTTTACTTTTTTATATTTGGTTGTCTCATTGGGAAAGAAGTCATGGATAATTATGTAGTCTTACTAATTATTATGTTTTTAGGAATATACAAATCAAAGCTAATACTACAGTAGTAAATATTACGAAGATAAAATACATACTAATGTAATAATACTTGTTTTTAACCGATACTACTAAATAATACTTAATAAAGAAATATTGATCAATTTTCTCTATTAATTAATTTTGCATGAAGATGAATTAATAATTAATCAAAATATAAACATAAGCACACTTATCGAAATATCAAATATTATAATAAACCAGTATCACAATATGAGAGTATAGTACATAAGAAAAGGTATTATTTTTTCTAATGAAAAATTAGATTAATAATTTATTTTTAAATTAAAAATTTTACTTGCCACCAAAGCAAAAGTGACAAATAAGATTTAAGAATTTTGACACATAGGTAAAAACAACAAATAGTGAATAATTATAATTTAAATTATTTTTTTTAAAAAAACTAAGTAATAATTATTATTTTTTTTACATATAAGGATGCAAATTTTTTATCGTAAATATGTTTAATCCCTCCCAATCAAATATTATAAAAGTTTGATTAATAAAAATAAATCTCATATGACTAATTCCACATAATTTTTTATAGTTAAAAAATTATAAATGAGACTAACATTTAAACAGAATGAGTATATTATAAAAACGCATAGGCAAAAGACTTATTTTGATTAATAAAAAAACAAGATTTATCACTTTTTTTTAATTAAAAATTTAAATTATCGCATAAGAAAAATTAATGAATAAGGTTAGTTTGGCATTTTAATTCAAGCGTCACGTAAAATATATAAAACAACAAAAGATAATTTGAGTGTTAAAATTAAAAAATTATCTTATGATATTAGAAATTTTATTATATATCAAATGAATGATCTTCATAAATATACAAATTTTTAAATAAA
The DNA here is from genome assembly GCF_948465745.1 of Chenopodium album. Taxonomy (NCBI): domain Eukaryota; kingdom Viridiplantae; phylum Streptophyta; class Magnoliopsida; order Caryophyllales; family Amaranthaceae; genus Chenopodium; species Chenopodium album. The sequence continues at coordinate 66,529,967 of NC_137836.1, read as the reverse complement.
AAAATAATTTTGTAGAACCGTGCATCGCACGGGCTTACATCTAGTAAAGAATTAAATTAGAAATCTTAAACCCTAAACTCTAAATCAAACTATGTACGAAGTTAAATTGAAATCCTAAACCAACTATCAAAATACAAAGTTTTAAATTATGGTCCCTAAAGAATAGGATCAAAGTATAAACTAAATATTATTATACACTATGATTAATTGATCTATAGACAACTAATAAACATACGAAAGTAAAGTATTATGAAAAATAAGATCAAATTAACTATTCTACCATTGATTGATCAATAGACAAACTATGTACGAAAGTTGAGTGTTATCAATAAAGAAAAAGATCAAATTAACTATTTTATGATTAATTGATCAATTGATGACTTATGTACAAAATTATTATCCATAAAGAATAAAAATCAAATCAATTGTACATTATATGATTGATGGATCAATAGATGACCTCCGTACGATAATAAAGTATAATCTCTAAGGAATTAGATCAAATTAACTATTTTATGAATGATTGTTCATTATACAGCCTATGTACGATAATAATATCCATAAAGAATAAAAATCAAATCAACTTACATTATATGATTGATTGATTAATAGAGATGACCTCCGTACGATAATAAAGTATAATCTCTAAGAAATTAGATCAAATTAACTATTCTATGAATGATTGTATATTATACGACCTATGTACGATTATATTATCCATGAAGAATAAAAATCAAATCAACTTACATTATATGATTGATTGATTAATAGATGACCTCCGTACGATAATAAAGTATAATCTCTAAGAAATTAGATCAAATTAACTATTCTATGAATGATTGTTCATTATACGACCAATGTACGATGATATTATCCCTAAAGAAAAAAAATCAAATTAACTATATATTATATGATTGATTAATAGATGACCTCCATACGATAATAAAGTATAATCTCTAAGAAATTAGATCAAATTAACTATTTTATGAATGATTGTTCATTATACGACCTATGTACGATGATATTATTCCTAAAGAAAAAATCAAATTAACTATATATTATATGGTTGATTGATTGATTAATAGATGACCTCCATACGATAATAAAGTATAATCTCTAAGTAATAGCTTCAAATTAACTATTCTATGGATGATTGTTCATTATACGACCTATGTACGACAATATTATCCCTAAAGAATAAAATCAAATTAACTATTCTATGATTGATTGACCAATTGACGATCTATGTACGAAAGCATTATCCATAAAAAATAAGATCATATTAAGTATTCTATAATTGATTGATCAATAGACGACCTATTTACGAGATTATTATGATGTAGTACGATTGATAGATAAATAGACCCGTGTACTAAAATATGATCTAGTGATTAATTAAAATTATAACATTTAGCTATCAAAGTATAAAGTGATACAATAAACTATTATGATAATTGTACATCATTATATTATTACCCATTATTTTAATTTTTATTATTCTTATTACAGATACTTGTAAAAAAAAAATAATAGATTGAAAGTGCATGTACATCATTATTGAAAGTTAGAACTTAGAAGCCGTTACTTACTCTCCATTATCCATTATTATTTTTATTTGTTTATTAAAATATACATCGTACATATCACCATGTATTCAATATTCATCATTTACAAGTAAACATTCATCATTTCATCTCTTTCAATGTAAAGAACCGAAGAGTCACAACGCCTCACAAAATCCATCCAAATTCAATCAATTCCTTCCTCTTGCTTCCTATAAAATCATGTTTTTACAGAAGAATAATTATAATACCCATCTCCATCACTACCAATTAAAAAAAAAACAAAAAATCAAAAGAATCAAAAATGGCTTTTGGAAAAAAAAAAAAAAGCAACGATTTCCTAGAGAAGTGATAGCCCTGAACCACAAGATCCGATTAGTGGTGAAGAGCTTAGTGGTGGTGGTGATAATGAAGAGTTATCAGTGGAAGATCATTCAAGAAAAAACACAAAGCCCCTCCTAAAGGAAGTTACTTTCTTAGGTTCAGGGAAAGGAAAAAATCCAAGAGGAACAAAGCAATTCCAATGCAACCATTGCAAAAAATCATTTTCTGGTTCATATACTAGAATTTTCAACCATTTTTTGGGCCCTCCACCTGGAAAACCAGCAGGAATCACTCGATGTCCAGTGATTTCATCAAGCCGGGAAGAACTTCGAAAATTGAGAAAGAGAATAGAAGAAGATGAGAAAGCAGGTTTATCACCATCAATTACTAAATCCACTATTAGTAATAAAGGTGCAGCAGCAACCGTTAAGCCCATAGTGGAAGCTTTTGGTACTATGGAGAGACATCAAGTTGATCTTGCAATTACTAAATCTTTGTGTTCAAATGGAATTCCATTCAATGTGTTGTGAAACCCAGATTTCATTGCCATGGTGAAGGCAATTAATCATGCTCCAAGTGACTCTTCTCCACCTCTGTATGACAGAGCAAGGACTACTTTATTGGATGATTGTTACCGGGAAGTTGAAAAGGAATTGGCTCCGGTGAAGGATACTTGGACCACTCAAGAGACTTCTTTAATATCTGATGGGTGGACAAATATTAAGCATCAACCTCTCATTAATGTTGTGGCATCCAACAGCAGGGGCTCCATGTTTATGTATGGTGATAATTTTTCAGGCGTAGAAAAGACGGGGAAGGAAATTGCAGACTATCTTCTCAAATCAATTGATGAAGTTGGGCCTTCAAATGTCCTTCAAGTTGTCACCGATAATGCAACAAATTGTAAAGCAGCAGGGAAGGAAATTGAGAAGGTACACAAGCATAAATTTTGGAGTCCATGTACTGTGCATACTTTGAATCTTATATTTAAAGATTTTGCTAACGCTTTCCCATGGATGTTGAACACTTATAAAAAGGGGAAAAACATAGTAAAATTCTTTCTAAATCATGATCAAGCACATGCTATTTTTAGAGCCCAATCAGGACTTGAGTTATTAAAAGTTGCTAAAACACGATTTGCCTCACATCATATTGTTGAGTCGATTATGAGAATGTAGGGAAGCTCTAGCAACCACTACTGTCCTTAGGAGTTGGAAAGATTTGGTAGGCAAAGGAGATGAACGTATAAGGAATTTAGGGGCAGAAGTTGCTTTGACAATAGCTGATGAGGAATTTTGGGATGAGGTTGATAATATTCTTGCTATTACTAAGCCTATTTATTTAATGATAAAATTTGCTGATAGTGAGGGACAAAAAATGGGTGAAGTTTATGAAAAAATGGATTGTATGATAGGGGAAATTGGCGATATCATGAAAAATAATAAACATGTAGAAGATAGAGATAAAATGCGAGAAATTTTGATTAATCGTTGGGAAAAAATGAACATTCCTAAGCATTGCTTAGGTTTTTCCCTCAATCCTTTCTATTATGATTCAAATTATTTGACTTCTGCTGCCCCTAGTGGAGTTGAGAGAAGAGCTCCTAATCTTGATAGAGAAATGGTTTCGGGTGTTCTTGAAGCATTTGATAAAATCGGAGAGGATGTGCATGAAAAAAATTGTTGCGTGAACAAATGGCCAAATTTCAGCAAAAAGAAGGAATTTTTGGGACAAATGCATCTAAGATAAATTCTTTGACTATGTCACCATCTCATGGTGGTCTACATATGGTTCCGAAACTCCGGAGTTGGCAGAGATAACTGTTAAAGTTTTATCACATCCAATTATAAGTTCTTCTGCCGAAAGAGTTTGGAGTACGTATTCTTACATCCACAATATTAAGAGAAATAGACTCAATGCTCTCCGTGCGGATAAGTTGGTGTTTATTCACTCTAACTTGAGACTTATCTCACGCTTCAAAAAAGCTACACAAATGGCCCTTATAGGATGTGGGATATAGACCCCGAGAGCACTTATATTGAAGATTCAACCTTAAGAATGGATGACATAAGCTGGGTGCTCATTGAGGATAATGCAACAAATAAGAGAAAAAGAAGTTGACATAGCTGCTAGTCATACTTTATCAGTTTATCTTCTGTAGTACTGTTCTTTGGGTTTTTTTTTTTTTTTTTTTTTTGTTAAATGTAGTTTTTTTTTTTATGCAATTTGGAGTTTAGACTCTTTAGAGTCTAGAAATATTAGATTGTTGTACTGCTGTAGTGTTGTTTTTAATTTAAGTTTGAAGTTTGATGTTTGAACTTTGAACCTTTAATTCTAATTCTTGATTGCTGTTGTTAATAGAATCATAGTGTTATTTCAGAAAGAAAAAAAAACAGAACATTGAAATAATCTACCTAAAATAGTTCCCCAAAAATAGCCCACCGTTCCGGGAACTTTAGACCTCAGGTTCCGCGTTCCCGTCCCCGTACCACGTTCCAAAACGTTCCACGTTCCGTGCGACGTTGGTTCTAAGACTTAGAGAGATGCGTTGCCAAATGATAAAGTTATCGTTTTTCACGCAAAAAATAGTAATTAGGAGGTTAAGCGAGGAATTTCTGTTACTCCCGTTGAAAACCGAGAAGTTACGGCCTGAATCAAGGAGCTTTGATTACTCTCACTCAATTTTGAGAAATTATGGGCTTGGGCAAGGAATTTCAATTACTCCTGCTGAAGTTGAAAAATTACGAGCTGAGATTAGGCGAGAAATTTTTATCTCTCCCCGCTGAATGCTGAAAAATTACGAGCTGAACTTGAGCGAGAAATTTTTATCTCTCCCCGCTGAATGCTGAAAATTTCGAGCTGAACTTAGGCGAGGAATTTTTAACTCTCCCCGCTGAATGCTGAAAAATTTCGAGTTGAACCTAGGCGAGGAATTTTGATCGCTCCTCGCTGAATGCTGAAAAATTACGAGTTGAACTTAAGCGAGGAATTTTGATCACTCCTCGTTGAATGCTGAAAAATTTTGAGCTGAACTTAGGCGAGGAATTTTGATCACTCCCCGCTAAATGCTGAAAAATTTCGAGCTGAACTTAGGCGAGGAATTTTGATCTCTCCCCGCTGAATGCTGAAAAATTTCGACGTGAACTTAGGCGTGGAATTTTTATCTCTCCCCGCTGAATGCTGAAAAATTTCGAGGTGAACTTTGTCTTGGCTATGACATTTTGCGTATGCTTTTTACTTAATTTATGTAAGGGCTTGTGCAATGGTCTTCTTTTAGTTTGTTTTGGTTGTGACCTTTTGCTTGTGCTCCTTACTTAAATTATGAAAGGGCTTATGCAATGGTCTTCTTTTAGTTTGTTTTGGTTGTGACCTTTTGCTTGTGCTCCTTAAATTATGTAAGGGCTTATGCAATGGTCTTCCTTCAGCCTTTTTTGGCTTACATGCTGAGGATCGAGTGGAGCAGAACCAAGAGTGCCTTTGTACCATTCAACTCTATTCTTTTTGCCTGCAAGAGTGTCAAAGAGAAGTACCTAAGAGATCCTTGGTACCCCTCACTGATTCTCTACGATGTGTGCCCGAACAGCTACCCCCCTGCTCGTACTTAGTTTAGGGAGCGAACTTTGAACTAGAGCTGACGAAACTATCAAGACATGACAACAGGACATGACCCAGACACGAAAAATCGGGTTAATTTAAAACATGGGTATGAATTGACACAACACGACACGACACTATTGTCAGCTCTAGAATATTCTTATCGTCCCCTTTATAGAAGCAAGAACAGTGAGGAATTGTTGCTGCTTGTTGTTGTAGATTTCAATCTCTCAGCTGGACCTGGTTAAGACCAGGTCTTGGCTGCTGCTTTCACTGTGACCTGGTTAAGACCATGGCTTGGCTGAATTTCGACATTCTCATGCTGGACTTGGTTAAGACCAAGTCTTGGACGCTTTCTTCATTTTTAGCCTTATATTGAGTTGGAAATTATTTGGATCCCCACTTTGATGAGTAAGAATTGATATCATGCTTCTCACTTTGATCCATAGGGTTCCATATCAATTGTCACTTGACTTGGTGTTTTTTTTATGTCACCAGTAATCCTTTATATCTGTTATACACAAATATTTGGCATAGAATAGCATTAGTGCAAATAAATTATAGAGAAGTCAATGAGCTCCTTTTTGAAGGAACTTTTAAGGGAAGAAGTAATTTTGTATAGCTTAAGCTATTCTTTTTTGAAGCGGAAGCAGTGTTTGGAGCAGGATCGCTTGCTGTGAGAACCGGTTTTGTTAGTGATATGACTCGGAGGGAGTCATCCCACATTACAGAACCCCCAAATGACGGAGCACTGCAGAGTTGCTCTCTTACACCTAGCCCCCCAAGTCTTAGAGATGCTACAGCGGTTCGAAGACTTAAAGGAGAATGATGATTCGCGGCAGCCTGGAGGTGCTTTACTCTCTTCTTGATAGTGCTGAGTTAGATGGCTTGGAGTATTTGGAAAATTTTGACTACCTTGCTGAAAACTTTAGTTTTTGCTGAAAAATCAGATTGGCTTGCTGAAGATTTTAACTCTCTGGCTTAGACAATAATTTGCTCTGCTGAGACTTTGATTTTTCTACTGAAAAATTTAAACTGCTTTGATGAAAATTTTACTTTCTTGTTAAAGCATTGGAATATCATGCTCGCTGAAAAATTCTGGAATCTGCTGGAAATTTCGATTTCCCTACTGAAAATTCCAGTCTTTTTGCCGAAAAATTATGGCTGACTTGCTGAAAGATCTTATTCTTCTTGCTGAGAAACTTTACAGCTTTGCAAAAAGTTTGAATTTTCTTCTGAGAACCATCTTCCCCTGCTGAAAATCTTATTTCTCTGTTGGAAATGCTGATTCCTTCTGTTGAAATTTTGCGAGGATATAACTTTTTCTTCTTGAAAATCTTGTTGTTTTTTGAATTGTCCGATTATTTTGCTAGCTAAAAAGTTCTGATTTCCGCTGGAAAATTTTATTTTCTTACTGAAACCCTGATTGACTTGGTGAAAAAATATGATTTCCCTTGTTGAATTGTCGTGTGGGAAAGCTTTCTACCTTGTTGAAATTTTTACTTTTCTACTAAAAAATTGAGTGCTACTGCTTAGAATTTGCGAGAATATTGATTTTTCTTCTGAAAAATCTTACCGTCTTGCTGAAATTTCTGATTGCTTCTACTGACAAAACTTGTTGCACTACAAAAATTATGAATTTTCTTTCGAGGAAGCTTACTACCACTCTGAAAATTCAGAAGAAATCTGCTTGTCCTGCTAAAAAATTCTGATTTTTGGATTGAAACTTCTGTCTATTCCTCAAGAAATTCTGATTTTACTGCTGAAAAGTCTTATTGCTTCGAGAGACTTCTAATTTTCTACTGAACACTCTGACTATTCCCCCTCTTTGTTGGGCTCTGATTGCTTTCCCCTTGATTTAAGTGTGTATTATTCATTTCATCAGAGCTTGATAATCGCAGACTTACTCGTCATTGTTGATGATTTCTTGAGTGTTCTCAAGGTGCCAAAGATGCTTCCTGTTCTTGTATCTTCTTTTCGACGTCTTGTACGCTTCATTGAGGATTTGCTTAACAATTGAGCTGCTGCTCTTCTTGAGTCTTTTCTTTTCTTTTTTTTTTTTTTTTGAACTACATGCTGCTCATAGATTTAGTGGTTCAGGCTGAGCTTGTTCAATTTGCGTTCCAAGTCGCATTGCTATTGAAGATCAGTCCGGCTGTGCTTTTCTTCATAGACTACTTCTTGAGCTGACGCTTCAGTTAGCCTATTACTCCATGAGTGGAGTGTTTTCACAAGTTCCGCTTGAGCTTTCAGATTTTTGCCAGCAGATTTCATGCACTAAGCTTGCTGCTGCGGTTCTAAGCTAATCTGAAATCTTCATCTAACTTGTTGTATAGAAGAATTTGACTTCATACTTACTGTCACTGCTCCAATTCTTGAATTGTGTAACTTCCTCTTTGCTTTTCATCCTCTCCATTAAATCGATCAGAATAGAGCAGGTGTCTTTGCTTTCTCTGTCTTCACAATTATGACATCTTAAGAGGTCAAGTATCACTTTGATATTCTATCAAGCACAAATATATTTTTTTTTTCTGCAAAAATAGTTATTGAAAGAGTTGTTCAGAATTTGTTGACAGGGGAAAATTCCCTTATTCTGATAGGACGCAACTAGCATTACAATCTGCTAAGCCTCTTTACCAACGAGCTGCAGCTGCTAGCTTTCGGGTCTGCAGGCCTTACTAATCACCCTTTGCTACTGCAGCTGATCTCAGAAGGGTGACAGAGCTTATTCACCTTCAGAAATCGAGCAGGTTGTCTTGCCTTGTTGAGATTTTAATATGTACGAGAACTTTGCCATGCCAATTGTGATTTATTCTAAACCTTGCAACAGCTCTTTCGCTCCTTAGTTCATGGGTACTCTTCTAAGCATAGCATGTAAGGTGCCTTTGAAGGGATTTTCATCAACCTCTTTTGCTGAAATTTGCAACCATTAAGTGTGAACCCGATGATGCTCAGATAATAAGTAGTGATTTTGTACATTCTCCCCTAAAAATGTTGTAGAATGTTAAGTTTAAGTGAGAATGTAGACAGAAGAAGAAGACAGTCGAGTTGCTTATAAGCTTCAGCTAAGTTGAACTCTTTTACTCCCCAACCTGCTGTGTGCTTGGTCAAGAAAATGCATCACTATACACTTGTTTTTTGACACATGCCGCATAGCGACTCCACAGGTACCTGTTGAAGGTCTTGAAACATTTTTCAAACCTTTAGATCCGAAATTGCTTTTGCCTTCCCATCTTTATATTGCTTACAGGACGACTAAGTAGCTTGTATTACTAGACTATTTGAAGGTTTTCTGGCAGATTATTTTTAGAGTTTTGACCCTCTGCATTGTGATCTTATTGTACTCATAACCACTGCTCATTATAAAACTTGTGTCATCTGACCATGTGCTTAGGAGGATTTTCATGAAACTCACGAGTAGCTTAAGGTAGGAAGATGCCACTTTAATAAATAATAATCCTCCTCAAACTCCGTGCTTCAAACATAACATAGCCCGCTTCTGCTGCTATAAAATTGCAATTCCACTAAGAACGGAGTCATGCTTTCAAAAATGAGTTGATGATTACGGTAGAATAATAGGAAGTAATTCCGCCCATTCTCCCTCAAAAATACAATGAATTTTTTATTTTGAGTGAGAATGCAGCCACAAGAATATACCAAGATCGCCTGCGATTTTTGGCTAAATTGAACTTTTTACCCTTGAAGTTGCTGCGTGCCTGACCATCAACCATATGGCGGCTTGCATCTTGCGGGTTGAAAGCTTCCAACTGCTCGTATGCAGCTGCTAGCGTCAGTGGTTGGGAAGCTCTTCCATCTGCACAAGTTTGCTGTCTTAGCATACCTGTACTCTGGTTAACATTGAAGTAATGCTATGCGAGACCTCATTAGCAAGTTTTACATTTGTGCTTCAGTGTTCCAGCTACTTGTCGAACAGAACAGAAATAGGGAAAGGTGCGCTGCTGCAACTTATTTTCATCATGCTGCTCCCAAGCTCCGAGCCTAATATGGCAAACCTTGCACTCGCTTATAATTCATCGACCGTTGTAGTAATAAGTTATATCACTCAATGGAGCTGCTATTTCCCAGCTTAATGCGGTTTAGCTTTTAGTGCAATTTCTTCTCTTTATTACCCTTCTCTTTCTGAACTTCATCCTTAGGAGCTTGGTATAGAATTAACTCAGAAATTTGTAATCAGAGTTTGATTTTGGCATCAAATAAGCTCTGAGCACTATGTTTCTTTAATAATTTTTCTCCTTGTTGCTCTGTTTCATTCTGGACTTTTCACTTGTTCTAAACTCTTATGCAATTAGCTTTCACGTTACGGACTAAGCGTAAAATTGGCTCTGAATTTCTTAGAGAAGCAAACGACATGGTAGAACTATTGTGCACTTGCTATCATCTTAGCTAATAATCTTTGGTTTCTGAAATGGCAAGAGCTTCGAAGTACACATAGCTTTTTGATCGTTTGTGAAGATCTTCCAGGGGAAATTTCCCTTACTCCAATAAGATATAGCAAGCACCATGATTGGCCAGGCAACTCTACTACAGAGCTTTAGCTGCGAGCTTTAGAGTCTGCAAGCTTTGCTCATTTGAAGAATCGCAACTACAGTAGCAATGTTGCTTTCAGAATACTCGATGAAGGCACGAATTTGAGATATAACATAATAGACCCTTTACTTTGCAATTGACCGTGCAACATTATCATATCGATTGCATCCCGCCACTCAGAATTCATTTTTACCAATAACAAAAGCTATAGACAGTGACTTGTAATGTAACAGTCTACTTTTCACTAAGTCCGGCAACGGTATAATGCTTTATGTCAATCTATAAGTCCGACTTATCACTTAAATTGTCCAGAAAGTTCATGAGTAACGCTAATTTCTAACACCCAGCTTCAAAAATATCTCTTGGGCGTTTTATCAAACACCTACTATGCATATCCCATTTTCGCCTATTTTCGGTACATTTTTTATAAATGTTTCCCTTCTTAACATCGAGCTCTAATTTACTTAATTATAATTTTGCCATGGACTATTTATCCATGTTTCTCAACAAATAATCATTCCCCAAGCTCAATGCAAAAAAGATGCAAAACTAATATGCCCAACGTTAAAGTCATTCATGCCATTTAACACCTAATAGTTCTTAGTCAGGTAATTCTACAAATGTGTAGGATTGGATTTTGAATATTTCATGGCTTTGACCGTTTTTCCACATTTCTCGATGGATTAATGAAACAGGCTTAATGCCTAAATTTGTGCTTCTATGAAAAATATTAAATAATAGTATATGAGATGAAGAATGTTGCCTGATTGCAGAGTTGGTGATGGGTATTGAGACCACTCAATATTAGAACTAATCACACTTAATCGTGGAGAAACAGAGACGCCCAGATTTAGCTCTTCTAGTAGCTTGACTTGCCTTCCACGGCTTTGCACTAGTACTTTTGTGCTAGATCCGGATTCATACAAGGTTGAAATTAATGATATACTTTTGACCACCACCTCGGATGGCAGCGGCTTAAGCTTATCCTCCGCTCTCTCACTTGCTTGTCCCTAAAACTCAGTTGGCTAGTGCTTCAAGGTCAGGTTGGTTCGCCCCTCCTTCTAGCGCCAATTGTTTCAGGTGTACTTCGATGGGAATATCTGAACCACTAACTGCACTGCTGGAGTCTCGGGCTGCCTGCTGGGGTCTAGGGTTGCCTGATGGGACCACGGGCTGAACCTCGGGAAACTCCGTCAGCACCACTAGAGGACCTACAAGAGAGAGAACGTAAACTGCCCTCGGGGGTGGTTTCGAGGAACCCCCCTCCAATGGCTAAGTAAATGTTTGCCTTTTTGGAGAGTATAAAGCTTAATATGCTTAGAGAGAGAGAGAGAGAGAGAGAGAGAGAGATTGATCAACCCCCTTTATGTGGCATATGCGGGGGTATTTATAGTGTATAATAACCCTAATTTCAGTGGTCAGCCTAGGGCTGACTTACTCTGTCGGGCTGGGAGCCTGGAGCCGACTCACTCTGGTCGGGCTGGCAGCCGGGAGCCTGGAGCCGACTTACCCTGGTCGAGCTGGCAGCCGGGAGCCGGGAGCCTGGAGCCGACTTACACTAGTTGGGCTGGTAGCCAGGAGCCAGAAGCCTGGAGCCGACTTACCCTGGTCGGGCTGGCAGCCGGGAGTAGACTCAACGGGCTTAAAATGGTACTCGAGGTGCGTCATCCCTAGAAGGGCTGAGAGCGGGAGATAGTTCAGCAGGAACTACCGTATACAACTAGCCCCTTAGAGATGGTATGAGGTGACTCATGCCAACTCTCTTGGTCATCCTTCACCCCTTGAGTAAGGCCGGAAGCGAAGGAACAGCTCAGCAGGAGGTATCCCGTACACTAGTAATATGGGACGATGAGTGTCAAAAAGCATTTGAAAAGATCAAAGCCTATCTCGCAAATCCTCCCGTATTAGCACCAGCACTTCCAGGAATACCTCTTAGGTTGTACCTAACAGTCACCAAAGAAACAATGGGAGCCATGCTTGCACAAGAAGTAGAAGGTAAAAAAAAATGCAATCTACTATTTAAGTAAAAAGATGCTCGAGTATGAACTACGCTATACACCACTTGAGAAATAGTGTCTCGCATTGGTGTGAGCCACAACTAAGTTAAGACATTACATGCTCGTGCATATAGTCTTTGTAGTTTCCCTAATGGATCCACTCAAATATTTATTCGAGAAATCCACACTCAACGGGCGCATATCAAGATGGATAGTCAACTTAGCCCAATTCGATGTAAGAATTGAAAGGAATGGTGTCCTTTGAACAAGTGTACTATTCCGTTAGTGGGTTCAGAATTATTAGAAAGCTAATATATTCAATAAGGTCAAGTGATTGGAATGTCTAGGTGGAGGCCGCTTCCGATCAGTAATATTAATGCATAATTAGTGTTACAACTTAATCTTGACTGAACCCTTCGGGTCACACCCTTTGCAGTAAACGAACCGACTCGACGAATTAATTCGGAAGAAATTAATTCGTCTCCCGAGTATTAAATATTTAAACGTCGGTAATTCGAGCTTGGAGCGTCAAAACCGAGCGTCGGAGAATCTCAAATGTCGAGCCAAAATTTAGGATTTGGCGAGACGGGAAAATGCTTCAAGTAACAAGTAAAATCCTAGTCACGCAAAAGGCTAGGAAAGCGCGCCCAATAGGAGTGTGTCACGTGGCAGCACACATGGAAAAATGGCTTGTGGCAGCACACGTTGGCAGCCGCCAAGTGGCAGCCACCTAGTGGCAGCCGCCAAGTGGCAGCGCGCCACTATGGCAACACATGTGGCAAGGGGCTGTGGACCCAGGGCGATGGGTCATGGACACGTGCCAAAATAAAATGACCCAACCGAACCCAACTTGGGGCTCAAGGTTGGGTGACACATGGTTAATTCACATTGCATGTGAAATTCCTTGGTGACCAAGTGGGAAAGTGGTCCTCACCTAACCATGTGACACTTGTTACTTGTTCCTTGGTTTATTTAACTAAGGATTGAATTCATCAATCTTTCCATGTGGGATCTTTTTGTGAAAAAGTCCCACATTGAAAAATGAGTGGAATTCACAAGCTATCCTTCCTTATAAATAGCCAAAGCATGGCTTGAGAATTCCTTTCTTGAGTAGGAGTTCAATAGAGCATTGCATTAGTAAAAACTCTTAAACTCATATAATACTCGGTTTTTGGTCGAACCTCGCTAACCTTGAGGTAACGAACCTAAAAGTCGCTAGTAGTTTTTGCGGGTGGACTTTCTTTGGAGGCTCTCGTGTTAGCGGGGCTAGCTTTCAAGCAAGAGCCCATTTGGTCGGGCGAAGCACGCTTCAAAGGTAAATTTCGATTTTATCCTTTTATGTTTATGCTTTATGGTTTTATTAATTGCGAGTGGTTTTTTGGGTCGGGGTTGTTTCCGTAGTATGTTGGACTTACCAAACCCTAATAAGATTCATGCCTCAAAAAACTATCAAAGGATCTGTGGTCTCTTATTTTCTAGCGGATTTCCCAATAGAAGATTCAACGCCAATACACGACATTGAATTTCCAGACGAAGACTTGATGGTCACGGAAGAAGATACTTGGACCTTATACTTCGATGGAGCCTCAAACCAAAAGGGATGTGGCGTTGGAGTATTCCTAGTATCACCTAAGGAAGAGCATGTTCCAATCTCCCTAAAGCTAGATTTCGACGTTACCAACAACGCTGCTGAGTACGAAGCATGCATGGTAGGCCTTGAAATTGCTTTGGCATTGGGAGTGAAGAAATTATGAATATTCGGGGACTCTTCATTGATCATCAACCAGAAAAGTAAGGAGCGAAAGTCTAGCCCCTTACCAAACGTATGTGGAAATTCTCACCAATTAGTTAGAAAAGATAGAATACACATATCTACCTAGAAAAGAAGAAGAAGAAGAAGAAGAAGAAGGACCGTGGTATACAGATATACTTAATTATGTCACCAAAGGAGAATACCCTCCTCACGCTGACAAAAGAGCAAAACGAGCATTAAGACTCTTGGCTTCCCAATACGTACTCATAGACAACGAGTTACATAAAAGGGTACCTAAGGGTCGAACTCTCTTATGTGTAGGAAAAAAGGATGCTCAAAGAGCAATGAGGATAGGGATAACGCTTGAAATATTCCCTACACATCGCCACCCAATTCACTTTAGCGCCTGTACACACCCATTTGTGTCTCCCTAAAACCAAACCCAGTGATGAATACCTTTCACGTCATTTGATTATCGAACAAAGCGAAAGTATGAAAAGTCTAGTGATGAGGATGTTTTTATTAAAATATCTCTTCTTTCTGTTTTTGAAAATATTTCTTTTCTTACCGTATTTTTAAAAAACGTGAATTCCAATTTAGTTTGGTCCATGATATGGGTCCAATAGTAGTGTAGTTGGATAGGGTTTGAAAAAAGCTTTCCAATAATATATTATAAGCCCAATTCCGATGAATATTGAGGAAGTTATGGCCAAATTACTAAACTAGTCCTGGTTTGAGCCTTATATGCGGCTCAATGATATAGGGGAGGGCCTAATATGGATTTATCATTCCTAATGCAATTAGAAATGGTTTTAGTCTTCTAGATTCTTCTAGAAGGTTCTTTTCATTCCTAATGCAATTAGTATTAATAAATTGACTTTTTTTTTTTTACTTTTTAGTGTTTTAATCAGAATAAAAGAATGTTTTTGAGGAAAAAACGATTTTATCCTCCTGTACGGTTAAATTCTATCTGATTTTAGAGAATGCGTCAAAAACGGAATTAGCGCCTAACACCAGACATTAGCGTCTGGCGCTAGCATTAGCGCCTGACGCTAATGTTACTGTCTGGCGCTAATAGCCAGCGTCGGCGCTAATCTAGTTTTATTCACGTCAGAACTCTGATTTGTTTTTCTATATTTTTGGCTGATTTTCTCTGTAAATAGCCTTCTAAAAACTCTGTTTTTATTCACCAATTCTCATCAATTCTCATCTAGAACCTCCAATCTAGAATCATCTACTTTCTCCCTAAGTTAAAGCTTCTCTCACTTTTCTAAACCTACTCTTTTTCTTACAAAATTCCGCATTCACAAGACCTAGATACACCTAGCATTATTCGAAGTTGTCTTCTCCCTAGACGTGAAAGGTTTTAATTTCTGAGGGTTTGGTCCCAAATCTCTCTTTCAATTATTTAATTTAATTGTTTTGTTTATTATTTTCCTTGAAATTACTAACGTATGTATTTTGTTATTAGAAAGAAGTACGAGACATCCAAGAAAGTGCTTTAATGGTTTTATTGATGTTATTATGTAGAAATCATGCTTAGATTGTTATTATGATTCCTGCGATGCTTCCTATTTTCTTTCCTAATATTCATGGTAGTATCATGTTAGGGTTAAGGCTTTTAACTTTATTGTTTAGTGACATGTTAGGATTTGTTATTAATCTTGATAGTATCATATCTAGGATCTTGTTATTAATATTATGCTTTAACATGACTATTTTAATTATTATTATTTATTATGATTATTATTTTATGAATATCATGTTGCTTGATTATATTTATTGTTATTGCTTGATCACGCCTTTTATGCATGTTTAAAGAGAATTGGTACTTGTAATAACGCTTAATAAGATAATTAATAAACTTGTTTAGGGTTAATATGATTATAATCAAGTGATCGCCAATAATAGTTTTATTTGTGCATTTAATTCAACCAACATAGATAAACAAGTTTAGGGTTAATCCTATTGGTTGCATGTTAGTTAGAAAGCGCACATGAATACGATCAGAACAAAGTAGAGGCCTATTATTAGGACAGGTTCAATCTCTTTTAAGTTTGATTTGTACCTTCATCCCCGAACTACCAGTTATGGTTCCAGACCTATTGGAGTTAACGATCTCCTGGATCGTTAAGGGGTGTAACCTTCACCCTGTGAACGCTTTACAAGTTCTTAAAACTCGTTGGCGACTCTTTTGATATATCTTCTTTCCCTTTGGACGCTACCATACTTTAGTGTATGATCACACTGGGGATCAAGTTTGGGGTAATGCTTGAAATATTCCCTACAATTTTTTGGCGACTCCACTGGGGAGGATTTCTATTTTAATTCCTGAAATTTATTTCGGCAATGATTTAGAATGAGTGGATGAGACTCGAAAAGTTCTAAGTATTTCATGTGCGTAATTTTGATTAACATTATTGTCATATGCATAAAAAAGATCTCATTGGAAAGACCATCCGTAATGAGTTAAAACATAGGATTTTTACACGTAGGAAATATGAGGAATATCTTTCACAACTAGGATCGAAATAATACTGTGCGAAACTAGAAAATTTTATCGAGCACAAAAAGCTGCTGAGGCATGTAGGAACTAGCGTCAACGAACAAAGATTAGCGCCAGTATTTTGACTTTAGAGCCAGACGTCAGCCTCTATCGCCAGGCGCTAAAGCCGCCAAAAAGTGGCGCTGACCTTTTTTTGCTGGCGTCAAGTTCTTCCAATACCGAGCCAGAAATATGGGTTCTAATTTCGACCGGTTTTTCGCACTGTTTGCTCGATCCTACTTCTTGATTGAGTTTTTCTCACTTTTCTGAAACCCATATGTGTTTAACATATGGACATAACCCTCTGGGAATTCATGCTCCATCTACCTGATTGAACGCTCTGAGCAAGAAAGGGTACATACGAGAATGTTGAATTCACCAAACCATGGAAGCGAGTTATTCTAAACTCGCAGTGTCCCATTCACTCGCGCCAACCCTTCACGGTTAGGCTTCCGCGTGACTTAACCATGGACCCTCTATTGACTAACCCATATCCCGAACTTTAGAGAGCTAGAGCCATGGTTAGGTTGCAAACTCATTGCATCATATTGTGCCTACTTGACTAATTGTGCATTATTTGTTGTGCATACTCTATGTGATTTTTTCCTAACCGTTTATTTGACTTGTGTTAAGACTTAATAAACTAATTAATGACTAAAGGAATTTGTTTAATTAATTAATTTGAGCTAATAAATATGTCTAAAATCGAGTCATAGTCCCTTTAAGTCAATTCGGATTTTTATTCCCGTATACTGCACAAGCGTCAACTTGTTTTAGTCATATCCGGAGTTCTATAAAGAACTACGAGTCGTAAAACCTGTGGATCTGTAGCCCCGAGTTTTTTCTTAAATTTTGCGTTGGTTTCATCCCAATCAGAGTCACAGATCAGAAGTTATGACTAAAATACCACAACTTGTCCAGTTTAATGCATATACGTGAGGTCTTAACTTAGTCTTTGCTTGAGTCTAGTCACATAGTCTAACCACATGGTCTTACACAAAAGTCTTAATATGTCACCTACACTCATTACACTCATTAGTCTTAGCACACACTTTGAGTATATATCACTATGACCATGTCTTAGGTTCATGCATGAGTCGGTTTTTTCCGTCATTTGAGTTGGGGGTACATTCTATTCCTAATTTTTTTTTATCTCTCCATCTACATCATCTTTCTCCATATCACAAATTTCATTCTTTCTACCTTCTTCCATCCATTGCATATTGAATAGAATTTGAGTCAAATAATTAACAAGGAATATCCCTAATTTTCCTTTTCCACATTACTTGGTCGAGGAGAGAAGGGCGATTAATCAAGGACAACCTGTTTATTCAAGTCTTACTTTTTGATAAATTGATTCGTCAAAAGAGGAAACCTAAAAAGATAATGGCAACTCAAGAGCAAGTTAATGAACTTAGGAGTCAATTGACTGATGTGACTGAGGCGTTGAAGGCTTTAGCTCTCAAAATCAATGACCCTGTGAAGCAACAACAAATGGACCTTATGCAAGAAGGCTTGAGCAAGCTATCTAGTGATTACAAGTTTCAAGACATTAGTTCACAAGGGGTCTTGGTGGACAAGGAACTTCTTCCGCATAAGTTCGATGCCAACGACATCTCAAAATTCAAGGCAACAGATAATCCTTACCTTCACTTAAGGGCCTTTGAAACTGTAATGAACATTAAGGGGATTGATAAGAAAGTCTTTTATTCCTTGTTTTCTTTATCTCTTGAAACCGTTTTCCAACAATGGTTCTTCTCCCTTGACAAAGAGAAAACCTCTACTTGGAATGTTATTGTAAAAGCTTTCATTGATACATATAAGTGTAATATTCAAGTCGAAACCGATTATAGACAGCTCGAGGTGCTAAGACAAAAAGAGAATGAAGGCTTTACTTCTTTCTTCAATAAGTGGAGGGAAACTTCCGCTGAGATGATTGAGGTGCTCACCGAAAAAGAGTCTGTGAGGATGTTTATCAAGAACTTACAAGAAAAGTATTCAAAGCACTTAAAATATCAACACAACTTGAATACTTTCAAGGCTGTTTATGACATCGGAATTGAGATTGAAGACGACCTCGCAAATAAAAAAGCTACAAACAATAGTAACCATGGTGGCTGGAAAGGAAAGAAGAATGACAATCCTTCTTCTTCCAAAAACGCCCACTATAGTAACAATGTTAGTACCTTAGATCTCAGTGAAGTTTTAGCCATGAATAACCAAGGATCTAAGAAGCAACTAAGGAAAGACTTCACCCCAATTGGGAAGAGCTACAATACTGCCTTCGATCGACTCCATGCCAAAGGACTCATTACTCCCATTGGACCTATTCAAGATCTCGCACCTGATAAGAGATTGCCTAGTTGGAATCTATATGAACACTGCAAGTACCATCAAGGTAGGGGTCATGCTACTGAGAACTGTTGGAAGCTAAAGGAGGCTATCCAACATTTGATTGATAATAACAAGTTTCCCATGCCTCTAGTTAACAAGAAGAGCGAGTGATGATAAAGCAAACAACACAAGACAAGAGGCGAGCTTCAACGACAAGATTTCGTGACCTCTTTTTCTATTTCTTTTATATTTACCCTTTCCCCAATAAGTCTAGCATAGGCACCTTTTTATTCCCCTTAGATTAATTTTGTAGATTCTTTCTTTTTTCCTTTTAATAAAATGAACATTTATTTTCTTGCACATGATCATTACATTGCATTGCATTAAAAAAAATAAAAAAAAAAATTCATGTCAAACTAAGCACAAGGTATACCAATGATTTAAGGCACCTGTTGTAGCCACATCATGTTACCTTTCACCCTTTCAAATATACAATCTCTTTTGATAAACCACTTTGAGTCTCATCTAACGATAAACCTTTCTTTTTTCGACTTACATCTACCTAACCTTGGGATGGGGTGGCGTGTAACTTATGTAACTTCAAAAGCTTGAGTGAATTAAATAAATAAAAATAATAATAATAATAAAAGTGTACAAAAGAAAAAGTGTTCTAATGTCTTTGATATGAAAATGTCTTTGATATGAACACGTCTTAGATTGTGTCTCTTATCGAGTGCTCGGTACCGTTCCTGAGAAACATAAATGCCAAGTGAGTGATAGACCGCATGATCGGGATTTCCCACACTTATAAAATTAAAAAAAAATGCAAAAGAAAAAAAAAAAAAGGAAGAGAACAAATATAAATAAAGCAAAAAAAGAGTAAGAAGCCTCAAGCATGAAAATACAAATATCCAAAAGCAAAGTTGCACACCTTGGGGTCTTATCTAGGGTGTTGAGCCTTTATCCCCTTCTTCTTCAACCTTTAGCCTAACCACGTTACAACCCTTAAAAAGACCTTTTTGAGGTATACACACACTTGTGCAAGGTTTGGCTAGAGCTACGTTCGGCCTGATTCCTACGTAGGCAACCTCATATTGAGGTGCGCCCGTAATAAAAATGCGTTCACATTCACATTCACATTCACACATCATGATCATATCAAAGGATCTCCTATGCTCATCCCTATCTACTTAGAGCTATACTTGGGGGCTTGATCCCTACATCATTAGCTTACTTATCCTAAGAGTCACCATTATTTGACTCTTTTAAAAATAATATTTTCTCCACACACTTAGCCTTTGCGGCCTAACTTTAGTGTCACTTTCACACACTGCACATATACATGACCAAATATATTTCCCGTAGGAACCCTTTGTCATGAAATCTTAATACAATGCTGAAGCATGCCTTGTCATATCAACATCAATCATCATTGCATCACAAAGTACGAAGTGCTTAGCCCCCGTGCCTAAGTTACCCAAATACTTTCATCATTAAGTCAATAATTGAGATAGCCTGGGATGAATTAATCCTTAAACCTTGGGATATAGTATCAAACAACATTTGACTAAGCTCATTCAACATGCATTCGAAAACTTCGATTCTTTTTTCGCGTCTTTCTTTTTCGGGAGAAAGTCAGTACCCTCCACAAAAATGACGGAAAATTTTTGCATTTTCGAGTCGCACGATCACATTACAATGCACACACGAGTCATGTACACGTTGAGTCATGTCATGATATCACCTTGATTTGAGTCTAACACATGTGTCAAACACTTTGAGTCGAGTAAACCTCGAGTCAATCACAACGAGTCAAGTTTACACCTTGAATCATGTCAAGTCAATGGGTCAAGCGACACCAAACCTTAGGTCAACCATAAAATAATTAAAGAGATGAGCAAAGTCCTATAGTCAAAAAATAAATGCAGGTGCATCCCAGCAAGCGAGGACATTCCCGGATTTTTTTCGAAAAAACCGCGAACATGACATATGAGATTCTTCCAAGATGAGAGGAGTTTGAGCAAAATTACATAGATCAGTAAATTACAGATGAAGAGCTTTAATTTACAAAAGACTTAAGCGGATTTAGTTGAAAGGAAACGACCAAGCTAAAAGTTCGGAGCAAAACCGAGCAACAGCGGCAGAAAAAGCAAAATAGGGAAGACCCGACTCCAGCGCAAGATGACAACATCCAGCGTCGGGCAGTAGATTTCAGCGCTTGGCGCTAGATCCCAGCGTCTGGCGACAGAGCAAAATCGCGACGCCAGAGATATTTTAGCAGCGACAGAGCTCGAAGCCTCTCAGAACAACAATTTCGGGTTCCTTGGTACGCTAGTTAGCCCCTATAAGCAATTTGACATGATTGAGTAATCGATTTGATTACAGCCGCAAATAAGTGATCGACCTGACGAAAGATCGTCTCACTTGGCTTAAAGCGCCTAAACATTGGCTCATCACAAAGGCACCGACATACTGGTTCAGAAGCACCGACGTAATGGTTCACAGCACCGACACACAGGTTCACAATTCAAAGTACCAACATACTGGTTTACAAGCAGCAGAAGCACCGACGCACTGGCTAAAGCAAGTTTAAGCGAGCTTTAAAGATCGACAAGCGTTGGTCTTCGGTAATTTTCTTCGGATTATAATCGCAACAACTGAGGATGACTTCAAGTAAAGTTATTTTCGACGACATTCGCATATATTGTGGAGATTGTCACCCAAAATTTGAGGAGATAGCACGAGATGGGCGATCTTCGACGACATTCGCTAAGATTGTGGAGGTTGACACAAAGATTTGAGAAGATAGCACGAGATGGGCGGTCTTGGACGACATTCGCTAAGATTGTGGAGGTTATCACCAAGATTTGAGAAGATAGCACGAAATGGGAGGTCTTCGACGACATTCGCTAAGATTGTTGAGGTTGTCACCAAGATTTGAGAAGATAGCACGAGATGGGCGGTCTTCGACGACTTTTTCTATGATTGGAAAGGTTGTCACTATGATTCAAGAAAAGGCTCGAGATGTAGCAACATTTATCGACGGCGTTCCCTAGATTGCGGAAGATCGTCAAAACAAGCAGCAAGATGGTGTTCCCTAGATTGTGGAAGGTTATCATGACAGATACATCAGCAATGTAACATCATCAAATCGGTTACTTCAGAGACACGTGCTCAACGGTGCAAGATACGCGTTTCTTAACTCTTTTATTTGTTTTAACTAACGCTAGTTTGCAGGTATCGGCATTACAAGAATGATTTAGAATCGCAAAACGTTCTGAACCATTCTTCGTCCCTATCGATACTTTAACTTCTGTTTTCGAAACTTGCGTTTCTCCAAACTCAATCAAAGTGGGGGCTTCTGAAGACACCCATTTGTGTCTCCCGAAAACCAAACCCAGTGATGAATACCTTTCACGTCATTTGATTATCGAACAAAGCGAAAGTATGAAAAGTCTAGTGATGAGGATGTTTTTATTAAAATATCTCTTCTTTCTGTTTTTGAAAATATTTCTTTTCTTACCCTATTTTTAAAAAAACGTGCATTCCAGTTTATTTCGGTCCATGATATGGGTCCAATAGTAGTGTAGTTGGATAAGGTTTGAAAAGAGCTTTCCAACGATATACTATAAGCCCTATTCCGATGAATATTGAGAATTTATGGCCAAATTACTAAACTGGGCCTGGTTTGAGCCTTATATGCGGCCTAATGATCTAGGGGAGGGCCTAATATGGATTTATCATTCCTAATGGAATTAGGAATGGTTTTACTCTTCTAGATTCTTCTAGAAGGTTCTTTTCATTCCTAATGCAATTAGTATTGATAAATTAACTTTTGTTGACTTTTTAGTGTTTTAATCAGAATAAAAGAATGTTTTTGAGGAAAAAACGATTTTATCCTCCTGTACGGTTAAATTCGATCTGATTTTAGAAAACGCGTCAAAAACGGGATTAGCGCCTAATGCCAGACATTAGCGCCTGGCGCTAGCGTTAGCGTCTGGCACTAATTGCCAGCGTCGACGCTAATCTAGTTTTATTCACGTCAGAACTCTGATTTGTTTTTCTATCTTTTTGGCTGATTTTCTCTATAAATAGCCTTCTAAAAACTCCGTTTTGATTCACCAATTCTCATCTAGTTCATTTAATCTAGAATATTCTACTTTCTCCCTAAGCTAAAGCTTCTCTCTCTTTTCTAAACCTACTCTTTTTCTTACAAAATTCCGCATTCACAAGACCTAGATACACCTAGCATTATTCGAAATTGTCTTCGCCTTAGACGTAAAAGGTTTTAATTTGTGAGGGTTTGGTCCCAAATCTCTCTTTAAATTATTTAATTTAATTGTTTTGTTTATTATTTTCCTTGAAGTTACTAACGTGTGTATTTTGTTATTAGAAAGAGGTACGAGGCATCCAAGTAAGTGCTTTAATGGTTTTTATTGATGTTATTATGTAGAAATCATGCTTAGGTTGTTATTATGATTCCTGCGATGCTTCCTATTTTCTTTCCTAATATTCATGGTAGTATCATGTTAGGGTTAATGCTTTGATCTTTATTGTTTAGTGACATGCTAGGGTTTGTTATTAATCTTGTTAGTATCATGTCTAGGATCTTGCTATTAATATTATGCTTTAACATGATTATTTTAATTATTATTATTTATTATGATTATTATTTTATGAATATCATGTTGCTTGACTATATTTATTGTTATTGCTTGATCACGCCTTTTATGCATGTTTAAAGGGAATTGGTACTTGTAATCAAGCTTAATAAGATAATTAATAATCTTATTTAGGGTTAATATGATTATAATTCAAGTGATAGCCAATAATAGTTTTATTTGTGCATTTAATTCAACCAACATAGATAAACAGGTTTAGGGTTAATCCTATTGATTGCATGTTAGTCAGAAAGCGCATATGAATACGATCAGAATAAAGTAGAGGCCTATTATTAGGGCAGGTTCAATCTCTTTGAAGTTTGATTTGTACCTTCATCCCCGAACTACCAGTTATGGTTCCAGACCTATTGGAGTTAACGATCTCCTGGATCGTTAAGGGGTGTAACCTTCACCCTGTGAACGCTTTACAAGTTCTTAAAACTCGTTGGCGACTCTTTTGATATATCTTCTTTCTCTTTGGACGCCACCGTACTTTAGTGTATGATCACAGTGGGGTTCAAGTTTGGGGTAATGGTTGAAATATTCCCTACAGCGCTAGACGACAGTGTGTGACGCCAGACTGCCGCAGCTGGCGCCAGTCGTAAAGAAGCGGCGCCATTTTTCTAGGAGCACCTGGGAATACTTCAGTGTTTTTCGGAAAAGTTTCGACTTCCGTACTCGAAAAAATTTCTGGAAAATTAAATTTTAGGTTTTATTGCTTTAATAAATTAAATTTAAAGGAGATGATTTAATTAAAATAAACTAACAAATTACATTATTGATGGAATTTAAGTAAAACTCAATAAAACAAATTAACATTAAATTTAAAACTAAGTCTAATAATTGAAAGTTAAGCAATAGTTTAATCTTACTTCTCTTTCTTTGCTCTCTTCCAATTTTTGTCTGCATCCTCTTCATCATCCATGACTTTAGCTAGTAGGCATCCTTTAGAGGACCTACATTCAATTTTGGAGTAAATAGTTTCTCCCTTAGCTAGGACTCCATGTTTTTTCTCTACCCAAGCCTTCTTCTCTAAAGTGTCAACTTTTCTTTTCCCTTTATCCTTTGTAGAGCTCTTCTTCTTAGGCAACGTAGGTGTTTTGAGTACAACCTTTTCACCCAAACTTTCCTTAACGGGAATTACCTTGTCACCTAGTCGACTCTTCACATCAATTTTACTCTAATTTGTCTTCATGTCCTTTGAAGGTTTCTTGAGAAGCCACCTCTTCACATCATTGGGCAAGGAAGGAGGAACCTTTTGGGTAATCACTTCCCATAAAGGTCTAGACCTCTAATAAGCATCAAATTTTTCTACTTCTTGAGAAACATGGAATTTATAGGGACGACGAAGATCCCTAGAAGGAATTGTTTGAAGTAGGCCGTACTGTCTTTTTACCCTGCAAAGATAATAAAAAGTCATCTTGGTTAAGCTTGGAAGACGACAGAAAGGTTGTTTGTTGACACCAACCATCTTCTCTATTTTCCACCAAGGGATGACCCACTTGATGGCAAAGTTGCAAGAGGCAAATACTTTCTTCCATTCATGGCGCCCCATCTTAGAGAAGCGTTTCTTTCTTATCATAAAGCAATTTAGAGTGTATTTTTCAACATTGTTGGGAGGACTAATTAATTCTAATCTCTCCATTAGCCACATCTGCAAAAAATTCAATGCAAATAAATTAATATTACTATACAAAAATATGTTTTTGATTTCTGTAATTAAAAATATTATTTTCTACCTGTAATAAAATTGGGGAGCCCCGAAAAGGTGCTTTTGGATTTCTCTTCAATTCATCAAGACTAAGCATAGTCTCTCCAATAATTAATGGCATTGGATTTCTTCCAGATTCAATTTGCTCCAAAACAGTTGATATAATTGCTTGGCCCTCATTAGTTCTACCACTAGTGAGAAGATATTGGTTAAGCATGCAAAAGAGAAAAGCCCTTCTTCTATAAACATGAAAAGATTAAGAATAAGGTCTATCAAAATAATGGCGTGTAAATTCTTTCAAATTAACTATGCTACTATCTACAATATTTGTTAGATCTTTGTCTTTTAAATTAAAGAAGCGCTCAAAATCCTTATAATATTATTCATTTATTCTAAGGATTACTGCAAGATCTAATGCAGGGAAGCCTAAGATAGCACCGAATTCCTCCGATAAAGGGCTAATTTCATCACACCCTAGTCTAAAACAATGAGTGTCCACATCCCAATATTCTAAGGCGGTATGAATAAAGTCTATATCAAGATCTACCCCCTTAACACCATAAATACCCCCCATATGAAAAACGTCTAATTCTTTTCTCTCCTTGGAAGATAGACACCGACATCATTCATGAGTGAAGCTGGTAAAACTATTAGTAATTAACGACATGATGATTTTTTTTTCAAAAGCTAAGACTATATTTAATCTGCTGAAATTATGAAGAAAATCGGCAGGCAAGGGGGATATTTATACACAACATCGGCACAATTTCAATCCGGAAAGGATTTGGAGTCAGCGCTCATCAGCGCCAGACGCCAGAGTTTGGCGCCTAACGCCAGAGCCTGGCGCCAAGCGCTAAGCAGTAGCATCTGGCGCCAACGCAAAACGCGTGGTGCCACGTGACGCTGACGTGTCTTATCAAGCGAGCTTTTCAAAAATCGCTTTTTTTTGCTAATTCGAATCTGAACAATGGCTTTAAGATTTTTTTATCCTTTTTTATACCTTTTTTAATTAAATATATTAATTATATTTTTTGGATTTTGTTTAGACTTAATTTTAAGTTTTTTGTAAGTCCAATATTTTATTTTTCATTTTTTTTTTTGGGAGGAAGTCGGATACCCTCCATCAATAATAAAAATGACGGAATTTTGCGCAAAATTATCACAATTCTTCGCACACACAAATATGCACATAAAAAAATGAAAAATAAATGCTAAATAAATAAACTCATAATATGTATATACAATATGTCTAATAAATGAGTCTAATAAAGGCAAAGTTCTATACAAGTCAAAATAAATAAAAAACACAGGAATAAACTATGGCGCCAGAGGATGCAGATGATGAGAGACGCCCATCATATCATAAAACTGCGCAGTACGAGGAGTAACCTCTCCACCAGCTCCAGCTCTAGCCTCCTCGGGAGATGGAAAACTCAACACAGGACCTGTCCACCCAAGATCGCCCTGAGGCTGAGGTTGCGGAGGCTGCTGCGATGACGAGCCGACCTCGTACATCCCACCACCTCTAAGAGCCGAGGTAGCCTCTCCCAGGCCTACCGGCTCAGCACGTGCGCCCTCAGATGAAGAGCCCAAGCCCTCCACCGCCTCGGTCCGAGCAGCCTCAGAAAGACCACCCCGACCGCCAGGGCCAGTATGGCGACGTCTCGAGCTAGACCTCGCCGAGTCTCTCCGGACCCCAGGTCTCGTCCGGGTACGAGAAGGAATGGGCTGACCCTGCAAGAAGAAACCAAGTCAGAAACAATCGAAATAGAAGCAATAATGCAGAAATAAGAAGGAAAACTACCTCCTGAACAGCGTCGTCGCGACGACATGTAGCCACATTCCTCATTCGAACGAGCAGGCTTCGGAAGGCAACTATACACCGTGCCATCGCCGTGATCACCTCGCGCGAGAACTTACAAAGAAATAAAGTCAGTAACAATGCATAACATACATGAACAAAATTGCAAATAAATAAAGCTTACCCGAGACTGGTGGCGAGGAATCGACCGCTCCACGAAGCGCTCGTCCTCAGGAGCCGGAGGAATCATCTCCTCGATTGGCCCGTATGTCCCCTGGTAATTGATGGACATACGAGGTGGCACGAACTCAGTAGGTCCAGCCTGACGAAAGCAAATCAAAGTCAAATATCACTTGGGGGATACTTAACCAAAGGTAAAAGATGAAAATCATACCGCCACCTCCTCAGACAGAACAGGGGCTGGAGCTAACAGCGGCAGCAAATCCTCCTCATAGCACCGCCCAGGGATCGCATAAGATCGCCAAGGGGTGTCGGCCCTCTCTGACATGGTTACCAGCCTCGCGCCATTGAACATATGACACGACGGAGGAGCAGGAACGACTAAAATGTCCGAGGAATGCTGAATAGCAACCTTCTCTCCAAGGTACGCAATCACTCCATACGTCCATAAGAAGTATCATGTTAGGTTTAAAGATTTAATTTATAATGTTTAGTGACATGATAGGGTTTGTTAGTAATCTTGTTAGTATCATGCCTAGGATCTTGCTATTATTATGCTTTAACATGATTATTTTTATAATTATTATGATCTTGATTATTTTAATTATGATGATGATTGTTATGATTATTATTTATGTTGCTTGATATATTATTATTATTGCTTGATCACGCCTTTTATGCATGTTTAAAGGAAATTTTGGTACTTTTAATCACGCTTAATAAAATAATTAATATTCTTGTTTCGAGTTAATATGATTATAATTCAAGTGATCGCCAATAATAGTTTTATTTGTGCATTAATATTCAATCAACATAGATAAACAGGTTTAGGGTAAATCTATTGATTGCATGCTAGTCAGAAAGCGCACATGAATACAATCAGAATAAGTAGAGACCTATTATTAGGGCAGGTTCAATCTCTTTTAGGTTGGATTTTTACCTTCATCCCCGAACTACCAGTCATGGTTCCAGATCTATTGGAGTTGACGATCTCCTATATCGTTAAGGGGTGTAACCTTCACCTCGTGAACGGTTTACAAGTTCCTAAAACTTGTTGGCGACTCTTTTGCTCTATCTTCTTTCCCTTTGGACGCCACCGTACTTTAGTGTATGGTCACGGTAGGGTTCAAGTTTGAGATAATGCTTGAAATATTCCCTAAACTATCATACCTTGATACATAGATTGATCAACACAAGTTCCAGTTGAATCTTCATCCAATCTAGTAGCTATACCCATTGGAGTGTAATTGGTCTTAGCATCTTCTAGCTTGTATTTCTTGATCAGTTCCTTGATATATTTTTGTTGATGGATCATGATTCCTTCTTTAGTTTCCTTGATTTGCAAACCAAGGAAGAAATTTAATTCTCCTATCATACTCATTTCAAATTCTCCACTCATAAGGTCAGCAAAATACTTGCATAGAGATTCATTAGTTGCACCAAATAAAATATCATCAACATAAATTTGCACAACCAAGATATCAGTTCCATTTGACTTTATAAACAAAGTTTTATCAATTTTACCAGGTTTAAAACCATTTTTCAAAAGGAACTTTGATAATCTTTCATACCATGCTCTAAGAGCTTGCTTCAACCCATAAAGAGCTTTGTCAAGCTTATTGACATGGTTTGGGAACTCTGGATTTTCAAATCCAGGAGGTTGTTCCACATAGACTTCTTCATTTATAAATCCATTTAGAAATGCACATTTAACGTCCATCTGGAACAACATAAATCCCATATAAGCAGCAAAAGCAATGAGTAAACGAATAACCCCTAACCTGGCTACAGGAGCAAATGTCTCTTCATAGTCTATTCCTTCTTGTTGATTGAAACCTTGAACAACAAGTCTTCCCTTGTTCCTGACAATAATACCATGCTCATCCAGCTTATTCCTAAACACCCATTTTAGACCAATAGTCTTCTTATCCTTGGGTCTAGGTTCCAGGTGCCAAACTTCATTTCTTTCAAACTTATTTAATTCAGCTTGCACAGCATTAATCCAGTCTGCGTCAGTTAAAGCTTCAACACAGTTCTTAGGTTCCATAGAAGAAAGGAATGCATAGAATTCACAGAAGTTCCTAAGCTAAGATCTAGTCTGAGTTCCTTTTGTAATATCACTCATGATTGCATCTACGGGATGTGATTTCTTATGCTTCCATCGCTTTAGAGTAAAGTCCTTTACTGGATACAATCTTTCCTGATTATTGTTGACTGGTTTTTCTGTAGGAACTCTATCTTGAATCTCAGTTGGTACTTCAACAGGAGGTTCCTCGTTTTGATTTTCATTTTGATCTTGATTCTGTTCTTGAAGTGGAGTTCCTGGTGCATTCTCTACTTCAGGTTATGCATTTGCTTCTGGATTCGTTTCTCCTACATTTTCCACTTGCTGCTTCTGCAATGATGATGATTCCTCATCCAAATCCTGCTTGCGCACGAGTCCAATTTCAAAGTCATCATCACAATCCTGTACATCAGTTAACTGTTCAGTTTCATCAAATATAATATGTACAGATTCCTCAACACACATTGTTCTCTTATTATAAACTCTATAGGCTTTACTATTTAAAGCATATCCTAAGAATACTGCCTCATCACTACGTTCATCAAAATTTCCCAAGTTCCTTTTACCAATATTATGAACAAAGCATTTACATCCAAAAGATATAAAATAAGATATATTAGGCTTTCTCCCTTTGATGAGTTCATAAGGGGTCTTGTTAGTGATGGCTCTAACAGATACTCTGTTAAAGAGTATAGCAAGCTGTGTTGACTGCTTCCGCCCAGAAGTTCCTATGCAGTCCACTTGAGAACAACATTGTTCTAGCCATGTTTTCAAGGCTTATGTTCTTGCGTTCCACCACTCCATTTTGTTGTGGAGTTCTTCGGGCAGAGAAGTTGTGATCCATCCCATGCTCAGTGCAGAATTCATCAAACCTTGAGTTTTCAAATTCTGTTCCATGATCTGATCTGAGGTGAATCAATGGATTACCTGTTCTTCTCCATTCTTTCTTTACAAAAGCTACAGATTCATCAAATGTTTCATCTTTGCTAACAAGACAGAAAACCCAAGTAAACCTTGAAAAATCATCAACAATAACCATTACGTATCTCTTACCACTTCTACTTGGGATTCTCATAGGACCACACCGATCTATATGAATAAGTTCCAAAGGTCTTTTGGTACTTACCATTTTCTTGGACTTGAAAGAGATTCGAGTTTGTTTTCCTCTAACACAAGCATCACACACTTTGTCATACAGGAACTTAATGCAAGGAAGTCCTTCCACTAGTTCCTTAGATCTAAGTTTATCAAGTAAAGT
The DNA here is from genome assembly GCF_948465745.1 of Chenopodium album. Classification (NCBI taxonomy): domain Eukaryota; kingdom Viridiplantae; phylum Streptophyta; class Magnoliopsida; order Caryophyllales; family Amaranthaceae; genus Chenopodium; species Chenopodium album. The sequence goes on along the minus strand of NC_137836.1, from coordinate 66,499,634 downwards.
AAAGCTTGCATGACCAAATCTCTTGTTCCATAAAAGAGGATCATCCTCAATTATGTTGAGACATGTTAGACTGCTATTAGGAACCTTGTTAAGATCCACAACATATGTGTTCTCTTTTCGAGTTCCTTTTAAAATTATGTTCCCAGTGTCATTGTGAATGATTTGGCACTTATTAGAAGTAAAGCTAACAGAGTTACCTTTGTCACAGAATTGTGAAATACTTAACAAGTTTTGTTTGAGACCCTCGACTAAAAATACATTATCAATAGCATGGGAACTTGACCTTCCTACTTTTCCAATAGCAATTATATCTCCTTTTATATTATCACCAAGGTCAAAGTTCCTCCATAATAGGCATCCAGTGAGAGAAATCTAGATTTGTCTCCAGTCATGTTCTTAGAACAACCACTATCGAGGTACCAAGTGTTGTTCCCCCTCACTGGAACCTGCATGAAGAATTAAGCGTTAGTATCAAGAACCAAGGTTTCCTTGGGTTCCTGTGTAACATGAGTGAGATTATTTTTCATAACCGAAATCTGTTCAACATGTTTTTCATTTTTCTGTGTACTCTTTTCTTTTCTTAGGACACTTAACCTGCTTGTGTCCTGTATGACCACAGAAATAACAAACAATACTACTAGGTAGGTCAACATACTTCTTTTCCTTTTGGAAATTCTTTTTGAAACTCAAACCTTCTATTCTCTTGGTTTGAGCTTTAGTGATCCAATTAGGAACTCTATACTATATAGGTTGTTTACCTTTCGTAGCTCTCTCAAGTTCCCCCTCAAGTCGTGCCTTATCCGTTTTTAAATCTTCCAAATAAAATTTTAGTTTTTCAAAATTCGGATATTGAGCAAGTGGAGGAACTTAAGAGTTAGGAGCATCAAGACAGAGTTCATCAAGTACAATTCCATATTTAACATTATGTTATCATGTTGCAACCTATCTATATTCTCTTTCAAAATTTTATTATCATAAAACAGACTAAAGAACCTATATTGAATGTCAAACTTCATGTTATCAACCCACTCACTGTTTTCTTTGTAAGTAATTAAAGCTTCATCACTTTGTTGTTTAGCTCTATATAATTCCTTTAAATCTTCTTGCATATCCAACACAGCACATATCAAGTCATCTCTAGAGAAATGTTTTAAATCTTTTTGAGAAAACCATACCTCATATTCTAGTGCCTTAAGTTTTGCCTTTTCATCTGTTTTCGCCATTAGACATAGATGATAAGTTTCTTCTGATGGTTGGTCCTCTTCTTCTTCTGAATCTGTATCTCCCCAGGCAGCTAGCATAGCCTTTTTCACATTGTCCTTCATGAAGTAAGGCTTATAGACTCTTGACTCCTTGGAATACTCCTTTCCTTTTGTCTTTCCTTTGTCACCTTCCTTAAGAGGACAGTCCTTAATGAAGTGATCTTTAGACCCACACTTGAAATAGGTCGTATCTCTGGAACTTGTACTCCTTTTGTTCCTATCGAACTTTTTGTTGTTCATCATCTTCTTAAACCTTCTCACCAGCATTGCCATCTCTTCCTCATCAACTCTGAGTCCTCTAAATCTTGAGCCTTCAATGCAAGATTCTTGTTCTTGGAACTTTCAGTATTGGAACTCAGATGAAGTTCATGAGTCATCAATGATCCAGCTAGTTGTTCTATGTTGAACTTGGTAAAGTCCTTGGCTTCCTGCATGGCACTAACCTTGGATCTCCAGTGTTCATCTTGTGGTAGGCTTCTTAAGATCTTTCTTGCCTGTTCATCAATAGGAATGTGTCTGCCAAGGGAATTTAACTCATTAATAATATCATTAAACCTAGTAAACATCTCCTCTATAGATTCCTTAGATTACATTTCAAACCTTTCATATCTGGACATCAATAGATCAATTTTAGAACGTTTTACCTCATTAGTACCTTCATGAGTTACCTCTAGTAGATCCCAAATCTGTTTAGCAAACTTACATCCCATGATATGATTATGTTCATGAGGCCCAAGTCCACAATGTAAATACTATATAGCTAAAGCATTTAACTCAAGTTTCTAATAGTCTTCTTTATCATAATTAGAAATAAGTTTAGGAGCTACCTCGTTCTTTTCCTTAGTTGAGGCTATTTCAAAATCACCAGATTCAATAACACGCCAAACCTAGTAATTTTCAGCCTTGATAAAGATCTCCATCCTGTTCTTCCAGTAGGTGTAAAACTTACCATTGAACATGGGTGGACGTTGGGTGGAATACCCTTCTTCAAGTTTCTCCTTGTAATTCATCTCTCCAAGAACTTACTCAGCAAAGTTATCTGCTTACACGTGAGAGCCTCGCTCTGATATCAATTATTAGTTGAGACGAACAATACAAGAGGGGGGTGAATTGTATGTGGGTTCCTAGTGACTACTTTTGCGGAATAATAAAACAATGCTTATAGGAACTTGCAAAGACACACATATTTTACGAGGAAACCTTCCAGGACCCAACTAGAAGTAAAACCTCGACCCTATCTTAGGGATTTCAACCACAAACAACTTCACTATAATAGGGCAAACACCAAGTTACAACCTACTATAATAAAACCTTTACTCACAAGTTCCAGAATGAACTTGCTACACAGTAGGACCCTATCCTACCCAATCTAAGCACCACACTTAGATTCACTCGTACTCCCAAAGTACATAAACTCTCAGCTTCACACTAGAATCTTACACAAACTGTATGTAAATATTAAACACACACACACACACACCCAAATAACCCAACCAATACAAGTAATGAAACCTAGTATATAATTGGCAAGCAATGCACGAAATCCGAAACTAATATGACCAGGTTAGAAGCTTGGTAAACTTACTCAATTAAAGCTCTATGATTTCTCCACGCATAAACTCACAAAAACCTAAAACAATTCAATCTCTACTATTTATACAAGTACAACTTGTATAGCAAGTAGGTTTTCTAAAAGAAAAGAAGTTAACTTGCCTTATCTTAAAAACACGGTTTAAGTAAATCATCTTTAGAGAAATTCTTTTCCGGAAACATTAGATAGAAAGATAAATATTAAAAAGAATAAATCTTTTTAAAACCGATTTTAAGAAACAAATTTTAAATAAAATCTTTTCATAAAATCTATCTTTTTATCTTTTCCAATTTTATCTTTATTTACCAAGCAACTTGTCACGCTTCTAATAAATCTCGTGCATAACCTACTTAACATATTTAACAATAAATCTAGAAAAATAAAATCTTAACTAAATGATATTGCTGCGCCATATTCTGCATAGGTAGGTTACTTGGGCTTCACGCAGACTAAGTTCCTAAAGGAACTACTGTCTTCACTCGCAGTCCAGGCTGACACCTCTGCATGCTGTCTTCAAGTTCCTGTTAGGGAACTTAGTTCTTGTTAGAGAACTCTTCTTCTACTTTGTTTAACTTTATGTTTAAAGGCTTCTTTATGTCTTCTTAGCTCAAGTTACTTCTTCCATCACAAAGATCAATTTCACCTAAACTAATCAAACACTTAAAAACCTTTATTAGTTGAGTTTGCTTTAGTTTAAGTTCATCATTATCAAAACCTTTAAGCTTCAACATTTTGTTATTAGAAAGAGGTATGAGGCATCCAAGTAAGTACTTCAATTGATTTTGTTGATATTATGATATAGAAATCATGTCTAGGTTGTTATTATGATTTCTAGTGTCATGTTAGGGTGTTTTGATCTTCCTAGTATCATGTTTTGGGTAACAACTATAATTTCTAATATCAAATATAACAATTGTGATTCCTGCGATGCTTCCTATCCTTTTCCTAATATTCATGTTAGTATCATGTTAGAGCTAAAGTTTTGATTTTATTGCTTAGTGACATGTTAGGGTTTGTTATTAATCTTGTTAGTATCATGTCTAGGATCTTGCGATTATTATGCTTTAACATGATTATAATTGATATGATTATGATTATTTTTATAATTATTATAGTTATTATGTTGCTTGAAATATTTATTTATTGCTTGATCACGCCTTTTATGCATGTTTAAAGGGAATTTGTACTTGTAATCACGCTTAATAAGATAATTAATAACCTTGTTTAGGGTAATATGATTATAATTCAAGTGATCGCCAACAATAGTTTTGTTGTGCATTAATGTTCAACCAACATAGATTAAACAGGTTTAGGTTAAACCTATTGATTGCATGTTAGTAAGAAAGTGCACATGAATACGAGAAGAATAAAACAGAGGCCTATTATTAGGGCAGGTTCAATCTCTTTTAGGTTGGATTTGTACCTTCATCCCCGAACTACCAGTCATGGTTCCATACGTATTGGAGTTGACGATCTCCTGGATCTTTAAGGGGTGTAACCCTCACCTCGTGAACGATTTACAAGTTCCTAAAACTTGTTGGCGGCTCTTTTGCTCTAGCTTCTTTCCCTTTGGACGCCACCGTACTTTAGTGTATGATCACAGTGGGGTTCAAGTTTGGGGTAATGCTTGAAATATTACCTACAGAAACCCTACCCTTAACTTCACCTGTACCGTCGGGAATTAATTTACGAAATTCCTTTCGACGGCGGCTTTAAGACTAGCCTTTGGTTCTTAATTTGTTGATGCTAGCCGCAAACACTTGACGATGAACCCAATAAAATGAAACCACCGAAGAGGACCTGTGAATTCTTCACCAACAGAGCAAAAACGAAAATTAAAAAAAAAAAAAAAAAAAAAAACTAGAAAAGAAACAGGCTGGAGAACTGGGCTCGCTGGCGACGACTAGGCGAAGATCTCCAGTTGCCGGTGAGTAGGGGCTGAGATAAGGTGGAGGCAGTGGGGCAGTGGAGGATAAGACTGGGGATTAGAGTTTTATTTAAGGTTAATTATAAATGATACTTAATAATCTACCTTTGATGCGTAGTATATGGATTATGAGTATAATTGGGGCTGCTTTAAGGTTTTATTGTTCTTTAACATGAAACTTAGGGTATGTTCTGTTTACCTTATTTTCACTTATTTCAGGTGTAATAAGTTCTGAAAAATTCAGATAAGTTCAGTTAAGTTCAGATAAGTTTATATCAGGTTTGATAAGTTATGATAAGGGTTACCCAAGTACAAATTACAACTAAAATAAGTTTTAATAAGGCCTAATCAGATAAGTTCAGATAAGTTTAGACAAGTTTAGATCAGTCAAAATCATGTGAATAGAACACACCCTTAATCTTTTCTTTGTAAGATTTTTTTTTTTTTTTTTAACTTAATCTTTTCTTTTCTTTGTAAGATTTTTAATATAGAAAAAAAAAAAAAAAGAAAAAGAAAAAAAAAAGTAGTGCAGATTAGCATTTCCAACTTTACAAGGAATTTTATTTTTTTTTTCATAATATTTTGCATAGCCGTGATTTTTTTTTTAAAAAAATGAATAATATATTGATACTTGTTTATTGGGGGCCCAATTTATATATTCGCCCTATGCTACCAAAATCTCAGTTTCAAGTCTGCTTCCTCCTAAAAAAAAATTTTAAAAAAAAAAATTACATTTGTTCACCTTTGCTATTTTTTCTTAAAAGGTCTTTTGTGACAAAAAAGTGGATATAAAAGGTCTTTGTAACTATTTAAAAAGGTTATAATTTTTTTCCCTTAAAACTAAGGAAACTAAAAATTTGCATAGATGTATAAGCCAAGTCAATTCATTTGACCTAATGATCACTGTAATCATAATTCATAATGCAGTAAATGGACTTGACACACCCAAAATTAATAAAGCAACTATGGGGAAGGTGTACAAGTTATGCGTGACAATATACATAACAAGCTAAGTATGTTGTATATAATGAAGATTGGAGTCACATGTTCAAATCAATTGCCACATGATTGAGTGATATTAAGTGCAGCTATAAGCGACGTACAAAAAAACAAATAAGAAAGATCCTTCTATTGTCAATAATGTTGCTTACAAACACAATGTACATTGCTCAAAAGAACCTAAGATGTACAGTATTTGACTGACCAAGTATAAGATGTACATTGCTCAAAAGAACCTGTATAAGATGTACATCAACTATGTGCCAAATACTGAGTATTGCCTGACCAAGTATTGCAGATTGTTGATGTGCTCAAAAGAACCTGTATTAGATGTACAATGATATACAACAGGTATTAAGATTCAAAAAATGAGTGCTTCTAGCTATTGGAAAAAATTTCCACTGGGGGGTATAAGCAGCTTCATGGCTGAAAATAAAATCAGCAGTGTATTTTCTGTTCTTTCCTCTGATCTTAGTTGATCTTGAAAGACGTCAATGTACTGTACTTGATGATGTAGATCACCACGTAAATCTATACATTCCAGAGAATTTTGTACCCTCTCTATGTACATATATCTATTTACTAACAGTCATACACATGAGAAAGCTACCTAGAGCTGATGATTAGCAGATGACTACCAAAAAATATGGACATTTGTTTTTTCTCTCTCCATTTCATTTCAAAAAGCCTAATTCAATACACCAGCTTGACCTCCTAACAATGCTTTCATTTCTTTCACTTTTCTGGTAGAAAGTTGTTCAATGTTCGGGAGTTCTGAAGCTGGCACGGTACTCAGTAAAATCTTCACTGGCTTTCCTCGGTAGCTGTTACTGAAGTTCCTGAATTCCTTCTCAAGGGAATCAACATTGACATCCGTACATTGATCAATGTTAAGGCACTGGTAGAAAACTACACTTGTTCCAGAGTAAACATATTCTTTTGGGTAGGGGTCACAAGAAATATTGATGTCCTCCAACTGCAAGGAAAACCATATATGAGAAAATGCCCAGACAACAATTGCCATAGGTGTGTTGTGTGTGAGCGAGCACAAATGAGAGAAAGGGGGAGAGCATGCTTGTAGTAGCCCTTTTATTTACTAGACTAGACTTACAAAGTGTGAGCACCTTTACAGCAATAATAAGCTTACAAAGAGTGAGGAGCTCGAGAAGAAGGCAAGAAATTAAATACACACAAACTAACAATTATAGAATATTAGGATTCATGGCTGAAATGGCTTGGTGTCAAAAGGTCTCTCATCTTAAAATTCATAATAATTGTTTACCTGTTCAATCACTTTAAAATATTTAGCATTTTAACAAATGCAGAAGCATCAGAAAAAAGAGAAGAATGCCAACACTACACATAAACAAACTGGCTAGACGGATGCCAACAACTACACAGAGAGAGAGACACATAAATGAGAAATGGCTTAAGTCAAAAGGTCCATCACCTCACAGCTTCGGTTGTATCAATTCTGTGCTCATTACAAATGATGAAGATAGACTTCCACCAATCTTTTTTTTATAAAAATAATAAAAAGCCAGGGACAGCTAGTAATTAAAGATAATAGTCATAATACCCCATGAGATTTTATCAAATAATAGTAGTAGCAATAAAAATTTAGACATCACCCTATTGACCAAGTACACAAGATATATAGAGATATGGCACAGCATAAAGAAACCAACGAGCCAAAAGAGTCACATATAAACTATCACTTACCATTAAAATGAGAGAGGGAAAACGTGATTTCACCCATTCAGCCCATTCTCCCAATTTATCTTTCTTGGTCACATCTTGCACAATGAGCATAATTCCATCTTGCAAACTAAAAGTTGTAGGTGTAGGCCAGGGCCAATTGAAGTTCATCACAAGGGCACTTAAGCAAGCATCTGGACTCATCTGACAGACTAAAGTTGATGAAATAACCAGATGTATACCTCCAAGGAATCCAAACAGCTGAAATCAAACACATAGTTGTCAAATAATCCAGTAACATGACTAAAGGTGTGACCAAATTGGATAACACCAATGTGATAGATGTATGAGAGATGCAAACATACACACACACAAAAAAAAAAAAAAAAAAAAAAAGGAAATCTCTTAATTCCAAATCTTCCAAACTTCATCTTGCCTTTCTTTCTCTTCTTACATACAGAAAAAAGTCAACAAGTTATATACCCTAATTAAAATAAATGTGACCATTCTGACGTCACATGGACTCAACAAGTTATAAATCCAAACAAGTTTTGCATGAATGATTGCAGCATTGGACAGTTTTAAAGTTTTGCATTTTGCGCGGAAAAAATGGTGAAAATGGAGGAATTGAATGAGGGGCTTTCTATTCTTTGTGATGCGGGTGAAAAATGGTGATAATAGTATCCATTATGTAAGCACACACTACTTCATCAGTTAAACAAATGTTTGATTATAACTAGAAAGAACTCAAGTCGCTGCCTCATTTTTCTTTCAGGTGACAATAGTTGAAGGTCCCAAGTTACAACTCCGGAGTTGTAAGGAATGAGACTATAAAGAAAAGGGATTATAGTCTTAAAAGTGTGCTTGAAGCAATTCAAACATAGATTTTGACAGTCCCTCTTTATGGGACATTTTTCTTAAGCAGAAGAAAAATAACATAATGTTGATGCAAGAGATCCAGAAGTTACATAATAAATGTAATTAAACAAGAACAAACACCAGATCAATGCTTTCTAAAGCTTAAAAACAGACAGGGAGCACATACATGATACATTTGAAAGAAAACTGCCCATCTCTGAGAAAGTTCAAGCAAAGATGACTTACATTACCATAAAGACCACGCTGTTTAGCCCAGAGCTTGATGCACCGCAGGAATGACTGAAAATTCTGCAACATATGAACCACATACATTTAAAATAATAATAACAATGATAGCAATAATTATAATAAAAGACACTGATAACCGAATGTTGTAGATGATATACAAACCCAAAAGGCAGAACAGAAGAAATAAAACTATAGAAGCACAGCTTTACACATTTGTAACATGGATTTTTGATATCATTTTCTCCAGATATCCTACTACAGTATGGGTGCAATTATTCCTGGTAAGAGGGAGTATAGCATACTATTACACAAAGCTACATTAACTGACCCTTATACAAGGCATACCAGGGAAAAAAAATACCAATTAATTAGTTTTCAAATATACAAGGCTTACTTATTACAACTGTAGACCACTTTAACCTGAACAACTTGGAGATAATATGAATAGTTTGAAGAAGTGAAACACAACCGATGTCCTAAATGAATAAATATAGAAACATAGGGAAGGCCAAATATTAAAAGTACTAATAACTTTAGTAAGTAGTAAAACATATATGTTGACATCAACCAAAAGCTTTTCATCAAAAAAGACAAATTTAGATTTAACAAGCAAATAAGCAATAGCAAAACAGGCTAATTTCAAGAAGAAATCATGCTAGGCATAATATTAGCCAAAAAGCATAATTCCCTAATATACACTAAATGCAAGCACAAAACTACATTAGCCTGACATGGAAAAATAACCCATTAGTAGCAGACAAATAGGTACCAAAAGTAAACATGTGTTTTGACCACATTTGATCAAATAGCAACACAGCCCACGCTCCATATTTGACACTTTGACATAAATTTTTTTTGTGAGATTGCAAATTTTAGCATATGACATGTATTTTAGTATACATGTGTTTTTACTCACATCAGGTTCTGACACGACTTCAAGTTTAGCATATGGACTACCAACAGAGATCCCTTCAAGATTAAACTGCATTAGAGGCACCTCAGCATCCTTGACAGGGCAGATTTCGGACACTTCAGGTGATCTTTTAAGCATCTTGTACAAAACAAGAAATAAATCATCCTGCAAAGCCAAAGATTAATTTGAGATAGCATCCAATAGATGAAAAAATGGGCAGGTTAAGCTAAGTAACAAGATATTGTCTAACTCACCTGCTTCCCAATCTCGATCCTCTGCTGTTTCTGTGACTGTAACGCACGACCTCCACCACCAGATGACTTAACAGGCCCAGCCTAATTAGAAATTCAACAGATAATTAGACAATTACACACTAACTAAAACAGAACTTATTGATTGTGCAATTGACTACAATTTACAGTTTATTATTCAAATAATCAACAGAACTTGAATCTTGAGCCAAGAACTAATTGATTAAGTGTAATTTACAGTTATTATTCAATATTAAACAGGTAAATTTGAGCCAAAAGATGTAAAATTAAATCCAAAGATAAATCATACTAACCCAACCCATTAATTTCTTACAGTAATAAATCAAAAGATATAATTAAACTCAATCCATTAATATATTTTTTTATAAAATTCATATAAAATTAAAAAAAATCGTACAATATTAAACAGATTAATTTGAGCCAAAAGATGTAAAATTAAATCGTAAGATAAATCATATTAACCAAACCCATTATTTTTTTTTTATAAATTTCATACAAAATTAAACAATTCTTACCGCCAGGGCAAGTAATTGTTCGCAAGCCATTGATTCAGCCGCACTTTCACGATTTTTTCTCAATCCCCTCTTCTTAGTAAGTATTACAAACCCTAAAAACCTATCTTCTCGTATTAGTTGAGCGGGAAGAATACTAATTAGTAACAAGTAATCTTGATCTTCATGCCAGAAAAACCTAATTCTTGTACCCTCAATTAATGCAAAATCAACAACAAAACGCCTCCATTCCCTGCACAATTCACGGATCAAATTGTTGTTACCGATTCTTCGAACGTCGTATCTGAAAAGGTAAATTTCTGCTCCAACTGCGTTTCTTGCCGGTATAAAAATCGGGTCACCAACACCAATGGGTTCTTGAGCTTTTACTGCATCCAATGGTCGTCTTTCGACAAATTTGGGTCTAAAGAGTAATGTGTGCAATTCAGGAGATATTGTGCACCTACGTAGTACATCATTCTCAGTCAATTCTATGACGGTCGGATCTTCTTCCATTTTTGTGAAATTTAATGAAATGCGTCTAATGATGATGGTGACTGTTGTCGACGTATCAACTAAAGAAGGTTCTTAGAAGGTTCTTGTCTAGGGGGTTAAAACGGGGTGGGACAAGGAGGTTTAAAAAGGGGTCCCGTATATCTTAAGGGTCGGTTCATATTAACTCGACTGAGGGTTTAAACTGATTTAATGAACTGAACTGTGCTGAATTAAACTGAATTAAACTTATTTGAATTGAACCATTTCACCATTCATATTATTATTATTATTATTATTATTATTATTATTATTATTATTATTATTATTATTATTATTATTATTATTATTATTATTATTATTATTATTATTATTATTATTATTATTATTATTATCGTTGTTGTAATATATGCTTAAAAGTATGAAATTTGGCTTTAATTATCATTAGCAATATCATTTAACATAAATATAAACTGAACTTATTAGAGCTGAACTGAATTGAACTGATGAACTTAAGCTAAAGAGAACAGATCCTAATTAAGCTGAACTGAGCTAAGGAGTTTTGCCAGAGTTTTCTCTAAAATTGACAGAGGATTAGTCAATGATCTTTGGTGTACCAGTTTTGAACATTCTGATATGGCCTTTGTTAATGAAGGTGATTTTGATCATTGTCCTAGGGTGGTCACAGTTTATCCTGACTAATGTTGTGTTAAAAAATCTTTTAGATATTTTAACATGTAGGGCACTTATTCAGGATTTGAAGAAATGGTGAGGCATGCTTGGGATATCTCTGTTTCAGGGACACTTATGTATCAAGTGGTGCAGAAATTGAAGATTGTAAAGAAGGAGTTGTTGATTTACGACAAGAATAATTGTTAGGATGTGGTGAAGAAGTTCCAGATTGCTGCAGACACTCTCAACAGAGCTCAAATTTTTCTGCACTCTAACCCAAGAGACATGGAAGCTATAACAGCTAAAGTTGAGGCTAGGAGAGAGTATGGTACCGCAAATAAAATGTACCTATCTTTTCTTTGACAAAAAGCTAAGGCTGACTGGACTATTGTTTAGGGTAAAAAAAAATACCCCAAATACGTGGCCCAATCTCGTGACGACACGTGGTCCAATCAAAGGGCGACACGTGTCGCCATAGGAAGATGACACGTACGAAGAACACTAGAGCACCTGAAATAAAGAGAATGACATAAGGGCAAAAGGCCTCCTTACATCAGGAGGCCCAAACTTCTAAGAATGCCGCAAAAACGGCGCCCCCTTAAGACACGTGTCCTAACCTGATTGCGCAGCCAATCAAAGCCCAAATTCCTAGGTCACTTACCCTAAGGAGCACAAATTCCCACCCCTATAAGTACCCCAATCATTGATGATGGGAGGGGTGGATTGTGACATACCCTCAAAAAGAGCACTAAAAGCTCCAACTTCTCTTTACTTTTTCTCCCTACATTTATTCCGTTTCCGGTCACTAACTTGATCGTTAGAGGCGAATCTCCGATCATCGAAAATTCATGTTTTGCAGGTGTCCGAGTCCCGTTGCCTAGAAGAGCGTGACCAGTATCCCGAGGGATTCCAAAAAACCCCAAAACAACTATAGAAGAGGATCAGAATACTGCCATGTTTCACATAGCCTTGAAGAAAAGACAAGCTCAGAATAGAGTTTACTCTATTAATGATATGAATGGTAATTGGGTTGATGATACTCAAAAAGTTCCTGAGGCTTTTCTTGAGTATTATCATAAACTTTTGGGCACAAAAGCTGATAATAGAGAAATGGTGAATTGTGCAGTTGTTCATAAGGGTCTTGTTCTTACTGAGGATATGGTGACAGATTTAGTCAAACCTTATACAATAGCTGAAATTAATGCAGCTAGTTTTGATATAAGATGAGACTAAAGCCCCAGGTCCTGATGGATTTGGGAGTGGGTTCTTTAATAGTGCTTGGGGTGTGGTAGGAGATGATGTTTATTTGTGAAGGAATTGTGTCTTCGATAAGTGCAATTACTAGATATATCGAGGATCACTATTATGGAGATAATTAGTTCGTTCTTTTGGGTCGTCATCATTTGTTGCTACACTATGAGCGATGATCTTTAGACTAGTCAAATGGTCTAAAGCCCGCTAGAATGGATCCTATGAGGTCACACACAAGGGTATTGGGTTAAGCAAGTTAACGGCCCATTAATGGGCCTCATGAGCAATTAACTAATCATGAATTGGATTGAGCTAGCATAGTTAGATTAAAATTAGATTTTGGGATTTTGACATGGACTCTTATTTAGAGATGAGATCTATAAATAAGATCTATGTTTAGGGTTGCATGCAAGTAGCCATAATCAACTTATAGTAGATTTTGACATCAAGGCAACCAATCCCAAAACCCTAATCCTCTCTCTAACTCATGGCCCTCACTTCCCCCCTTCATCCGTACGGCCGTCCACCCCTTGGTGGCGCGTGTGGTGGTTCGTGGTGGTTCATGGTTGGTTCGTTGCTCGCTCTTCTCCGTAGAAGGTCAATTAAAGGGTTCAATCGCAACTAACTAGCATTAGTGGAGGTCTTAATCCATGCCCGTGGACCAAGTAGAGGAATCACGTTTGAGGTTCTCTATCTCTCATTACTCTTGCTCGATCGCACGTGGAATCATGCTTCAAAGGTACAATTATGTGTTATGCATTAGATATTGGGATTAGGTACTGTATAATATGATTCATGTTTATTCCGCAGTTAGTACCTATAAACTCCTACAGTGGTATCAGTTAGCCTATGACATTTACGCATATTGACACTAAATCTTTGATGTCCACAATTTTAATTCAATTAGGAGGGAGAATAATTTAATTATGGTTCAATCTTTATATTAAATGGATATTTAATTTTGGGATATGATTAAATATGATTTAAATTGCTCAATTTGTTCTAGCAAAATCGAATTAAGCCCTAGTGTTTCAAAAATTTTGATTGAAATAAAGCCCTAAAATTTTGATTTTTATGCTTAATTTTGATGATTTTCGAATATTTTATGATTCATAAATTTAATTGGATTTATTTGATACATAAAATATGATTTTTTGTATAATCAATAATTTGAGTTAAAAGTTAGATTAAATTTAAATTAATTTTGTGAAGAACCCTAAATTTGAAATTGAATTATGAATTTAATTTCAAAATTGAATTGGGCATAAATGTTATATTTTTATTCAAAAGACCTAACTTTAGTTTAATTTAACAAAAGTTGTTACATTAAATTAAATCTCTCAAAATAAAAAAAAATAAAAAATAAAAAAGGGGAAAGATTTGAATTTGGGAGGGGGCAGCCGTGGCTGGGTGGACGAACCACCGTCAGGTGCCCACGGCGGCTGCCCAAGTGGTCGAAAGGGTGCAGTAGTGAGGGCGCAGGCGGTGGCAACGTAGTGGAACTGTTCCACTGCCGCCTGCTGCAGCCAACAGCCGCAGGTGGCGGGCTTTGGCCTAGCTGCTACTGCAGCCCTCAAGTGACGTTCGACGGATTCAGGCGAAGGAAAAGGTGGCTCCGGCAGTTGGAGCCCACTAGTAACAGGTTAGAACTGTTCCGGTCAGGGCTGTTGGTGTGCCGTGACTATTTTGTTGCTGGTTGTCGTTGAGGGATGCGCTTGCACGTTGGTTGGGTTTTTTCCTTGACTGACGTGCGGTTTGTTCTAATGCTTCGTTGGTAGGGTTCTTCCTGGCTGACGTGGTAGCAGTTTTTTAATAAAAAAAATGTTTTTATCAAAATTATTATTTAAAAATATTTTCAAATAAAATCTGATTTTATTTTGGGAAAGTTGGTTTTTGATAATTATCCATAATTAAGTTGTTAATTTTGGATAGGATTTGTTAAAATATTTTGAGCATATTCCAAAAAAATAAAGATTGATTTAAATAATATGATTATCCCATAATTATTTTTGGATATAATTGATTTAAAATTTTGTGATTGGCTAGTAATTAGGATAGAATTTCCTAATTATGTTAGGATAATCTTTAAGGAAAAAAATAAGATTTATCTTTTTAAGATTAAAAAAAGATTTGATATGTAGACACCCATTTGTGTCTCCCCAAAACCAAACTCAGTGATGAATACCCTTCGCGTCAAACCATAATTGAATGAAGTGAAAGTGTGAAAAGTCAAGTGTTGCGGTTAGTTTTTATTAAAATCCTTCTTTCTGTTTTCGAAAACCTGCTCAATTTTATAAAAACGTCCAATCCAGTTTAATTTGGTTCATGATAAGGGTCCAATAATAGTGTAGTTGGATGGGGCTTGAAAAGACTTCTCCAACGATATATTATAAGCCCAATTCCGATGAATAATGAGGAAGTTATGGCTAAAATACTAAACTGGGCCCAAACCGGATTTTACCTACAACCCAATGATCATGAGGAGGGTCCAGAGGTTTAATCCTATTCCTAAAATAACTAGCCTTTTGGCCCGTTCAATGCACGGGTTCTTATCTAGGTTATTTCATATGTAAGTATGTTTTTCAATAGTGAAACTTTAGATATGAAATACGAAATAATTGTTTCATTGCTAAAACTTAAAAGGCAAAAAAGAATGAGAATAGAACTGTGGAAAAAGATAAAGGAATTTAGATACATATATATACATGAAGAATGTAGGATATGAAATGACATATTGGTTTAAGTTATATTTTAAGTGTATTAGTTGAAAAGACAATTTTTATATAATTCAATTCATATGTTTATGTGATGGAAATGAAACACTTCATTTTCTTAATTGAATTTGCAGTTTATAGAATTATAGAATGTATAAAGACTTAAACAAAAAGATCAAAAGGGGTGACATGTGTCATATGTGGTAGTGAGTGACTTGTAATGACATGTGTCATATGAAAAATTATGGTTTGTGTTTTTAAATACTAAGTATAGATTAGGATTTATTAGAATATTCTATTAGTTTCTAAAATATCTTAATTATCCTTTTTTGAAAAGATAAGATTAAGGAATTTGATTTAAATATAAACTTTCTTTTTATAAAACTTTCCTTTTTTAAAGTCCTAATTCTATTCGAATTTAAACATGTTCAAATATAGTCAGATATTATTTTCGTGCCTCATATATTTTATCCAAATTTTATATGATTGGATAGATCTTGAAATTATCTTTCCAATGATATATTATAATATTAATTCCGAGCTATAACGAAAAAGATATGAAAGAAATACGAAACTCTATCCAAAACTGACATCGTCCTATTATTTCGGCTACATCTTTTTATTTACAAAAGATTTTAATCTGATTCTAATTGCATTGAAAAGTAGACTTCAAGAGCTTTCCAACGACATATTATATGCCTTATTTGGACTTCTGGATCAAAAAATATGATAAAAACAAAATTTGTAAAAACTGCTGTCTAAGAGTTTTATTTCGATTCGAATTCGGATTCTTTTCTTATTCTTCGACCCTCTTTTTTCCTATAAATAGAGGTCATATCTCCTTCGTTTTTAATCATCAACTCTCATCTACAATCCACAATCATCAATTCTCTCTGTTCTCTCTCTTGAGCAATATAGCTTATTCTTTCCCTCTAGCTTTTCTAAACTAGCTTTTTACAAACACAATACCGTAACACTTGACTTTTAACACTTTCACTTCATTCGATTATGGTTCGACGCGAAAGGTATTCATCACTGGGTTTGGTTTTGGGGAGACACAAATGGGTGTCTACAGATTATATCTCATGACTAATTTAAAATATATGATATTTTATTGATGATCATGAATAATATATGATATTATCTAATTGCATTAATTAAAATATGAGCTATTTAGATGCCATGTTTCCTTAATTGTGAACATTCAATGTTGTAGTTTAGGAAAACATGATGAGTGATTTATTATGTGGCAATTTATAATATATGATTATTTTATTGCTATATAATGACTAGTATGACCCAGTAGATTGGTAAATATGATCTGCGCATCGTGATGTATTTTTGTAATCTTAGTACGGTCTACGTACCGATAAAGTATTTTTGTAATTTTATTTTATTTTATTTAAGTAGTAGATAGAATAGAGTAAAATTACAGGTTGCAGTTAATCCAAGAAGCCCATGAAGTGAAGGCCCAAAGGAGTAAGGTGGATGAAATCCATGATGATTCAAGTGGGAGCATTTACTTTATTAGTTTTCTTAGGATTAGGGGCCATGTTATGTCTTGTTTATGCATTCAATATTTTATGCATATTAGATTTTATTGATGTTTTCTGATGATGTGCTAGAGTTCACCATTTAATCACAACATAATGAATCTAGGTCTCAGTAATATTGAGGTAGTTTTTCCAATTAAAAACCCGATGAAACCTTTGATATTTATGATGGGTCATGCCTCAGCTGGGTGTCATATTATATCTTTGGGGAGTGGGGGTAAATCACGTTTTACAATTTTGATTGGTTATACTTAACAAGGTTACCTAAAAAGTTTAGAACCTTGAAGCTAAGGGTGATAATTAAACATGTGATGATTAATTATTCAACCAAGAGTTGCAGGAATCGCAATCAGTAAAGAGTTTACTCACCTTGAAAATGTAATTCTTGATGGTAGGGCCTCAGTCCGGTCAACTATTACACGAATAAAGGGTCTTGGAATCATTTAATTCAATGGGATCAATTAATATTGAATAAAATGTTTTAAATTGAAAGTTACCAAATTTAATCGCTCATGGTACTTTAAATTTATTAAACATATATAATTGAATTTTGTGTTTATTTTTAAGTAGCATGACGTTCTAACTTTATTATTATTATATATAATCTCCTCGATTGAAAATAAAGTTGAGAAACGTTCTCAAAAAGGTTAAAAGATGATCCATAAACCTATATTCTAATTTTGCTAAGATGGTTCTAAGAGGCAAGTTTTAGAAACCCATGTCAAATGTCTAAGGTTGGTTTTATTCCAAATGTTTGAGTAATGACAACACATCTTCATTTTTAAAAGTGTTTTAAGGGATATAATGAGGTAGGAGGTACAAACCCTCCCAAATACAAGTACAGAAGTCCAATAAAATCTCTTATCTTCAATATGATTGAATATAAGAAAGTATAAAATCTCTTATCTTCAATATGATTGAATATAAGAAAGTGATTGGAAATTTCTATGATCAAATGACATTATTCTTCATCCACTTTATATAAGAGTTAAATAGTTGATTAAACTCTAATATGAATAATGATTGAATAGACTTAGCAAAATCATGAAATGTGCTTAAAGTAGTTAAGCATAGCATGATTTTGAACCTAAGAGAAATGTTCTAAGTGACTCAAATGGAAAAGGTTTAAGAATATATGAGGATTGCATTAAGAAGTTATAGGTTAAGAGTTGCAAACAAGTTGCTACTTCTCAAACCTAGAAGTTATGAACAACAAATGTTTCCAATTAAATGGATCAATTCCAATTGATTAGAAATTACCTCATATAGTTGGAAGGTAAAAGAATGGAAATGTTCCAATTTAAGAAGTATATTATAAAAATTGATTTAGCATATTGCTACTTCTTGGACATATGATGTCTTGTTTAGATCACTCATTGCACAATGTGGTTGAACTAAAGGAAGAAGTTATGGATAAAGGAGAAATAAATCTACAAGTTTAGAAGTAAATGTTGCTACTTCACTAGTAGAATCTACAAGTTTGGAAGCAAAAGTTGCAACTTTACAAGTAGAACTTATATTTCACCTCATCTATTAATTGGCTAGAATTAAATAAATGTTATTTATTCTTGTCATTATCAAAACACCATTCAATGTTAGTAATGACTAAGCATTGGAGATTAAATGTTATTTTATGCTTCATTGAGTCATAATGTGTTTTGCATTGTGTAGGGAATAATTTCAAGCCTTTAAATCCCACTAGCTTGAACCCCACTGTGATCATACACTAAAGTACGGTGGCATCCAAAAGGGAAGAAGATAGAGCAACAGAGTTGCCAACAAGTTTTTAAGGAACTTGTAAACCGTTCACGAGGTGAAGGTTACACCCCTTAACGATCCAAGAGATCGTCAACTCCATAAGGTCATGAACCAAATAAGGGTTCGGGGATGATGGTACAAATCCAACATAAAAGAGATTGAACCTGCCCTAATAATAGGCCTCTACTTTATTCTGCTAGTATTCATGTGCGCTTTCTAACTAACATACAATCAATAGGATTAACCCTAAACCTGTTTAATCTATGTTGGTTGAATATTAATGCACAAATAAATCTATTATTGGCGATCACTTGAATTATAATCACAACTAACCCTAACAAGATTATTAATTATCTTATTAAGCGTGATTGCAAATACAAATTCCCTTTAAACATGCAATAAAGGTGATCAAGCAATAAAGAATAATAAATAATTAAGCAACATAATAATAATAACGATGACAATAATAATTATAATCATCATAATAAAATAATCATCAATTGTAATGATTATAATCATAATCATGTTAATGTTAAAGCATAATAAAAATGGCAAGATCCTAGGCATGATACTAACAAGATTAATAACAAAACCTACCATGTCACTGAGCAATAAAAATCAAAGCTTTAGCCCTAACATGATAATAACATGAATTAATATTAGGAAGAACATAGGAAGCATCACAACAATCATATTTGATATTAAAATTACCCTAGACATGATACTAGGAATTTATTGTAACAATCTAAACATGATGTCTACATCATAATATCGATTAATCAATTAAAGTACTTACTTTGATGCCTCGTACCTCTTTCTAATAACAAAATACACACGTCAGTAACTTCAAGGAAAATAATAATCAAAACAATTAAATTAATTAATTGAAAGAGAGATTTGGGACCAAACCCTCAGAAATTAAACCTTTCACGTCTAGGGCGAAGGCAACTTCGAATATGGCTAAGTGTCTCTAGATCTTGTGAATGCGGAATTTTGTATGAAAAAGAAAGAAAGAATTGAAGAAAGAAAAGAATGCTAAAGAACTAATGTTTGTTGAGAATTGATGAACGAGAGATGTAGATGATGAATGATTGTAGATGAATGAATTGTGAATGAAAGCTTGCGAATGAAGAGAATTCGTTCCTTTTTTTTCCAAAACGGAGTTTTTGATACGATATTTATAGAGAAAATCAGCCAAAAAAGAAAATTTAACAAAACAGAGTCTGACGATCGCAAAACAGGATTGGCGCCAACCCTGGCTAGCTGGCGCCAGGCACCGGTGGCTAGCGCCTGGCACCAAGCCTGGTTCCAGGCGCCAAGGCCTGGGGTTGGACGCCAAACTGGATTTTGACGCGTTTTCAAAAATCTGATAAATTTCCCGTACTGGAAGATAAAATAATATAATTTCTTCGAAAATGCTATTTGATCTTGATTAAAACTCTGAAACGTCAACAAAGTCAACTTATCAATGCTAATTGAATTAGGAATGAAAAGAACATTCTAGAAGATTCTAGAAGACTAAAACCATTCCTAATTGCATTAGGAATGATAAATCACATTAGGCCCCCCCCTAGATCATTGGGCCGTACATAAAGCTCAAACCGGGCCCAGTTTAGTAAATTAGCCATAACTTCCTCAATATTCATCGGAATCGGGCTTATAATATATCGTTGGAAAGGTCTTTGCAAGCCCTATCCAACTACACCACTATTGGACCCATATCATGGACCAACCAAACTGTATTGGCTGTTTTCTTAAAATAAAGTTTTCCAAAACAGGGAGAAAAGAAAAGAAATAAAACTTTCCGCTACACTAGACCTTTCCACACTTCGTTTCATTCGATTATGATTCGACGTGAAAGGTACTCATCACTGGGTTTGGTTTTTGGGAGACACAAATGGGTGTCTACAGAAGCCCCCACTTTGACTGAGTTTGGAGAAACGCAAGTTTCGAAAACGAAAGTCAAAGTAACGATAGGGACGGAGAATGATTCAGAACGTTCTGCGATCCTAAATCAATCTAATAACGCCGATACCTGCAAAACTAGCGTTAGATAAACAGATGAAAGAGTTAAGAAACGCGTATCTTGCACCGTCGAGCACACGTCTCTGAAAGTAACCGATTTGCTGCGGCTTTACTGTTGTTTTGATGACCTCCTGCAAGCTAGAGAATGCCATCCCGCTTGAAAACCGCTACGCCTGTAACTGCTTCCAAATTAGAAGATCGCTTCGCCTGAAACTATCCTCCCCGCTATGATAACATTCCACGTCCAAGGGAACATCATCGAAGATTATTTCTCTCGAAACAATCCTCATCCGCATTGATAATATTCCACGTCCAAGGGAACACTATCGAAAATTATTTCTCTTGAAATAATTCTCATCCGCATTATGATATCTTCCATACCTAAGGGAATATGATCGAAGACAACTTCGCCCGAAATTACCTTCAGTTTTTTGTGATAACTTTCCGCAAGCTAGGAAATGATGTCGAAGATATCTTCTCTTGAAGTCATCCTCATTTGATGCGATAATTTTCCAAAGGAAATTACCGAAGATCCACGCCTGTCGATCTTTAACAGTTCCCCTGAACTTTGCCTTTGCTATGCCTGTACGTCGGCGCTCTTTTGCTTTGAACCTGTATGTCGGTGCCCTTTGCTCTTGAACCTATATGTCGGTGCCTTTTGCTCTTGAACTTATATGTTGGTGCCTTTAAGCTAAGTGAGACGATCTTTTATCAGGTCGATCACTTTACGTAATCAAGCCGATTACTTAATCATGTCAAATTACTCGGAGGGGCTAACTGGCGTACCAAGGAACCCAAAAATACATTGCAGAAGGCCAGCACAACCCCAACAAGTGGCTGGCTTCTTTGGCGTCGCTGAAAAGCCATCAGCGCCAGCCTAATAGCATTAGCGCCTGGCGCTGGCGTTGGCGCCAAGCGCCAAGCCGAGATGGTGTCGCCAATGCCTAGGGACTGGCGCCAGCACAGGATTCTCTTTAAATTCCCGTTTTCGGTTCATTTCTTGGCTCTGTTCGTCGCGAAAGCTGCTCGAAGAAACCGAAAGCTTCAATTTCTCATTGCTCACTCGTTTCTCAACCGAATTCGCTCAAATTTGTTACAAATCAAAGCTCTTTTCATCTATTTTCCCGATCTATGTAAGTTTTCCTCAAACTCACACCGACTTTTATGAATTCTTGGCATGTTTATTCACGAATTTTATGAAAATTCGAATTCTATGATGCTCAATTTGCTTTGTTTATCAAGTTTTATGCCATGAAATTGCTTGTTTATGCTTATATATTGCCTTGGGAGTAATTTGAGATTTGTTTGACTCAATTTGGTGAAAAAATGAGCAATCTACCATTGTTGGACCTCTTAAGGTCGTGAAGAACAATGTGGTTTGTTCTTGACGTTTTTGCTAGCAATTCTTGTTCAATTTGTCACAATAATCACTATAGTGTTGCAAGAAATTGTTTTATTGCTTGAAAAAATACTGTCATGCTCAATTTGAATTTGTGCTCTATTTTAGTACTACGTACTCTGTATTTTACGAACATAGTATCATGCGGCTAGGCGAACCTTAGATACTATAGAACCTTAATTTATGATGATTCTGCACAATGTAGCATGGCTAGACAACGAGGCTCAAGTTCACGGTCCCGAAACACTACACGGAAGCATGAGCCCGTGAAGGACGACGCCACGCCGTCCACTTCGCTTGGTCGGCTCCCGGAGTGGGACGAGCAGACTTTGTTCTTTGCCCCTGTCCACCACATTTCTGAGAGGGTGAGACGGGGAACCGAGCCTGGGAGGACACGGCATCACGGCTCTGGCTGTGATGGTTTAGGCGATTTGTACAGGATGCACATCGCCAGAGACCGTGATACGAGACTCCTATGGGAGTCCTGCGGGCTAGTTACTCTGTTCGAGATCTCTGAGGCTATGGTCGCCTCCAGCGAGGGTCACCACGTAGTGCGCGCTTTGGTGGAGTTCTTCTGGGACACCACTAACACCTTTCATTTTCCCTGGGGCGAGATGATGGTCACCCCTACAGACTTCAGTCTCATCACAGGACTGGAGTTCACTTCTGTGCCGCTGCCGTTCGACGGTGGGATTGACGTCTTTTCTTTAGAGGTCGAGGAGTTGTTGGGGCCGATTGCTATTCGGGCCCGAGCTGAGGTCGAGACGACTCAGGTCAGTGCTAGAGGGATTCGCCGCTCGACGCTGGCAGCGGCTCTTGATGATGATGCGACCACCCAAGAGCAGCGGGTGCGCATCTTTGTGCTGATGTTATTGTCAGGGACATTCTCTCCTGACAAGGGTAGTAGGGCATTGCTTTACTACCTCCCTGCTGTCCGTGATCTCCAGCGGATCGGGACTTATGACTGGGCCAGCTTGGCCTACGCTGATTTCGTTCGTGCGATGAGGGACTCGTGTCGTCACCGGTCCTTTAGGACGAATGTCTCTTTGTCTGCTTTCTGGAAGGTCGTAGAGGTAAAAATTATTCCCTATAAAGTTTAGCCCTATATATTAGTTAGCATTTACTCACGCTTTTAAATTTTTGTTGATCTGGTTCTACGAGTATTTTCCTTCCGTTGCGCCGGCGAGACCATCGCCGAGGAGATATCCTGTGAGCGCCTCTTGGGGCGGCCACCATGTGTACATGTCTACTGCACGTGTCCGGAGCCGGATCATCTCGGTACGACTTTTAGTGTTTATCTTGCTCTTCTATGGTGTTTTAGAAATATTCTTGCCTGATTGGTGCTTTTTATAGGGACCTGAGGTAGTATACCGACCGTGGGGCGGTTGGACAGTCCCTGGATTAGCCGCACAGTACTCTGCTGAGCGTTGCTATTTTCTGGGGACCTACGGAACGGTTGTGTATTTAGGAGAGAGAGTTGCTAGACAACACTCTTCTGATGTTTTCGTCGTTCCTGCTCCTCCGCCACGTCATATGTTCGACGAGAGACAGTTGTCGAGCATGGCCGAGGGATCTGGTTCCCTCTGGCGGTCCCATGTGATCCTTGGGCGGTGTTACGCTGAAGAGCTACTACCTTTATTAGCTCCAGCCGCTGTACGGGGGCTGAGGATGTGAGGGTAAGATTCTTAGCTTTTTATTTTTCGCTAAGTAGCCCCCAAGTAATACCTTACTGATTTCTTTCTATTTTATCAGGATGGTCCCACTGAGTTTGTGCCGCCCCGTATGTCCATTCACTACCAGGGGATATACGGGCCGATCAAGGAGATGATTTCTCCAGCTCCTGAGGGCGAGCGCTTCGTGGAGCGGTCGATTCCTCGCCACCAGACCAGTGTAAGCCTAGTTTTAATTCAGAATTTTGTATTCAGTTATCATGTATTTTCAATGACTAATTTTTCTGACAGTTCTCACGCGAGGTGGTTTCGGCTATGGCACGATGCATAGATGTCTTCCGGAGCCAGCTCGTCCGGATGAGGAACGCAACTACCTGTCATCGGGATGACGTTGTCCGAGAGGTAACCTTTCTTCACTTGTTATTTCTGTATTATGGCTTTAGTTTTACCTTGTTTCTGATTTAATTCTTTTTTTTTTTTTTTTTTTTTTTTTTGCAGGGTTAGCCCATCGCTTCTTACACCCGTACGCGACCTGAGGGGCGGAGAGATCCGGCGAGGTCTAGCTCGAGACGTCGTCGAACTTCGTCAGGAGGTAGAGGTGGTCGTTCCGAGGCTGCTCGAGCCGACGTTGCTGAGGGCTCAGGATCTTCTTCTGAGGGTGCTCTTGCTGCACCGGTAGGAGAGGCTACCTCGGTTTTCAGAGGTGGTGGGATGTACGAGGTTGGCTCGTCATCGCAGCAGCCTCCGCGGTCTCAGCCTCAGGTTGATCTTGGCTGGAGCGGTCCTGTCTTGAGTCTTCCTCCTCCTACGGAGACTGGAGCTGGTGCTGAGGCTGGAGCTGGTGGAGAGGTGACTCCTCGTACGACGTAGTTTTATGGCATGATGGGCCTACGTCCTCCGGTGCCGTAGTCTGTTTCTGTATATGTATTTTATTTTGACTTTTTTTATAGAACTTTTGCCTTTGAATCATTATTTAGACACATTTGTATTTTTTAGTTTATCGTAAATTCATTTGATTGTTTATTATTATGTTAGTGTATGTTAGTGTGTACAAGGGAAGTGTGATACCAATTTTGCGCAAAAATTCCTTCATTTTTATTATTGATGGAGGATATTATCCGACTCTCTCCCCCAAAAAGAAAAAATAAAAAGGAAAAGAAAACGGAAAAAAGCCGTTTTTTGATAATTAATATAAAAACCAAAAAAGGAAAAATAAAATAAATTAAAATAATTGCGATATTTAATTAATTAAGAAAAAAGATAGAAAAGATATTTAGAAAACATTAAACGGGGCCATAAAGTCATTAACCGACTCAAGTTTAATATCAAAAACGCAAACTGAGCACGCGCGACTGCCCTGATGACTTGGCGCCAGCTGGCGCCACACTATGGCGCGTGGCGCCAGGCGCTACATTATGGCGCGTGGCGCCAGGCGCTACACTTAGCGTGTGGCGCCAATCACTAGAGGGTGGCGCCAATGTCGGGGCTTTGACGCCACTTGACGCTGACTCCGTATTTCATTCTGATTAAAATTCTTCGCAATTTGTGTATAAATTGCCCCCTGCCCAGCCGATTCTTCTCATAATTCCAGCGAATAAAACAATTCTCTTCTTTAAAAAAAATAATAATCATGTCTTTAGCTACTAAAACCTTCACCCAATACACTCATGAATGGTGTCGATCTCTTAATGCTAGAGAAAGAAAAGAATTAGATTTATTTCACTTGAGGGGAATTTATGGCATCAAAGGGGTAGATTTAGACATAGACTTCATACATACCGCTTTAGAATTTTGGAATATCGATACACATTGTTTTAGAATAGGGTATGATGAAATTATCCCTTTGCCAGAGGAATTTGGTGCTATCTTAGGCTTCCCTGCAATAGACCTGGTAGTAATCCCTAGAGTAGATGCATATTACTATAAGGATTTCGAACGCTTCTTTAATTTAAAGGATAGGGATTTATCAAAAATAGTAGATGGCAATGTAGTTAATTTGAAAGAATTCGCACGCTATTATTTTGATAAACCTCTTTCTGAATCCTTTCATATATATAGAAGAAGTGCGTTCTTATTTTGCATGCTTAATCAATTTTTTCTTAGTAGTGGTAAAAATAACGAGGGTCAATCAATTATAACCACTGTACTAGAACAAATTAAATCAGGGAGAAATCCAATGCCATTGATAGTTGGAGAGACTATGATTAGTCTAGATGAATTGAAAAGGGACCCAAAAGCGCCTCTTCGCAGCTTTCCAATTTTATTACAGGTAGAAAAATAATATTTTTAATTACAGAAATAAAAAAATATATTTTTGTATTGTAATAATAATTTATTTGCATTGCAATTTTTTACAGATGTGGCTAATGGAGAGGCTAGGATTAATTAGCCCTCCGGACGACATTGAAAAATATACTCCTAATTGCTTCGTGAGAAGAAAGAAGCTCATCCCTAAGATTGGGCGTCATGGGTGGAGGAAAGTATTTGAATCACGTGATTTTGCTATCAAGTGGGTCATCCCATGGTGGAAAATAGAGAGGATGGTTGGTGTTAACAAGCAACCTTTCTGCCGTCTTCCAAGCTTGTCTCGCGTAACATATTATTATCCTTGCAGAGTAAAGAGACAATACGGCTTACTTCAAAATATTCCTTCCGGGGATCTTCGTCCTCCCTATGAGTACCCCGTATCTCAAGAAGTAGATAGATTCGACACTTACTGGAGCGCTAGACCTTTATGGGAAGTGATTACCCAAAAGGTTCCCCGTTCTTTACCTAATGATGTAAAGAAGTGGTTGCTGAAGAAATCTTCAATTGATCAGGGTAAAACCGATGTGAAGAATCGTCTAGGTGACAGGGTGACACCGGCCAAAGAACGCTTAGGTGCAAGAATTGAATTCAAAACACCTACAATGCCTAGGAAGAAGAATACTACTAGAGACAAAGGGAAAAGGAAAGCTAACACCACGGACAAAAAGGCTTGGGTGGAAAAGAAGCATGGGGTGCTAGCTGAAGGGGAAACAATCTATTCCAAAATTGAATGTAGGTCCTCTAAAGGATGCCTACTAGCTAAAGTAATGGATGAAGAGGAGGAAACAGAAAAGAATTGGAAAAGAGCTAAAAAGGAGAAGAAAGATTAAAAACATTGCTTAGCTTTAGATTTTTAGATTGTTAATTTTTAATTAAAGTTAATTTATTTCAGCCTTATTTAAATTCCATTAACAATGTAATTTTATTTAATTAATCAAATTTCAGCTTTCAATTAAATTGTTACTTTAAATTTATTTTATTAAAGCAATGAAAATCGAAAAAAAATTAATTTTCCGGAAATTCTTCGAGTACGGAAGTCGAAAATTTTCCGAAAAACACCGAAATTCGCCCAGATTTTATTGCTGAATTGGCGCCAGTAATTGTAGTTTGGCGCCAGCTGTTGAGATCTAGCGCCAGACGCCAATACCGTCGGCTGGCGCTAATGGCTTATGGCTGGCGCCAGACTCATTTCTGCGACGCCAATAATTTGCCGACTTTTTGTTGTCTTTTAGTTAATGCTGGAACGCGGAGATGTCAAAAAATAAAGTGGCCGCACCCGTAAAGGGTTGCCTACGTATCCTTTCCTAAGGAATCAGGCCGAACGTAGCTCTCTTGAGTATCCTACTCAAGTAATTACGAGTAGTATTTTTTAAGTTGGTCAAGATTGGTCATGTTTGAGAATTCATTGCCATCCATATCAGTTAGTTTTGCTGCACCACCTGACAGGATTGTTTTGACAATGTAGGGGCCAGACCAATTAGGTCTAAACTTTCCCCTTGGATCTAAAACATTTTTCCTTAGTGCTTTTAATACCAAATCTCCTACTTTGATATTTCTTGTCTTGACCTTCTTATTAAAATGTCTAGCCATACGAGTTTGATAGCACTGAGTGTGATGTAGAGCTTCTAATCGTTTTTTGTCGAGTAGGATCAATTCTTCATATCTTGTCCTAGTCCATTCGACTTCATCAAGTTTACTCTCTAGTGCAATGCGTAGAGATGGTATTTCTAGTTCGACAGGTTGTACGACATCCATTCCGTATACCAAATAAAATGGTGTATTTCCCGTTGATGTATGGATTGACGTGCGATAACCCCACAGTGCGAAGTGGAGCTTGTCAGGTCAATCCTTATAATTTTCTGTCATTTTCTCGATGATAGTCTTTAAATTCTTATTAGCTGCCTCAACTGTTCCGTTTGCTTGAGGTCTATAAGGGGACGAATGATGATGTTGGATACCATATTTATGTAGCAATTCTTCACATTCGGCTTGAAAGTGAGTTCCATTGTCACTTATCATTTCATGTGGGACTCCATATCGACAAATGATATTTCTCTCGATAAAGAGTGCTACATGTTTTGCAGTGAGTTTAGCGTATGATTGCGCTTCGACCCACTTTGTAAAGTAATCAATTGCTACTAGAATAAATTTGTGGCCTCCTGTCCCTGGGGGAGTGATTTTGCCAATTATGTCAATTCCCCATGTAGAGAATGGCCATGGTGATGTGTAGGTGTAGAGCAAAGATGGAGGAACATGTTGTAAATTGGCATAAATTTGACACTTAGGGCATCTTTTTACGTATTGATGGTAGTCCCTATTCATTGTAGTCCAATAATACCCTTCTCGCATTATTTTCCGGACTAACATTTTGCCATTTACGTGAGTTCCACAGATTCCTTCGTGAACTATTCTCATTATTTTCTGTGCATCCACCTTTCCTACGCATAGGAGAGCTCGACCTTTAGGTACCCTTTTATGTAGCTCGTTGTCTATGAGTACATATTGAGAAGCCAAAAGTCTCAATGCTTGCTTTGCTCCTTTGTCAGCATGGGGAGGGTATTCTCCATTGGTGACATAGTTGAGTATGTCTGTGTACCATGGTTCTTCTTCTTGTTCTTCTTCTTCGTCTTGGACTGAGTCGTCGTCTTCTATAGCCTGTATATATGCTGGTTTGTGCCTTTTTTCGATAGTTAGAGGCATTTGCTCGATTTCTATGGGAATCCTAATCATTGAGGCTAATCTTGCCAAGGCATCAGCAAATTGGTTTTCTTCTCTAGGTAGATATGTGTATTCTACCTTCTCTAACTGATCGGTAAGAGTTTCCAGATAAGTTTGGTAAGGGGCTAGGCTTTCGCTCCTTACTTTCCACCTTTTAGATATTTGATTGATAATAAAAGAAGAGTCTTCGAATATCCTTAACTTCTTTACTCCCAATGCCAGGGCTGTTTCAAGGCCTACCACGCATGCTTCATATTCAGCAGCGTTGTTGGTAACGTCGAAATCAAGCTTTATTGAGATTGGGACGTGTTCTTCTTTAGGTGATACTAGTAGTACTCCGACGCCACATCCCTTTTGGTTTGAGGCTCCTTCGAAATACAAGGTCCAAGTATCATCTTCGGTGACCATCAAATCTTCATCTGGAAATCATTGTCCTGTATTGGTGTCGAGTCTTCTATTGGAAAGTTTGCATGAAAGTCTGACACCACAGATCCTTTAATAGCTTTTTGTGGCATAAACCGCACATCAAACTGGGCTAAGTTGACTATCCATCTTGAAACACGTCCATTGAGTGTTGATTTCTCGAACAAATATTTGAGTGGATCCAATCGGGATACTACGAAAACGGTATGTACCAACATGTAATGTCTCAACTTAGTTGTGGCCCACACCAAAGCGAGGCACAATTTCTCGAGTGGTGTATAGCGTGTTTTGTATCGAGCATCTTCTTACTTAGGTAATAGATTGCATTCTCTTTGCTTGCTACCTCTTGTGCTAGCATGGCTCCCATTGTCTCTTTGGTAACCGTCAAATATAACCTAAGAGGTATTCCGGGAAGTGCTGGCGCTAATACGGGAGGATTTGTGAGATAGGCTTTGATTCTGTCAAAGGCTTTTTGACACTCATCATCCCATATCGTTGTCAGTTTTGATATGAACCTACTTATGTATTGCAACCGGCCAATAAATCCTCGAATTTGTTTCTCGGTCTTGGGCGGTGACATCGACATGATTGCTTTAATCTTGGTTGGACCTATCTCTATTCCTCTAAAGCTTATGACGTATCCCAAGAGTTTGCCCGAGGTGACTCCAAAAGCACATTTTGATGGATTCAACCTCATATTATATTTTCTTAGCCTTTTGAAGAATTTCCTTAAGGCTACTTGATGGCCTGGACGGTCCTTTGATTTCACAATCATGTCGTCGATATAAACTCCATCTTCTTTGTGCATCATGTCATGGAGTAAGGCAGTTGCTGCACGTTGGTAAGTAGCACCTGCGTTTTTCAACCCAAATGGCATTACCGTGTAACAGTAAGTGCCCCACGGTGTGATAAAGGTCGTTTTCTCCATGTCTTCTTCTGCCATGAGAATCTGATTGTACCCTGCATATCCGTCCATGAATGAGAGAAGCGCGTGATTTGCTGTGTTGTCTACCAGAATATCGATGTGTGGCAAAGGGAAGTCGTCCTTTGGACTTGCCTTATTTAGATCTCGATAGTCGACACACATCCTTACCCCTCCGTCTTTCTTTGGAACTGGGACGACGTTGGCGACCCATTCGGGGTATTTGGATACCTTGATGAAACCTGCAGTGATTTGTTTTTGAACTTCTTCTTTTATTTTAAGTGCTACGTCGGGTTTCATTCGACGCAACTTTTGTTTTACAGGTTTCATTCCTGGGATTAATGGTACAGTGTGTTGAGCTATTTCTCTGTTAATGCCTGGCATATCTTCATATGACCAAGCAAATACGTCGATAAATTCTTTAAGTAAGTTAATTAAATCGGTTTTTTCTTGTTTATTCAACGTTAGTCCGATTTTAACTTCTCTTTTATGAGTTGAATCATCCGAGATGTTGACTGTTTGTGTTTTTTTTTCAAGTGTTTCCATTGCTTTAATAATTTCTTTATCTTTTTCATCGTTAGCTAAGCAATGCTTGTCATCTTGGGTTAGGGAAGAACACGAGAAGTAAGGAGAACGAGAAATATTATTATACTCTGAGATCATTACATCAAAGAGTGATATGTCCTCAGGGAATGGATCACTAACTATCCTAGGAGAAGAAATAGGAAGGTGAGGCATTATTGCTAAAGACTTAGAAGATTCTAAAGGGAAAGACTCTGACTCGGACTCTGAATCCGACGACTCTTCGAACATCGGCCCTTGCCCTGTTGTGATTGATATCTTCCTTCCACTCGGAGTAGTCACCTTGATAGTCTTGCGCCACCCTTGCAATGATCCTTCGGCCGGACTAATTAGCTTCGAGGGGTCGAAGTTTTCGCTTTGTAGGACCGTTTGAATGAGTGAGGAGTTATCTTCCTCATAAGCTGGCTCATTCTTTTCTCGCCCAAACAGTAATCCCATGACGTTAAAGTCAAAGCATGGGGGTGCTTTCTCCTTACGGACGGGAGTTGGGATTTCGTCAGTGAAGTAGCAATCCAAGAAGATCTCGAATCCTGGTTGTCGTATGCCATTTACGACAAATGGCTTGGGAAATTCATGGCATGGATAGTCCTCTCCTTCTTTTATAAACTGACCATTAAGCGTAAGAGGGTACTGATCCATTGGAATTGCTTTCTTTTGAATGCGAGCGTCCCTACGTGCTTTTATTTTGTCCTGGGCTTGCTTGAGATCTTTCCGAGTCGGTTCGAAACCAAGTCCGAAAGTATCTAGTTTAGGGAGGCCAGGTGACTCCATCGATTTTGCTATCTCCTTCTTATTTCCAAAGGTCATCCCAAGGAAGTGTCCTTGTTTCTTCAGCATGGTGTTGATAATCATGTTTGAATGGGGGTCGTGGCAAAGAGATGTCCTTTCATCCTCTTGGATTAAGGAGACTTCTTCGTTAAAGCCCCATAGGTCTTCGTCATCTTCGTCGTGCTCCACATTGATGATTGGATTTTCTATGGATTTGATTCTCATCGGCGAAGCATCAATAGTGATTGGAATTCCTCCAACTATGACTTTCACTTGTTGGTGAAGAGATGAAGGGACGGCCTTTATATCATGGAGCCAAGGGCGTCCTGACAACAGATTGAATGAGGCTTTGATGTCTACCACTTGAAAAGTAGTAGCATGTTCTATTGCTCCTGCCGTCACATTTAGGGTTATTTTGCCAAGAGCTTGACGGCGAGTATTATCGTAAGCTCTTATTCCTTGTGTGGACGGAGTTAAATCCTCATCCCTTATGCCGAGCATCCTCGCAATCCTAAGTGGACAGACGTTGATAGCTGATCCATTGTCTACAAGAGTCATGGGAACTGTAGGGAATAGTTTTAAGCCTTTAAAAATCCCACTAGTTTGAACCCCACTGTGATCATACATTAAAGTACGATGGCGTCTAAAAGGGAAGAAGATAAAGCAAAAGGGCCGCCAACAAGTTTTTTGAAGGAACTTGTAAACCGTTCACGAGGTGAAGGTTACACCCCTTAACGATCCAAGAGATCGTCAACTCCATAAGGTCATGAACCAAATAAGGGTTCGGGGATGATGGTACAAATCCAACCTAAAAGAGATTGAACATGCCCTGATAATAGGCCTCTACTTTATTCTGCTCGTATTCATGTGCGCTTTCTGACTAACATGTAATCAATAGATTAACCCTAAACCTGTTTATCTATGTTGGTTGAAAATTAATGCACACATAAACTATTATTGGCGATCACTTGAATTATAATCGCAATTAACCTAACAAGATTATTAATTATCTTATCAAGCGTGACTGCAAATACCAATTCCCTTTAACATGCAATAAAGGTGATCAAGCAATAACAATATATAATAAAATAATAATATGTACATATCAAGCAACATAATAAATAATCAACATTATTAACAATAATAATATCAATCATAATCAATAACAATCACAAAATTATAACAATTATTATCATAATCATATTCATGTTAAAGCATAGCAAGATCCTAGGCATGATACTAACAAGATTAATAACAAACCCTAGCATGTCACTAAGCAATAAAAATCAAATCTTTATCCCTAACATGACACTAACATGAATTAACATTAGGAAGAAAATAGGAAGCATTATACTTTTAATCATACTTGATATTAAAGTTACCCTAGACATGGTACTAGGAATCAAAATAACAATCTAAGCATGATTTCTACATCATAATATCAATTAAACCATTAAAGTACTTACTTGGATGCCTCGTGCCTCTTTCTAATAACAAAATACACACGTTAGTAACTTCAAGGAAAATAATAATCAAAACAATTAAATTAAATAATTGAAAGAGAGATTTGGGACCAAACCCTCAGAAATTAAAACCTTTCACGTCTAGGGCGAAGGCAACTTCGAATATGGCTAGGTATATCAAGATCTTGTGAATGCGGAATTTTGTATGAGAAAGAAAGAAAGAATATAAGAAAAGAATTCTAATGAATGAATGTTATTGATGATTGAAAGAGATGAATGAATGAATGAAGAATTAGAGGAAGAGAATGAATTAAAAGAATCGATGAATGATTAATGCTTCTTGATGAATGGTAATTTTTGGTGAATGAATATTGATAACTGGTGCATGAAAACGGAGTTTTTGATACGATATTTATAGAGAAAATCATCCAAAAAAGATCATTTAACAAAATAGAGTCTAAAAATCGAAAAACCACCTTGGCGCCAGCCCTGGCTAATTGGCGCCAGGACCAGTGGCTAGCGCCAAGCGCCAATGGCTAGCGTCTGGCGCCAATCCTAATTCCAGGCGCCAAGGCCTGGGGTTGGACGCCAAACTGACTTTTAACGCGTTTTTGAAAATTTGATAAATTTCCCGTACTGGAAGATAAAATAATATAATTCTAAACGAAAATGCTATTTGATCTGATTAAAACTCTGAAGAGTCCTAATTGAATTAGGAATGATAAGACCTTCTAGAATGTTCTAGAAGACTAAAACCATTCCTAATTACATTAGGAATGATAAATTATATTAGGCCCTCCCCTAGATCATAGGGCCGTACTTAAAGCTCAAACCGGGCCCAGTTTAGTAAATTGGTCATAACTTCCTCAATATTCATCGGAATTGGGCTTATAATATATCGTTGGAAAGGTCTTTGCAAGCCCCATCTAACTACACCACTATTAGACCCATATCATGGACCAACCAAACTGGATTGGCTGTTTTCTTAAAATAAAGTTTTCAAAAACAGGGAGAAGAGAAAAGAAATAAAACTTTCCGCAACACTAAACCTTTCCACACTTTCGTTTCATTCGATTATGATTCGACGTGAAAGGCACTCATCACCGAGTTTGGTTTTGGGGAGACACAAATGGGTGTCTACAGAAGCCCCCACTTTGACTGAGTTTGGAGAAACGCAAGTTTCAAAAACGAGAGTCAAAGTATCGATAGGGACGGAGAATGATTCAGAACATTCTGCGATCCTAAATCAATCTTGTAACGCCGATACCTACAAAGCTAGCATTAGTTAAACAAATAAAAGAGTTAAGAAACGCGTATCTTGCACCGTCGAGCACACGTCTCTGAAAGTAACCACATGTTGCTATTGCTGTTGTTTTGACGACCTCCTGCAAGCAAGAGAATGCCATCCCGATTGAAAACCGCTACGCCTTGTAATTGCTTCCAAATTAGAAGATTGCTTCGCCCGAAACTACCTTCCCCGCTGTGATAATATTCCACGTCCAAGGGAATATCATCGAAAATTATTTCTCTTGAAATAATTCTCATCCGCATTATGATCATCTTCCATGCCTCAGGAACTATGATCGAAGACAACTTCGCCCGAAATTACCTTCAGTTGTTTGTGACAACTTTCCGCAAGCTAGGGAATGATGCCGAAGACATCTTCTCTTGAAGTCATCCTCATTTGATGCGATAATTTCCCAAAGGAAATTACCGAAGATCCACGCCTGTCGATCTTTAAAAGTTCGCCTGAACTTTGCTTTTGCTATGCCTGTACGTCGGCGCTCTTTTGCTTTGAACCTGTATGTCGGTGCCCTTTGCTCTTGAACCTGTATGTCGGTGCCTTTTGCTAATGAGCCAATGCTTAGGCGTTTTAAGCTTAGTGAGACGATCTTTTTTATCAGGTCTATTACTTTATGCAATCAAGCCGATTACTTAATCATGTCAAATTGCTTAGAGGGGCTAACTGGCGTACCAAGGAACCCAAAATATGTTGTAGAAAGCTAGAACAACCCCAACAGGTGGCTGGCTGCTTTGGCGTCGCTGAAAAACAATCAGCGCCAGCCATATGGTATTAGCGCCAGGCGCTGGCATTGGCGTCTGGCGCCAAGCACATAACGTGACGCCAATGCCTAGGGACTGGCGCCAACATGGATTCTTCTTTAAATTCCTGTTTTCGTTCATTTTCTTGCTCTGGTTTGTCGCGAACGCTGCTCGAAGAACCGAAAACTTCATTTGATCGTTGCTCACTCGTTTTTCAACCGAATTCGCTCAACTTTGTTGCAAATCAAAGCTCTCTTCATCTATATTCCCGATCTATGTAAGTTTTCCTCAAACTCACACCGGTTTTTATGAATTCTTGGCATTTTTATTCACGAATTTCATGAAAATTCGAAACTTATAATGCTCAATTTGCTTTGTTTATCAAGTTTTACGGCATGAAATTGCTTGTTTATGTTTGTATATTGCCTTGGGTGTAATTTGAGACTTGTTTGACTCAATTTGGTGAAGAAATGAGCAATCTGCCATTGTTGGACCTCTTAAGGTCGTGAAGAACAATGTGGCTTGTTCTTGATGTTTTCGTTAGCAATTCTTATTCAATTTGTCACAATAATCACTATAGTGTTGTAAGAAATTGTTTGATTGCTTGAAAAAATTCTTTCATGCTCAATTTGAATTTGTGCTCTGTTTTAGTACTACGTACTCTGTTTTCGCGAACATAGTATCATGCGGCTAGGCGAACCTTAGATACTATAGAACCTTAATTTATGATGATTCTGCACAATGTAGCATGGCTAGACAACGAGGCTCAGGTTCACGGTCCCGAAACACCAAACGGGAGCATGAGCCCGTGGAGGACGACACCACACCGTCCACTTCGCTTGGTCGGTTCCCGGAGTGGGATGAGCGGACCTTGTTCTTTGCCCTTGTCCACCACATTTCTGAGAGGGTGAGACGGGGAACCGAGCCTGGGAGGACACGGCATCACGGCTCTGGCTGTGATGGTCTAGAAAATTTGTATAGGATGCACATCGCCAGAGACCGCGAGACGAGACTCCTATGGGAGTCCTGCGGACTAGTTGCCCTATTCAAGACCTTCGAGGCTATGGTCGCCTCCAGCGGGGGTTACCATGTAGTACGCGCTTTGGTGGAGTTCTTCTGGGACATCACCAACACCTTTCATTTTCCATGGGGTGAGATGATGGTCACTCCTACAGACTTCAGTCTCATCACAGGATTGAAGTTCACTTCTGTGCCGCTGCCGTTTGACGGCGGTATCGACGTCTTTTCTCCAGAGGTCGAGAAGCTGTTGGGGCCGATTGCTGTTTGGGCCCGAGCTGAGGTCGAGACAACTCAGTTCAGTGCTAGAGGGATTTGTCGCTCGACACTGACAGCGACTCTTGATGACGATGCGACCACCAGAGAGCAGCGGGTGCGCATCTTCGTGCTGATGTTGTTGTTAGGGACATTCTCCCCTTACAGGGGTAGTAGGGCGTTGCTTTACTACCTCCCTGCTGTTCGCGATCTCCAGCGCATCGGGACTTATGACTGGGCCAGCTTGGCCTATACTGACTTCGTTCGCGCGCTGAGGGACTCGTGTCGCCACCGGTCCTTTAGGACGAACGTTGCTTTGTCTACTTTCTGGAAAGTCGTAGAGGTAAACATTATTCCCTATAAAGTTTATCCCTACATGTTAGTTAGCATTTACTCACGCGTTTAACTTCTTGTAGATCTGGTTCTACGAGTACTTTCCTTCCATTGCGCCGGCGAGCGCCTCTTGGGGCGGCCACCATGTGGACCTGTCTACTGCACGTGTCCGGAGTCGGATCATCTCGGTACGACTTTTAGTGTTTATCTTGCTCTTCTGTGATGTTTTGGACATGTTCTTACCCGATTGGTATTTTTTATAGGGACCTGAGGTAGTATACTGACCATGGGGTGGTTGGACAGTCCCTGGATTAGCCGCACAGTACTCTGCTGAGCGTCGCTACTTTCTTGGGACCTATGGAGCGGTTGTGTACTTAGGAGAGAGAGTTTCTAGACAACACTCTTCCGATGCTTTCGTTGTTCCTGCTCCTCCACCACGTCACATGTTCGACGAGAGAGAGTTGTCGAGCATGGCTGAGGAGTCTGGTTCCCTCTGGCGGTCCCATGTGATCCTTAGGCGGAGTTACGCTGAGGAACTACTTCCTTTGTTGGCTCCAGCCCCTGTACCGGCCGAGGATGTGAGGGTAAGATCCTTAGCTTTTTGTTTTTCGCTGAGTAGCCCCCAAGTAATACCTTACTGATTTTTTTTTTTTTTTTTTTTTTTTTTTTTTTTTTTTTATCAGGATGGTCCCACTGAGTTCGTGCCACCCCGTATGTCCATCCACTACCAGGGGACATATGGGCCGATCGAGGAGATGATTTCTCCGGCTCCTGAGGGCGAGCGCTTCGTGGAGCGGTCGATTCCTCGTCACCAGACCAGGGTAAGTCTAGTTTTAATTCAGATTCTTGTATTCAGTTATCATGCATTTTCACTAACTTATTTATCTGACAGTTCCCACGCGAGGTGGTTTTGGCTATGGCACGATGCATAGATGCCTTCCGGAGCCAACTTGTCCGGATGAGGAACGCGGCTACCTGTCGTCGAGACGACGCTGTCCGAGAGGTAACTTTTCTTCACTTATTATTTCTGCATTATGGCTTCAGTTTTACCTT
The DNA here is from genome assembly GCF_948465745.1 of Chenopodium album. NCBI lineage: Eukaryota > Viridiplantae > Streptophyta > Magnoliopsida > Caryophyllales > Amaranthaceae > Chenopodium > Chenopodium album. The sequence continues at coordinate 66,461,956 of NC_137836.1, read as the reverse complement.
GTTTCTGATTTAATTCTTTTTTCAGGGTCAGCCGATCGCTTCTCACACCCGTACGAGGCCTGAGGGGCGGAGAGATCCGGCGAGGTCTAGCTCGAGACGTCGTCGCACTTCGTTAGGAGGTAGAGGTGGTCGTTTTGAGGCTGCTCGAGCCGACGTTGCTGAGGGCTCAGGGTCTTCTTCAGAGGGTGCTCCTGCTGCACCGGTAGGAGAGGCTACCTCGGCTTTCAGAGGTGGTGGGATGTACGAGGTTGGCTCGTCATCGCAGCAGCCTCCGCGGTCTCAGCCTCAGGTTGACCTTGGCTGGAGCGGTCCTGTCTTGAGTTTTCCTCCTCCTGCGGAGGCTGGAGCTGGTGCTAAGGCCGGAGCTGGTGGAGAGATGACTCCTCGGACGGCGTAGTTTTATGGCATGATGGGCCTACGTCCTCCGGCGCCGTAGTTTGCTTCTGTATATGTATTTTATTTTGACTTTTTGTAGAACTTTGCCTTTTACTTATTATTTAGACACTTTGTACTTTATGTTATGTTATTGTAAATTCATTATTATTTATTATTATGTTAGTGTATGTTAGTGTGTGCAAGTGTGATAACAATTTTGCGCAAAAATTCCGTCATTTTTATTATTGATGGAGGGTATTATCCGACTCTCTCCCCCAAAAAGAAAATAAAAAGGAAAATAAAATGGAGAAAAAAAGCTGATTTTTGAAAATTAATATAAAATTCAAAAAAGAAATAAAATTAATCAAAAATAATTGCTATATTTAATTAATTAATTAAGAGAAGGATAGAAAAATATTTAGAAAAAATTAAAACGGGGCCATAAAGTCATTAACCGACTCCAGTTTAATATCAAAACGCAACTGAGCACGCGCGACCTCTCTGCTGATTTGGCGCCAGCTGGCGCCAGCCTGTAGCGCGTGGCGCCAGGCGCTACACCTAGCGTGTGGCGCCAAAAGCTGATGGGTGACGCCAATGTCGGGTGTGTGACGCCAATCGACGCTGACTCCGTATTTCATTCAAGTTGAAATTCCTCGCAATTTGTGCATAAATAGCCCCCTGCTCAGCCATTTCTTCTCATAATTTCATCGAAAAAAAAATATTCTTCTCTTTAGAAAAAATAATAGGAAAAATTGAAAATAATAATCCCACCTTTGCCTAATCTGCTCAAAACGAGCCAACCTTTGAGTATTCTGGGAACAAGCCCACCTTTCACCTCTATTTTCTTAAAATGGGTCTTTTGACTTGCAACCTCTTAAGTAGGTTAATTTATTTTTTTTCTTAATATTTTCTCCTTAATCTCTCTCCTCTAACTTTCACCACCATTACCCCTCCAATCTTCCATAACAGCCACCTCATCACCACCACTACCCCTCCATAACAGTCACTCCCACCACCTATCACAGCTTACCTCTGCTGACACCACCCTAGTTTACATCTGATCACCACCACGGCACCACCCCAGCCCACCACTAACCCCTACCACAAAGCTTCCCTTAATCGAACCACCACTTTTCACCTCACCACCACTCAACTGCGCGAAACACCAGCCAACCCCCAAACACGCTGCATCAGACCAAATCTCCACCGCCCATGGCCCTACTATTGACCCCCACAGACCACGTCCCCTTTAATCGAACCCTATCCCCACCTAACTGAAATCCAACCTTCTCTCACCTAACCACCACTCCATCGAAATTCCATCCCCGAAACCCGCTGTGTCGGACCAAAACCCCACCTATTCTGACCCAATTGGATCGAAAACCACTCCACATTACCCCGCGAAAGTCCCAATTAAACCCACCTTGGAGTACGAGAAGAACTCATGGAAGGGGGTGGTAGCGGCTGATTTTCGACGAGGAAGGGAGTGGTAGCTGCCATTGGGTGGGGAAGAGGGTGATAGGAGAAGGGTGTGGTTACAGTGGTCGGGGAAGAGGGAAGGAGTTCTGAATATTTTTTTTTAAATTAAAAAAAATAGGACCAATTAGAAGGTGACACGTGGCAAGTCACCTTCTAAAATCAGTTACTAAATTATAAAACCGGTCATGGGCTTGTTTTGAGAAAATAGGGGGCAAAGGTTGGATTGTTCCCGGAATACTCAAAGGTTGGCTCGTTTTGAGCAGATCGGGCAAAGGTGGGATTATTTTTTTCAATTTTTCCAAAATAATAATCATGTCTTTAGCCACTAAAACCTTCACCCAATATTCTCATGAATGGTGTCGATCTCTTAATGCTAGAGAAAGAAAAGAATTGGATTTATTTCACTTGGGGGGAATTTATGGCATCAAAGGGGTAGATTTAGACATAGACTTCATACATACCGCTTTAGAATTTTGGAACATTGATATATACACATTGTTTTAGAATAGGGTATGATAAAATTAGCCCTTTGCCAGAGGAATTTGGTGCTATCTTAGGCTTCCCTACAATAGACCTGGTAGTAATCCCTAGAGTAGATGCATATTACTATAAGGATTTTGAGCGCTTCTTTAACTTGAAGGAAAGGGATTTATCAAAGATAGTAGATGGCAATGTGGTGAACTTGAAAGAATTCGCACGCTACTATTTTGATAAACCGCTTTCTGAATCTTTTCACATATATAGAAAAAGGGCGTTCTTTTTATGCATGCTTAATCAATATTGTCTTAGTAGTGGTAAAATTAATGAGGGACAATCAATTATAACCACTGTGCTAGAACAAATTGAATCAGGGAGAAATCCAATGCCATTGATAGTTGGAGAGACTATGATTAGTCTAGATGAATTGAAAAGGGACCCAAAAGCACCTCTTCGCTGCTCTCCAATTTTATTACTGGTAGAAAAATAATATTTTTAATTATAGAAATCCAAAAAAAATATATTTTTGTATTGTAATATTAATTTATTTGCATTGCAATTTTTTTTTACAGATGTGGCTAATGGAGAGGCTAGGATTAATTAGCCCTTCGGACGACATTGAAAATTATACGCCCACTTGCTTTGTGAGAAGGAAGAAGCGCATTCCTAAAATTGGGCGCCATGGGTGGAGAAAAGTATTTGAATCACGTGATTTTGCTATCAAGTGGGTCATCCCATGGTGGAAAATAAAAAGGATGGTTGGTGTTAACAAGCAACCTTTCTGCCGTCTCCCAAGCTTGTCTCGCGTGACATATTATTATCCCTGCAGGGTAAAGAGACAATATGGCTTGCTTCAAAATATTCCTTCCGGGGATCTTCGTTCTCCCTATGAGTATCCCGTATCTCAAGAAGTAGATAAATTTGCCAATTACTGGAGCGCTAGACCATTATGGGAAGTGATTACCCAAAAGGTTCCCCCTTCTTTACCTAATGATGTAAAGAAGTGGTTGTTGAAGAAGTCTTCAATTGATCAGGGTAGAACCGATGTGAAGAATCGTCTAGGTGACAGGGTGACACCGGCCAAAGAACGCTTAGGTGCAAGAATTGAGTTCAAAACACCTACAATGCCTAAGAAGAAGAGTACTACTAAAGACAAGGGGAAAAGGAAAGCTACAGACAAAAAGGTTTGGGTGGAAAAGAAGCATGGGGTGCTAGCTGAAGGAGAAAAAATCTATTCTAAAATTGAATGTAGGTCCTCTAAAGGATGCCTAAAAGCTAAAGTAATGGATGAAGAGGAGGAAACAGAAAAGAATTGGAAAAGAGCAAAGAAGGAGAAGAAAGACTAGAACATTGCTTAGCTTTAGATTTATTAGATTGTTAATTTTTATTTAAAGTTAATTTATTTCAGCCTTATTTGAATTCCATTAACAATGAAATTTTATTTCATTAATGAAATTTCAGCTTTCAATTAAATTGTTACTTTAAATTTATTTTATTAAAGCAATGAAAAACCGAAAAAAAAATTAATTGTGCTGTATTGGTCCAAATATCATCTTCGGTGACCATCAAATCTCCGTCGAAATACAAGGTCCAAGTATCATCTTCGGTGACCATCAAATCTTCATCTGGAAATTCATTGTCCTGTATTGGTGTCGAGTCTTCTATTGGAAAATCTGCTAGAAAGTCTGACACCACAGATCCTTTAATAGCTTTTTGTGGCATAAACCGCACATCGAACTGGGCTAAGTTGACTATCCATCTTGAAATTCGTCCATTGAGTGTTGATTTCTCGAACAGATATTTGAGTGGATCTAATCGAGATACCACGAAAACGGTATGCACCAACATGTAATGTCTCAACTTAGTTGTGGCCCATACCAAAGCAAGGCACAATTTCTCGAGTGGTGTATAGCGTGTTTCGTATTCGAGCATCTTCTTACTTAAGTAATAGATTGCATTCTCTTTGTTTTCTACCTCTTGTGCTAGCATTGCTCCCATTGTCTCTTTGGTAACCGTCAAATATAACCTAAGAGGTATTTCGGGAAGTGCTGGCGCTAATACGGGAGGATTTGCGAGATAGGCTTTGATCCGGTCAAAGGATTTTTGACACTCATCATCCCATATTACTGGTACATTCTTCTTGAGCTTTTTGAAGATTGGTTCATATATCGTTGTTAGTTTTGATATGAACTTACTTATGTATTGCAACCGGCCAATGAATCCTCGAATCAGTTTCTCGCTATAAGGCGGGGGCATCGACATGATTGCTTTAATCTTGGTTGGATCTATTTCTATTCCTCTAGAGCTTATGACGTACCCCAAGAGCTTGCCTGAGGTGACTCGAAAAGCACATTTTGATGGATTCAACCTCATATTGTATTTTCTTAACCTTTCGAAAAATTTCCTTAAGGCTACTTGATGGCCTGGACGGTCCTTTGATTTCACAATCATGTCGTCGACATATACTTCAACTTCATTGTGCATCATGTCATGGAGTAAGGCAGTTGCTGCACGTTGGTAAGTAGCACCTGCGTTTTTCAACCCAAATGGCATTACCGTGTAACAGTAAGTGCCCCACGGTGTGATAAAGGTCGTTTTCTCCATGTCTTCTTCCGCCATGAGAATCTGATTGTACCCTGCGTATCCGTCCATGAATGAGAGAAGCGCGTGATTTGCCGTGTTGTCTACCAGAATATTGATGTGTGGCAAAGGGAAGTCGTCCTTTGGACTTGCCTTATTTAGATCTTGATAGTCGACACACATCCTTACCCTTCCGTATTTCTTTGGAACTGGGACAACGTTGGCGACCCATTCGGGGTATTTGGATACCTTGATGAAACCTGCAGTTATTTGTTTTTGAACTTCTTCTTTTATTTTAAGCGCTACGTCGGGTTTCATTCGATGCAACTTTTGTTTTACAGGTTTCATTCCTGGAATTAATGGTATAGTGTGTTGAGCTACTTCTCTGCTAATGCCTGGCATATCTTCATATGACCAAGCAAATACATCGATAAATTCTTTAAGCAAGTTAATTTAATCAGTTCTTTCTTGTTTGTTCAGTGTTAGTCCGATTTTAACTTCTCTTTTATGAGTTGAATCATTTGAGATGTCAACTGTTTCAGTCTCTTCAATTACCGGTGTTTTCATTTCAAGTGTTTCCATTGCTTTAATAATTTCTTTATCTTTTTCATCGTTAGCTAAGCAATGTTCGTCATCTTGGGTTAGGGAAGAACACGAGAAGTAAGAAGAATGAGCGATATTATTATACTCTGAGATCATTACATCAAATAGTGATATGTCCTCAAGGACTGGACCACTAACTATCCTAAGAGAAGAAATAGGAAGGGGAGGCATTATAGCTAAAGACTTAGAAGATTCTACAGGGAAAGACTCAGACTCAGACTCTGACTCTGACTCTGACGGTTCTTCAAACATCGGCCCTTGCCCTGTCGTGATTGATATCTTCCTTCCACTCGGAGTAGTCACCTTGATAGTCTTGCGCCACCCTTGCAGTGATCCTTCAGCTGGAGTAATTAGCTTTGAGGGGTCGAAGTTTTCGCTTTGTAGGACCGTTTGAATGAGTGAAGAGTTATCTTCCTCATAAACTGACTCATTCTTTTCTCGCCCAAACAGTAATTCCATGACGTTAAAGTCAAAGCATGGGGGTGCTTTCTCCTTATGGACGGGAGTTGGGATTTCATCAGTGAAGTAGCAATCCAAGAAAATCTCGAATCCTGGTTGTCGTATGCCATTTATAACAAATGGTTCGGGAAATTCATGGCATGGATAGTCCTCTCCTTCTTTTATAAATTGACCATTAAGCGTAAGAGGGTACTGATCCATTGGAATTGCTTTCTTTTGAATGCGAGCGTCCCTACGTGCTTTCAATTTGTCCTGGGCTCGCTTGAGATCTTTTCGAGTCGGTTCGAAACCAAGTCCGAAAGTATCTAGTTTAGGGAGGCCAGGTGACTCTATCGATTTTGCTATCCCTTTCTTCTTTCCTAAGGTCATCCCCGGGAAGTGTCCTTGTTTCTTCAGCATGGTGTTGATAATCATGTTGGAATGGGGGTCGTGGCAAAGAGATGTCCTTTCATCCTCTTGGATTAAGGAGACTTCTTCGTTAAAGCCCCATAGGTCTTCATCATCTTCGTCGTGCTCCACGTTGATGATTGGATTCTCTATTGATTTGATCCTCATCGGCGAAGCATCAATAGTGATGGGGATTCCTCCAACTATGGCTTTCACTTTTTGGTGGAGAGATGAAGGGACGGCCTTTAGATCATGGAGCCAAGGGCATCCTAACAACAGATTGAATGAGGCTTTGATGTCTACCACTTGAAAAGTAGTAGCATGTTCTATTGCTCCTGCCGTCACATTTAGGGTTATTTTGCCAAGAGCTTGACGTCGAGTATTATCATAAGCTCTTATTCCTTGTGTGGACGGAGTTAAATCCTCATCCCTTATGCCAAGCATCCTTGCAGTCCTAAGTGGACAGACATTAATAGCCGATCCATTGTCTACAAGAGTCATGGGAACATTCATCCTTTTGCAGACTACCGTGAGGTTTAACGCCTTGTAGTGTTTGTCACCTTCCGGGGGTAAATCTTTATCAGAGAAGGTGATTAGATTAATCGGACTAGGGAGGTCACTCGTGAGGAAGTTAGCTAGTCCCTCAGGAGTGGTGTCAGAATCTATCCCGATTTTATCCAAGGCATTCGTCACAGCTAACCTATGTTCTCGAGATGTTGCCAGAAGCTTCCATACGTTCATCTCAACTTTTTTCTTCTTGAATTGTTTAACGATGTCATTGTCTTCGATGATAAGTATGGGAACTTGTTGTACAGTAGGCATAGGTTGTGTTGAAACGGGAGGTTGCATTCTCCCGGATCTTGTGAGGACGTCTAATGATGAATCTTCTTCAGCCCAAATGTCGTCAGTGGTGTATGATACAGAAGGTGAAGGTCCTACTATGTCTTTTAGATAGACATCTTCTTCATCACTGTCCCATACTCCATTAATATTTATGTCCTCTTCTTGTTGAACTTGGACTAATTCCTTTTTATCAATCATTTTCTGCACCAAATCCTTGAACTTGAAGCAGTTTTCTAGGGTGTGTCCTCCTGACTGATGGTACTTACAGTAATATCTATCTGTCCTTTTTAATGATTCAAATGGTCTCGGTTCGAGAGGTTTGACCTTGCCACTCTCGGAGAGCATTTCAAACATTTGTGCATACGGGATCCCAATTGGAGTATAAATTTTATTGCTTTTCTTGGGTCTTTCGGTGACTTGTAAGGGAAAGTATTTTGCCTCATAAGTCGTTTTTACTGGTGTGAATTTTCTCTTAGGTTCTTCATCATATTTCTTGTGAAGTTCGTTCATAATTTTGAGAGTTTCACGTAACAGTTGCGATGTCTCCCTCATAAACAGTATGAGCACTCGTATGTCTACCTCATTTGCTGGTTCTAGAAGATTATCTTTGACATCGAAAAAGATCTCTTCTTCTTCCTCTTCGACATTGGTTGCTTTGACAGGCTTAATAAGAGATGAGGGGTCAACTTCGCTTTCTTCATCGGAGATAGCCAAAGTGTGAGCGTGAGGTGCATTGTCAATACTCGGCTTCTTACTGGCAGGGGGCAATGGCAGCTTGTTACTGTCAATTAGGTCTTGGATAGCTTCCTTAAGCTTCCAACAGCTTTCAGTAGAATGGCCCCTACCTTAATGATATTTGCAATGTGCATTGGGGTTCCAGTTAGGCGACCTCTTCTCAACTGGTGGATCTCCAAATGGTCCAATGGGAGTTATAAGACCTTTTGCATTTAATCGATCAAATGCGGTGTCATAACTCATGCCAATAGGAGTGAAGTTTCTCCTAAATGATTTCTTTTGTCCTTGGTTGTTCATGACGAGGACTTCTCCTAGATTAAAGGTGCTAACATTATTTGAGTGGGCGGTTTTGGAAGAAGAAGGATTGTCGCTCTTCTTTCCTTTCCAGCCACTGTTGGAGTTATTGTTGGCAGCTTTAGATTTATCCAAGTCATCTTCAATATTAATCCCAATATCATAAACAACCTTAAATGTATGAAGGTTATTTTGATATTTAAGATGTTTTGAATATTTTTCTTGGAGGTTTTTAATGAACAGTCTCACGGACTCTTTTTCACTTGGTACCTCAATCATTTTAGCTGGAATTACTGTTATTTGAGTGGGTGGTCAAGAAAGGAAGGACGATTAATCAAAGAGAAGACTTTCTTATCGATACCCTTGATACTCATTATTGTTTCAAATGCTCTTAGATGGAAGTAGGGGTTATCGATTGCCCTAAATTTTGGGATGTCGTTGGCACTGAACTTCTGCGGAAGAAGATCTTTATCCACCGAGACCCCTTGGGATGTAAGTTCTTGAAACTTGTAGTCGCTGGACCACTTGCTTAGGCTTTCTTGCATGAGGTCTATTTGTTGTTGCTTCACGGGATCCTCGATCTTAAGTGCGAGAAGCTTCAGTGTCTCAGTTACAGTAGCCAGTTGGTTCTTGAGATCGTTAACTTCTTCCTGAGTTTCCATTATGACTCTTGCTTTCCTCTTGCAGGCTATAGGTTTGTCAAAAAGTTGGACTTGTACGAAGAGGTTATCTTTGATTAATCGTCCTTCCTTTCTTGACCACGCGCTGTAAATTAAGCCAATTTGCGTTTTAATTACTTGACTCGAATCAATTTGACTTTATGGTTTTTATTTTAAAAAAAAGTATGCATATTTTTAGGGAGCAATAATGTACATGTGTTTAGGGAACTAAGTATTATTATTTATTGGAGGATTAATATCCGACTTACCCCCCTAAAAAAAATGACGAAAAATATCGCGCGCACACAGGACTCTCTTAATCATGGTCAAAACATGTGTATTGGTGTGTGTATTGAGTGTAAGTGACATGTTTGGACTCTTGTGTAAGACCATGGGACTTAGTGCCTAAACTCGAATATTAATTTAACTAAGCATTACAATCAGCAAAGTTAATCGAGTCAAACAGAAAACTGACTAAATAGACATTAGGTGATGACTCGACAAATAATCCGAACTGTCGGCCAAGCGACAGGACTGGCGTCACAGTATGGTGATTGGCGCCAGACTTTTTAGTAAATGTCTGGCGCTACACACCATACAGTGGCGCTACAACTCAGACTTTGGCACCAATATTGGAGCTTTGGTATGGGACTGTTTTCGGTATTATTAGTCAACTGGGGTATGCCTAAAGTCGTACTAGGTCAATTCCGATTAAAAGAAGAAAAAAAACTTTATTGACTCAAATTAATTAATTAATTAATTAATTAGGCAAAGTTCTGTAAGTCATTAATTATAATCTCAACACAAATCAACAAATGGTTAAGAGGAGCATAGGATATATATGCACAACAAATAATGCACAATTAGTCAAGTAGGCACAACATGATGCAATGAGTTCGCAACCTAACCATGGCTCTAGTTCTCTAAAGTTCGGGATATGGTTTAGTCAAACAGGGTCAATGGTTAATTGTCCAGATGCATCGCGTAGAAGCCTAACCGTGAAGGGTTAACGCGTGTGGATAGGACACCGCGAGTTTTTAGAAAAAACTCACTTCCATGGTTTGGTGAATTCAACCTCTCAGATGTACCCTTTGTTTCCAGGAGCGTTCAATCGGGTAGATAGAGCATGAATTCCCAGAGGGTTATGTCCATATGTAGAACACATATAGGTTTCAGAAAAGTGAGAAAAAATTCAATCAGGAAGCAGGATCGAGCAAACAATACGAAAAACCGGTCGAAATTAGAACGCATATTTCTGGCTCGGTATTGGGGGAAATTGGCGCCAGCAAACAGAGACTGGCGCCAACTTTTAACTGTAGCGCCTGGCGCCAATACTGGCGTCTGGCGCTACGGCTAAAAAATTTGGCGCCAAGCTCTGGCCCCTAACGCTACTTCCCACATGCCTCAGCAGCTTTCTGTGCTCAATAAAATCATCCAGTTTCGCGCGGTGTTATTTCAGTCCTAGTTGTGAAAGACATTTCTCAAATTTCCTACGTGTAAAATCCTTATGTTTTTTGACTCATTACGGATGGTCTTTCAAATGAGAACCTTTTTATGCATATGACACAACGTTAATCAAAATTACGCACATGAAATACTTAGAACTTTTCGAGTCTCATCCACTCATTCTAAATCATTGCCGAAACAAATTCAGGAATTAAAATAGAAATCCTCCCCAGTGGAGTCGCCAAAAACTGTAGGGAATAGTTTCAAGCCTTTAAAAATCCCACTAGATTGAACCCCACTGTGATCATACATTAAAGTACGGTGGCGTTTAAAAGGGAAGAAGATAGAGCAAAAGAGCCGCCAACAAGTTTTTTAAGGAACTTGTAAACCGTTCACGAGATGAAGGTTACACCCCTTAACGATCCAAGAGATCGTCAACTCCATAAGGTCATGAACCAAATAAGGGTTCGGGGATGATGGTACAAATCCAACCTAAAAGAGATTGAACCTGCCTTAATAATAGGCCTCTACTTTATTCTGCTCGTATTCATGTGCGCTTTCTGACTAACATGCAATCAATAGATTAACCCTAAACCTGTTTATCTATGTTGGTTGAATATTAATGCACACATAAACTATTATTGGCGATCACTTGAATTATAATCATAATTAACCTAACAAGATTATTAATTATCTTATTAAGCGTGACTGCAAATACCAATTCCCTTTAACATGCAATAAAGGTGATCAAGCAATAACAATATATAATAAAATAATAATATGTACATAAAATAGAAATCATTCTAAATCATTGCCGAAACTAATTCAGGAATTAAAATAGAAATCCGCCACAGTGGAGTCGCCAAAAAACTGTAGGGAATAATTTCAAGCCTTTAAATCCCACTAGCTTGAACCCCACTGTGATCATACACTAAAGTACGGTGGCGTTCAAAAGGGAAGAAGATAGAGAAAAAGAGTCGCCAACAAGTTTTTAAGGAACTTGTAAACCGTTCACGAGGTGAAGGTTACACCCCTTAACGATCCAAGAGATCGTCAACTCCATAAGGTCATGAACCAAACAAGGGTTCGGGGATGATGGTACAAATCCAACCTAAAAGAGATTGAACCTGCCCTAATAATAGGCCTCTACTTTATTCAGCTCGTATTCATGTGCGCTTTCTGACTAACATACAATCAATAGGATTAACCCTAAACCTGTTTAATCTATGTTGGTTGAATATTAATGCACAAATAAATCTATTATTGGCGATCACTTGAATTATAATCACAATTAACCCTACCAAGATTATTAATTATCTTATTAAGCGTGATTGCAAATAAAAATTCCCTTTAAACATGCAATAAATGTAATCAGGCAATAAAGAATAATAAATAATCAAGCAACATAAAAATAATGATGACAATAATAATTATAATCATCATAATAAAATAATCATCAATTGTAACGATTATAATCATAATCATGTTAATGTTAAAGCATAATAAAAATGGCAAGATCCTAGGCATGATACTAACAAGATTAATAACAAACCCTAGCATGTCACTAAGCAATAAAAATCAAAGCTTTATCCCTAACATGATACTAACATGAATTAATATTAGGAAGAACATAGGAAGCATCACAACAATCATATTTGATATTAAAATTACCCTAGACATGATACTAGGAATTTATTGTAACAATCTAAACATGATGTCTACATCATAATATCGATTAATCAATTAAAGTACTTACTTTGATGCCTCGTACCTCTTTCTAATAACAAAATACACACGTCAGTAACTTCAAGGAAAAAAATAATCAAAACAATTAAATTAAATAATTGAAAGAGAGATTTGGGACCAAACCCTCAGAAATTAAACCTTTCACGTTTAGGGCGAAGGCAACTTCGAATATGGCTAGGTGTCTCTAGATCTTGTGAATGCGGAATTTTGTATGAAAAAGCAAGAAAGAATTGAAGAAAGAAAAGAATGCTAAAGAACTAATGTTTGTTGAGAATTGATGAACGAGAGATGTAGATGATGAATGATTGTAGATGAATGAATTGTAAATGAAAGCTTGCGAATGAAGAGAATTCGTTCCTTTTTTTTTCCAAAATGGAGTTTTTAATACGATATTTATAGAGAAAATCAGCCAAAAAAGATAACTTAACAAAACAGAGTCTGACGATCGCAAAACAGGATTGGCGCCAACCCAGGCTAGCTGGCGCCAGGCACCGGTGGCTAGCGCCAGGCGCCAACGGCTAGCGCCTGGCGCCAAGCCTGGTTCCAGGCGCCAAGGCCTAGGGTTGGACGCCAAAGTGGATTTCAACGCGTTTTCGAAAATCTGATAAATTTTCCGTACTGGAAGATAAAATAATATAATTTCTTCGAAAATGCTATTTGATCTTAATTAAAACTCTGAAAAGTCAACAAAGTCAACTTATCAATGCTAATTGAATTAGGAATGAAAAGAACCTTCTAGAAGATTCTAGAAGACTAAAACCATTCCTAATTGCATTAGGAATGATAAATCACATTTGGCCCTCCCCTAGATCATTGGGCCGTACATAAAGTTCAAACCGGGCCCAGTTTAGTAAATTGGCCATAACTTCCTCAATATTCATCGGAATCGGGCTTATAATATATCGTTGGAAAGGTCTTTGCAAGCCCTATCCAACTACACCACTATTGGACCCATATCATGGACCAACCAAACTGGATTGACTATTTTCTTAAAATAAAGTTTTCTAAAATAGGGAGAAAAGAAAAGAAATAAACTTTCCGCTACACTAGACCTTTCCACACTTCGTTTCATTCGATTATGATTCTACGTGAAAGGTACTCATCACCGGGTTTGGTTTTGGGGAGACACAAATGGGTGTCTACAAATTGCTAAATAGGTTTAAAGTTATATATGATAGAAATAATTAAACCATTTCTATATATACAAATTGTCTCTAATATGTCAATTAATTTGAAAGAAAATAAACATTGCATGCGGAAGATCCAAAGGGATGGACTTTCAATATCATTGGATGAATCCATTGATATATGTAAATATCATTCTTTTTTTTTGAAATAAATGTTAATATCATTCTAATTTGAAAGTATTGACAAAGTCACCATTTAGAGAAATGATGATGCGAACTCGAGGTTGAATACATATCGATGTATGAAAACCAAAGGTTTAAAGGCTAGAGATGGACAATGAAACTTCATTTGTGATACGATCACTACTTGTGCTTAGTTGAAGCATAAGAGTGAAAATTTTGAAAATTTCAAAATGTTCAGTATGAAGTTCTGTATCAACTTGACAAGATAATGATTACATTACAATATGATTGTAATTGTGAAAATTTAAGTCAGGACATGTGCTTGGCAACACATTTAAAGTGTTGCGATATGACCGTAATAATGAGAATTTAAGCCAAGACCTTGATCAACATCCAAGAGTTGTGAAATCGTTTTACAACAAACTCCGAAAGAAAACCTTATGAAGTGTTTATGAAGAGAGCTATCAATCTATATGAGATATATTTTGATAATGGATGAAAGTTACCTATCTTCCAACCATTGTTCAAGGGATATACTTTTAAAATAAGCTACCAAACTAAACAAACTACATAGGTCAAATCAAATTGTAGCAAAGGCTTCATATGTGATATGGATAAGAAAAGTTCTTATTAAGTTTTTCTACAAAGTAAGGAATAAAAGTTGTATTAAATCGTTTAATGCACGATCAATTCCTATACAGAGCACGGGGTACTACTACACAAATCATACTTAGCACAAAATTTTTGTTGCTCAAGTAGGTGCCATTATGGAAAATTGTTCCAAAAGGTCAAGTGGGAGTAGTGTAAATCTCAAAAGAGTTCGAGAAAAGCAACAAACAAACATGGTTCAAACCATGATTGGTTCCCAATGCTGAATATGCCTCTTCAAAAGGCAAGTGGGAGTATAAAATCTCGAAAGTTCGAGAACCTTACAAAGTTCAAGAAATGGGAATTCGAAAATCTTGAAGAAATTCAAGAACTAATCGAATAAAAGCAACAATTTGAACATGATTCACCTCATGTAATGAATGAAAACGCGTGGTCTCATTGAGTGTAATGAGAATAATAACCAAGTATCGAAGGTAGTACATTCCAAGTGCACATCCTCTATTGTCATTTCTCATTGAAAGCTAAACAAAGTTGTTGTATGAGTTTCAATTGTTGCATCAAAAACCCACTATGATGACTAGCATATATAAAACTTAGCCAAAGAAATATGATTTCATATTGACTAAGAGTTCTAAAATATTCATTTTGGAACATGATGATCATGCAAGTAATAAAGATGATTTGACAAGTTATAACTCCAAGTGGTTTAAAACCAAGAAATCTGAAATAGATTCTAGGTCTGTAAGCAAGTGTATGACACTTGAATAATTTGCCTAATTGAGTAAGACTCATTGTAAGCAAATAAAGCAGACAAGAAAGAAAAAAAATTTCTAACTAAAGCATAGACTTGTAAAGGATTCAACAAATTTATAGTATGACTATGACTACGATAAAACGTATACATTAGTCAGGTTGCAAAGCTCTATTAAAGATATTTTAATGGTTTCTACCTTATGAGATTTAATAGATTGATTTCAAAACACTTTCTTAAAATTGTTCATGAAAAAGATTTGTATATGATACAATCAAAATTTGAAGATCTAATAATCCTAAGGATGCATAGCATCATAGAGTTAATATTCTTAATTATGTGAGTTAATCAAATCGTTTGATGTTCTCGTAAAATGAAGAAAAGGTCTTATGTATACAAGATGTTTAGTGGGAGCTATGAAGCCTTCTTGGTCTAGTACAGAGATCAATTATTCATTGCTTGAAGGGTCAAGTAATGGCTGATGTATTTTGTATGAAAAACCTGGAAGAGGAAGATGAGTACATTTGGGATTCAAGATCTATACAGATAGGTCTCGAAGGATGCTTGAGCTTGGCTAAGAAGCTTATATTGATAAGATTCTTATGAGATTCAACATTATATTGAAAGGAGTTTCAATCCCATGTAACATGACACGTTGCTTAATGATTCAATGCTTTGAGAAAGGTTGGTGAAATTAAGGTTATGAGTGATGATCCTCATGCAATATGCAAAGGATGCATCATGCATGTCATGGACTATACTCGTCTATTTGATTCACGCGTTTTTAAAAGTGATGATAGATTTCAATCGAAATCCAATATAACGTTGGAATACAAATTAAAAATTCCTAAGTTCCTTGCGAAAGGGCGAAGGAAAATTCTTAGTGTATGGAGGTGAATATTATTATAAAATTTAGAAATTGTAAAAATTCATGTTTATGAGAATGTCTCATGAACTCTACTTACTAAACCCCTTCCATGACCAAGGTATGAGAGTCATACTAAGGTTTTTGGATTGCAACAAGTTATGTAATTTTGGTTGTGTATGTTTTGAGAAAGCATATTACATAACTAATACATTAACTTGCAGAATTATGTTTATCAATTGAAACAAAGTTCCAATCTTATTTAATTATGGTTTTAAAAACTAAATAAAATGTCCAAAATAATTATAAATTGATGGGCTCATCAGGTTGATGACCTGGTGAATGGAACCCCACAGGAGAACTAAATTCATATATTATTTAAGTTCCTAGTTCGAAATCATTAAACTAGACATAAATGGTGCCAATTAATGGACTAGCGTGTTAAGATTAATTGGATAGCGCAGTTTCATGGGCTATAGGGGCATAATAGTGATGCTCGGTCAATCACATGAATATGCATGAATGATGCATGATCGAACTATAGACCTACTTTGAAGTTCAAGTATAGAGCTTTCGGATATATTAGTGGATTCCTTTGACATGAGTGGAACATTGATTTCATTCTATGGATGTTATGGCTGTGGTGCACTCAAACGTCTGTCCGTAACTGGAGATTATAAAGGGTGTGTTCTCGGTTATTTTAGAAGTTGAGTGGGAGCTTTGGTTGCCACAAGATTGGATTGAGTCTACCTATGTGTCTTTTGGCCCCTTGAAGAGGGAGAATTCAAAAAATGCATGGTCGTGCTCAAATGGTTTACATAGTGACCATTTGTTTTGTAATTCTTACTCAGATTTCAAGAAATGATTTGTAGATTAATATGATCACGACATGAGATGCAATCATATTATCAAATCGACACACATAAACTTAAGGAATTTGAATATTGTGCACTTGTCTCAGACAAGTGGGAGATTGAAGGAATTGTCTCTTCGATAAGTGCAATTACTAGATATATCAAGGATCTCTATTATGGAGATAATATGTTCGTTTTTTTAGGTCGTCATCATCTGTTTCTAGACTATGAGCGATGATCTTTAGACTAGTCAAATGGTCCAAATCCCGCTAAAATGGATCCTATGAGGTCACACACAAGGGTATTGGGTTAAGCAAGTTAGAGGCCCATTAATGGGCCTCATGAGCAATTAATTAATCATGAATTAGATTGGGCTAGAATAGTTAGATTAGAATTAGATTTTGGGCTTTTGACATGGACTCTTATTTAGAGATGAGATCTATAAACAAGATCTATGTTTAGGGTTGCATGCAAGTAGTCATAATCAACTTACAGTAGATTTTGACATCAAGGCAACCAATCCCAAAACCCTAATCCTCTCTCTAACTCACGACCCTCACTTCCCCCCTTCATCCGTTCGGTTGTCTACCCCTTGGTGGCGCGTGTGGTGGTTTGTGGTGGTTCATGGCTGGTTCGTTGCTCTCTCTTCTCCGTAGAAGGTCAATTGAAGGGTTCAATTGCAACTAACTAGCATTAGTGGAGGTCTTATTCCATGCCCGTGGACCAAGTAGAGGAATCACGTTTGAGGTTCTTTATCTCCCATTGTTCTTGCTCGATCGCACATGGAATCACGCTTCAAAGGTATAATTATGTGTTGTTTATGTGTTATGCATTAGATCTTGGGATTAGGTACTGTATGAATATGATTCATGTTTATTCCGCAATAAGTACCTATAAACTCCTACAATTTGTGCAACAGTTCTGGATTTCTTGGAGAACAGAAAACTGCTGAGATAGATTAACACCACCTCTATTACTTTAGTTCCAAAAACTAAGTGCCAGGGAGTGTTGCTGAGTTTAAGCCCATTTCGTGTTGCAATGTGTGATATAAGGGCATATCTAAGGTGTTATGTGAGAGATTGAGACATATACTTCCTCATATAATTGCTGAGAATCAAAGTGCATTTGTGCATAGTACGTCATAGTGCATAACATAATGGTTTGTCAAGACTTGGTTAGGCATTATGGAAGAGCAAATACAGCTGCAGGTTGCTTAATCAAGCTGGATTTAAAATGGGCATATGATACAGTGGAATTGAACTTCATAAAAGAGATGTTGCAGGCTTTAAAATTTCCCTATAGCTTCATTGACATGATCATGTTTTGTGTTAGAGCCCCTAGATTTTTTTTGATGATTAATGGGGGTCTTCATGGTTTTTGTGAAGCAAAAAGAGGGTAGAGACAGGGTGACCCACTCTCTCCTCTGCCTTTTGTCCTCTATATTAAATACTTGTCCAGAATTTTGAAGGTTGTGAGTGGCATGGAGAAGTTCAAGTTTTACCCAAGGTGTAAAGCTATATATGGGTTTGACTTACTTGTGTTTTGCTAATGACCTTATTTTGTGCTATAAAGGGGAGGTGTAGTCTATTAAGTTGATGATGAAAGGTTTTGAAGTTTTTTCTAAGGCAACTGGTTCAAAAGCTAGCCCTGAGAAAACTTCAGTTTACTGCACTGAGATGAGTGAAAACATGGTGAATGAGGTGTTAGACATTACTCGGATTGGGAGGGGTACTATGCCTTTTAGGTACTTAGGGGTGCCAATTTTCTCAAAGAGAATTTCTGCAGTTAAATGTGAGCATCTGATAGACAAAATCTGTGCTAAAATCAAGATTTGGAGTTCTAGAAATCTCTCTTTTTCTGCTAGAGCTGTTTTGATAAACTTTATTTTGATGAGTATCCAGGTTTACTAGGCTCAAATTATAATACTTCCTAAAGCTATCTTTGAGAGCATTAAAACCATCTGTAGGAACTTCCTATGGCATGTGTAATCCCCGTATTTTTAAATATATTATAAATGAAATTTAATTTTATTTATAATATTGATGTGTTTTTTTGCGTAATTTAATTTCAAAATATTCAAATTATTAAATTGTATTGAAAATTATTTTGTTACAAATTATTTTATGAACCTTCATTATATAATCTATTTCAATACAACTAAAGCTAAGTCCATTTCATTCATTTGGCCCATCAATTTTATGAGACCCAATCTTACTATTTACCCTACAACATTCTCCCCTGTAAATACCCCATTAATCCCCAAAATTTTGCCACACAAAAGGTTAGTTCTATTTTTCCTTCTCCTTTATTTTATTTTATTTTATTTCATTTTCCTTTTCCTTTATTCTTCCTATCTTTTTTTATTTTATTTTATTTTTCTTTTTCTTCTTTCTTCCTACTTGAGAATTAACTCACTACTCTCCCCACCTAACGGCCGAACCCACCTGCTGCCGCCGCCGCCTGGTCGCCGGCGACCACCCAGCCGGCAGCCACCGCAACCACCTTTTCCCCTTTCTTCCTCTCCTTCTTTTCCCCTTATTTCTATTTCTATTTGCATAATTATATAAGTATTGTTTTGGGTTTTTGATTTAATTGTTTGAAATTGACATAATTAGTATCAAATCTATATTTTGATGGTAAAAAGGTTATAATTTCAAATTATATACATGTTTTAATTTTTAGATTTCTGTTCGTTAATATTAATCCCGTTTTAATCCCGATCAGGTTCTAAACTCATCCGATTTTGATTAAAAACAGTAGTGTTTTCCATGTGGAAACAACGGTTTAAGCAAGACTCACTACCCCTTTCGTGGCCAAATTCAGCTTCTAAATATGATTTTTGGGCAGTTTTTGATTTTTAACAAAAATTTTTTTATGCTTTAAATTTTATCCTAGATTTTAAGAGATAATTTAATGTTTCTTTGGATAATTAAAGTATTAAGATGTATTTTGATGAAGTTTTAAAGGGTTTTTGATTGGTTTAAAATGCTGGAATTTTATTTAAAGTAGTATAGTTGTGATTTTAATAAAAGGGTGTGATTACCCATTAAAAGGGGAGATTATTAGGGGTTTTAAAATAATTTTCAGATTTTTTATTAGACTTTAAACTTGCTGTGATTTCATGTATAAGAGTGTATTTTAAGGTTTTTATGAAGGAAATATAAAGAACTATATATAAGCCTTTAATTTCAACTAAAGGGAAGGTTTTAAAGTGTTGTTTAATTGGATTTTGAAGGTTTTAAAGTAAGTTAGTATTGCTGTAAATTTGATTGCTTGGGTATTGATTGAGATCTTATTGTTTGGTTTAGGAGATGACTTTTATTGAAGGTGATTTCTAGTTAGTAAAGTGGCATACCAATTTGTTTATTCAAGGTACATACAAGTTACGAAACCTTGCTTTTAGGTGCATGTTTAAGGACAGATCGAGAACTTAGTATCATGTATAAGGATGACTGGGTTAAATTGTTTGGTTATACATTGTGAATTTCATATGATGTGCACTATTTTATATTGCAAGTATTATTTGTGCTCTAATTATGCAAGGTGCGTGCGTTTAGAGGCAAAGGTATGTGATTGGTGTAAAGATTAATTTATTACTCATTCACGATTATGCAAACAGGATGAGTAAAGGAAGAATTCAAGTCTTATAAGACGATGTTAAGGTTTTGGGGTGCCTTATGCACTCAAGGTGTTTATACACCGAGGTAATAAAGGAATAAATAATAAATGTTTCTTGTCACTAACAAATCAAGAATTGAAATTGGAAACTTGTCTTACTTGATTGAATGGATATTGGATTGATTGTATTGTTTGCATATGAGTCATCACCAAGTCTAAACTTGTAAATCACGTAAAGTGCAAGATGGATGAGCAATAAACTCTGGATTGGTGCACATCTGGAGTAATGACAATCAGGGGTTGGGGTACATGGGGTATTAGCCGTCTGATCTACAAGTCTCTTATTTCAAAAATATTTTCTGAAAACTAGGAGTTAGGTGAGATCTCATACTAACTACGGTCACGGAGTCGCGCCCGTGGTCGTTGGATGTTTATTGATGTTTTAGAAAGGAGGCATGGGGTTTTTCTTTTATTGATGTTCCAAATGGAGCATGGGTTGGACAACCTTGTCTATTGCGTAATTCAATGAATAAAAATAATGATTTACCTATTATTAAATTGATGGAGTCTTAATAAATTTGATAGTTGAGTCGTGTGTTGAGTCTATAATTTAATGATGTATGATGATTTATTATTAGTAGCATGTTAGGGATTTCTTATTTTATTTCGCAGCTTCTATGTACTCAGCTTTGCTGATTGCGTGCTTTATGTGTCTTTCTTTGGTCATGGCCTTCGCCTTTCAATGACCCTGTGATGATCCAATTTTTACACTTGTAATATTGGGGAGCAGATTAACCACAGGTTCTTACACATGCAACATCCGTTTCTAGTTGGTGGGATCTTGAGTGGAGAGTTGGTTATTTTTCTTATTTTTATTGTTATTTACTTATAAAGTTATTTAAACTCAACTTTACTTTCATACTATTTTTATTGGTTTAAGTTTTGAATAAGGGCCTTAAGAGTTCCAAGTTTTAAGATTTAATTTGGTTTTGGTTATTGGTTTTGAAACTTATATATACTTGATTTAGTTTTTCCGCTGCTATTTTCTTAAAAAGCCTTAACGTTTGAACACGTGGCAGTAGCACGCCAGTAATTCTCTTGAATATTGTTCAGGGTCCTCACAGGTTTAAAGAGAGAATTATTGGGGTGTTACAGCATGGGAAGGACATCACTAAGCCTGGGAATATTGCCTGGGATAGAATCTGCTGCAAGAGGAAAGAATGAGGATTGAGTATACAAAATGTTGAAATTTGAAATTTAGCTGCAATGGGGAAGCATGCATGGGCCATTGCTCATAAACATGATAATCTCTGGGTAAAATGGGTTAATTCTGTCTATATTAAAGGGCAGAACTAGATGACCTATAAGCCTAGAGCATATTGCAGCTGGTACTGAAAGAAAGTGTGTGAAGTGAAAGACAAGCTGCAAAGTGTGTACAACCACTTTTGGGCAGGGGAAATATAGTATAAAGAAAAGCTATGAACTTCTCACTGTATTAAAGGATAGATGTAGGTTGGCTTCTTTGGTTTGGGAAAGGGAAGTAGTTCCTAATTAAGCATCAGTTTATTAGATGGATGGCCATACAAAGAAGACTGAAGACTAGGGATAGATTGCACATACATGCTCAGCAGAATGAGAAGCTGTGTCTGCTATGTGCTAAGGTGCCAGAAACTCATGATCATCTATTCTGGAATTGTAAATACAGCATCACTATGTGGACTAAGGTGAGAAATTGGATTGGTTTTGGTCTTGAGAGATTGTATCTGAATAATGTTAGAATTTGCAACGAAATCATGTCAAGATTTTAGAAAAGTGTTGTGAATACTTGTGTCTTGGTTGTGCTTTACCAGATTTTGAGGGTGAGGAACACAGCTTTCAAGGATCTGAAGATTATGCATATACTTGTAATAGCCAGGCAGCTCAAGAGTGAAGTGAAAGTTAGGCTTCTTAGTGTTAATAGTTCAAAGCTAAATGTACAGAATAGAGAGTGGTTGGAAGCTTTGTCTATATAAGGAGTTGTATAGTACTTTTGTTGTATAGAGGTTGTTATAGGCTATGTGTTTTCAGCCTATGTACCTTGTATTCTTGGAAAACTTAAGTGTTTTCCATATTAGGTGAAATAAAACTTCTTATTTACTGAAAAAAAAAAATAGGAGTTGAACTGAACTAAACTAAACTAAACTGAGATTAAATGAATATTTTATGAGAGAGGGAAATTAGGAGTTGAACTGAACTCAACTGAAATTACGCTGAAGTGAACAGGCCCTAAGTAATTTTTATTCACAATATACTCAACTTTTTTTTTCAAATTCACCAAAAAACACTTGAGTTTCAAAAAATTATCACCAAATGCACGGTTGTCATTTAAAATAAATAAATTTTACGGAATTTTCACCAAATACCCCTGATTTATTTTTTTATTCACCATATATCCATGAAAATTTTTAAATTCACCATATGCCCCGAATTTTACAAAAAAAAATGTTACAAAATACCCAAATGACTGACGGACGTTAACTCTGTTAGTCATTTAGGCTTAATTTTCCTTATGGCAACCTATAATTGGCATTTATATTATTTTAATTTTAAAGTAAATATTTAATTAATTATCAAAAAAATAGAACAAATGAAAAATTTTAAAAAAAAACCCACCAACGACCAGCCCAGCCCCGGCCGCCACCATGTCCTTGCCGGCGCAAATTTCGCCTAAAACCTTGCGCCGGCGCCACCGCCAATCCGAAACCCCACCAGCCGTATTCCTTGAACCACCCATTTCCCAAATCTAAAATCGCCTCCTCCTTTCTCCTTCAAAAATCCCTCCCATCCCCACCGTCGACGCCCAAACTCCCATCCCCGCGCCAGGGAATCCAAAGCGCCAATTCCCCTGCCACCTCCATCCTTCTTCCATTCGTTGATAAAATCCTCAGGCTACTCAGCTCTATTAGTCTTGGACTGATTCAGGATCTGTTATTGCTGAACCACTTCAACGGAACCCTAAATTTTTTTTAAAAAACAATCCCTAAATTGAAACCATAGTGTAGACACCCATTTGTGCCCCAAAACCAAACCCAGTGATGAATATCTTTCGCGTCAAACCATAATCGAATGAAGTGAAAGTGTGAAAAGTCTAGTGTTGCGATTGTTTTTATTTATAAATCCTTCTTTCTGTTTTCGAAAACCAACTCTATTTTATGAAAATAGCTAATCCAGTTTAGTTTGGTCCGTAACAAGGGTCCAATAGTAGTGTAGGTTGATAAGGCTTGCAAAGAGCTTTCCGACAATATATTATAAGCCCAATTTCGATGAATATTGAGAAAGTTATGGCCAAAATACTAAACTGGGCCAAAACCGGATTTTACTTACGACCCAATGATCATGTGAAGGGTCCAAAGGTTTAATCCTATTCCTAAACTAATTAGGATTGATTAGAATCTTCTATAAGATTCTAAAAGATCTTAATTATCCTTTTTTGAAAAGATAGGATCAAAGAGTTTGAATTTGAATAAAACTTTCCTTTTTTAAGTCCTAATTCTATTCGGATTTAAAGATGTCCAAAGACAGTCAGATTTTATTTTTTTGCCTCATATTTTTTATCCAAATTTTATATGGTTGGATAGATCTTGAAATTATCTTTCCAATGATATATTATAATACTAATTCCGAACTATAACGAAAAAGATATGAAAGTAATACGAAACTCTATCCAAAACTGACGCCCTTCCACTATTTTGGCTATATTTTTTTATCTACAATTTATTTTAATCTGATTCTAATTGCATTGGAAATTAGACTTCAAGAGCTTTCCAACGACATATTATATGCCTTATTTGGACTACTGGATCAAAAGATATGATAAAAACAAAATCCGCAAAAAACTGTCTTTGACGCAAAACGACAGACCTTGTCGCGTGGCGACAGCTCGCGACAAATTTGGTTTGTTGGCGACAGCGTGGATTTTTATTCCTTATCAAATTCTACCTATTTTTCGGACTATTTTCCTATAAATAGGGTCCCTGGACCTCCGTTTTCAATCATCAACTCTCACCAAGGATTCCTTGATTCTCTCTCTCTTTCTAAACTAGCTTTCATAAACACAATTACGCACTCATTAGATCTAGAAATACCTAGCCAATCAAGTTCGAAGTTGCCTTCGCCCTAGACGTGAAAGGTTTATACTTTTCTGAGGGTTTGGTCCCAAATCCAGTCTAAACCTTTTTAACTTTTTCTTTCAATTTATTTAATTTAATTCTTTGATTTATTATTTTCATTGAAATTTACTAACGCGTGTATTTTGTTATTAGAAAGAGGTATGAGGCTTCAAAGTAAGTAATTAGCTTAACCCCTATTTTATTTCAATGTAGAAGCACGCTTAGATTTGTTTAATTCCTAGTATCATGTTAGGGTGTTATTTATGCTTTCTAGTATCATTTTAGGGTGTTATTTATGCTTTCTAGTATCATGTTAGGATATTTTTAATGCTTTCTAGAATCATGTTTAGGGTGCCTTTTATTCTTTCTAATATCATGTTAACATGTTAGGTCTAAAGCTTTGATTTTTATTGTTTAGTGACATGCTAGAATTTGTTATTAATGTTGTTAGTATCATGCCTAGGGTCTTCCTATTATATTTAAGTTTTATTATTAGTATGATTATTATGATTATTATTATGTTGCTTGGTATATTATTGTTATTGCTTGATCACGCCTTTTATGCATGTTAAAGGGAATTTGCGCTTAATAAGATAATTAATAATTTGGTTTAAGCTAATATGATTTTAATTCAAGTGATCGCCAATAATAGATTTATTTGTGCATTAATATTCAACCAACATAGATTAAACAGGTTTGGGATTAATATAATGATTGCATGTTAGTCAGGAAGCGCATGAATACGAGTAGAATAAAGTGGAGGCCTATTTTATAGGGCGGGTCCTTTCTTTTGTAGATTGGATTTGTACCCTCATCCCCGAACCCTATTTGGTTCAATACCTTTTGGAGTTGACGATCTCATGGATCGTTAAGGGGTGTAACCTTCACCTCGTGAACAGTTTACAAGTTCTTAAAACTTGCTGGCGACTCTTTTTGCTCTCTTTTCTTTCCCTTTAGACGCCACCATACTTTAGTGTATGATCACAGTGGGGTTCAAGCTTGGGGTTATGATGCTTGAAATATTCCCTACACATAGATTTTGATTTTTAGGGTTTCGATTTTGGGGTAACACGGTTTCGGGCCGGTGGTTTTTGGCTAAGGTAGGCGGCGACGTCGGGGAGGCGGGACTTGGGCTGCCGACGAATAGGTTTTGGGGTGGTTTCCTAATGTTTGGCTAAGGTGGAAAATCAGAGAGGGGTTTTTACGGTTGAAGAGAAGGGAAGGGGTATGGTGGTTCGGGGCCGGTTCTGGCGCATGGCTTAGGGGATGGCGGTGCCGGTGCGGTGAAGAGGAGGACTAGGCGTCGGCGGTGGGGAAGATGGCTGGGTGGCGGTTGTGGGGATGTGGTTGGGCTAAGGTGGCTCGCTGGTGGCAGGTGAAGTTTTGTTTTTTTTTTTTTTCAAAATTTTTTAAAGTTTTTTATAATAATTAATTAATTAATTAATCTAAACAATAACCAATAACATGCTTTCACGTGGCAAAACGGAATTAATAGTTGTTAGCTAGTCATCAACGGCATGTCATGATATTTTTTAAAAAACTCAAGTATATACGGTGAATTTGAAAAATTTCATGGGTATGTGGTCAGTAAAAAATAACTCTAGGGCATTTGGTGAAAATACCGTAAATTTTAGAATAATTATTAAATTAATTATCAAAAAAAAAAAAAAAAAAAAAAACCACCCACCATGTAGGCATGTAGGGGCCAAGGAATTCGGTTCATGATTCTTGACTTTTTTTATCGGAGTTGTTGAACAAGAGAAGAATTCATCATTCAAGTGCATTTGTTTGAGAGTTTGAGACTAGCAGGCATAAAATTAGAAAAATATAAATTGTTTGAGAGTGCATTTGTTTGAGAGTTTGCAAGAATGGGGAGGAGGAAAAGACGCCCGGCGAGGGGAATGGGATATTGGCACTTAAGTGGGTGCTGGCTGAGTGCTGGTGGGGGATCAGAGGGGCAGGGGGAGATGGAGGGGATGGCCGACAGACTGCCGGAGGCTGGGTTTGAGTTTGTTTGTTTATTTATTTATTTATGATTAATTTTAATTTCATTCTTTTACTTAATTTTTGACATTAAACCAATTTTTATTTTACCTATTCATCAGGTTTTCGGCCACTTGAGACTGCTAGAAGCAAATTGAAGTTAAAGTTTGGGTTATTAAAAAATAATCAAAAGTTGGGATTTTTTTCGGTGAATGAAGAAAAGTTCAGATTATTGTGAGCAATTTTTCCAATTAAAAATCCTTTTAAATCTAGGGTTTTGATTTTAGGGATTTTGATTTTGGGGTTTTAGGGTGGTGGTTTAAGGGGGTAAAGAGGGAGAAGATGGGCGTAACCCCTTCACCGGCAGCCCATACCTCTTCACATATCGCAGCCGCCCACCTTAGTCGTAAATCACCACCCCTAAAATTAAAAACCCCTAAAATCAAAATCTGGGTTTTCGATTTTGGGGGTTCACGGTTTTGGGGTCGTGGTTCATGGCTAAGATGGGCATCCACCCTCGACTGTATTCACCACCTTAAATTGACCTATCCTCTTCCCCCACGCCTCAAACCCTAAATCCCCACCACAAAAGCACCATTTAAGGTTTCGTTAATGGTGATTTTGAATAAAAAGTTAGGTTCGTGCCATGGAGAGAGAAAGAACGAGGTTCGAAAGTCAAGGATTATTGGCGGGGGTTATAAATTTAATAAAAAATCAAGATCTGAAAAGGTGATAATTGATAAAATTATAAAATATTGAAAATTGTAGAAAAAAATTGATCATTAAACATTGAAATAAAAAAAAAAATTTATACAGATTTTTATTGAAAACCTACACAAATTGTAAAAGCAAAATTTGTTTAAAAAAATAGAATTCAAAAACAACAAAAAATTAAAAATAAATTTGAAAAAAAAAAACGAAATGTAAATAATGTGTAGATCGAAAAAAAATACCTTTGAATGCTGCACTAAATTCAATAACATCATACTTTTTACATTTCTCACTGGTGAATTACAAAAATTCTTATTATCTTTGATAAACCTAAGTTTTTTTATTACCAAAGATAATACTTATTTTAATTTAAATTCATTAACCATAGTTAGTTTTAATATTTTTTTAAATAATTAAATTATTTTTATAAAATAAAAAAAAAAACCCAACCCCACCCACCGGTGCCCCAGCCAACCCCAACCCCCTTCCCTTCGCCAGCGCCACCTCACTTCATTGCCGACTTGCCGGCACCCAAACCCCTTAACGCCGGCGACCATCCCACACCTCTCCACTTCCTCGAAAACCCTGAAACACTTCCATCCTTACCCCCGAAGATCGTCAGCTCATCCCCCACCCCCGAAAACCACTAGTCGCTCACCCCCACCCCCTTAAACCACCAACCTCTTATCCCTCACCTCTGAAAACCGCCAGCCACTCATCCCCCACCCCTGAAATTCGTCAGCCTCTCATCCCCCATCCCTGAAATCCGCAACAACACCTGTAACTCCTCTCCCGTCGGACTCCCCTTCCCCGATTCCCCAATTCCCGATTTCCACCGTTAACCCTAACCCTAAAAAAATCCCCAATTTTTCTCTTGCTAATCTCAATTGTTTGTTTTGTCGACGGAAAAGAAATCACTCATCAAATCTCAACGAAGAGAGATAAGGACGAATTGGAAGCAAATTGATCGAAAAAGACGTCGACGATTGATGGTGAAGATCGAAATTGAGGACGAGGAAGGTGTTTGGTTGATTAATGTTGTTGCATAGTAGCGAAGTTGGATGTTGTCGATACATGGCCATGAGGGGAGGCCGGCACGCTGGCGGGAGAGGGGTCGGTGCCGGTGTGGGTGGGGCAAAGAGTGGTGGCGGATTGGTTGGGGAAGGGGTGATTTTTTTTATAAAAAATAATTTTTATTAAGTAAATAATAATAACAAAATAAATAAATAAACTAACTATAGTTAAATATTTAATTACAGTTTATCATTAATGTCATGGTTAGCTTAATATAAAATTTTAGGTTTATCAAAGATAATAAGAATTTTTGTAATTCACCACTGAGGAAAGTTAAAAGTATGGTGTTACCAAAGAGAATTTCCATAAAATTTTTAATTAGTTGATATAAATTATAGACTTCGGGTGAAAGAGAGGACGGGTAAAATCAGTGAAAGAGAGGGAAGGTAAATATTATCAATTTCTATGTAAATGGAAATTTATATAATGAAATGTAGTGAAACCCAAAAGATACATATGAAAATTGATATTTTAAAAGGATTGTAATCGTTTAGGATAAAGTTTTTTTTTTAAAAAAAAAAATAAAATAAAAAAGAGAGAGAAGAGGACGTGTGTCCTTTAAACTTCTTGTTTTAAAATAGAAGTATAGATAGATACTCCCTCCTTGTTTTAATAAGTGTTACACCTACCTTTTACTCTTTTCTCATCATTAAACTCTTTTCACCCACTTTTGGTTTTGGCATACATTCATGAATTTTGCCAAATTGTTTCTCTTCCAAGTTTTTTGCATTAGTACCCTCCGTTGTGAGAGGACTTCTTAATGTTCTTTTTACCTTGAGTAATTTTTTTTTCTTTTTTTTTTTCTTTTTTGGCATGGACGTCAGTTTAACATTAAAATACGTAGTAATTTTTTTTCTTCATGTTCAAAAATAATTATTTTATAGAGCTTTCAAATTGCTCAAGGGTGAGGATTATTTTAGTGAAGAAAAAACCTCCATGCTATGCCTATTTCAAAGATGTATCCCGTGTGTGAGGGTCTGATTCAGAGATTTCGCTTCAGTAGAGTTTGTTCTTAACATCACAGTTGTCAATTATATTCACCATCTCTGGGTTCATGGCAAGCCACCTGTTTTGAGTAGCCAAGCTACCATCACAGATGTTAGAGTAGCCTCCCTCCGCAAAAATAATGCCGAGTGGGATATTGATGCCTGCAAAATTTGTTTTGATGAGGAGACGAAAGTTGAGAATGGAACATAAGGCGGGTTCTGGTATCATGGCTGCTAAAGATGATGACCTTGCAGCTGATTCCGAGTCAGAAAAAAGCTGCTACCCAGGCTTCGAATCAAGGCAGGTCAACAGGGAAGCACACCAATAGAGTAAGTGTTACATTTTAACTGCAGGAAGTGGTGTTTGCACTCCTACTATTCTGGAGATCAGGCAAGTAAGAAGCAAAAACAAAAATCGAGGATGGTGGTGGATACTTAGAAGTTAGAACTACTGCAGATGCCATTAAAGAGGGAGAGTGATCCTTGCAACCAGCAAATAGTTTCATGCATGCTGGCAACGATCTTCAAGGGAGTCAAAGAAGCGGTGAAGCTGTATTTGTGGCATTTACAAATTTTTATCCCTGACAGAAGACTTCTAAAATGGTTGCAGGGAGATTATATAGGAGCTCAACATGCAAGAATGCATCTTTGAAACATTGCAGATTTACTATTAAACTTTCTTTATTGTGTTAGTATTTGAATTGTTACTGGGGATTAACTCTCCTTCTGAAATTAATGGCTATTTATAGATCAATAAATGCTTTGGAAAATCCTCTTTGTGCAGCAACACCATTACGCCACTACTCATACCGACTAAGAAGATCATGTCCC
This sequence comes from Chenopodium album, assembly GCF_948465745.1. Classification (NCBI taxonomy): domain Eukaryota; kingdom Viridiplantae; phylum Streptophyta; class Magnoliopsida; order Caryophyllales; family Amaranthaceae; genus Chenopodium; species Chenopodium album. The sequence continues at coordinate 66,432,133 of NC_137836.1, read as the reverse complement.
TATAATTAAGGAACCATGAACTCCTTAATGTGCAAACCCATGACTGAAGAAGAACATGGGAGAGTAGGCCGCAAGTTTTGGAAAACATGGGAGATTTTATTTTGTAAAAGATATTTTCCGAAAATCAGAAAAAGAAATAAAATAAAATCTTTTTAACTTGAGAAAAAGATAAACTTTTAAATGATAACAGTTTTCGTAAAAGCTAGCATGCACATATTTCATCTTTTAGACCAATTCCACACAGATTTTTCGAGTGCTATTTAATATCTTATACTTACATAAATCCTAAAATATAAAAATATATTTAGTCTTCATATTCTCTGATGAAGCTCCTACTCCGAGGCTTCCGTTCCTTGGGAGGAACTTCTCTCCTCTAGTCTTCATTTCTGAAGCGCCAGTTCCTGTGAGGGAACTCTTCTATAAGGATAGCTCTGCTTCTGGCCTTCTTGTTCCTCATGGTATTTTTACAAGACCCTTTATTCTCCTAGTCTTTGTAACTGAGTACACACTTAAATAATCAAGCACTTATTAGTTTGTAAGTAAGTGAGGTTGTGTCATCATCAAAATCATTAAGTCCAACAATATTCCCCCTTTTTGATGATGACAAACAAACCAAACTTACTTACAAGGAAACAGAGATAATCCATTTTATTCCTAAAGAAAGGAAATGCAAAACCAAAATACAATGCAGAATGGAAACTAATGTTTAAGGAAATAAAAACAATGCATAAATAAATAACTAAAAACTTGAAAAAAAACTTGTATATACATTATACCTGCTTGTAGAGATTAGACAGCTTATGAAGATTTCGAACAGAGACCATAGAATGATTAAGTTTCCTTGATAGTTTGCATCCTTTTCCCCCTTTTGGCATTATCAAAAACTAACACACAAGTATATAGTATACCATAACACAGCACCATCTAGTGGTTTAGTGTTAAGACAAGAAGCATGCATAGAGAGCAAATATTCACAAAGCATATAGGCAAAAGAAACATAGTCATTCATCATCCAAAACCGATTAAAAACATCGGCCAAATGTACCAAATTCGCAAGTTTTCCAAAAGAAATTAAAAAGTGCCCAAAATATTACAGACCCAAAAAAATTTGTTTCCAAAAGCAAATAAACATAAGTTTTATCAACATAAAGAGGCTGCAAGGAAAGGTAGGTTAAGAAGCAATGCTCTGGTCATCATCAACAGCAAGATCCTCCAGCTTCTTGCTGATTTGAGACACTATGTCCTTCACGATGGACTGTCTCCCTTGTTCAGAGCTTGAGACCAGCTTCTTGACATCAGTGCTCAGAATGAGCATGCTCTTCTTCAGTTCTGCCATGTTTTACTTTGAATCCTCTTGTTCCTTCAGCACCTTCAGGAACATATCCTTCATCTCCTTGACATCCTCGCTGGGAACCTTTGATGGGGAACTGAAAGCTGCGAAACCTGTTCCTGCAGATGCATACTTGCCCAGACTAGGAGAGCTTGAGACTTTCTGTAATTCCTCTTCCACCCCAGTCATATCAATGCAAATGGGTGCAGAGGGCTCCTTTTTCTTCATCAGCCTCAAAATCTTCCTTTTCTTCCTTCCCCCTGTCTCAGTCACTTCCTCAACCACCTTTTCCTCTTCCTCCTCTTGAATGTCCTGCACCACTCCCTCTACTATCCTGGCAGCCCTCTCTTCTTCCCCCTCAGCTAGTCCACCTACTTCCTTAGGCCTTTTCTCCTTTTCCTCCAGCACAACTTCAAAACATCCATCCACAACCTTCATCTTATGATTTTCAAGGAAAATAGGTTGCATGTATTCGGTGTTTTTGAGGGACAGAGGTTCTTTATCAGTAAAGGAGATGCCAAAGCTTTCGAAAACATAGGTAAGTAGGTTACCATATCCCACCTTCCATCCTTTTGGAACACATAGAGAAAGGTGTTGGATCATGATGGAGGGAAAGTTAATTTGGATCTTTTTGGCTAGGAAATAGATGAGAACAGAGTCAAGCTTGTTGGCACTGTCTCTCTTTTGGGTTCGAGGAATAATGTCATTGAAAACGAATTTTATCAGAATTTTGTCAAGAGGGGTTAGGTCATTGTGATTTATGTAGGTTTCCTCTAGGTCTCCACTTAGAAACTCTACTATCTCATCAATATTTGCATCAGGAAGAGGGTTCCTTATCACATTACTCTTAAAATACAAGTCATATCCAGTATTAGGTACATCAAACAACTCAGCCAAATACATCGCATCAAACTCAATTTCTTTTTCATACACACAGCAGCGAATAACACCTTTAGAATATTTGAAACTTTTGCAAAAATCCCTCATAGCATCAACATACATACTCCGATTAAAGCATTCACTCAACAAATTCACCCAATTTTGAGCCTCAACTAAATCAAGCAATTCATACAACTTAACAGACTAACACCAAGGAAGATTAATAACAAAACCTGTCACAAAGTGATCACTGATCTTATCTTGCCGTTTCATGGCTACTGGCTTGTCTCGGTAATTGACCCCTAGTTCCGGAGCGCTTTTTCGAGAAGACTGGGATTCGGTAGTTGAATCCACTTTTGGAGGCTCTTGGTCATCAATGGGGTTAATTTTCGGTGGGATTTCCATGGTAATTTCTGGAGTTGGTTTTGTGTTAAGGTCGGCTTCAATTTGGGTTTTTGGAGAGGTAGACATTGGAGAGTAGTTTCGATCGGAGTGTTCAATTACATTGGGTTTTTGGGTTTTTGCGTTTCCCCTTCTTTTTGTGTGGTGTAAATTTGTGTGAGGCTGACATCTTTTATGGTAGAGGTAAATTGGTGAAGTGAGGTGTCGCTTGGGAGGTGAGGTGAATTTAGTTGATTTGACACTCATATTTATTGCTTAGGGAAACGCAAACCGTGTTTCAAGAGAGTAGTGTAAGTGGGCTACTTTTTGAACAAAAGATAATGATGAAATTAGATGCATTCATCCGATTTATTTGTGTTTAGATAAAAAGAATTTGGAATTTTGAAAGATAGATAAACACAACAATTTTATCTTTTGAATATTATCAGTAAAGAAAACCTGCAAATACAACTTGATACACGGAACAAATCAACAAGGCTCATGCAACCAATTTTGGACTTTCCATATTCAATGTCTCTCAAATTTACATGCCTTTAGTAAATATTACTCCTGCTCACAACCTGTCTTAACTATGTAATTAAACATATAACACTTGTGCATAGTATACAACAGATTAAGCATGTCGGTTTGAGTTTCATACCTGAGGGAACTTGATGCATTTTTCTCAGTATAACTTAATCATCCCAAGTTCCATTCTCATCTTCTCATGCCTTTCTCTATTTAAGGGTTTTGTTAATATATCTGCAATTTGATTGTCAGTGTGGCAGAAATCTAATTTAATCAAACCCTTTTCAACATTATCCTTAAGGAAATGATGCCTTATATGAATATGCTTAACTCTTGAATAATGGACTGGATCTTTAGATATGCAAGTTGCACTAGTGTTATGACAGTAGATAGTAATGCAATTAAATTTAATACCAAAGTCACGTAACTATTGTTTTATCCAGAGGACTTGAGAGTAACAAGCAGCTGCTGCTACATAATCAGCCTCTGCAGTAGATAATGTAACAGTATTTTGTTTCTTGGAACCCCAAGAAACTAGATAAGAGCCAAGGAACTGAACCATACCTGAGGTGCTTTTCTTATTGACTAGGTCACCTGCATAGTCAGCATCTGTGAATTCTCTAAGCATGAAGTCATCACTTCTAGGATAGAACAGACACAGGTCATCTGTTCCTTTTAGGTATCTCAAAATTCTCTTAACAGCCGTTATATGTGATTCTTTAGGATTAGACTGAAATCTAGCACACAATCCAACACTAAAGGAAATGTCAGGCCTACTGGTTGTTAGATATAGCAATGAACCAATCATACCTCTGTAAGTGGTTTGATCCACACTTGTTCCTTGTTGTAGGGAATAGTTTCAAGCCTTTAAAATCCCACTAGCTTGAACCCTACTGTGATCATACACTAAAGTACGGTGGCGTCCAAAAGGGAAGAAGATAGAGCAAAAGAGTCGCCAACAAGTTTTTAAGGAACTTGTAAACCGTTCACGAGGTGAAGGTTACACCCCTTAATGATCCAAGAGATCGTCAACTCCATAAGGTCATGAACCAAATAAGGGTTCGGGGATGAAGGTACAAATCCAACCTAAAAGAGATTGAACCTGCCCTAATAATAGGCCTCTACTTTATTCTGCTCGTATTCATGTGCGCTTTCTGACTAACATACAATCAATAGGATTAACCCTAAACCTGTTTAATCTATGTTGGTTGAATATTAATGCACAAATAAACTATTATTGGCGATCACTTGAATTTATAATCACAATTAACCCTAACAAGATTATTAAATATCTTATTAAGCATGATTACAAGTACCAAATTCCCTTTAAGTATGCATAAAAGGCGTGATCAAGCAATAAATATAAATAATCAAGCAACACAATAAATAATCAATATCATGAATAATAATTATAATAATAATAATCTCATCATAAATAAAATAATTATCATCAAAATAATAATAAAAATAATAATATTCATAATCATAAATTATAACGATTATAATCATAATAATGTTCATGTTAATATTAAAGCATAATAATTGCAAGATCCTAGGCATGATACTAACAAGATTAATAACAAACCCTAGCATGTCACTAAGGAATAAAAATCAAATCTTTAGTCCTAGCATGATACTAACATGAATAAATATTAGGAAGAATATAGGAAGCATCGTACTTTTAATCATACTGATATTAAAAGTTACCCTAGACATGATACTAGGAATCAAAATAACAATCTAAGCATGATTTCTAAATCATAATATCAATTAAACCATTAAAGTACTTACTTGGATGCCTCGTACCTCTTTCTAATAACAAAATACACACGTTAGTAACTTCAAGGAAAATGATAATCAAAGCAATTAAATTAAATAATTGAAATAGAGATTTGGGACTAAACCCTCATAAATTAAAACCATTCACGTCTAGGGCGAAAGCAACTTCGAATATGGTTAGGTGTATTTAGATCTTGCGAATGCGGAATTTTGTATGAAAAAGCAAGAAAGAATTGAAGAAAGAAAAGAATGCTAAAGAATTAATATTATTGAAAGTTGATGAATGATGAATGACGATGAATGAATTGTAGATGAATGAATTGTGGATGAAGACTTGTGAATAAAGAGAGTTGATGAGAATTAATGAATGGTAATTGGTAATTGGTAAATGAAAACGGAGTTTTTGATACGATATTTATAGAGAAAATCATCCAAAAAAGATAATTTAACAAAACAGAGTCTGAAGATCGCAAAACAGCATTGGCGCCAGCCCTGGCTAGTTGGCGCCAGCACCAATGGCTAGCGCCAGGCGCCAATGGCTAGCGCCTGGCGCCAAGGCCTGGGGTTGGACGCCAAACTGGTTTTCAACGCATTTTCGAAAATCTGATATATTTCCCGTACTGGAAGATAAAATAATATAATTCCATCGAAAATGCTATTTGATCTTGATTAAAACTCTGAAGAGTCCTAGTTGAATTAGGAATGATAAAGAACTTTCTAGAATGTTCTAGAAGACTAAAACCATTCCTAATTACATTAGGAATGATAATCATATTAGGCCCTCCCCTAGATCATTGGGCCGTACATAAAGCTCAAACCGGGCCCAATTTAGTAAATTGGCCATAACTTCCTCAATATTCATCGGAATTGGGCTTATAATATATCGTTGGAAAGGTCTTTGCAAGCCCCATCCAACTACACCACTATTGGACCCATATCATGGACCAACCAAACTGGATTGGCTGTTTTCTTAAAATAAAGTTTTCAAAAACAGGGAGAAGAGAAAAGAAATAAAACTTTCCGCAACACTAGACCTTTCCACACTTTCGTTTCATTCGATTATGATTTGACGTGATAGGCACTCATCATCGGGTTTGGTTTTGGGGAGACACAAATGGGTGTCTACAGAAGCCCCCACTTTAACTAAGGTTGGAGAAACGCAAGTTCCGAAAGCGAAAGTCAAAGTAACGATAGGGACGGAGAATGATTCAGAACGTTCTGCGATCCTAAATCAATCTTATAACGCCGACACCTGCAAAACTAGCGTTAGTTAAACGGATAAAAGAGTTAAGAAACGCGTATCTTGCACCGTCGAGCACACGTCTCTGAAAGTAATCGATTGTTGCTGTATTGCTGTTTTGATGACCTCCTGCAAGCTAGAGAATGCCATCCCGCTTGAAAACCGCTACGCCCGTAACTGCTTCCCAAATTAGAAGATTGCTTCGCCTGAAACTATCTTCCCCGCTATGATAACATTCCACGTCCAAGGGAACATCATCGAAGATTATTTCTCTCGAAACAATCCCCATCCACATTGATAATATTCCACGTCCAAAGGAATATCATCGAAAATTATTTCTCTCGAAATAATTCTCATCCGCATGATGATAATCTTCCATGCCTAAGGGAATACGATCGAAGACAACTTTTCCCGAAATTACCTTCAGTTGTTTATGACAACTTTCCGCAAGCTAGGGAATGATGCCGAAGATATCTTCTCTTAAAGTCATCCTCATTTGATGCGATAATTTTCCAAAGGAAATTACCAAAGATCCACGCCTGTCGATCTTTAAAAGTTCGCCTGAACTTTGCCTTTGCTATGCCTGTACGTCGGCGCTCTTTTGCTTTGAACCTGTATGTCGGTGCCCTTTGCTCTTGAACTTATATGTCGGTGCCTTTTGCTAATAAGCCAATGCTTAGGCGCTTTAAGCTAAGTGAGACAATCTTTTTATCAGGTCGATCACTTTACGTAATCAAGCCGATTACTTAATCATGTCAAATTGTTTAGAAGGGCTAACAGGCGTACCAAGGAACCCAAAATATATTGCAGAAGGCTAACACAACCCCAACCAGTGGCTGGCTGCTTTGGCGTCGCTGAAAATCCATCAGCGTCAGCCTAATGGCATTAGCGCCCGGCGCTGGCGTTGGCGTCAGGCGCCAAGCCTAGAAAATGAAGCCAATGCCTAGGGACTGGCGCCAGCACGGGAATCTCTTTAAATTCCCGTTTTCGTTCATTTCTTGGCTCTGTTTATCGCGAACGCTGCTCGAAGAAACCGAAAGCTTCAATTGATCGTTGCTCATTCGTTTCTCAACCGAATTTGCTCAAATTTGTTGCAAATCAAAGCTCTTTTCATCCATTTTCCTGATGTATGTAAGTTTTCTTCAAACTCACACCGATTTTTATGAATTCTTGGCATGTTTATTCACGAATTTCATGAAAATTCGAATTCTATGATGCTCAATTTGCTTTGTTTATCAAGTTTTATGCCATGAAATTGCTTGTTTATGTTTGTATATTGCCTTGGGAGTAATTTGAGACTTGTTTGACTCAATTTGGTGAAGAAATGAGCAATCTGCCATTGTTGGACCTCTTAAGGTCGTGAAGAACAATGTGGTTTGTTCTTGACGTTTTTTTGCTAGCAATTCTTGTTCAATTTGTCACAATAATCACTATAGTGTTGCAAGAAATTGTTTGATTGCTTGAAAAAATGCTGTCATGCTCAATTTGAATTTGTGCTCTGTTTTAGTACTACGTACTCTGTTTTGGGCGAACATAGTATTATGCGGCTAGGCGAACCTTAGATACTGCTATAGAACCTTAATTTATGATGATTTACCACAACGTAGCATGGCTAGACAACGAGGCTTAGGTTCACGGTCCCGAAACACTAGACGGGAGCATGAGCCCGTGGAGGACGACGCCACACCGTCCACTTCGCTTGGTCGGCTCCCAGAGTGGGACGAGCAGACCTTGTTCTTTGCCCCTCTCCACCACATTTCTGAGAGGGTGAGACGGGGAACCGAGCTTGGGAGGACACGACATCACGGCTCTGGCTGCGATGGTCTAGGCGATTTGTACAGGATGCACATCGCCAGAGACCGCGAGACGAGACTCCTATGGGAGTCCTGCGGGCTAGTTGCTCTGTTCGAGACCTCCGAGGCTATGGTCGCCTCCAGCGGGGGTCACCACGTAGTACGCACTTTGGTGGAGTTCTTCTGGGACACCACCAACACCTTTCATTTTCCCTGGGGCGAGATGATGGTCACCCCTACAGACTTCAGTCTCATCAAAGGAATGGAGTTCATTTCTATGTTGTTGCCGTTCGACGGCGGGATCGACGTCTTTTCTCCAGAGGTCGAGGAGTTGTTGGGGCCGATTGTTGTTCGGGCCCGAGCTGAGGTCGAGACGACTCAGTTCAGTGCTAGAGGGATTCGCCGCTCGACGCTGGCAGCGGCTCTTGATGATGATGCGACCACCCGAGAGCAGCGGGTGCGCATCTTTGTGCTAATGTTGTTGTCAGGGACGTTCTCCACTGACAGGGGTAGTAGGGCATTGCTTTACTACCTCCCTGCTGTCCGCGATCTCCAGCGGATCGGGACTTATGACTGGGCCAGCTTGGCCTACGCTGATTTCGTTCGCGCGCTGAGGGACTCGTGTCGTCACTGGTCTTTTAGGACGAACGTCGCTTTGTCTGCTTTCTGAAAGGTCGTAGAGGTAAACATTATTCCCTATAAAGTTTAGCCCTACATGTTAGTTAGCATTTACTCACGCTTTTAACTTTTTGTAGATCTGGTTCTACGAGCACTTTCCTTCCGTGGCGCCGGCGAGACCATCGCCGAGGGGATATCCGGTGAGCGCCTCTTGGGGCGGCCACCATGTGGACATGTCTAGTGCACGTGTCCGGAGCCAGATCATCTCGGTGCGATTTTAGTGTTTATCTTGCTCTTCTGCGATGTTTTAGACATATTCTTGCCTGATTAGTGCCTTTTATAGGGACCTGAGGTAGTATATCGACCATGGGGCGGTTGGACAGTCCCTGGATTAGCCGCACAGTACTCTGCTGAGCGTCGCTATTTTCTGGGGACCTACGGAGCGGTTGTATACTTAGGGGAGAGAGTTGCTAGATAGCACTCTTCTGATGTTTTTGTCGTTCCTGCTCCTCCGCCACGTCATATGTTCGATGAGAGACAATTGTCGAGCATGGCCGAGGGGTCTGGTTCCCTCTGGCGGTCCCATGTGATCCTTGGGCGGTGTTATGCTGAGGAGCTACTTCCTTTATTAGCTCCAGCCCCTGTACCGGCCGAGGATGTGAGGGTAAGGCTCTTAACTTTTTATTTTTCGCTAAGTAGCCCCCAAGTAATACCTTACTGATTTCTTTTTGTTTTATCAAGATGGTTCCACTGAGTTTGTGCCGCCCCGTATGTCCATCCACTACCAGGGGATATACGGGCCGATCGAGGAGATGATTTCTCCGGCTCCCGAGGGAGAGCGCTTCGTGGAGCGGTCGATTCCTCGCCACCAGACTAGTGTAAGCCTAGTTTTAATTCAGAATTTTGTATTCAGTTATCATGTATTTTCACTGACATATTTTTTTAATAGTTCTCACTCGAGGTGATTTCGGCTATGGCACGATGTATAGATGCCTTCTGAAGCCAGCTCTTCCGGATGAGGAACGCGGCTACCTGTTGTCGGGACGACGTTGTCCGAGAGGTAACTTTTCTTCACTTATTATTTCTGCATTATGGCTTCAGTTTTACCTTGTTTCTGATTTAATTCCTTTTGCAGGGTCAGTCGATCGCTTCTCACACCCGTACGAGGCCTGAGGGGCGGAGAGATCCGGCGAGGTCTAGCTCGAGACGTCGTCGTACTTCGTCAGGAGGTAGAGGCGGTCGTTCCGAGGCTGCTCGAGCCGACGTTGCTGAGGGTTCAGGATCTTCTTCTGAGGGTGCTCCTGCTGCACCGGTAGGAGAGGCTACCTCGGCTTTCAGTGGTGTTGGGATGTACGAGGTTGGCTCGTCATCGTAGCAGCCTCCGCGGTCTCAGCCTCAGGTTGATCTTGGCTGGAGCGGTCCTGTCTTGAGTTTTCCTCCTCCTACAGAGACTGGAGCTGGTGCTGAGGCCAGAGCTGGTGGAGAGGTGACTCCTCAGACGGCGCAGTTTTATGGCATGATGGGCCTACGTCCTCCGGCGCCGTAGTTTGTTTTTGTATATGTATTTTATTTTGACTTTTTTATAGAACTTTTGTCTTTGACTCATTATTTAAACACTTTGTATTTTTATGTTATTGTAACTTCATTTAATTATGTCAGTGTATGTTAGTGTGTGCAAAAGAAGTGTGATAACAATGTTGCGCAAAAATTCCGTCAATTTTATTATTGATGGAGGATATTATCCGACTCTCTCCCCCAAAAAGAAAAATAAAAAGGAAAAATAAAACGGAAAAAATGCTGTTTTTTTTTAAATTAATATAAAATCCAAAAAAAGAAATAAAATTAATTAAAAATAATTTCTATATTTAATTAATTATGGAAAAATATAGAAAAGATATTTAGAAAAAATTAAAACGAGGCCATAAAGTCATTAACTGACTCAAGGTTAATATAAAAAACGCAAACTAGGCACGCGCGGCTTCCCTGCTGACTTGGCACCAGCTGGCGCCACATTATGGCTCGTGACGCCAGGCGCTACGCTTAGCGTGTGGCGCCAAGCATTGATGGGTGGCGCCAATGTCGGGGCTGTGACGCCAATTGACGCTGACTCCGTATTTCATTCAGATTGAAATTCTTCGCAATTTGTACATAAATAGCCCCCTGCGCAGCCGATTCTTCTCATAATTCCAGCAAAAAAATTATTCTCCTCTTTAGAAAAAATAATAATCATGTCTTTAGCCACTAAAACCTTCACCAACTTCTCTCATGAATGGTGTCGATCTCTTAATGCTAGAGAAAGAAAAGAATTGGATTTATTTCACTTGGGGGGAATTATGGCATCAAAGGGGTAGATTTAGACATAGACTTTATACATACCGTTTTAGAATTTTGGAATATCGATACGCATTGTTTTAGAATAGGGTATGATGAAATTAGCCCTTTGCCAGAGGAATTTGGTGCTATCTTAGGCTTCCCTGCAATAGACCTGGTAGTAATCCCTAGAGTAGATGCATATTACTATAAGGATTTTGAGCGCTTCTTTAATTTAAAGGATAGGGATTTATCAAAAATAGTAGATGGCAATGTAGTTAACTTGAAAGAATTCGCACGCTAATCTTTTGATAAACCGCTTTCTGAATCTTTTCACATATATAGAAGAAGGGTGTTCTTATTTTGCATGCTCAATCAATATTGTCTTAGTAGTGGTAAAAATAACGAGGGTCAATCAATTATAACCACTGTACTAGAACAAATTGAATTAGGGAGAAATCCAATGCCATTGATAGTTGGAGAGACTATGATTAGTCTAGATGAATTGAAAAGGGACCCAAAAGCGCCTCTTCGCGGCTCTCCAATTTTATTACAGGTAGAAAAATAATATTTTTAATTACAGAAATCAAAAAATATATTTTTGTATTGTAATAATAATTTATTTGCATTGCAATTTTTTACAGATGTGGCTAATGAGGAGGCTAGGATTAATTAGCCCTCCGGACGACATTGAAAATTATACTCCCACTTGCTTCGTGAGAAGGAAGAAGCGCGTCCCTAAAATTGGGCGCCATGGTGGAAAATAAAAAGGATGGTTGGTGTTAACAAGCAACCTTTCTGCCGTCTCCCAAGCTTGTCTCGTGTAACATATTATTATCCCTGCAGGGTAATAAGACAATACGACTTGCTTCAAAATATTCCTTCCGGAGATCTTCGTCCTCCCTATGAGTACCCCGTATCACAAGAAGTGGATAGATTCGACACTTACTGAAGCGCTAAACCTTTATGGGACGTGATTACCCAGAAGGTTCCCCCTTCTTTACCTATTGAAGTAAAGAAGTGGTTGCTGAAGAAATCTTCAATTGATCAGGGTCGAACCGATGTGAAGAATCGTCTAGGTGACAGGGTGACACCAGTCAAAGAACGCTTAGGTGCAAGAATTGAATTCAAAACACCTACAATGCCTAGGAAAAAGAGTACTACTAAAGACAAAGGGAAAAGGAAAGCTAACACCACAGACAAAAAGGTTTGGGTGGAAAAGAAGCATGGGGTGCTAGCTAAAGGGGAAACAATATATTCGAAAATTGAATGTAGGTCCTCTAAAGGATGCCTACTAGCTAAAGTAATTGATGAAGAGGAGGAAACAGAAAAGAATTGGAAAAGGGCAAAGAAGTAAAAGAAAGATTAAAAACATTGCTTAGCTTTAGATTTATAAGATTGTTAATTTTTATTTAAAGTTAATTTATTTCAGCCTTATTTAAATTCCATTAACAATGTAGTTTTATTTTATTAATGAAATTTCAGCTTTCAATTAAATTGTTACTTTAAATTTATTTTATTAAAGCAATGAAAATCGAAAAAAATTAATTTTCCAGAAATTCTTCGAGTACGGAAGTCGAAAATTTTTCGAAAAACACCGAGATTCGCCCAGATTTTATTACTGAATTGGCGCCAGTGATTGCAGTTTGGCGCCAGCTATTGAGGTCTGGCGCCAAGCGCCAATACCATCGTCTGGCGCTAATGGCTTGTGGCTGGCGCCAGACTCTGTTCTGCGACGCCAATAGCTTGCCGACTTCTTGTTGACTTTTAGTTGATTCTGGAACGCGGAGATGTCGAAAAATAAAGTGGCCGCACCCGTAAAGGGTTGCCTACGTATCCTTTCCTAAGGAATCAGGCCGAACGTAGCTCTCTTGAGTGTCCTACTCAAGTAATTATGGGTAGTATTTTTTAAGTTGGTCAAGATTGGTCATGTTTGAGAATTCATTGCCATTCATATTAGTTAATTTTGCTGCACCACCTGACAAGATTGTTTTGAAAATGTAGGGGCCAGACCAATTAGGTCTAAACTTCCCCCTTGGATCTAAAACATTTTTCCTTAGTGCTTTTAATACCAAATCACCTACTTTGATATTTCTTGTCTTGACCTTCTTATTAAAATGTCTAGCCATACGAGTTTGATAGCATTGAGTGTGATGTAGAGCTTCTAGTCGTTTTTCGTCGAGTAGAATCAATTCTTCATATCGTGCCCTAGTCAATTCAACTTCATCAAGTTTACTCTCTAGCGCGATGCGTAGGGATGGTATTTCTAGTTCGACAGGTTGTACGGCATCCATTCCATATACCAAAGAAAATGGTGTATTTCCTGTTGACGTACGGATTGACGTGCGATAACCCCACAGTGCAAAGTGGAGTTTGTCAGGCCAATCCTTATAATTTTCTGTCATTTTCTCGATGATAGTCTTTAAATTCTTATTAGCTGCCTCAACTGCTCCGTTTGCTTAAGGTCTATAAGGGGACGAATGATGATGTTGGATACCGTATTTATGTAGCAATTCTTCACATTCGGCTTGAAAGTGAGTTCCATTGTCACTTATCATTTCATGTGGGACTCCATATCGACAAATGATATTTCTTTCGATAAAGAGTGCTACATGTTTTGCAGTGAGTTTAACGTATGATTGTGCTTCGACCCACTTTGTAAAGTAATCAATTGCTACTAGAATAAAATCGTGGCCTCCTGTCCCTGGGGGAGTGATTTTGCCAATTATGTCAATTCCCCATGTGGAGAATGGCCATGGTGATGTGTAGGTGTAGAGCAAAGATGGAGGAACGTGTTTTAAATTGGCATAAATTTAACACTTAGGGCATCTTTTCACATATTGATGGCAGTCCCTATTCATGGTAGTCCAATAATACCCTTCTCGCATTATTTTCTGGACTAACATTTTGCCATTTACATGAGTTCCACAGATTCCTTCGTGGACCATTCTCATTATTCTTTGTGCATCCACCTTTCCTACGCATAGGAGAGCTCAACCTTTAGGTACCCTTTTATGTAGCTCGTTGTCTATGAGTACATATTGAGAAGCCAAAAGTCTCAAGGCTCGTTTTGGTCTTTTGTCAGCATGAGGAGGGTATTCTCCATTGGTGACATAGTTGAGAATGTCTATGTACCATGGTTCTTCTTCTTGTTCTTCTTCTTCGTCTTAGACTGGGTCATCGTCTTCTATAGCTTGTATATATGCTGGTTTGTGCCTTTTTTCGATAGTTAGAGGCATTTGCTCGATTTCCGTGGGAATCCTAACCATTGAGGCTAGTCTTTCCAAGGCATCAGCAAATTGGTTTTCTTCTCTAGGTAGATATGTGTATTCTACCTTCTCTAACTGATCAGTAAGAGTTTCTAGATAAGTTTGGTAAGGGGCTAGGCTTTCACTCCTTACTTTCCACCTTTTAGATATTTGATTGATAATCAGAGAGGAATCTCCGAATATCCTTAACTTCTTTACTCCCAATGTCAGGGCTGTTTCAAGGCCTACCACACATGCTTCATATTCAGCAGCGTTGTTGGTAACATCGAAATCAAGCTTTATTGAGATTGGGACGTGTTCTTCTTTAGGTGATACTAGTAGCACTCCGACACCACATCCCTTTTGGTTTGAGGCTCCGTCGAAATACAAGGTCCAAGTATCATCTTCGGTGACCATCAAATCTTCATCTGGAAATTCATTGTCCTGTATTGGTGTCGAGTCTTCTATTGGAAAGTCTGCCAGAAAGTCTGACACCACATATCCTTTAATAGCTTTTTGTGGCATAAACCGCACATCAAATTGGGCTAAGTTGACTATCCATCTTGAAATACGTCCATTGAGTGTTTATTTCTCGAACAAATATTTGAGTGGATCTAATCGGGATACTACGAAAACGGTATGCACCAACATGTAATGTCTCAACTTAGTTGTGGCCCACACCAAAGCGAGGCACAATTTCTCGAGTGGTGTATAGCGTGTTTCGTATTCGAGCATCTTCTTACTTAGGTAATAGATTGCATTCTCTTTGTTTTCTACCTCTTGTGCTAGCATGGCTCCCATTGTCTCTTTGGTAACCGTCAAATACAGCCTAAGAGGTATTCCGGGAAGTGCTGGCGCTAATACGGAAGGATTTGCGAGATAGGCCTTGATCCTGTCAAAGGCTTTTTGACACTCATCATCCCATATTACTGGTACATTCTTCTTGAGCTTTTTGAAGATTGGTTCACATATCGTTGTCAGTTTTGATATGAACCTACTTATGTATTGCAACCGGCCAATAAATCATCGAATCTGTTTCTCAGTTTTGGGTGGTGGCATCGACATGATTGCTTTAATCTTGGTTGGATCTATCTCTATTCCTCTAGAGCTTATGACATATCCCAAGAGTTTGCTTGAGGTGACTGCAAAAGCACATTTTGATGGATTCAACCTCATATTGTATTTTCTTAGCCTTTCGAAAAAGTTCCTTAAGGCTACTTGATGGCCTGGACGGTCTTTTGATTTCACAATCATGTCGTCGACATATACTTCAACTTCTTTGTGCATCATGTCATGGAGTAAGGCAGTTGCTGCACGTTGGTAAGTAGCACCTGCGTTTTTTAACCCAAATGGCATTACCGTGTAACAGTAAGTGCCCCATGGTGTGATAAAGGTCGTTTTCTCCATGTCTTCTTCTGCCATGAGAATCTGATTGTACCCTGCATATCCGTCCATGAATGAGAGAAGTGTGTGATTTGCCGTGTTGTCTACCAGAATATCGATGTGTGGCAAAGGGAAGTCGTCCTTTGGACTTGCCTTATTTAGATCTCGATAGTCGACACACATCCTTACCCTTCCGTGTTTCTTTGGAACTGGGACGACGTTGGCGACCCATTCGGGGTATTTGGATACCTTGATGAAACCTGCAGTTATTTGTTTTTGAACTTCTTCTTTTATTTTAAGTGCTACGTTGGGTTTCATTCGACGCAACTTTTGTTTTACAGGTTTCATTCATGGGATCAATGGTATAGTGTGTTGAGCTATTTCTCTGTTAATGCCTGACATATCTTCATATGACCAAGCAAATACATCGATGAATTCTTTAAGTAAGTTAATTAAATCGGTTCTTTCTTGTTTATTCAACGTTAGTCCGATTTTAACTTCTTCTTTATGAGTTGAATCATTCGAGATGTCAACTGTTTCAGTCTCTTCAATTACTGCTGTTTTCTTTTCAAGTGTTTCCATTGCTTTAATAATTTCTTTATCTTTTTCATCGTTAGCTAAGAAATGTTCGTCATCTTGGGTAAGGGAAGAACACGAGAAGTAAGGAGAATGAGAAATATTATTATACTCTGAGATCATTACATCAAAGAGTGATATGTCCTCAGGGACTGGATCACTAACTATCCTAGGAGAAGAAATAGGAAGGGGAGGTATTATTGCTAAAGACTAAGAAGATTCTAAAGGGAAAGACTTTGACTCAGACTCTGACTCCGACGACTCTTCAAACATCGGCCCTTGCCCTGTCGTGATTGATATCTTCCTTCCACTCGGAGTAGTCACCTTGATAGTCTTGCGCCACCCTTGCAGTGATCCTTCGGCTGGAGTAATTAGCTTCGAGGGGTCGAAGTTTTCGCTTTGTAGGACCGTTTGAATGAGTGAGGAGTTATCTTCCTCATAATCTGGCTCATTCTTTTCTCGCCCAAACAGTAATCCCACGACGTTAAAGTCAAAGCATGGGGGTGCTTTCTCCTTATGGACGGGAATTGGGATTTCGTCAGTGAAGTAGCAATCCAAGAAAATCTCGAATCTTGGTTGTCGTACGCCGTTTACAACAAATGGCTCGGGAAATTCATAGCATGGATAGTCCTCTCCTTATTTTATAAACTGACCATTAAGCGTAAGAGGGTACTGATCCATTGGAATTGCTTTCTTTTGAATGCGAGCGTCCCTACGTGCTTTCAACTTGTCCTGGGCTCGCTTGAGATCTTTCCGAGTCAGTTCGAAACCAAGTCCGAAAGTGTCTAGTTTAGGGAGGCCATGTGACTCTATCGATTTTGCTATCCCCTTCTTCTTTCCTAAGGTCATCCCAGGGAAGTGTCCTTGTTTCTTCAGCATGGTGTTGATAATCATGTTAGAATGGGGGTCGTGGCAAAGAGATGTCCTTTCCTCCTCTTGGATTAAGGAGACTTCTTTGTTAAAGCCCCATAGGTCTTCGTCATCTTCGTCGTGCTCCACGTTGATGATTGGATTTTCTATTGATTTGATTCTCATCGGCGAAGCGTCGATAGTGATTGGGATTCCTCCAACTATGGCTTTCACTTGTTGGTGGAGAGATGAAGGGACGGCCTTTAGATCATGGAGCTAAGGGCGTCCTGACAACAGATTGAATGAGGCTTTGATGTCTACCACTTGAAAAGTATTAGCATGTTCTATTGCTTCTGCCGTCACATTTAGGGTTATTTTTCCAAGAGCTTGACGGCGAGTATTATCGTAAGCTCTTATTCCTTGTGTGGACGGATTTAAATCCTCATCCCTTATGTCGAGCATCCTCGCAGTCCTAAGTGGGCAAACATTGATAGCTGATCCATTGTCTACAAGAGTCATGGAAACATTCATCCTTTTGCAGACTACCGTGAGGTTTAACGCCTTGTAGTGTTTGTCACCTTCTGGGGGGAAATCTTTATCAAAGAAGGTGATTAGATTAATCGGACTAGAGAGATCACTCGTGAGGAAGTTAGCTAGTCCCTCAGGAGTGGTGTCAGAATCTATCCCGATTTTATCCAAGGCATTCATCACAGCCAACCTATGTTCTCGAGATGTTGCCAGAAGCTTCCATACATTCATCTCAACTTTTGTCTTCTTAAATTGTTTAACGATGTCATTGTCTTCGATGATAGGTATGGGAACTTGTTGTACAGTAGGCATAGGTTGTGTTGAAACGGGAGGTTGCATTCTCCCGAATCTTGTGAGGACATCTATTGATGAATCTTCTTCAGCCCAAATGTCGTCCGTGGTGTATGATACAGAAGGTGAAGGTCCTACTATGTCCTTTAGGTAGACATCTTCTTCATCACTGTCCCATACTCCATTAACAGTTATGTCCTCTTCTTGTTGAACTTGGATTAATTCTTTTTTTATCAATCATTTTCTGCACCAAATCCTTGAATTTGAAGCAGTTTTCTAGGGTGTGCCCTCCTGACTGATGGTACTGACAGTAATATCTATCTGTCCTTTTTAATGATTCAAATGGTCTTGGTTCGAGAGGTTTTACCTTGCCACTCTCGGAGAGCATTTCGAACATTTGTGCATACGGGATCCCAATTGGAGTATAAACTTTATTGATCTTCTTGGGTCTTTCGGTGACTTGTAAGGGAAAATACTTTGCCTCATAAGTCGTTTTCACTGGTGTGAATTCTCTTTTAGGTTCTTCCTTTGGACATGGAAGTTCATCATATTTCTTGTGAAGTTCGTTCACAACTTTGAGAGTTTCACGTAACAGTTGCAATGTCTCCCTCATAAACAGTGTGAGCAATTGTATGTCTTCCTTGTTTGCTGGTTCTGGAAGGTTATCTTTAACATCGAAAAAGATCTCTTCTTCTCCTTCCTCGACATTGGTTGCTTTGACAGGCTTAATGAGGGGTCAACTTTGCTTTCTTCATCGGAGATAGCCAAAGTATGAGCTAGAGGTGCATTGTCAATACTCGGCTTCTTACTGGCAGGGGGCAATGGCAGCTTGTTACTGTCAATTAGGTCTTGGATAGCTTCCTTAAGCTTCCAACAGCTTTCAGTAGAATGGCCCCTACCTTGGTGATATTTGCAATGTGCGTTGGGGTTTCAGTTAGGCGACCTCTTCTCAACTAGTGGATCTCCAAATGGTCCAATGGGAGTTATAATACCTTTTGCATTTAATCGATCAAATGCGATGTCATAACTCATGCCAATAGGAGTGAAATTCCTCCTAAATGGTTTCTTTTGTCCTTGGTTATTCATGGCGAGGACTTCTCCTAGATTAAAGGTGCTAACATTATTTGAGTGGGCGGTTTTGGAAGAAGAAGGATTGTCATTCTTCTTTCCTTTCCAGCCACTGTTGGAGCTATTGTTGGCAGCTTTAGATTTAACCAAGTCATCTTCAATATTGATCCCAATATCATAAATAGTCTTAAAGGTATGAAGGTTATTTTGATATTTAAGATGTTTTGAATATTTTTCTTGGAGGTTTTTAATGAATAGTCTCATGGACTCTTTTTCACTTGGTACCTCGATCATTTTAGCTGAGGTTTCTCTCCACTTGTTAAAGAAAGAAGTGAAGCCTTCATTCTCCTTCTGTTTGAGGATTTCAAGTTCTCTATGGTCAGTTTCGACTTGAATGTTGCATTTGTACCTATCAACGAAAGCGTTTGCTATGGATTCCCAGGTAGAGGTCTTTTCTTTTTCGAGAGAAAAGAACCATTGTTGGCAAACGGTCTCAAGAGATAGCGAGAACAGAGAAGGGAAGACTTTCTTATCGATACCCTTGATACTCATTATTGTTTCAAATGCTCTTAAATGGAAGTAAGGGTTGTCGATTGCCCTAAATTTTGGGATGTCGTTGGCACTGAACTTCTGCAGAAGAAGATCTTTATCCACCGAGACCCCTTGGGATGTGAGTTCTTGAAACTTGTAGTCGCTAGACAACTTTCTTAGGCTCTCTTGCATGAGGTCCATTTGTTGTTGCTTCACGGGATCATCAATTTTAAGTGCGAGAAGCTTCAGTGTCTCAGTTACAGTAGCCAGTTGGTTCTTGAGATCGTTGACTTCTTCTTGAGTTGCCATTATGACTCTTGCTTTCCTCTTGCGGGCTATAGGTTTGTCGAAAAGTTGGACTTGTACGAAGAGGTTATCTTTGATTAATCGTCTTTCCTTTCTTGACCACGCGCTGTAAATTAAGCCAATTTGCGTTTTAATTACTTGACTCGAATCAACTTAACTTTATGGTTTTTATTTTAAAAAAAGTATGCATATTTTTAGGGAACAATAATGTACATATTTTTAGGGAACTAAGTATTATTATTTATTGGAGGATTAATATTCGACTTACCCCCCTAAAAAAATGATGAAAAAAAGGCGCGCACACAAGACTCTCTTAATCATGGTCAAGACATGTGTATTGGTGTGTGTATTGAGTGTGGTGACATGTTTGGACTCTTGTGTAAGACCATGGGACTTAGTGCCTAAACTCGAACATTAATTTAATTAAGCATCATTGTCGGCAAAATTAACCGAATTAAACAGAAAACTGACTAATTAGACATTAGGTGATGACTCGACGAACAATCCGAACTGTCGGCCAAGCGACAGGACTGGCGTCACAATATGGTGATTGGCGCCAGACTATTTAATTAATATCTGGCGCTACACACTATA
Organism: Chenopodium album; assembly: GCF_948465745.1. NCBI lineage: Eukaryota > Viridiplantae > Streptophyta > Magnoliopsida > Caryophyllales > Amaranthaceae > Chenopodium > Chenopodium album. The sequence goes on along the minus strand of NC_137836.1, from coordinate 66,411,901 downwards.
CTGTGGCGCTACAGCTCAGACTTTGGCGCCAATACTGGAGCTTCGGTCTGGGACTGTTTTCGGTATTATTAGTCAACTGGGGTATGCCTAAGGTCGTATTAGGTCAATTCCGATTAAAAAAACTTTATTGACTCAAATTAATTAATTAATTAATTAGGCAAAAGTTCTTTAAGTCATTAATTTTAGTCTCAACACAAATCAACAAACGGTTAAGAGAAACATAGAATATATATGCACAACAAATAATGCACAATTAGTCAAGTAGGCACAATATGATGCAATGAGTTCGCAACCTAACCATGGCTCTAGTTCTCTAAAGTTCAGGATATGGTTTAGTTAAATAGGGTCCATGGTTAATTGTCCGGATGCACCGCGCAGAAGCCTAACCGTGAAGGGTTAGCGCGTGTGGATGGGACACCGCGAGTTTTTAGAAAAAACTCACTTCCATGGTTTGGTGAATTCAACATCTCAGATGTACCCTTTGTTGCCAGGAGCGTTCAATCGGGTAGATAGAGCATGAATTCCCAGAGGGTTATGTCCATATGTAGAACACATATGGGTTTTAGAAAAGTGAGAAAAAATTCAATCAGGAAGTAGGATCGAGCAAACAATACGAAAAACCGGTCGAAATTAGAACGCATATTTCTGGCTCGGTATTGGGGGAAATTGGCGCCAGCAAACAGAGACTGGCGCCAACTTTTAACTGTAGCGCCTGGCGCCAATACTGGCGTCTGGCGCTACGGCTAAAAGTTTGGCGCCAAGCTCTGGCCCCTGACGCTACTTCCCACATGCCTCAGCAGCTTTCTGTGCTCAATAAAATCGTCCAGTTTCGCGCGGTGTTATTTCAGTCCTAGTTGTGAAAGACATTTCTCAAATTTCCTACGTGTAAAATCCTATGTTTTTTGACTCATTACGGATGGTCTTTCCAATGAGAACCTTTTTATGCATATGACAATAATGTTAATCAAAATTACGCACATGAAATACTTAGAACTTTTCGAGTCTCATCCACTCATTCTAAATCATTGCCGAAACAAATTCAGGAATTAAAATAGAAATCCTCCCCAGTGGAGTCGCCAAAAACTGTAGGGAATAGTTTCAAGCCTTTAAAATCCTACTAGCTTGAACCCCACTGTGATCATACACTAAAGTACGGTGGCGTCCAAAAGGGAAGAAGATAGAGCAAAAGAGTCGCCAACAAGTCTTTAAGGAACTTGTAAACCGTTCACGAGGTGAAGGTTACATCCCTTAACGATCCAAGAGATCGTCAACTCCATAAGGTCATGAACCAAATAAGGGTTCGGGGATGAAGGTACAAATCCAACCTAAAAGAGATTGAACCTGCCCTAATAATAGGCCTCTACTTTATTCTGCTCGTATTCATGTGCGCTTTCTGACTAACATACAATCAATAGGATTAACCCTAAACCTGTTTAATCTATGTTGGTTGAATATTAATGCACAAATAAACTATTATTGTCGATCACTTGAATTTATAATCACAATTAACCCTAACAAGATTATTAAATATCTTATTAAGCATGATTACAAGTACCAAATTCCCTTTAAGCATGCATAAAAGGCGTGATCAAGCAATAAATATAAATAATCAAGAAACACAATAAATAATCAATATCATGAATAATAATTATAATAATAATAATATCATCATAAATAAAATAATTATCATAAAAATAATAATAATTATTATAATAATAATATTCATAATCATAAATTATAACGATTATAATCATAATCATGTTCATGTTAATATTAAAGCATAATAATTGCAAGATCCTAGGCATGATACTAACAAGATTAATAACAAACCCTAGCATATCACTAAGGAATAAAAATCAAATCTTTAGTCCTAACATGATACTAACATGAATAAATATTAGGAAGAATATAGGAAGCATCGTACTATTAATCATACTGATATTAAAAGTTACCCTAGACATGATACTAGGAATCAAAATAACAATCTAAGCATGATTTCTACATCATAATATCAATTAAACCATTAAAGTAATTACTTGGATGCCTCGTACCTCTTTCTAATAACAAAATACACACGTTAGTAACTTCAAGGAAAATGATAATCAAAGCAATTAAATTAAATAATTGAAAAAGAGATTTGGGACCAAACCCTCAGAAATTAAAACATTTCACGTCTAGGGCGAAAGCAACTTCGAATATGGCTAGGTGTATTTAGATCTTGCGAATGCGGAATTTTGTATGAAAAAGCAAGAAAGAATTGAAGAAAGAAAAGAATGCTAAAGAATTAATATTATTGAAAGTTGATGAATGAAGAATGATGATGAATGAATTGTAGATGAATGAATTGCGAATGAAGACTTGTGAATAAAGACAGCTGATGAGAATTAATGAATGGTAATTGGTAATTGGTAAATGAAAACGGAGTTTTTGTTACGATATTTATAGAAAAAATCATCCAAAAAAGATATTTTAACAAAACAGAGTCTGAAGATCGCAAAACAGCATTGGCGCCAGCCTTGGCTAGTTGGCGCCAGCACCAATGGCTAGCGCCAGGCGCCAAAGGCTAGCACCTGGCGCCAAGGCTGGTTCCAGGCGCCAAGGCCTGGGGTTGGACGCCAAACTGGTTTTCAACGCGTTTTCGAAAATCTGATAAATTTCCCGTACTAGAAGATAAAATAATATAATTCCATCGAAAATGCTATTTGATCTTTATTAAAACTCTGAAGAGTCCTAATTGAATTAGGAATGATAAAGAACTTTCTAGAATGTTCTAGAAGACTAAAACCATTCCTAATTACATTAGGAATGATAAATCATATTAGGCCCTCCCCTAGATCATTGGGCCGTACATAAAGCTCAAACCGGGCCCAGTTTAGTAAATTGGCCATAACTTCCTCAATATTCATCGGAATTGGGCTAAATATATCGTTGGAAAGGTCTTTGCAAGCCCCATCCAACTACACCACTATTGGACCCATATCATGGACCAACCAAACTGGATTGGCTGTTTTCTTAAAATAAAGTTTTCAAAAATAGGGAGAAGAGAAAAGAAATAGACCTTTCCACAACACTAGACCTTTCCACACTTTCGTTTCATTCGATTATGATTCGACGTGAAAGGCACTCATCACCGGGTTTGGTTTTGGGGAGACACAAATGGGTGTCTACACTTGTGGATCCTCATCAAGTCTTGTTGCTGTTCCCATAGGTGTATGATTTGTCTTGACATTTACCATGTTGTACTTCTTTAGAAGTTCCTTGACATACTTCTGTTGGTGAATCATTATTCCTTCAGCTGTTTGCTTTATTTGAAGTCCAGGAAGAAATTCAATTCACCCATCATGCTCATCTCAAATTCACCACCCATTAGCTCAGCAAAATACTTGCACAAACCATTGTTAGTAGCATCAAATATAATATCATCTACATAGATCTGTACAACTAACAAATCAGTTCCTCGAGATTTAAGAAAAAGAGTTTTGTCTACTTTTCCTCTTTTGAAATCATTTTTCAAAAGGAACTTTGAAAGCCTTCCATACCAGGCTGGTGGAGCTTGTTTAAGCCCGTAGAGAGCTTTATCAAGCTTAAAAACATGATTTGGAAATTTTGGATTTTCGAAACCTGGAGGTTGTTCAAAAAACACCTCCTCATTTAAGTAACCATTTAGAAAATCAAATTTCACATCCATTTGATAGAGTTTGAAACCCATAAAAGAAGCAAAAGCCACTAGGATTCTAATAGCATCTAATCTAGCTACAGGAGCAAAGGTTTCATCGAAATCAATACCTTCCTGTTGGTTGTAGCCCTTCACAACCAATCTAGCCTTGTTCCTTACAATGGTGTCATGTTCATCAAGCTTGTTCCTGAACACCCATTTGAGCCCAATAACTTTCTTTCCCTTAGGCTTTGGCTCAAGGTGCCAGACTTTGTTCCTTTCAAACTCATTGAGTTCCTCTTGCATGGCCACTATCCAATCAACATCTCCCAAGGCTTCTTGGTGATTTCTTGGCTCTAGGATGGACAGAAAAGCATGGAATGCACAGTAGTTCCTCATTTGTGATCTTTTTTGCGTTCCTTTTCCTATATCACTGATTATGAGATCAGTTGGATGGGAACCTTGATACTTGAATGGCCTGGGTTGAAATTCCCTTGCTGGAACTCCAATTTGAGGAGCTTCTGGTTCTGTTCCTTCTGCTTCTTCTGCTTGTTCCTCATTTACCTGTTCATCGGGATGAGGAACCTCTCCATTTTCTTGATCGTTTTCTTCTGGAGCAGGCTGCTTTTCCTTGGTTTGCTTCTGAATCTTCTCTTCATCCCTATCTCTTATCAATCCAATTTCAAAATCATTATCATCTTCTTGTTCCTGTACACTCACAAACTGGTTAACTTCATCAAAGATTATATGAATGCTTTCCTCAACACACATTGAGCTTTTATTGTAAACTCTATAAGCTTTGCTATCAGAGGCATATCCTAGAAATATAGCCTCTTCACTTCTTTCATCAAATTTCCCTAGGTTTTTCTTACCATTGTTACGTACAAAGCACTTACAACCAAAGGCTTTAAGATGAGATATGTTTGGCTTTCTTCCCCTGAATAATTCATAGGGAGACTTGTTGATGATACTTCTGATTGTTACTCGGTTAAGGATGTAACATGCTGTATTCACGGATTCAGCCCAGAAGTTCCTTGGCAATCCACTTGCAATCAGCATCGTTCTAGCCATTTCCTCAAGGGTTCGATTCTTCCTTTCTACAACTCCATTCTGTTAGGGAGTCCTTGGAGCTGAGAAGTTATGATTCATGCCACTTTCCTTGCAAAACTCATCGAATCTTTAGTTCTCAAATTCTGTTCCATGATCTGATCTGAGATGGACTATGGAGTGACCACTGATTTTCTGTATTTTCTGTGCAAAGGCAACAAACTCGTTAAAAGTTTCATCTTTACTAGCAAGAAAAATAACCCAAGTGAATCTAGAATAATCATCAACAATAACCAAAACATATTTCTTGCCACTCCTGCTTTGAATTCTCATGGGACCACACAAATCCATATGGATTAATTCCAAAGGCTTTGTAGTGCTCACCATTTTCTTCAATTTAAAAGATGAGCGAACATGCTTGCCTTTCACACATGCATCACAAACTTTGTACTGTAGGAACTTGATAATAGGAAGTCCCATAACCAAGTTCCTTGACCTTAGCTTGTCCAGTAGTGAAAAGCTAGCATGTCCAAAACGTTTATGCCATAGCAGGGGATCATCTTCAACAACACTCAGACATGTATGGTTGTTCCTTGGGATTAAGTTGAGGTCAACTATATAAGTTTTCCCTCTTCTAGTTCCTTCTATAACAACCTTTCCTGACTTATTGTTGATGATGTTGCAAGAGTCAGAAGAAAAACTTACATAATTTCCTCTACCACAGAATTGTGATATACTGAGCAAATTATGCATTAAGCCCTCGACCAGGAACACATTATCAATGGAATGAGATTTAGATCTTCCAATTTTGCCTTTTCCAATGATCTCGCCCTTCTTATTATCTCTAAAGGTTACTGTTCCTCCAGGGTAGTCTTCTAGTGAAAGGAATTTTGATTTATCACCTGTCATATGCTTTGAACAACCGCTGTCGAGATACCACGAGTTGTTCCCCCTCAATAGGACCTGCAAGAAAACTAAGCATTAGGATCAGGAACCCAGGTTTCCTTGGGTTCCTTAGAAGTGGATGCAATATCAGTTTTCTTGACCCACACTTGTTTTACATTTCTTTTATCATCTTATTCTCTTATCCTACACTGTCCATAGAGATGTCTAGTCTTACCACAAAAAGTGCATACCTTCATGCTAGGAAGCTCAACATATTTCTTTTGCTTACCTTTCTTGGTCATATAACCAAGGCCTTCAGTTCTTATTCCTTGAGCTTCAGCTATCCACTTAGGTATGACTTTTGGGTCAATACTTCTATCCTTTCTAGAATTCAGTTCCGATTCAAGTTAATCCTTTTGGGTTTTTAAAGTAGAAAGCTCATTTTTCAAATTTTCAAAATCAACATTGAATTTAAGCAACTGATCGCTTGAGGAACTGCTAGAACTGATATCAGAATTCATGAGCTTATACTGAGTTAGTTCAACATTCAGAAGAATACTTTCATTCTTAATTCTATCAGCTATCTCAGTTATGTGTTTGTATTTAAAATCAAGTTCTCTTAGTTTGCTTTGAGACTTGGTATAGGCTGTTTCTAACCAAGCACCATGTTCTTTGCAAACCTTAAGAGCTTTTTCACATTTATTCAACTTCACACATGTATCTCTAAAGAATTCTTCTTCTTCTAAACATAAATCTATCAAGACATCTTTAGAAAAAGTTTTAAGCTGTTTAGGATCAAGAAATACCTCTTTTGGAGTTCCTCAAGGTAAGCCTTTTCATCATCTGATTTGGCCATTAAACAGAGATTGGCTGTCTCCTCTTCTGGTTGGTCATCATCTTCTTCTTCACTTTCTGAGTCTCCCCAAGCTGCTATCATAGCCTTCCTCATGTCTGACTTTTGATAGTTTACTTTGCTGAATTTTTCTCTTCCCTGATCCTTAGCCTTTCCTTTCCCTTTATCATTTTCCCAAGGGGGACAATCTATGATAAAGTGATCTGGAGATCCACACTTGTGGCAGTTGTAGTCAGGCTTTGGATTTGAGGTCTTTTTCCCGAAGTTCCTTGAGGTTCGGCCTTTCTTGAACATCTTTTTAAATCTTCGCACAATTAGGGCAGCCTCATCCTCATCCACTTCTGAGTCTTCCTCCTCATCAGCCTTAAGATCCAATCCCTTGTTCCTCATGGGTTCATTGTTGACTCCAAGGTGTAGCTCATAAGACATGAGATAACCTGCTAGTTGTTCAATATTGAACTTGGTAAAGTCCTTCGTTTCCTGAAAGGCTGTCACCTTAGCTCTCCACCTCTCATCTTGTGGAAGACTTCTAAGGACCTTCCTAACCTGCTCATCTGTAGGAATCTGTCTACCAAGGGAAACCAACTCATTTATGATGTTAGTAAAACGGGTTAGCATCTCTTGAATGGTTTCCTTAGGCTGCATTTCAAATCTTTCATACTTAGACATAAGTAGATCGATTTTTAAGCGTTTAACCTCATTAGTTCCTTCATGAGTAATCTGCAGCAAATCCCAGATTTCCTTAGCGTTCTTACACCCCATGACACGATTGTGTTCGTGAGGTCCAAGTCCACAGTGGAGCAATTTCATAGCCATAACATTTATTTCCATTTTATCAAAGTCTTCTTTTTCATATTCAGACATAGGCTTAGGGATTACCTCGTTCTACGCATTTGTTTTGGTGACTTCGAAATCACCAACCTCGATGACCCTCTAGACTTGGTAGTTCTCGGCCTTGATAAAGATCTCCATGCGGTTCTTCCAGTGGGTATAGAACATGCCGTTGAACATAGGAGGCCTTTGTGTTGAGTATCCTTCCTCGAGCTTCTCATGAGTATTCATTTTCTCCAAGACCTTTCTTCTTCAGGGTTTCCTGATTTTCCTAGAAGTTAGGCTCTGATACCAATTGTTGTTTCAAAGAATACTACAAGAAGGGGGGGTTGAATTGTAGTATGAGAGATTAGCCAAACTTTTTGCGGAATTAAAATTAAGTTAGCTAAAGGAACTGAAAGATTAACTAAAGAAACTAAAGAATGCAAGAGAGATTTTACGTGGAAAACTCCTTGACCACTTGGGATTTTGGGAAATGAATCTTCACTATAATAGGGAAAATGATCCTATTACAAGCTAACAACTCAAACTCAAGTTCCTCTACGAACTTAAGACCCTGAGGAACAAGTCACCCAACTTGTTACTCTTCTCTTCTCTTTCTCTCTTCTCACTTCTCTGCTCTCTCTTCTCTTTCTCTTCTCTTTCTCTTCTCTTCCTCACTTCTCTTTCTCATACACAAACGTTCACTCGAACTTCCCCATTCCCCAAATTACAACTCGAAAGAAAACAAACTCTAGTATAAGAACATTAAGAACACTCTAATGAACTTGTGTGGAATTGACACTTGACTCGATTTGAAGCTTGAAAACTTATGTAAGCAAGGGTGAGATTTTCCTTCTGAAATTAATGGCTATTTATAGATCAATAAATGCTTTGGAAAATCCTCTTTGTGCAGCAACACCATTACGCCACTACTCATACCCACTAAGAAGATCATGTCCCTATAATTAAGGAACCATGAACTCCTTAATGTGCAAACCCATGACTGAAGAAGAACTTGGGAGAGTAGGCCGCAAGTTTTGGAAAACATGGGAGATTTTATTTTGTAAAAGATATTTTCCGAAAATCAGAAAAAGAAATAAAATAAAATCTTTTTAACTTGAGAAAAAGATAAACTTTTAAATGATAACGGTTTTCCTAAAAACTTCATCTTTTAGACCAATTCCACACAGATTTTTCGAGTGCTATTTAATATCTTATACCTACATAAATCCTAAAATATAAAAATTCATTTAGTCTTCATATTCTCTGATGAAGCTCCTACTCCGAGGCTTTTGTTCTTTGGGAGGAACTTCTCTTCTCTAGTCTTCATTTCTGAAGCGCCAGTTCCTGTGAGGGAACTCTTCTATAAGGATAGCTATGCTTCTGGCCTTCTTGTTCCGCATGGTATTTTTACAAGACCCTTTATTCTCCTAGTCTTTGTAACTGAGTACACACTTAAACAATCAAGCACTTATTAGTTTGTAAGTAAGTGAGGTTGTGTCATCATCAAAATCATTAAGTCCAACAAATACTCTTATGCCTTGCAAACATTTTTTTAACATTAACAGGAGCTAAGTTGGAATGGAGTGAGGGACATAGAAAAGACAGATTGCACAAAGTTCACTGCAAAATGAAAGTTTAGTCAGTTGTTTAATTGCACTCGAAACATCTAATGAAATGCATTCACAAATTTATCACTAGATACTGAAAATCTTTACATTCGAAAAAATTCTTATCATCAAACCATCATTAAATCTATGAACAAACACTTAAGGAACTCGACATTCTGAACTAAGAAAAAAACTGGGGTATTTATTTGTACCTTCAACTATTGTTTTCTTCTGACATTACGAAAAATCTACAAACTAAAAATGCTGCACACTAAACCTCCATTCCCCTTTCACTAGATCATAGGAGACAAATTCGGCACCTTGTTTTTCAGCTGCCTGCTTCAACTTCTCAATGTATTTCTCAACCATTTTCTCACTAGTATGCTGTTTTCCAATCTTGTCAACACATTTAATATTCAATAGAGTAACTTCAGCTGCCTTGGTAAGGCCTTGTCCAACTTGAGGCTTCTCACTCTCATCATCATACACTATCACCTCTCGATAATTGAAGTGAACTAAGGAGTCAAGATTGAGTCCACGTACATTTGTCTCCCCGTAAAACTTCACCCAACCAAAGCCATCTCGGCCCACTACAAAGTCCTTTACATGGGAGCAAAATCCTGGATTAGATCTTTCAATTGATGCTAACTTCTCAATTTTGGGCTCTGTGTAGTAGTAAGAGCGTTGTAGCTTTGGAAGCAAGAGCTCCAACTCTTTTGCACTGTCATTGGTTTTAGCAAAATCATCTTTATGAGAGATGGGTTCAGAACTGCTGATTTGGGCTTTCTTAGCATTGTCTGTACCTGACACGTCAGAAGAAATGAAACTAGGATCTCTACGTAAAATAATTCACAGCGCAAGTGACAATTATAGAGACATCAAAACTGTAGAAATCATAAATTGGCATAAATGATACTCCCTCCGTCCCCTTTTGATAGTCCCATATGGGCATTATCCACGGGAATTAATAAACACAAAAGAATAGTAAAAGTACATTGAAAAAGTAATTTGACATTAGGTATGCAAAAAAGTAGAGAGAGAAAGTAATAAGAGTACATGGGAAAACAAAATTTACATGGGAAAGTTAAATTTGCACAAATATTGTTGCAAATTGGAGGAAATTTTGGTAAAAAATTAATATTAATGGTTGTTGGAAAAAGCAAATGGGGTGAACATTTTGGGACTAAAATTTGCCCATAAGGGACTATCAAAAGGGGACAGAGGGAGTACTATAGAATAAGGACACAAATTCATTCAAGTAGCTACACCCAGATGCTTAGTTTCTTATACAACACAAATATTAGAATAATAATTGGCAATCCCATCATATTCTGAGGCATCAGGAGACATATATGGTGGCCAGAATGGCAGAATGTGATATGATCTGGAAATGGGAACATACTTTATTCAAGGCTAGAAAATGAAACCAAGTCTTAGCTTAGACCGTCTCATACTTTTTTTATTGTGATACATTAACAAACTCACCTCCTTAACAAGTAATGTCACTCTCCCCTAGAATTAGAATTGGCACCATCTCATGCACGAGTTTTTATAAATCCAAAACATGAACACAAAAACAAAAGCCAATCAAGTTTCTGGAAGCCTTGTCCACGAGTCCTCCAAAATACTAAAATCATAGATATATTTCCCAACAGAACAAAATCAGGAACCTCAACTTTTTTTAACAAAACTATGTGCTTTTTGAATATCTTCTTTGTGTTTATTTTACTCAAAATTTCCTCACCTTTGTAATAAGATTTCTTATCATAGGTAGTGTCTCATTTATCATTAATCCATTTTATACTTTGTTGCCTGTATAGTGGAAATGTATGATGCATCAAAACCTATGAAATATGTATATGCACACATAATCTGCAGATCACAACCTGGCATATAAATCTTTAAAGGATTTTAGAACAAGATAGAAAAAAATTAGGAAAAGCTCCTAAAACAGTCGGACCAATTTATCAGAGCTTGACTAAAAACACACAAAATGAATGACATACCATCCTCATACTCCATAGTAGCTGCATGATTGAGTGCAGATGCCTCTTTTTTGGAAGCACCGTCAAAGGTTGGCTCGGTGGATGCAGCAATCACTGATCTAGGATTCTCCCTTGGAATTATATAATTATATCCCTTGCTTATATTTAGACCTTCTGCAGCCTGATCAAAGAAGGGCACCTATATTGGACAATGAGTGGAAACAAAGACTTCAACAAAGTAAGGGATAATAAAAAGTACAAATACAACAAATTCACTGAATTTCAACATAAATAATACCCTCCTCACCTTTTTACCATCACTGCTAGGATGATATTTCCTGACACTCACTGTCAACGGCTTAAGTGAATGGTGCCTTGATGTAAAATAAGATGTAACTCTGGTTTTTGCAGGTTTACTAGACACCTATTTTGCACAATAACATAGCCCGTGAGATTTTTAAAAGAAAATAATGCTAAATAAAAAAAATGTTTATTTTCAATGTAGCATGGAAAGCGTGTGGAAATACTCACGGGCATGCTAGACATTCCATGTTGAATAAATGAAGAATGGGCAGAGTGATCCATCATTGGCTAGAATGTTGCAGTCTCAGATCCAAAAGGATCTTTCACAGCTATAATGCTTTTCGTGACCTTATTTGTTGATGTGAACCTATAAAGAAATAAGATGATTGCCTCAATATTTTGTGGTTAGTCAACTAATTGATTTTTTTTAAAAAAATGTATACAGCAAAATGCATGAAATAAAAGTATGATACTACTGAACAAATTTTTACAACAATAAAAATGAAGATAAAAACATTAGCTTAATATTGAGGAGGATCGGGCTGAGGCGAGCCAACATCGAGTGAAACACCTCCATTATTCCCTAATGGTTACAAGAAAATAGCAAAGAAAGTTAAAATGCTGTGCCAAAAATAGCATTTACTAATATATGATAGATGTTGCACGCAGAAACCGTTAGTATATTTTCATAATGATCATATGAACTCTTTAAAAATACCTGCTGAGACAAGAGGTGTTATCTAGGGAGATGATGCTTGCTGATGAGGGAAGACAAAAGGAGGTTAGTAGAACAAATTAAGCAAGAAAATATTACCAAAAAAAGAAAAGAATTAAAATATCCAAGAGACAGCAATGAGCATAAAACTATAACATAATCCAAACAAGAAAATCATGTATTGCAATTTCAACCAGATCAGATGCAAATTACTTGATGAGCAACACACAGAAAGAAGTGATAGGAAGTTCAGAAAAATACTGCGCATTACTTACAATTGTATGGATCGCCGAATTTCCATTGTTTGGCCATGGTTTTGTCAATCTAATAGCAAAACTACTTGCTACTTGGTCACGTCCATTTCCGGTAGATGGTGAGTGGATTGACAGGTGTTTAGGTGTTGTTCTTAAGTAATCAGGCCAAAGTCTTAAATCTTGAGTTGATAACTGAGGATTATGTAGTAGCTGATTATTAGGATCACCGGCAGTAACTTGGTCGCATCCAGATCCAGTCATAATGGGTGTTCTGGTGTTAAATGCAGATAGATTTGGTGATGGGATTTGGAAAGTAGGAGTATTCATATTTGTTGAGAACGCTGGAGCACTACAGGATGGAGTAGGGATTCCTAAGAAACTTGTAACTAAAGGAAGAGGGATGCTCAAGTGATGTTTGTCAATCCCTTGTGCCTGGTTACTGACTGAATTCTGCTGGATTGAAAAACATAAAAAACAAAATTCAAAATTATTTGATAGCAATATTATCAATAGACTTCTACAGACTACAGCAGCAAGTGATGAAGGTATAAAGAAGAGAACAAAAGATAGAAAAACTTGTAACATATTAAGCATGCATACCTCCTGATTTTAGGCCATAGTTCTCCCATCTCAATTCTTCATGGCTTTTACCAGCGTAACAAGGCATGCCTGATATTGAAATTAGCCTACAATTTTTTAAATCATCCTTAATAATGGTTTGCTCATATGATTTACTTCTGCATCCTGTATATTTGCCACAAAAAAAATTGCATTAACTTTACATCACAAAGAAAAAGCTCATAAAATTTACCTGAACAAAGATGTGGCGAACTGGCGGGAAACCAGCAGCATTAGAAGAATGTATACAAAAATAATAATTCTGCATTTGGACAGCTTGTGATTTTGTTTAAATTAGATTATTACTACCCTAAATAGAGCTTTGGGTGGGGCATACTCAAAATAAAGTCCCTAAGGCAGCAGGACCAAGAAATGATATACTATTTCTTATTCATGGTATCCACTATTGTTTTTTACTTTTGGGTGGCAGATACATTAAGAATTAGTACAACTTTTGCAAAGCCTTCCTGTTGTTTAGAATATGATGATTGCAAAGTAGAATTGTTATCACTACAATCCGTTAGTAATCAGACATTACCTCCAAAGTTTCCAGCATACATAGTTCAAGCGTGAGAGAAATTTATTGCCTCATCCCGTTAGTACAAAAGTGTTGGAGGATATATAAAATTAATCCATAGGTGTATATTATTTTAAAATAATCACACAGATTTTTAGCATATCAATATTAATCAGGATTCCATGATTCATTGCAACTAATTATGCCCAAAACATACAAACTCTAATGACTCTGTATCACAAGTCTCTGTAGGATCAACAAACCCAATCACAAGTTTCTCACTGAAAATCCAAATTTCCCTAGTCTCGGTCACACTTGAGACTTGACATTGATAAAAACTGAAGAATGTTAAGATGGTCAAAAGACAATCAACAAAAACCCTCACAACAGTCACAAGTCAAACATTTTATCCAGAAATTATTCAGTTCTTCAAATTAGTAATTCCAAGTGATGGTCATAACTGATATTGTTTATTTACGTAACTAAACTTAAATGGAGCCCAAAGAACCAAAAAAATGTGCAGGTGTTCCAACAATTTAAAGATAATGTATTCATAGTGTGAAATAAAAGCAGATAACAAAGATAATAAATTAATCATAAAATTCACTATTTCACCTGCTGGTAATGATGGGGTAGCCACAAAACTAGAAGTTGAAAATGGGTTGGCAGGCATTATTCCAAGTGCATTTGATGTTTACCCAAAATTTGACCCTGTGACATGTGAAGCTGGTGCATTTCTCAATGGCATAAACGCAGCTGCATTGCTACTATTATTACTGGTAAATCCAACTATTTCAGGTGGTCCACAAGCTCTCGCTGATGTATCTCCAATTCCTAGATCATAAAATGAAATATTTCGAAGAAGATATTGTTTACATCATCAGTAAGATGTTTGACATGGAAGCTAAGGAAATGGAAACCCCCTCCAAATGTAATCTATTAGGGGGTAGGGTAGTAGAACGACTCAGTGGGTCACATAGAGCAAGAGAAAGTATAAAACACATAAAGCTCCAAAGTCTTGATCAAATAATTGAAGTTCATATAGCCTCGTGTCAGCAAACTCTATGTAATAGAATGATTTCCTAAGTTTAGGAAGCCAAAGGAATGAATCTCCTCAACAGGTGAATACTGATTTTAGACCCTGTCATCTTTGAATGCTCCGCAAGCTCACAAGAAAGAAAGTACTAATTGAGTAAGGGCTAAGTGCTCAATAGGAAAAAGTAAGATATAAGAGGATAATCTATTTAAAGCAATACACATCCTGTCTGTTACTCGTTGTGAAACGATGAATTGTCATACATGGGATTAAAGGAAAAGTTATCGGAATCGGAATTTTACTTTGAATCGGTGAGTAGGGTATAATCGAATCGTAGAATCGTACAATTCTACCAAATTGTAAAATTGGGCTTCAAAATGTAACAAATGACTCATACATAATTTTATAGCAATGAGAATGATAATAATATGTATTGTAAATAACATAATATCGACAGTACAAACATAAAATAGTTTTTGAAGTAATTTCGCACGCGCATAACTCAAACAATACACCATAAATTATAAAGTCGGATTATTGGTACATATTCATAACCATGAGAGTACGCGAAAATTGTTATTAAATTATGAAAAAAAATAACGTTGTTGACTCGCAAAATTGTTTCCCCTAGACCCATGCATAATAAAAAATTCCAATAATAATAGAAAACTAAGTGTCAAGTTAGTTCATTTAACAAGATAGCTAAAGAACGACAACTACAACAAACTCATGTTATAAAAGTGTTTTTTATATGCCCAAAGTTGAGTGCATAAGACTCATGAATACATTTTTATGCCCACAAAATTTAAATGGTTGGATAGATCTTAAAAGTTATTTAAATTGATGTTTCATAAGCTTTATTATGAGTTAGATTGAATAATATATAAGTCATTGACTAAAGTTAGGTTCGACTTTGACACCCTTACACTCTTTAGTCTAAAACATTAAATATGTAAATGATATGGGTACGAAACTAATTCTATTCGAATGTAGACTTTAAGAGCTTTCCAATGATATGCTATAAGCCTAATTCCGACTTCGAAATAAAAAATTATGGGTTTCAAAAAACAGGTTTTTTGCAGGAGTGGAAACGGTAGAATCGGTATAGAATCGTAGAATCAGTATCGATTCCACCGATTCTAACCGATTCTACCGATTCTATGAGCGATTTCACAACATAACAATTCTACCACCAATTTACATCGTTTAGGTGGATTAGGACCGTAGAATCGTACGATTCTACAATCCGAATCGCGATTTTAATAACACTGATTAAAGGTCAATGTTTTTCACCGGCCATGAATTAATAAAGATTGTGGCATACTCCTATGCCTTAATGATTATTCCTATCACGTCATTGACAATCACTCAGTATACATTGCTACTGTTTCATTGCCCATAAAAGCATACCCTCAAGAATGATGCTTAAGAACTTTTATTGGAGATCTAAGAGTAAAAGGCTTAGGAAACTGATTAATATCGAGAGGAAACTACTATATAATGTGGATGTAATATTAAAAGAAAAAAAGAAAACACAGTTAGGCAATGAAACTATATGCACCATCATCAATGAATCAACATAAAACAAGAAGCAGCAACATTCAAATGTACAGTATCAATAATGAAAAGGAAATGCAGATATTTACCACATAAAGGATGCAGAAATTAAGCAAGTACCACAAAAAACTACAACTTCTTTGATTGATATTGGGGAATAGCAGGATTTAAACCTGCATCTTCTCCTGGGTAGGAGAAGACTTACCATTTTTATTATATTCGCAAATATACAATATCAATGTTGAAAAGAAAAGGTAGATATTCACCAATCACCACACAAAGGATGCAGAAAATATGCAAGATTAAGTACCAGCATAATGTTACAAGTTTATGTAATTTTGGACAAATAGTGAGGACTGGTCCTACAGCCCCTCCTCGAGGGAAGAGTATCCTAAACTATAAGAGATATTGTGGCTGCAATATGTGCCAAATAGAACATATGACCATCAAATAATCATGACTAAAGAAAGTACCAATATTCAAAATCAAAGCAACCAAATCATAAACATATTAGTTAGCTTCAACTTGTTTCCCCTTCCTAGATTCTTCTTTAGATTAGGCTATTACACTAATTACAGCATAACCTATGACAAAGAGCATTGATTCAATAACTAGTACCAAATAAGTATCACTCTCTTCCATATTTACCTTCACCTATCATAAAATCTATCCAATTCAACTATTCAGAAAGCTATTATATCTAGAGGCTTGATACATGAGTACATGATACACCACCTCCCCTACGAAAAAAGAAAGAAGAGAAGAAAAACAAATGAAAGTAGAACCGATACATGTATTGAAGGTGGTAGGAGAAGTCAGAAATGAAGATGATGATGCTCCAAATTATCCAGTCGAAGCTCCACCAAAAAGTGACTTCTGTATTGAGATTTTTGGGATGGCTTCACACTCTATTGTATTACAAGCAACTGAATTATGTCCAGGAATTCTCTTATTCCCAAATAACGACAAGGTAAAAAAAATAAAGAAGAGGAACAAGAACCTTGTCCAAACACTGTAGACTTGAAATAAAGAATGTATAAAAATATAAATAGATAAAGGAATCAGAGTTAAAAATATCAGAAAATTGTGTGTTTAGCAAATGACAGATGAGAATGCAATAAATGATATGCATCGGTAGTTAAAATAACTTAGAAGGCCTAAGTTCTCAAACATGAACAATACAAAAGCACACGAACTACTACGGAGTAATATGAAAAATAAACTCCCCATGGAAACAAAATCATGTTAAATAGATTTGACAAGGAAGCACGAAAATAAGTAAAAGCCAAACAATAAATGCTTCAATTAAGGATTAATACAGAAACCAAACATGATGATGACATACCTCCAAATGCTCCTCTTGAAGTAGTAGAACCAAATGGACCATCATTTCCAACGTTTGTGGTCCCAAATGTTGATGACGATCCAAAGAAAGCAGTTGGTTGTCGTCCAATTGCTGGCACATAGAAGCAAACAGAGAAATCAGCACAAAATGACCAGAGAGCCATGGATTTGACTTCCTCTTAAATCATATAAATTCTAGAACTGCCAAGCTATGGACATAATCATATAAATTATCAAGGGAATATTCAGAAGAAAACAAAATGATCCTAAAAATACATTGTGAAAAACCTGACATGAATCATTCATCACTTACTCAAGGATGGAGAAGAAGCCGACGACACTCCAAATACACCAGTTGATTTTCCACCAATAAATGATCCCTGATTAATGAAACTTGGGGAAGCATTACTTCCGGTTATACTAGGAGTTGATTCGAATTCCTACCCTTTCCAAACAAACTTGACATTCCCAAAGAAGACGATGTTGATCCTAATACATTGGTTGTACTACCCCCAAAAATTAACCCTTGGGACGGTAAACTTGTAGTACCTGTTGTATTTGGAGCGAACACATTACTCAAATTGCTACCATTTCCAAACAAACTTGACGTCCCCAAGGAAGAAGATGCTTCTCTAAATACATTGGTTGTAGTACCCCTATAAGCTGACCATTGGGTAGATACATTAGGGAAATTTGTAGTCCCCATTGCATTAGAATCAAACGGATTACTCGAATTGCTACCACTCCCAAACACACTTGAAATCCCCAAGAAGATGCTTCTCCAAATGCATTGGTGGCATTATAGCCAAAACCAGACCCTTGGGTAGATACATTAGGGAAATTTGTAGTACCCATTGCATTAGAAGCAAACAGATTATTCAAATTGCTACCACTCCCAAACACACTTGACGTCTCAAAAGGAGATAATGAGGCACCAAATACATTGGTGGCATTACCACCAAAACCTTGGGAAGCAAACAAATTACTCAAATTGCTAACATTTCTAAACTCACGTGGCGTCTCTAAGGAAGCTGAAACTTTCCCGAACACTGTAAAATGGAGAATAAAAAAGCTCAAAGCCATTCAAAGTACTATATCCACAACAACACCTTAAGTATGTTAAGCATGCATGATTATACTACGTACATTTTTATATTTAATAGGTATACAGAGACCAAATCTTGCAGGTACTCTAAATATCCCAAATTTTTTCTATAGTCAATGAGAAATCAGGAAAAACTTCAATTAAGCATTTTTTTTTTTTGGGAGAATGGCAAAATTTCAAGTTTTTCTATCAAATCAACCCTTTTCCACTATTTTTGCTACAAATTTGATCATCAATTAAAACCCTAGAAGAAGAAATTCAACAATTACCATCAAAAAATTGCAAATAAGTAAAATGAATATACATAAAACCCTAAATATCAACCATTCAAATCCTAGATTAATGAAATTGAGCAATTATGAACAGAAACTTGTGAGATTTCAAAAAATAAATACTCCGAGTTAATTTTAAAAATTAAAAGACGTCGGAAATTACCTCCAGCCATCAATCCGGATCACTAGAAGCTTTAATAAATCACAATGAACGCAACAAATTTGAAATTTGAAAAAAAAAATTAGTAACATTAAAGCAAATTAATTATAGGAGAAAATATAAAAGAATCCATATATATATAGTGAAGAACTTAGCTTGAAAATGGAGCAGAAAATAATATAAATTGCCCAGAATTTTTGCTCGGCGTCAGAAGAACGCATAAGATCTTCAACTCCCGCATTTTTTTTTTTAATTTTTAAATCTGCAAAATCATACTCGGAGTCTCACACGATACATGTAGTTTGTATAATGTAATCCAATTAGTATTACATGCACCATGGTGCACATAGAATTATATATACCAGGCCCAATACACCATGGTCCAACAGAAAGAAGCCCAACCATTTTTTTTTTCACCATTGAATTTGGATATTCTTTTTTTTTTTTTCTACCTCTAAATTTTTTGAAAATCTAAGTTAAAACTTTTAACATCCATTTATTTATTTTGTTATTATATATCTAGTTTGTTCATATATGTTGCCTTTTTTTTTTACAAGAAATAGGATTTCATTGATAAAATAGAGCCAAATGGCACTTTACAATGCAAATAATTCTTAAGAAATCTAAACTCCCAACACAAAAATATATCACCATAAAGCAAAGTACAGTGTAGATTCGATCAACAATAGCCTTTATAAAAAACTTCTTTCGAAGTAATACAATCTGTGAGTTAGCACTAATTTGGCTTAAGATCCACTTATGCATAGTCGTCGTATGGATGAAAATACCTATGTGGTACTCTAGATACTTAGAGAAATTATGAAACCCTAAATCTTCATTCTTTGTCGGACGAATAATCACTAAAATTAATCTTCCAAGCAAACTGCAACTGCCCATTTCTAATCTTCCATAAGAGAAGAAAAGAAATCATACTCCAAACTCCCACAAACGGAGAGAACAAATCCAAAAATTGGGAACAAAACTCTCATAAAGAGAGTGAAAGGAGGATTATTAACAACTAAGCAATTAAAAAGTAAGGAAACAAAGGAATTGGGGCTTACCATCATCAAAGAGATGATGGCAGCCCCTTGCGGCTAGCGAGAAGATGAGGGGTTTTAGGGTTTTTTCTTTTAGAGAGAAGATGAGTTTCATATACGTTGCCTTTTATGTCCATATATATGTGTTGTATGAAGTAATAATTTGTGTATAACTTTTATCAAATATTTTGGTATGAAATAATAATTTATTTGGATGTTGTGTATTTCCTTCTTTTGTTGTTTAATACTTCGTATTTAATTATAGACCAACTACTGAACACCTTCAAGAAACTTCTGAACATCCACCAGAAACTTCTGATAAGACACCAGAAGCAATACAAAAGCCCTATAAACTTTTGATAAGCCCCTAGAATTTTCTGATAAGCCACCAAAAAACATAGAATCAATCTCAAAAACCTCTAAACCCCTAAAAAAACTTCTAAACCACAATTACTAACCACTGAACACCCTTCAAAACATTTTAACCACCTTCAAAAACCTCCGAACCTCCTACAAAAACTTTTGAACCCTAATTACAAACCACTGAGCACCCTTCAAAAACATTTTAACCACCTTCAAAAACCTCTGAACCCCAACCACAAACCACTGAACACCCTACCAAAACCCTTGAACCCCCTACAAAAACTTTTAACCCCAACCACAAACCACTAAACACCCTAAAAATACTTCTGAACCCCAACCATGAACCACTGAACACCCTACAAAAACCTTTGAACCCCCTACAAAAACTTCTGAACCCCAACCACAAATCACAAACCACTAAACACCCTACAAAAACCTCTGAACCCCCTACAAAAACTTCTGAACCCCAACCACAAACTATTGAACACCTTATACAAACCTGTGAGCCCCCTACAAAAACTTCTGAACCCCAATCACAAACCACTGAACACCCTACAAAAATCTTTGAATCCTCTACAAAAAATTTTGAACCCTAACTACAAACCACTAAACACCCTACAAAAACTTCTGAACCCCAACCACAAACCACTAAACACCCTACAAATACTTCTGAACCTCAACCACAAACCACGAAACACCCTACAAAAAATTCTGAACCCCAAACACAAACCACTGAACAACCTACAAAAACCTCTAAACCCCCTACATAACTTCTAAAGCCCAACCACAAACCATTGAACACCCTTTAAAAAAATTTGAACCCTTACAAAAACCTATTAACCCAATCATAAACCATTTAACACCCTACAAAAACCTTTGAGCCCCCTACAAAACTTATGAACCCCAACCACAAACCATTGAACACCCTTGAAAAACCACTGAACCCTCTACAAAAACTTCTGAACCCCAACCACAAACCATTGAACACCCTTCAAAAACTTTTGCACTTGAAGACACTGCTCAGAATGCTAAATGTTAAGATTAATAAATTATAATGTAGAGAATGCCAATTTTTTTAATAAAATTAAAAATACATAGATCTAAAACAAAAATAAGTTCATAAGTAATGTATCGCATGTTCAGAATTATAATAAAGATGTTCGTAATTCCAAAAATGCATGTTATGTATTTACAGAAAACACAACATACGTTCATATTTTTAACTTAAAATGTTCAAAATACTGAAATATAATCAAATACAAATTTGTTTATAACAAAATACACAATTATCACTAAAAAAATCAAAAGAATATGAAAGCTACATTTTCCGAAACTCAAACCTAGCCATGGTGATTTAGATAATGAAATCACATCGGAAAATAATCACACCATCATCTTAACCACCTTCTCCTCGATGACGACGCTTCATTGTAAAAACTCCATTAACAAACCTTCAAATCGAAGGTTGAAAAAAACAAAATTTGAATTTAATCTATTGTAATGAAGGAATTCACTCAATGGTGACCAACAATATGAAGGAATTCAATTGAACTTCATAAAAGAGATGTTGCAGGATTTAAAATTTCCCCAAAGCTTCATTGACATGATCATGTTTTGTGTTGGAGCCCCTAGATTTTCTTTGATGATTAATGGGGGTCTTCATGGTTTTTGTGAAGCAAAAAGAGGGTAGAGACAGGGTGACCCACTCTCTCCTCTGCCTTTTTTCCTCTATATTAAATACTTGTCCAGAATTTTGAAGGTTGTGAGTGGCATAGAGAAGTTCAAGTTTCACCCAAGGTGTAAAGCTATATATGGGTTTGACTTACTTGTGTTTTGCTAATGACCTTATTTTGTGCTATAAAGGGGAGGTGGAGTCTATTAAGTTGATGATGAAAGGTTTTGAAGTTTTTTCTAAGGCAACTGGTTCAAAAGCTAGCCCTGAGAAAACTTCAATTTACTGCACTGAGATGAGTGAAAACATGGTGAATGAGGTGTTAGACATTACTCGGATTGGGAGGGGTACTATGCCTTTTAGGTACTTAGGGGTGCCAATTTTCTCAAAGAGAATTTCTGCAGTTAAATGTGAGCATCTGATAGACAAAATCTATGCTAGAATCAAGATTCGGAGTTCTAGAAATCTCTCTTTTTCTGCTAGAGCTGTTTTGATAAACTTTATTTTGATGAGTATCCAGGTTTACTGGGCTCAAATTATAATACTTCCTAAAGCTATCTTTGAGAGCATTAAAACCATATGTAGGAACTTCCTATGGCATGTGTAATCCCCGTATTTTTAAATATATTATAAATGAAATTTAATTTTCTTTATAATATTGATGTGTTTTTTTGCGTAATTTAATTTCAAAATATTCAAATTATTAAATTGGATTGAAAATTATTTTGTTACAAATTATTTTATGAACCTTCATTATATAATCTATTTCAATACAACTAAAGCTAAGTCCATTTCATTCATTTGGCCCATCAATTTTATGAGACCCAATCTTATTATTTACCCTACAACATTCTCCCCTGTAAGTACCCCATTAATCCCCAAAATTTTGCCACACAAAAGGTTAGTTCTATTTTTCCTTCTCCTTTATTTTATTTTATTTTATTTCATTTTCCTTTTCCTTTATTCTTCCTATCTTTTTTTATTTTATTTTATTTTTCTTTTTTCTTTTTTCTCTTTTCTTTTTCTTCTTTCTTCCTACTTGAGAATTAACTCACTACTCTCCCCACCTAACGGCCGGACCCACCTGCTGCCGCCGCCGCCTGGTCGCTAGCGACCACCCAGCTGGCAGCCACCGTAGCCACCTTTTCCCCTTTCTTCCTCTCCTTCTTTTCCCCTTATTTCTATTTCTATTTGCATAATTATATAAGTATTGTTTTGGGTTTTTGATTTAATTGTTTGAAATTGACATAATTAGTATCAAATCTATATTTTGATGGTAAAAAGGTTATAATTTCAGATTATATACATGTTTTAATTTTTAGATTTCTGTTCGTTAATATTAATCCTGTTTTAATCCCGATCAGGTTCTAAACTCATCCGATTTTGATTAAAAACAGTAGTGTTTTCCATGTGGAAACAACGTTTTAAGCAAGACTCACTACCCCTTTCGTGGCCAAATTCAACTTCTAAATATGATTTTTGGGCAGTTATTGATTTTTAACAAAGTTTTTTTTATGCTTTAAATTTTATCCTAGATTTTAAGAGATAATTTAATATTTCTTTGGATAATTAAAGTATTAAGATGTATTTTGATGAAGTTTTAAAGGGTTTTTGATTGGTTTAAAATGCTGGAATTTTATTTAAAGTAGTAGAGTTGTGATTTTAATAAAAGGGTGTGATTACCCATTAAAAGGGGAGATTATTAGGGGTTTTTAAATAATTTTTAGATTTTTTATTAGACTTTAAACTTGCTGTAATTTCATGTATAAGAGTGTATTTTAAGGTTTTTATGAAGGAAATATAAAGAACTATATATAAGCCTTTAATTTCAACAAAAGGGAAGGTTTTAAAGTGTTGTTTAATTGGATTTTGAAGGTTTTAAAGTAAGTTAGTATTGCTGTAAATTTGATTGCTTGGGTATTGATTGAGATCTTATTGTTTGGTTTAGGAGATGACTTTATTGAAGGTGATTTCTAGTTAGTAAAGTGGCATACCAATTTGTTTATTCAAGGTACATACAAGTTACAAAACTTTGCTTTTAGGTGCATGTTTAAGGGCAGATCGAGAACTTAGTATCATGTATAAGGATGACTGAGTTAAATTGTTTGGTTATACATTGTGAATTTCATATGATGTGCACTATTTTATATTGCAAGTATTATTTGTGCTCTAATTATGCAAGGTGTGTGCGTTTAGAGGCAAAGGTATGTGATTGGTGTAAATATTAATTTATTACTCATTCACGATTATGCAAATAGGATGAGTAAAGGAAGAATTCAAGTCTTATAAGACGAGGTTAAGGTTTTGGGGTGCCTTATGCACTCAAGGTGTTTATACACCGAGGTAATAATGGAATAAATAATAAATGTTACTTGTCATTAACAAATCAAGAATTGAAATTGGAAACTTGTCTTACTTGATTGAATGGATATTGGATTGATTGTACTGTTTGCATATGAGTCATCACCAAGTCTAAAATTGTAAATCACGTAAAGTGCAAGATGGATGAGCAATAAAACTCTGGATTGGTGCACATCTGGAGTAATGACAATCAGGGGTTGGGGTACATGGGGTATTAGCCGTGTACTTTTCTCGAGGCCGTCTGATCTACGAGTCTCTTATTTCAAAAATATTTTCTTAAAACTAGGAGTTAGGTGAGATCTCATACTAACTACGGTCACGGAGTCGCGCCCGTGGTCGTTGGATGTTTATTGATGTTTTCGAAAGGAGGCATGGGGTTTTTCTTTTATTGATGTTCCAAATGGAGCATGGGTTGGACAACCTTGTCTATTGCGTAATTCAATGAATAAAAATAATGATTTACCTATTATTAAATTGATGGAGTCTTAATAAATTTGATAGTTGAGTCGTGTGTTGAGTCTATAATTTAATGATGTATGATGATTTATTATTAGAAGCATGTTAGGGATTTCTTATTTTATTTCGCAGCTTCTATGTACTCAGTTTTGCTAATTGCGTGCTTTATGTGTCTTTCTTTGGTCATGGCCTTCGCCTTTCAATGACCCTGTGATGATCCAATTTTTACACTTGTAATATTGGGGAGCAGATTAACCACAGGTTCTTACACATGCAACATCCGTTTCTAGTTAGTGGGATCTTGAGTGGAGAGTTGGTTACTTTTCTTATTTTTATTGTTATTTACTTTTAAAGTTATTTAAACTCAACTTTACTTTCATACTATTTCTATTGGTTTAAGTTTTGAATAAGGGCCTTAAGGGTTCCAAGTTGTAAGATTTAATTTGGTTTTGGTTATTGGATTTGAAACTTATATATACTTGATTTAGTTTTTCCGCTACTATTTTCTGAAAAAGCCTTAACGTTTGAACACGTGGCAGTAGCACGCCAGTAATTCTCTTGAATATTGTTCAGGGTCCTCACATGTTTAAAGAGAGAATTATTAGGGTGTTACAGCATGGGAAGGACAGCACTAAGCCTGGGAATATTGCCTGGGATAGAATCTACTGCAGGACGAAAGAATGAGGATTGAGTATACAAAATGTTGAAATTTGGAATTTAGCTGCAATGGGGAAGCATGCATGGGCCATTGCTCATAAACATGATAATCTCTGGGTAAAATGGGTTAATTCTGTCTATATTAAAGGGCAGAACTAGATGACCTATAAGCCTAGAGCATATTGCAGCTGGTACTAAAAGAAAGTGTGTGAAGTGAAAGACAAGCTGCAAAGTGTGTACAACCACTTTTGGGCAGGGGAAATATAGTATAAAGAAAAGCTATGAACTTCTCACTGTAGGAAAGGATAGATGCAGGTTGGCTTCTTTGGTTTGGGAAAGGGAAGTAGTTCCTAATTAAGCATCAGTTTATTAGATGGATGGCCATACAAAGAAGACTGAAGACTAGGGATAGATTGCACATACATGCTCAGCAGAATGAGAAGATGTGTCTGCTATGTGCTAAGGTGCCAGAAACTCATGATCATCTATTCTGGAATTGTAAATACAGCATCACTATGTGGACAAAGGTGAGAAATTGGATTGGTTTTGGTCCTGAGAGATTGTATCTGAATAATGTTAGAATTTGCAACGAAATCATGTCAAGATTTTAGAAAAGTATTGTGAATACTTGTGTCTTGGCTGTGCTTTACAAGATTTGGAGGGTGAGGAACACAGCTTTCTAGGATCTGAAGATTATGCATATACTTGTAATAGCTAGGCAGCTCAAGAGTGAAGTGAAAGTTAGGCTTCTTAGTGTTAATAGTTCAAAGCTAGCGCTAAATGTACAGAATAGAGAGTGGTTGGAAGCTTTGTCTATATAGGGAGTTATATAGTACTTTTGTTGTATAGAGGTTGTTATAGGCTATGTGTTTTCAGCCTATGTACCTTGTATTCTTGGAAAACTTGAGTGTTTTCCATATTTGGTGAAATAAAACTTCTTATTTACTAAAAAAAAAATAGGAGTTGAATTGAATTGAACTAAACTAAACTGAGATTAAATGAATATTTTATGAGAGAGGGAAATTAGGAGTTGAACTGAACTGAACTGAAATTACGCTGAAGTGAACAGACCCTAAGTAATTTTTTATTCACAATATACCCAACTTTTTTTTTTCAAATTCACCAAAAAACACTTGAGTTTCAAAAAATTATCACCAAATGCCCGGTTGTCATTTAAAATAAATAAATTTTACGGAATTTTCACCAAATGCCCCTGATTTATTTTTTTATTCACCATATATCCATGAAAATTTTTCAATTCACCATATGCCCCTAATTTTACAAAAAAAAATGTTACAAAATACCCAAATGACTGACGGACGTTAACTCTGTTAGTCATTTAGGCTTAATTTTCCTTATGGCAACCTATAATTGGCATTTATATTATTTTAATTTTAAAGTAAATATTTTATTAATTATCAAAAAAATAAAACAAATAAAAAAATTTTAAAAAAAACCCACCAACGACCAGCCCAGCCCCGGCTGCCACCATGTCCTTGCCGGCGCAAATTTCGCCTAAAACCTTGCGCCGACGCCACCGCCAATATGAAACCCCACCAGCCATATTCTTTGAACCACCCATTTCCCAAACCTAAAATCGCCTCCTCCTTTCTCCTTCGAAAATCCCTCCCATCCCCACCGTCGACGCCCAAACTCCCATCCCCGCGCTAGGGAATCCAAAGCGCCAATTCCCCTGCCACCACCATCCTTCTTCCATTCGTTGATAAAATCCTCAGGCTACTCAGCTTTATTAGTCTTGGACTTATTAAGGATCTGTTATTGCTGAACCACTTCAACGGAACCCCAAATTTTTTTCTAAAAAAAATCCCCAAATTAAAACCATAGTGTAGACACCCATTTGTTCCCCAAAAACAAACCCAGTGATGAATATCTTTCGCGTAGAACCATAATCAAATGAAGTGAAAGTGTGAAAAGTCTAGTGTTGCGATTGTTTTTATTTATAAATCCTTCTTTCTGTTTTCGAAAACCAACTCTATTTTATGAAAATAGCTAATCCAGTTTAGTTTGGTCCATAACAAGGGTCCAATAGTAGTGTAGTTGGATAAGGCTTGCAAAGATCTTTCCGACGATATATTATAAGCCCAATTTCGATGAATATTGAGAAAGTTATGGCCAAAATACTAAACTGGGCCCAAACCGGATTTTACTTACGACCCAATGATCATGTGGAGGGTCCAAAGGTTTAATCCTATTCCTAAACTAATTAGGATTGATTAGAATCTTCTATAAGATTCTAAAAGATCTTAATTATCTTTTTTTGAAAAAATAGGATAAAAGAGTTTGAATTTGAATAAAACTTTCCTTTTTTAAGTCCTAATTCTATTCGGATTTAAAGATGTCCAAAGACAGTCAGATTTTATTTTTGTGCCTCATATTTTTTATCCAAATTTTATATGGTTGGATAGATCTTGAAATTATCTTTCCAATGATATATTATAATATGAATTCCGAACTATAACGAAAAAGATATGAAAGTAATACAAAACTCTATCCAAAACTGACGCCCTTCCACTATTTCGGCTATATCTTTTTATGTACAAATTATTTTAAACTGAGTCTAATTGCATTGAAAATTAGACTTCAAGAGCTTTCCAACGACATATTATATGCCTTATTTGGACTATTGGATCAAAAGATATGATAAAAACAAAATCCGCAAAAAACTGTCTTTGACGCAAAATGACAGACCTTGTCGCAAAGCGACAAGGCTTGTCGCGTGGCGACAGCTCGCGACAAAGTTGGTTTGTTGGCGACAGCGTGGAGTTTTATTCCTTATCAAATTCTACCTAATTTTCGGACTATTTTCCTATAAATAGGGTCCCTGGACCTCCGTTTTCAATCATCAACTCTCACCAAGGATTCCTTGATTCTTTCTCTCTTTCTAAACTAGCTTTCATAAACACAATTCCACACTCATTAGATCTAGAAACACCTAGCCAAGTTCGAAGTTTCCTTCTCCCTAGACGTGAAAGGTTTATACTTTTATGAGGGTTTGGTCCCAAATCCAGTCCAAACCTTTTTAACTCTTTCTTTCAATTTATTTAATTTAATTCTTTGATTTATTATTTTCATTGAAATTTACTAACGCGTGTATTTTGTTATTAGAAAGAGGTACGAGGCTTCAAAGTAAGTAATTAGCTTACTCCCTATTTTATTTCAATGTAGAAAGCATGCTTAGATTTGTTTGATTCCTAGTATCATGTTAGGGTGTTATTTATGCTTTCTAGTATCATTTTAGGGTGTTATTTATGCTTTCTAGTATCATGTTAGGATATTTTTAATGCTTTCTAGAATCATGTTTAGGGTGCCTTTTATTCTTTCTAATATCATGTTAACATGTTAGTATCATGTTAGGTCTAAAGCTTTGATTTTTATTGTTTAGTGACATGCTAGAATTTGTTATTAATGTTGTTAGTATCATGCCTAGGGTCTTCCTATTATATTTAAGTTTTATTATTAGTATGATTATTATGATTATTATTATGTTGCTTGGTATATTATTGTTATTGCCTGATCACGCCGTTTATGCATGTTAAAGGGAATTTGCGCTTAATAAGATAATTAATAATTTGGTTTAAGCTAATATGATTTTAATTCAATTGATCGCCAATAATAGATTTATTTGTGCATTAATATTCAACCAACATAGATTAAACAGGTTTGGGATTAATATAATGATTGCATGTTAGTCAGGAAGCGCATGAATACGAGTTAAATAAAGTAGAGGCCTATTTTATAGGGAGGGTCCTTTCTTTTGTAGATTGGATTTGTACCCTCATCCCCGAACCCTATTTATTTCAAGACCTTTTGGAGTTGACGATCTCATGGATCGTTAAGGGGTGTAACCTTCACCTCGTGAACGGTTTACAAGTTCTTAAAACTTGCTGACGACTCTTTTTACTCTCTTTTCTTTCCCTTTAGACGCCACCATACTTTAGTGTATGATCACAGTGGGGTTCAAGCTTGGGGTTATGATGCTTGAAATATTCCCTACACATAGATTTTGATTTTTAGGGTTTCGATTTTGGGGTAAAACGGTTTCGGGCTGGTGGTTTTTGGCTAAGGTAGGGGGCGACGTCGGGGAGGCGGGACTTGGGCTGCCGACGAATAGGTTTTGGGGTGGTTTCCTAATGTTTGGCTAAGGAGGAAAATCAGAGAGGGGTTTTTACGGTTGAAGAGAAAGGAAGGGGTATGGTGGTTCGGGGCCGGTTCTGGCGCATGGCTTAGGGGATGGCGGTGCTGGTGCGGTGAAGAGGAGGACTAGGCGTCGGCGGTGGGGAAGATTGCTGGGTGGTGGTTGTAGGGATGTGGTTGGGCTAAGGTGGCTCACTGGTGGCAGGTGAAGTTTTGTTTTTATTTTTTCGAAATTTTTTAAAGTTTTTTTTTTATAATAATTAATTAATTAATCTAAACAATAACCAATAACATGCTTTCACATGGCAAAATGGAATTAATAGTTGTTAGCTAGTCATCAACGGCATGTCATGATATTTTTTTTAAAAACTCAAGTATATATGGTGAATTTGAAAAATTTCATGGGTATGTGGTCAGTAAAAAATAACTCTAGGGCATTTGGTGAAAATACCGTAAATTTTAGAATAATTATTTAATTAATTATCAAAAAAAAAAAAAAAAAAAAAAAAAAAATCCCACCCACCATGTAGGCATGTATGGGCCAAGGAATTCGGTTCATGATTCTTGACTTTTTTATCGGAGTTGTTGAACAAGAGAAGAATTCATCATTCAAGTGCATTTGTTTGAGAGTTTGAGACTAGCAGGCATAATATTAGAAAAATATAAATTGTAAATAATAAATTGATTTTTTAAAGTGTATAGAAATTGAATTGAATTTGAAGAGAATGAACAAAATTATCTCATTATGGGTTCAATTTGGTTCATGATTATCGAATTTCATACAACGTATAAGATTCTGATAAAAGGTTTCGATGTAATTGCTGAGTTTAGGCGGCCTTGGGAGCGAAATGCTGGGGTGGCGATGTGTAACTGGAGATGGTGGTGTTTAAGTTACCATTGAAGGTTGAGTTTTTTTGGTGGTTTGCAAGAATGGGGAGGAGGAAAAGACGCCCGACGGGGGGATGGGATATTGGCACTTGAGTGCGTGGTGGCTGAGTGCTGGTGGGGGATCGGAGGGGCAGGGGGAGATGGAGGGGGTGGCCGACAGACTGCCGGAGGCTGGGTTTGAATTTGTTTGTTTATTTATTTATATATGATTAATTTTAATTTCATTCTTTTACTTAATTTTTGACATTAAACCAATTTTTATTTTACCTATTCATCAGGTTTTCGGCCACTTGGGACTGCTAGAAGCAAATTGAAGTTAAAGTTTGGGTTATTAAAAAATAATCAAAAGTTGGGATTTTTTTCGGTGAATGAAGAAAAGTTCAGATTATTGTGAGCAATTTTTCCAATTAAAAATCCTTTTAAATCTAGGGTTTTCATTTTAGGCATTTCGATTTTGGGGTTTTAGGGTGGTGGTTTAAGGGGGGAAAGAGGGAGGAGATGGGCGAAACCCCTTCACCGGCAGCCCATACCTCTTCCCATATCGCAGCCGCCCACCTTAGTCGTAAATCACCACCCCTAAAATTAAAAACCCCTAAAACCGAAATCTGGGTTTTCGATGTTGGGGGCTCACGGTTTTGGGGTGGTGGTTCATGGCTAAGGTGGGCATCCACCCTCGACTGTATTCACCACCTTAAATCGACCCATCCTCTTCCCCCACGCCTCAAACCCTAAATCCCCACCACAAAAGCACCATTTAAGGTTTCGTTAATGGTGGCTTTGAATAAAAAGTTAGGTTCGTGCCATGGAGAGAGAAAGAACGAGGTTCGAAAGTAAAGGATTATTGGTGGGGATTATAAATTTAATAAAAAATCAAGATCTGAAAAGGTGATAATTGATAAAATTATAAACTATTGAAAATTGTAGAAAAAAATTGATCATTAAACATTGAAATAGAAAAAAAAATTTATAAAGATTTTTATTGAAAACCTACACAAATTGTAAAAGCAAAATTTGTTTACAAAAATAGAATTCAAAAACAACAAAAAATTAAAAATAAATTTGAAAAAAAAAAAAAACCGAAATGTAAATAATGTGTAGATCGAAAAAAATACCTTTGAATGCTCCACTAAATTCAATAACATCATACTTTTTACATTTCTCAGTGGTGAATTACAAAAATTCTTATTATCTTTGATAAACCTAAGTTTTTTATTACCAAAGATAATACTTATTTTAATTTAAATTCATTAACCATAGTTAGTTTTAATATTTTTTTAAATAATTAAATTATTTTTATAAAATAAAAAAAAAAAAAACCCAACCCCACCCACCGGTGCCCCAGCCAACCCCAACCCCCTTCACTTCATTGCCGACTTGCCGGCACCCAAACCCCTTAACGCCGGCGACCATCCCACACCTCTCTACTTCCTCGAAAACCCTGAAACACTTCCATCCTTACCCCCGAAGATCGCCAGCCGCTCATCCCCCACCCCCGAAAACCACTAGCCGCTCACCCCCACCCCCTAAAACCACCAACCTCTTATCCCTCACCTCTGAAAACCGCCAGCCACTCATCCCCCACCCCCAAAATTCGTGAGACTCTCATCCCCCATCCCTGAAATCCGCAACCACACCTGTAACTCCTCTCCCGTCGGACTCCCCTTCCCCGATTCCCCAATTCCCGATTTTCACCGTTAACCCTAACCCTAAAAAAATCTCCAATTTTTCTCTTACTAATCTCAATTGTTTGTTTTGTCAACGGAAAAGAAATCACTCATCAAATCTCAACGAAGAGAGATAAGGACGAATTGAAAGCGAATTGATCGAAAAAGACGTCGACGATTGATGGTGAAGATCGAAATTGAGGACGAGGAAGGTGTTTGGTTGATTAATGTTGTTGCATAGTAGCGAATTTGGCTGTTGTCAATACATGGCCGGGAGGGGAGGCCGGCACGCTGGCGAGAGAGGGGTCGACGCCGGTGTGGGTGGGGGCGAAGAGTGGTGGCGGATTGGTTGGGGAACGGGTGATTTTTTTTATAAAAAATAATTTTTATTAAGTAAATAATAATAACAAAATAAATAAATAAACTAACTATAGTTAAATATTTAATTACAGTTTATCATTAATGTCATGGTTAGCTTAATATAAAATTTTAGGTTTATCAAAGATAATAAGAATTTTTGTAATTCATCACTGAGGAAAGTTAAAAGTATGGTGTTACCAAAGAGAATTTCCATAAAATTTTTAATTAGTTGATATAAATTATAGACTTCGGGTGAAAGAGAGGACGGGTAAAATCAGTGAAAGAGAGGGAAGGTAATATATTATCAATTTCTATGTAAATGGAAATTTATATAATGAAATGTAGTGAAACCCAAAAGATACATATGAAAATTGATATTTTAAAAGGATTGTAATTGTTTAGGATAAAGTTTTTTTTTTTTTTTTTTTTTTTTTTTTTTTTTTTTTTTTTTTTTAAAAAAAAAAATAATAAAAAAGAGAGAGAAGAGGGCGTGTGTCCTTTAAACTTCTTGTTTTAAAATAGAAGTATAGATAGATACTCCCTCCGTGTTTTAATAAGTGTTACACTTACCAAAACCGGCCGTGTTTTAATAAGTGTTACACTTCCCTTTTTTTTTTTTTTTTTTTTTTTTTGGTAAAAAGCTACATTAAAATATTTATCTATCTCCTCTCATGGTCCCCACCCAATCCACTACTACTTTTTTTTTTTTTTTATTACTTCCTCCGTTCTTTTAATATTTCATCACTTGCCTTTTACGAGAGTTTCACAAATATTGCAACATTTCCATTTTAAGACAAAAATTGTATCCGTTCACATTGCAAATATCCAACATACCCTTACGTTTTCACCCTTATTCTTTAGTTTAAGTTTACATTACATGGACACTTTTGTATTTTTACCTTTCTCTCTCTTCCTTTTCCAATTAGGGTTGTTCATAAATTGTTCCGGACCAAAAAATTGGACCGGACCAGACCGAACTAATCGGTCTGGTCTTCGGGTCTTGAAATTATTTTTTTCGGTCTTCGGTCTGGTCCGATCCAAAACCCTATAAAAACTGGTCTATTCAGACCGATTTTTTTTTTATTAAAAATATGCGTGAAACCTTAAATAATGGTGAAAATTATCATTAATAAGGTTAGAAAACTTTAATTTTATAAGTTTTTTGTACTAAACATACAAAAAAAGACATAAATATGACATTAGAATATTGTTTTTCCTTTACTTTTTACGTGTATTCCATAACTTTATTTAAAATTTAGTATTTTTATAAAAAAAATTCTTAAATCGGTCCAAAGCGGTCTAGTCTGGGTTTTAATCCGATTTTTTTGGTCCGGTCCGGGTTTGGTCCTAGCTTAATCGATCCGGTCTTCGGTTCTTAAAATTCTAATTTTCGGTCTTCAATCCTATTTGGGTCGGTCCGGTCTTGGACCGATGACAACCCTATTTCCAGCTACCAAAATTACTGTGCCCAACTTGTATTGTGCAATAATAAAAACGGAGGAAGTATATCTTTCCTCTCTCATTAATTACTTTTCAATTAAAATCCACTATTTTTCTTTTACAATTTTTTAATACTTCAACTCTTCAACTTACTCCCTCCGTTTCCTAATATTAGTCTCATATGGAATTAATCACGTAAAATAAGAAAACAAATATATTAGGAATCTAACATTAAAGTACAACATAATTAATAATAAGTTTAACTTTTTTTTAATTTTTATAAGGAAAACATAAGTCATAATTGTATAATTTAAGGTAATGATTTCCTTAGTTAGAGTCATGTCATTAATCCACAACTTATTAATTCCAAAATAAATCAAGTCATAAATGAAATATATTCAATATGGGTATAACTTTTTTAAACGCCCAAAATAGTATGTGGAACTAACATTATGAAATGGAGGGAGTACCATTTATTTTATTTAAGTCAATAACAATTTTTAACCACTAATTATTATTTTTATTTATTATTTTTTTTTATTAGAATTCAGAGATACAGTAATATTTATATACAGTAAATAAAAAAATAAATAAAAACAAAATAAAATAAAAAATCGAGCCTAATAGTTAAATAATAAAATTAGCCCTATCCCCCCTTCCCCCTTCCCCCTTCCCCTCTCTCTGAGTTTCCCATTGAAGCGCACTCCTCGTTCTCCACTGAGGCGCCTTCTGATATTTTAATCCTCCATTGAAGCAACTTTTGAGGTAAGTTTTTATTCCTTTTTGTGTAATCATCGTATCAATTTCACAATCTAGGGTTTAATCTTATATCAATTTCGTAATCTAGGGTTCGAACTTTTGAACTATTGGTCTTAATTACTGACGAGATACTTAAATTATTGATAATTGAATCAAATATGCCTTTTCTCCCTATAAAATTATGTGATTTTTCGAGCCTGAATTAAATTTCGTTCTGTGATTTCCTGAATTTGAACTTTGAAACTTTGAACCAGGTTGTTTTGTCCCCAGTTGCTCTTTCAAGATATCGCTTTCATATTATAATCCACTTTTTGTTTGATTTTAATTTTGTTTTTTAAGCCGTTTTGCATGATTCATCCTATTTTGTTTTTGTCGCTTTCATATTATAATCCACTTTTTGTTTGATTTTGATTTTGTTTTTTAAGCCGTTTTGCATGATTCATCCTATTTTGTTTTTATCGCTTTCATATTATAATTCGCTTTTTGTTGATTGTTAAATTTCTTACAAGCTCTGGATATTTGTTTTCTAAGCGGTTTTGCATGATTCATCCTATTTGATTAGGGTTTTAATAGTATCGTCTATTTATTTATCATGGGTGCAGGTGTATGGTCAGTATGGATAGGAGCTTGAAACCATGTACCAGTAATTATGCTACTGTATGTGATGTTCAAAATCACAACTTTACTCAAATGTTGGTAGATAGACTCTCCAGTTTGCCTGATGAATTATTAATTCGGATCCTCTCTTTGCTTCCTACCAAGGATGCTGCTGCTACTTGTGCCTTGTCTACGAAATTGAGGCGTGTTTTCCCTTTGATTACAAGTCTTGATTTTGATGGTTCACCTATCTGTCTTTGTTTGAAACATCCCTATGCAATTGAGCGTTTCCCCACTTTTGTGAGCTTTGTTGATACCGTACTCCAGACACACCAATCGCAGCATCTTACCAAGTTTAAGCTTAAACTTACCAGCAAGGACTTTGGTAAAGTGTACTTTTTTGGTTGCGATAGTTGCTATGGGTGTAGTCAAGGTTGCCTCCCTGACTTGAAATCTCCGCGATTGAATGTGTGGATCTCTTATCCATTGTCTTTTTGTGGCCTTAGGGAACTTGACCTCTCTATACTGGTGGGGGAGTCAGGTAATTTTCAGCTGCCCCCAGCTATTTTCACCTGTGAAACGTTGGAGGTGTTGAAACTTGAGGTCAACATTGGTTTTGATCAAATTTACGTCATGCCCTCTTATCGTCTTCCAAAATTGAAACAGCTCGTCTTGTTTGCATCTCTCATTTCTGAGGATGACTTTTTGCCAAGGCTAGTATCAAGTTGCCCTCTACTTGAAGATCTTACATTCCAACCCTTTACAAGGCATGTGAACATCACGGCTATCACGTCGACTTCCCTTCGAAGATTGACTTTAAGGATGCCTAAATGTCCTGATTTTTTCCGAGATAACAGCGACTGTGTGCTGATCAGTACTCCCAATTTGGAGTACATTGAATACTCTGATAATTTAGCAAGTTGTTACTCAATCCCTGTAATGCATGGTCTTGTTAAAGCATCTCTGACAATATGCATGGCCTTAAAATTTGGAAGATCATTTCAGCAAATAATTAACCTCATTAGACCCTTTTCTTATTCTCAACACTTATCATTGTTTGGCATTTTTATGTGGGTAATGTCTCAATCTCTAATTTCTCTCTTTTAAGCTGAATAATCCTTTTTCTCCTTTCATAGTTGATTTTGAAATTTACCAATTGTAATAATTGTTTAACTTGTGGTTGTAGGAGTTTGACTTCATCGATGAGGAAGTCTTAAAGGATAAACTCCCCGTGTTTCCTAATCTGAAACATCTAGAGTTGGGTGGTGCTACTGAAGATAGCTGCTGGGATAATCTGTTGTTGCCTTTTCTCAACTGTTCACCTGTCTTAGAAACACTTGAATTTGCACAGGTTGGTGTGGTTTTAGTAATCATATGAGCAATGTTGTTCAACTTCTGAGAGTTTTCTTAATTTTAATTTATTGATTATTGATGTTTACTTCTTAGGGACTCGCTGGATATCATGGCGACTTTTTGTGTGAGTATAGGAAAAAGGCGCTGGAGCAGGAACAAGAATTTTTTATCCGTACAGATCATGAAACTCCCGTATGTTGCAGGAATCGTCTCAAAAGAATAGTGATAAGGGAATACCATGGATTTGTTCAGGAGATGTTAATAACCCAGTTTCTCCTTAGACATGCGTTAGTTTTGGAGGAACTGGTCATATGCTTAGCCCGAACTCCGAATTTTAATCCATGTCAGATGTTAATCGAGATTACATTGAAGAATTTACCAAAAGCCTCAGTCACCTGTTCGATTCAAGTGTTATGATCAGCATGGTCCATGTTAACTCCTATTCATTCTTACCTACAAGTTATCTTAGTTTGGTTGTATTTTTATTTAATAACAAGTTATCTTAGTTTGTTGTATTTTTATTTAATATCTATTGTTAAATGCTTTACTTATGTGAAGGCGGGGTAATTCTTACCCTTGAACTGTGCTAGGATTGAGCCCAACATATATCGTCTATGTTTAACAAATTATAGTCTTTGTTAAAAATAATAGTTTATGATTGGCTTTTAGTAATCATTCGCATTCAAAGTCCTGAAGGAGTAATTTGCAAATGAAAGCAATTATTTAAAAGAATTTGTTGGAAGTGTCTCTTTTGATGTTGAAATACGAAATTTCTTACTCTTTTTACCTGCTACGGAGTAGCTAGCAAGCTCAACAATGGAAATTGTGCATTATATATGTTAATATGTATGTAAATATGGAATAAACAAGGCAACAACTTGGAGGATAACACCATTTATGTAATGATTAGAAGAAAATGATAAGGTTAGGTTACAATATGAGGCATAATGGTGCTTAAACCAACCTTTTACTCTTTTCTCATCTTTGAACTCTTTTCACCCACTTTTGGTTTTGGCATACATTCATGAATTTTGCCAAATTGTTTCTCTTCCAAGTTTTTTGCATTAGTACCCTCCGTTGTGAGAGGACTTCTTAATGTTCTTTTTACCTTGAATAATTTTTTTTTCTTTTTTTTTTCGTTTTTGGCATGGACGACAGTTTAACATTAAAATACGTAGTAATTTTTTTTCTTCATGTTCAAAAATAATTATTTTATAGAGCTTTTAAATTGCTCAAGGGTGAGGATTATTTTAGTGAAGAAAAAACCTCCATGCTATGCCTATTTCAAAGCTGTATCCCGTGTGTGAGGGTCCGATTCAGAGATTTGGCTTCAGTAGAGTTTGTTCTTAACATCACAGTTGTCAATTATATTCACCATCTCTGGGTTCATGGCAAGCCACCTGTTTTGAGTAGCCAAGCTACCATCACAGATGTTAGAGTAGCCTCCCTCCGCAAAAATAATGCCGAGTGGGATATTGATGCCTGCAAACTTTGTTTTGATGAGGAGACGAAAGTCGAGAATGGAACATAAGGCGGGTTCTGGTATCATGGCTGCTAAAGATGATGACCTTGCACCTGATTCCGAGTCAGAAAAAAGCTGCTCCCCGGGCTTCGAATCAAGGCAGGTCAACAGGGAAGCACACCAATAGAGTAAGTGTTACATTTTAACTGCAGGATGTGGTGTTTGCAGGCCTACTATTCTGGAGATCAGGCAAGTAAGAAGCAAAAACAAAAATCGAGGATGGTGGTGGATACTTAGAAGTTAGAACTACTGCAGATGCCATTAAAGAGGGAGAGTGGTCCTTGCAACCAGCAGATAGTTTCATGCATGCTGGCAACGATCTTCAAGGGAGTCAAAGAAGCGGTGAAGCTGTATTTGTGGCATTTACAAATTTTTATCCCTGACAGAAGACTTCCAAAATGGTTGCAGGGAGATTATATAGGAGCTCAACATGCAGGAATGCATCTTTGAAACATTGCAGATTTACTGTTAAACTTTCATTATTGTGTTAGTATTTGTATTGTTACTGGGGATTAACTCTCCTTTTTTCAGCTGTAAAAAAAAAAAAAAAAAAAAAAAAAAAAAAAAAAAAAAAAAAAAAAAAAAAAAAAACCAATTGCCATTTATACTACACTGGGGTGCTTGTAAATTTAAAACATGTCATAAATATAAATAGAACTTGATGGTGGTTAGATTTCCAAACCTATACTTCCTTCGTTTTTTTCATATTGCAATGTTGGGAAAAATACTGTTGTTTCAAAGAATACTACAAGAAGGGGGGGTTGAATTGTAGTATGAGAGATTAGCCAAACTTTTTGCGGAATTAAAATTAAGTTAGCTAAAGGAACTGAAAGATTAACTAAAGAAACTAAAGAATGCAAGAGAGATTTTACGTGGAAAACTCCTTGGCCCTAACAAGGAGAAAAACCACGACCACTTGGGATTTTGGGAAATGAATCTTCACTATAATAGGGCAAATGATCCTATTACAAGCTAATGACTCAAACTCAAGTTCCTCTACGAACTTAAGACCCTGAGGAACAAGTCACCCAACTTGTTACTCTTCTCTTCTCTTTCTCTCTTCTCACTTCTCTGTTCTCTGTTCTCTTTCTCTTCTATTTCTCTTCTCTTCCTCACTTCTCTTTCTCATACACAAACGTTCACTCGAACTTCCCCATTCCCCAAATTACAACTCGAAAGAAAACAAACTCTAGTATAAGAACATTAAGAAAACTCTAATGAACTTGTGTGGAATTGACACTTGACTCGATTTGAAGCTTGAAAACTTATGTGAGCAAGGGTGAGATTTTCCTTCTGAAATTAATGGCTATTTATAGATCAATAAATGCTTTGGAAAATCCTCTTTGTGCAGCAACACCATTACGCCACTACTCATACCCACTAAGAAGATCATGTCCCTATAATTAAGGAACCATGAACTCCTTAATGTGCAAACCCATGTCTGAAGAAGAACATGGGAGAGTAGGCCGCAAGTTTTGGAAAACATGGGAGATTTTATTTTGTAAAAGATATTTTCCGAAAATCAGAAAAAGAAATAAAATAAAATCTTTTTAACTTGAGAAAAAGATAAACTTTTAAATGATAACAGTTTTCCTAAAAGCTAGCATGCACATATTTCATCTTTTAGACCAATTCCATACAGATTTTTCGAGTGCTATTTAATATCTTATACTTACATAAATCCTAAAATATAAAAATATATTTAGTCTTCATATTCTCTGATGAAGCTCCTACTCCAAGGCTTCTGTTCCTTGGGAGGAACTTCTCTTCTCTAGTCTTCATTTCTGAAGCGCCAGTTCCTGTGATGGAACTCTTCTATAAGGATAGCTCTGCTTCTAGCCTTCTTGTTCCTCATGGTATTTTTACAAGACCCTTTATTCTCCTAGTCTTTGTAACTGAGTACACACTTAAATAATCAAGCACTTATTAGTTTGTAAGTAAGTGAGGTTGTGTCATCATCAAAATCATTAAGTCCAACTATATTCCCCCTTTTTGAAGATGACAAACAAACCAAACTTACTTACAAGGAAACAGAGATAATCCATTTTATTCCTAAAGAAAGGAAATGCAAAACCAAAATACAATGCAGAATGGAAACTAATGTTTAAGGAAATAAAAACAATGCATAAATAAATAACTAAAAAACTTGAAAAAAAACTTGTATATACATTATTCCTGATTGTAGAGATTATACAGCTTGTGAAGATTTCGAACAGAGACCATAGAATGATTAAGTTTCCTTGATAGTTTGCATCCTTTTCCCCCTTTTAGCATTATCAAAAACTAACACACAAGTATATAGTATACCATAACACAGCACCATCTAGTGGTTTAGTGTTAAGACAAGAATTATGCATAGAGAGAAAATATTCACAAAGCATATAGGCAAAAGAAACATAGACATTCATCATCCAAAACCGATTAAAAACATTGGCCAAATGTACCAAATTCGCAAGTTTGCCAAAAGAAATTAAAAAGTGCCCAAAATATTACAGACCCAAAAAAAATTGTTTCCAAAAGCAAATAAACATAAGTTTTATCAACATAAAGAGGCTGCAAGGAAAGATAGATTAAGAAGCAATGCTCTGGTCATCATCAACAGCAAGATCCTCCAGCTTCTTGCTGATTTGAGACACTATGTCCTTCACAATGGACTGTCTCCCTTGTTTAGATCTTGAGATTAGCTTCTTGACATTAGTGCTCAGAATGAGCATGCTCTTCTTCAGTTCTGCCATGTTTTGCTTTGAATCCACTTGTTCCTTCAGCACCTTTAGGAGCATATCCTTCATCTCCTTGACATCCTCGCTGGGAACCTTTGATGGGGAACTGAAAGCTGCGAAACCTATTCCTGCAGATGCATACTTGCCCAAACTAGGAGAGCTTGAGACTTTCTGTAATTCCTCTTTCTTCATCAGCCTCAAACTCTTCCTTTTCTTCCTTCCCCCTGTCTCAGTCACTTCCTCAACCACGTTTTCCTCTTCCTCCTCTTGAATGTCTTGCACCACTCCCTCTACTATCCCAGAAACCCTCTCTTCTTCCCCCTCAGCTAGTCCACCTACTTCCTTAGGCCTTTTCTCCTTTTCCTCCAGCATAACTTCAAAACATCCATCCACAACCTTCATCTTATGATTTTCAAGGAAAATAGGTTGCATGTATTCGGTGTTTTTGAGGGGCAGAGGTTCTTTATCAGTAAAGGAGATGACAAAGCTTTCGAAAACATAGGTAAGTAGGTTACCATATCCCACCTTCCATCCTATTGGAACACAGTGAGAAAGGTGTTGGATGATGATGGAGGGAAAGTTAATTTGGATCTTTTTGGCTAGGCAATAGATGAGAACAGAGTCAAGCTTGTTGGCATTGTCTCTCTTTTGGGTTCGAGGAATAATGTCATTGAAAACGAATTTTAGCAGAATTTTTTCAAGAGGGGTTAGGTCATTGTGATTTATGTAGGTTTCCTCCGAGTCTCCACCTAGAAACTCTACTATCTCATCAATATTTGCATCAGGAAGAGGGTTCCTTATCACATTACTCTTAAAATACAAGTCATATCCAGTATTAGGTACATCAAACAACTCAGCCAAATACATCGCATCAAACTCAATTTCTTTTTCATACACACAGCAGCGAATAACACCTTTAGAATATTTGAAACTTTTGCAAAAATCCCTCATAGCATCAACATACATACTCCGATTAAAGCTTTCACTCAACAAATTCACCCAATTTTGAGCCTCAACTAAATCAAGCAATTTATACAACTTAACAGACTTACATCAAGGAAGATTAATAACAAAACCTGTCACAAAGTGATCACTGATCTTCTCTTGCCGTTTCATGGCTGCTGGCTTGTCTCGCTAATTGACCCCCAGTTCCGGAGCGCTTTATTCTTCTTCTTGCATGTCATCGGACTTTCTTTTTTGAGAAGACTGTGATTCGGTAGTTGAATCCACTTTTGGAGGCTCTTGGTCAACAATGGGGTTAATTTCCGGTGGGATTTCCATGGTAATTTCTGGAGTTGGTTTTGTGTTAAGGTCGGCTTCAATTTGGGTTTTGGAGAGGTAGACATTGGAGAGTAGTTTTGATCGGAGTGATGAGAGAGAAGGTAATTTTTGTGCGGTGTAAATTTGTGTGATGCTGACATCTTTTATGGTGGAGGTAAATTGGTGAAGTGAGGTGTCGCTTGGGAGTTGAGGTGAATTTAGTTTATTTGACACTGATATTTATTTCTTAGGGAAACGCAAACCGTGTTTCAAGAGAGTAGTGTAAGTGGGCTACTTTTTGAACAAAAGATAATGATGAAATTAGATGCATTCATCCGATTTATTTGTGTTTAGATAAAAAGAATTTGGAATTTTGAAAGATAGATAAACACAACAATTTTATCTTTTGAATATTATCAGTAAAGGAAACCTGCAAATACAACTTGATACACGGAACAAATGAACAAGGCTCATGCAACCAATTTTGGCCTTTTCATTTTCTATGTCTCTCAAATTTACATGCCTTTAGTAAATATTACTCCTGCTCACAACCTGTCTTAACTATGTAATTAAACATATAACACTTGTGCATAGTATACAACAGATTAAGCATGTCAGTTTGAGTTTCATACCTGAGGGAACTTGATGCATTTTCCTCAGTATAACTTAATCATCCCAAGTTCCATTCTCATCTTCTCATGCCTTTCTCTATTTAAGGGTTTTGTTAATCTATCTGCAATTGGATTGTCAGTTTGGCAGAAATCTAATTTAATCAAACCCTTTTCAACATTATCCTTAAGGAAATGATGCCTTATATGAATATGCTTAACTCTTGAATGATGGACTGGATCTTTAGATATGCAAATTGCACTAGTGTTATCACAGTAGATAGTAATGCAATTAAATTTAATACCAAAGTCACGTAACTATTGTTTTATCCAGAGGACTTGAGAGCAACAAGCAGCTGCTGCTACATACTCAACCTTTGCAGTGGATAATGCAACAGTATTTTGTTTCTTAGAACCCCAAGAAACTAGACGAGAGCCAAGGAACTGAACCATACCTGAGGTGCTTTTCCTATTGACTAGGTCACCTGCATAGTCAGCATCTATGAATCCTCTAAGCATAAAGTCATCACTTCTAGGATAGAACGGACACATGTCATCTGTTCCTTTGAGGTATCTCAAAATTCTCTTAACAGCCGTTAGATGTGATTCTTTAGGATTAGACTGAAATCTAGCACACAATCC
Source organism: Chenopodium album (assembly GCF_948465745.1). NCBI lineage: Eukaryota > Viridiplantae > Streptophyta > Magnoliopsida > Caryophyllales > Amaranthaceae > Chenopodium > Chenopodium album. The sequence goes on along the minus strand of NC_137836.1, from coordinate 66,368,658 downwards.
AAAACTAAAGGAAATGTCAGGCCTATTGGCTGTTAGATATAGCAATGAACCAATCATACCTCTGTAAGTGGTTTGATCCACACTTGTTCCTCGTGGATCCTCATCAAGTCTTGTTGTTGTTCCCATAGGTGTATGATTTGTCTTGGCATTTATCATGTTGTACTTCTTCAGAAGTTCCTTGACATACTTCTGTTGGTGAATCATTATTCCTTCAGCTGTTTGCTTTATTTGAAGTCCAAGGAAGAAATTCAATTCACCCATCATGCTCATCTCAAATTCACCACCCATTAGCTCAGCAAAGTACTTGCACAAACCATTGTTAGTAGCACCAAATATAATATCATCTACATAGATCTTTACAACTAACAAATCAGTTCCTCGAGATTTAAGAAAAAGAGTTTTGTCTACTTTTCCTCTTTTGAAATCATTTTTCAGTAGGAACTTTGAAAGCCTTTCATACCAGGCTCTTGGAGCTTGTTTAAGCCCGTAGAGAGCTTTATCAAGCTTAAAAACATGATTTGGAAATTTTGGATTTTCGAAACCTGGAGGTTGTTCAACAAACACCTCCTCATTTAAGTAACCATTTAGAAAAGCACATTTCACATCCATTTGATAGAGTTTGAAACCCATAAAAGAAGCAAAAGCCACTAGGACTCTAATAGCTTCTAATCTAGCTACAGGAGCAAAGGTTTCATCGAAATCAATACCTTCCTGTTGGTTGTAGGCCTTCACAACCAATCTAGCCTTGTTCCTTACAATGGTGCCATGTTCATCAAGCTTGTTCCTGAACACCCATTTGAGCCCAATAACTTTCTTTCCCTTAGGCTTTGGCCCAAGGTGCCAGACTTTGTTCCTTACAAACTCATTAAGTTCCTCTTGCATGGCCACTATCCAATCAGCATCTCCCAAGGCTTCTTGATGATTTCTTGGCTCTAGGATGGACAGAAAAGCATGGAATGCACAATAGTTCCACATTTGTGATCTTGTTTGCGTTCCTTTTCCTATATCACTGATTATGAGATCAGTTGGATGGGAACCTTGATACTTGAATGGCCTGGGTTGAAATTCCCTTGCTGGAACTCCAATTTGAGGAGCTTCTGGTTCTGTTCCTTCTGCTTCTTCTGCTTGTTCCTCATTTACCTGTTCATCGGGATGAGGAACCTCTCCATTTTCTTGATCGTTTTCTTTTGGAGCAGGATGCTTTTCCTTGGTTTGCTTCTGAATCTTCTCTTCATCCCTGTCCCTTATCAATCCAATTTCAAAATCATTATCATCTTCTTGATCCTGTACACTCACAACTTGGTTAACTTCATCAAAGATTATATGAATGCTTTCCTCAACACACATTGAGCTTTTATTGTAAACTCTGTAAGCTTTGCTATCAGAGGCATATCCTAGAAATATAGCCTCTTCACTTCTTTCATCAAATTTCCCTAGGTTTTTCTTACCATTGTTATGTACAAAGCACTTACAACCAAAGTCTCTAAGATGAGATATGTTTGTCTTTCTTCCCCTGAATAATTCATAGGGAGTCTTGTTGATGATACTTCTGATTGTTACCCGGTTAAGGATGTAACATGTTATATTCACGGATTCAGCCCAGAAGTTCCTTGGCAATCCACTTGCAATCAGCATCGTTCTAGCAATTTCCTCAAGGGTTCGATTCTTCATTTCTACAACTCCATTCTGTTAGGGAGTCCTTGGAGCTGAGAAGTTATGATTCATGCCACTTTCCTTGCAAAACTCATCAAATCTTGAGTTCTCAAATTCAGTTCTGTGATCTGATCTGAGATGGACTATGGAGTGACCACTGATTTTCTGTATTTTCTTGGCAAAGGCAACAAACTCGTTAAAAGTTTCATCTTTACTAGCAAGAAAAATAACCCAAGTGAATCTAGAATAATCATCAACAATAACCAAAACATATTTCTTGCCACTCCTGCTTTGAATTCTCATGGGACCACACAAATCCATATGGATTAATTCCAAAGGCTTTGTAGTGCTCACCATTTTCTTCAATTTAAAAGATGAGCGAACATGCTTGCCTTTCACACATGCATCACAAACTTTGTTCTGTAGGAACTAGATAATAGGAAGTCCCACAACTAAGTTCCTTGACCTTAGCTTGTCTAGTAGTGAAAAGCTAGCATGTCCAAAACGTTTATGCCATAGCAGGGGATCATCTTCAACAACACTCAGACATGTAAGGTTGTTCCTTGGGATTAAGTTGAGGTCAACTGTATAAGTGTTCCCTCTTCTAGTTCTTTCTATAACAACCTTTCCTGACTTATTGTTGATGATGTTGCAAGAGTCAGAAGTAAAACTTACATAATTTTCTCTATCACAGAATTGTGATATACTGAGCAAATTATGCATTAAGCCCTCGACCAGGAACACATTATCAATGGAATGAGATTTAGATCTTCCAATTTTGCCTTTTCCAATGATCTCGCCCTTCTTATTATGCCCAAATGTTACTGTTCCTCCAGGGTAGTCTTCTAGTGAGAGGAATTTTGATTTATCACCTGTCATATGCTTTGAACAACCTCTATCGAGATACCACGAGTTGTTCCCCCTCACTAGGACCTGCAAGAAAACTAAGTATTAGGATCAGGAACCTAGGTTTCCTTGGGTTCCTTAGACGTGGATGCAATATCAGTTTTCTTGACCCACACTTGTTTTACATTTTTTTTATCAGCTTCTTCTCTTATCCTACACTGTCCATAGAGATGTCCAGTCTTACCACAAAAAGTGCATACCTTCATGCAAGGAAGATCAACATATTTCTTTTGCTTACCTTTCTTGGTCATATAACCAAGGCCTTCAGTTCTTTTTCCTTGAGCTTCAGCTATCCACTTAGGTATGAATTTTAGGTCAATACTTCTATCCTTTCTAGCATTCAATTCCGATTCAAGTTGATCCTTTTGGGTTTTTAAAGTAGAAAGCTCATTTTTTAAATTTTCAAAATCAACATTGAATTTAAGCAACTGATCGCTTGAGGAACTGCTAGAACTGATATCAGAATTCATGAGCTTATACTGAGTTAGTTCAACATTCAAAAGAATACTTTCATTCTTAATTCTATCAGCTATCTCAGTTATGTGTTTGTATTTAAAATCAACTTCTCTTATTTTGCTTTGAGACTTGGCATAAGCTGTTTCCAACCAAGCACCATGTTCTTTGCAAACCTTAAGAGCTTTTTCACATTTATTCAACTTCACACATGTATCTCTAAAGAATTCTTCATCTTCTAAACATATATCTATCAAGACATCTTTAGAGAGAGTTTTAAGCTGTTTAGGATCAAGAAATACCTCTTTCTGGAGTTCCTCAAGGTAAGCCTTTTCATCATCTGATTTGGCCATTAAACAGAGATTGGTTGTCTCCTCTTCTGGTTGGTCATCATCTTCTTCTTCACTTTCTGAGTCTCCCCAGGCTGCTATCATGGCCTTCCTCATGTCTGACTTTTGATAGTTTGCTTTGCTGAATTTTTCTCTTCCCTGTTCCTTAGCCTTTCCTTTCCCTTTATCATTTTCCCAAAGGGGACAATCTCTGATAAAGTGATCTGGAGATCCACACTTGTGGCAGTTGTAGTCAGGCTTTGGATTTGAGGTCTTTTTCCCGAAGTTCCTTGAGGTTCGGCCTTTCTTGAACATCTTTTTAAATCTTCGCACAATTAGGGCAGCCTCATCCTTGTCCACTTCTGAGTCTTCCTCCTCATCAGCCTTAAGAGCCAATCCCTTGTTCCTCATGGGTTCATTGTTGACTCTAAGGTGTAGCTCATGAGTCATGAGAGAACCTGCTAGTTGTTCAATATTGAACTTGGTAAAGTCCTTCGTTTCCTGAAGGGCTGTCACCTTAGCTCTCCACCTCTCATCTTGTGGAAGACTTCTAAGGACCTTCCTAACCTGCTCATCTGTAGGAATCTGTCTACCAAGGGAAACCAACTCATTTATGATGTTAGTAAAACGGGTTAGCATCTCTTGAATGGTTTCCTTAGGCTGCATTTCAAATCTTTCATACTTAGACATAAGTAGATCGATTTTTAAGCGTTTAACCTCATTAGTTCCTTCATGAGTAATCTGCAGAAAATCCCAGATTTCCTTAGCGTTCTTGCACCCCATGACACGATTGTGTTTGTGAGGTCCAAGTCCACAGTGGAGCAATTTCACAGCCATAGCATTTATTTCCATTTTATCAAAGTCTTCTTTTTCATATTCAGACATAGGCTTAGGGATTACCTCGTTCTGCGCATTTGTTTTGGTGACTTCGAAATCACCAACCTCGATGACCCTCCAGACTTGGTAGTTCTCTGCCTTGATAAAGATCTCCATGCGGTTCTTCCAGTGGGTATAGAACTTGCCGTTGAACATAGGAGGCCTCTGTATTGAGTGTCCTTCCTCGAGCTTCTTATAAGTATTCATTTTCTCCAAGACCTTTCTTCTTTAGGGTTTCCTGGTTTTCCTAGAAGTTAGGCTCTGATAACAATTGTTGTTTCAAAGAATACTACAAGAAGGGGGGGTTGAATTGTAGTATGAGAGATTAGCCAAACTTTTTGCGGAATTAAAATTAAGTTAGCTAAAGGAACTGAAAGATTAACTAAAGAAACTAAAGAATGCAAGAGAGATTTTACGTGGAAAACTCCTTGGCCCTAACATGGAGAAAAACCACGACCACTTGGGATTTTGGGAAATGAATCTTTACTATAATAGGGCAAATGATCCTATTACAAGCTAATGACTCAAACTCAAGTTCCTCTACGAACTTAAGACCCTGAGGAACAAGTCACCTAACTTGTTACTCTTCTCTTCTCTTTCTCTCTTCTCACTTCTCTGTTCTCTCTTCTCTTTCTCTTCTCTTTCTCTTCTCTTCCTCACTTCTCTTTCTCATACACAAACGTTCACTCGAACTTCCCCATTCCCCAAATTACAACTTGAAAGAAAACAAACTCTAGTATAAGAACATTAAGAACACTCTAATGAACTTGTGTGGAATATACACTTGACTCGATTTGAATCTTGAAAAATTATGTGAGCAAGGGTGAGATTTTCCTTCTGAAATTAATGGCTATTTATAGATCAATAAATGCTTTGGAAAATCCTCTTTGTGCAGCAACACCATTACGCCACTACTCATACCCACTAAGAAGATCATGTACCTATAATTAAGGAACCATGAACTCCTTAATGTGCAAACCCATGACTGAAGAAGAACTTGGGAGAGTAGGCCGCAAGTTTTGGAAAACATGGGAGATTTTATTTTGTAAAAGATATTTTCCGAAAATCAGAAAAAGAAATAAAATAAAATCTTTTTAACTTGAGAAAAAAGATAAACTTTTAAATGATAACAGTTTTCCTAATAACTAGCATGCACATATTTCATCTTTTAGACCAATTCCACACATATTTTTCGAGTGTTATTTAATATCTTATACTTACATAAATCCTAAAATATAAAAATATATTTAGTCTTCATATTCTCTGATGAAGCTCCTACTCCGAGGCTTTTGTTCCTTGGGAGGAACTTCTCTTCTCTAGTCTTCATTTCTGAAGCGCCAGTTCCTGTGAGGGAACTCTTCTATAAGGATAGCTCTGCTTCTGGCCTTCTTGTTCCTCATGGTATTTTTACAAGACCCTTTATTCTCCTAGTCTTTGTAACTGAGTACACACTTAAATAATCAAGCACTTATTAGTTTGTAAGTAAGTGAGGTTGTGTCATCATCAAAATCATTAAGTCCAACAATATTCCCCCTTTTTGATGATGACAAAGAAACCAAACTTACTTACAAGGAAACAGAGATAATCCATTTTATTCCTAAAGAAAGGAAATGCAAAACCAAAATACAATGCAGAATGGAAACTAATTTTTAAGGAAATAAAAACAATGCATAAATAAATAACTAAAAACTTGAAAAAAAACTTGTATATACATTATACCTGCTTGTAGAGATTAGACAACTTATGAAGATTTCGAACATAGACCATAGAATAATTAATGTTTCCTTGATAGTTTGCATCCTTTTCCCCCTTTTGGCATTATCAAAAACTAACACACAAGTATATAGTATACCATAACACAACACCATCTAGTGGTTTAGTGTTAAGACAAGAAGCATGCATAGAGAGCAAATATTCACAAAGCATATAGGCAAAAGAAACATAGACATTCATCATCCAAAACCGATTATAAACATCGGCCAAATGTACCAAATTCGCAAGTTTGCCAAAAGAAATTAAAAAGTGCCCAAAATATTACAGACCCAAAAAAATTTGTTTCCAAAAGCAAATAAACATAAGTTTTATCAACATAAAGAGGCTGCAAGGAAAGGTAGGTTAAGAAGCAATTCTCTGGTCATCATCAACAGCAAGATCCTCCAGCTTCTTGCTGATTTGAGACACTATGTCCTTCACAATGGACTGTCTCCCTTGTTCAGAGCTTGTGACCAGCTTCTTGACATCAGTGCTCAGAATTAGCATGCTCTTCTTCAGTTCTGCCATGTTTTACTTTGAATCCTCTTGTTCCTTCAGCACCTTCAGGAACATATCCTTCATCTCCTTGACACCTCGCTGGGAACCTTTGATGGGGAACTGAAAGCTGCGAAACCTGTTCCTGCAGATGCATACTTGCCCAGAATAGGAGAGCTTGAGACTTTCTGTAATTCCTCTTGCACCCCAGTCATATCAATGCAAATGGTTGCAGAGGGCTCCTTTTTCTTCATCAGCCTCAAAATATTCCTTTTCTTCCTTCCCCCTGTCTTAGTCACTTCCTCAACCACCTTTTCCTCTTCCTCCTCTTGAATGTCCTGCACCACTCCCTCTACTATCCTAGCAGCCCTCTCTTCTTCCCTCTCAGCTAGTCCACCTACTTCCTTAGGCCTTTTCTCCTTTTCCTCCAGCACAACTTCAAAACATCCATCCACAACCTTCATCTTATGATTTTCAAGGAAAATAGGTTGCATGTATTCGGTGTTTTTGAGGGGCAGAGGTTCTTTATTAGTAAAGGAGATGCCAAAGCTTTCGAAAACATAGGTAAGTAGGTTACCATATCCCACCTTCCATCCTTTTGGAACACATAGAGAAAGGTGTTGGATCATGATGGAGGGAAAGTTAATTTGGATCTTTTTGGCTAGGAAATAGATGAGAACAGAGTCAAGCTTGTTGGCACTGTCTCTCTTTTGGGTTCGAGGAATAATGTCATTGAAAACGAATTTTAGCAGAATTTTGTCAAGAGGGGTTAGGTCATTGTGATTTATGTAGGTTTCCTCTGGGTCTCCACTTAGAAACTCTACTATCTCATCAATATTTGCATCAGAAAGAGGGTTCCTTATCACATTACTCTTAAAATACAAGTCATATCCAGTATTAGGTACATCAAACAACTCAGCCAAATACATCGCATCAAACTCAATTTCTTTTTCATACACACAGCAGCGAATAACACCTTTAGAATATTTGAAACTTTTGCAAAAATCTCTCATAGCATCAACATACATACTCCGATTAAAGCATTCACTCAACAAATTCACCCAATTTTGAGCCTCAACTAAATCAAGCAATTCATACAACTTAACAGACTAACACCAAGGAAGATTAATAACAAAACTTGTCACAAAGTGATCACTGATCTTCTCTTGCCGTTTCATGGCTACTGGCTTGTCTCGGTAATTGACCCCTAGTTCCGGAGCGCTTTCTTCTTCTTCTTGCATGTCATCAGACTTCCTTTTTCGAGAAGACTGGGATTCGGTAGTTGAATCCATTTTTGGAGGCTCTTGGTCATCAATGGGGTTAATTTTCGGTGGGATTTCCATGGTAATTTCTGGAGTTGGTTTTGTGTTAAGGTCGGCTTCAATTTGGGTTTTTGGAGAGGTAGACATTGGAGAGTAGTTTTGATCGGAGTGATGAGAGAGAAGGTAATTTTTGTGTGGTGTAAATTTGTGTGAGGCTGACATCTTTTATGGTGGAGGTAAATTGGTGAAGTGAGGTGTCGCTTGGGAGGTGAGGTGAATTTAGTTGATTTGACACTCATATTTATTGCTTAGAGAAACGCAAACCGTGTTTCAAGAGAGTAGTGTAAGTGGGCTACTTTTTGAACAAAAGATAATGATGAAATTAGATGCATTCATCCGATTTATTTGTGTTTAGATAAAAAGAATTTGGAATTTTGAAAGATAGATAAACACAACAATTTTATCTTTTGAATATTATCAGTAAAGAAAACCTGCAAATACAACTTGATACACGGAACAAATCAACAAGGCTCATGCAACCAATTTTAGACTTTCCATATTCTATGTCTCTCAAATTTACATGCCTTTAGTAAATATTACTCCTGCTCACAACCTGTCTTAACTATGTAATTAAACATATAACACTTGTGCATAGTATACAACAGATTAAGCATGTCAGTTTGAGTTTCATACCTGAGGGAACTTGATGCATTTTTCTCAGTATAACTTAATCATCCTAAGTTCCATTCTCATCTTCTCATGCCTTTCTCTATTTAAGGGTTTTGTTAATATATCTGCAATTTGATTGTCAGTTTAGCAGAAATCTAATTTAATCAAACCCTTTTCAACATTATCCTTAAGAAAATGATGCCTTATATGAGTATGCTTAACTCTTGAATGATGGACTGGATCTTTAGATATGCAAATTGCACTAGTGTTATCACAGTAGATAGTAATGCAATTAAATTTAATACCAAAGTCACGTAACTATTGTTTTATCTAGAGGACTTGAGAGCAACAAGCAGCTGCTGCTACATACTCAGCCTCTGCAGTAGATAATGCAACAGTATTTTGTTTCTTGGAACCCCAAGAAACTAGATAAGAGCCAAGGAACTGAACCATACCTGAGGTGCTTTTCCTATTGACTAGGTCACCTGCATAGTCAGCATCTGTGAATCCTCTAAGCATGAAGTCATCACTTCTAGGATAGAACAGACACAGGTCATCTGTTCCTTTGAGGTATCTCAAAATTCTCTTCACAGCTGTTATATGTGATTCTTTAGGATTAGACTGAAATCTAGCACACAATCCAACACTAAAGGAAATGTCAGGCCTACTGGTTGTTAGATATAGCAATGAACCAATCATACCTCTGTAAGTGGTTTGATCCACACTTGTTCCTTGTGGATCCTCATCAAGTCTTGTTGCTGTTCCCATAGGTGTATGATTTGTCTTGGCATTTACCATGTTGTACTTCTTCAGAAGTTCCTTGACATACTTCTGTTGGTGAATCATTATTTCTTCAGCTGTTTGCTTTATTTGAAGTCCAAGGAAGAAATTCAATTCACCCATCATGCTCATCTCAAATTCACCACCCATTAGCTCAGCAAAGTACTTGCACAAACCATTGTTAGTAGCACCAAATATAATATCATCTACATAGATCTGTACAACTAACAAATCAGTTCCTCGAGATTTAAGAAAAAGAGTTTTGTCTACTTTTCCTCTTTTGAAATCATTTTTTAGTAGGAACTTTGAAAGCCTTTCATACCAGGCTCTTGGAGCTTGTTTAAGCCCGTAGAGAGCTTTATCAAGCTTAAAAACAAGATTTGGAAATTTTGGATTTTCGAAACCTGGAGGTTGTTCAACAAACACCTCCTCATTTAAGTAACCATTTAGAAAAGCACATTTCACATCCATTTGATAGAGTTTGAAACCCATAAAAGAAGCAAAAGCCACTAGGATTCTAATAGCTTCTAATATAGCTAAAGGAGCAAAGGTTTTATCGAAATCAATACCTTCCTGTTGGTTGTAGCCCTTCACAACAAATCTAGCCTTGTTCCTTACAATGGTGCCATGTTCATCAAGCTTGTTCCTGAACACCCATTTGAGCCCAATAACTTTGTTTCCCTTAGGCTTTGGCCCAAGGTGCCAGACTTTGTTCCTTTCAAACTCATTAAGTTCCTCTTGCATGGCCACTATCCAATCAGCATCTCCCAAGGCTTCTTGATGATTTCTTGGCTCTAGGATGGACATAAAAGCATGGAATGCACAGTAGTTCCACATTTGTGATCTTGTTTGCGTTCCTTTTCCTATATCACTGATTATGAGATCAGTTGGATGGGAACCTTGATACTTGAATGGCCTAGGTTGAAATTCCCTTGCTGGAACTCCAATTTGAGGAGCTTCTAGTTCTATTCCTTCTGCTTCTTCTGCTTGTTCCTCATTTACCTGTTCATCGGGATGAGGAATCTCTCCATTTTCTTGATCGTTTTCTTCTGGAGCAGGCTGCTTTTCCTTGGTTTGCTTCTGAATCTCCTCTTTATCCCTGTCTCTTATCAATCCAATTTCAAAATCATTATCATCTTCTTGTTCCTGTACACTCACAAACTGGTTAACTTCATCAAAGATTATATGAATGCTTTCCTCAACACACATTGAGCTTTTATTGTAAACTCTATAAGCTTTGCTATCAGAGGCATATCCTAGAAATATAGCCTCTTCACTTCTTTCATCAAATTTCCCTAGGTTTTTCTTACCATTGTTATGTACAAAGCACTTACAACCAAAGGCTCTAAGATGAGATATGTTTGGCTTTCTTCCCTTGAATAATTCATAGGGAGTCTTGTTGATGATACTTCTGATTGTTACCCGATTAAGGATGTAACATGCTGTATTCACGGATTCAGCCCAGAAGTTCCTTGGCAATCCACTTGCAATCAGCATCGTTCTAGCCATTTCCTCAAGGGTTCGATTCTTCCTTTCTACAACTCCATTCTGTTGGGGAGTCCTTGGAGCTGAGAAGTTATGATTCATGCCACTTTCCCTGCAAAACTCATCGAATCTTGAGTTCTCAAATTCAATTCCGTGATCTGATCTGAGATGGACTATGGAGTGACCACTGATTTTCTGTATTTTCTTGGCAAAGGCAACAAACTCGTTAAAAGTTTCATCTTTACTAGCAAGAAAAATAACCCAAGTGAATCTAGAATAATCATCAACAATAACCAAAACATATTTCTTGCCACTCCTACTTTGAATTCTCATGGGACCACACAAATCCATATGGATTAATTCCAAAGGCTTTGTAGTGCTCACAATTTTCTTCAATTTAAAAGATGAGCGAACATGCTTGCCTTTCACACATGCATCACAAACTTTGTTTTGTAGGAACTTGATAATAGGAAGTCCCACAACCAAGTTCCTTGACCTTAGCTTGTCCAGTAGTGAAAAGCTAGCATGTCCAAAACGTTTATGCCATAGCAGGGGATCATCTTTAACAACACTCAGACATGTAAGGTTGTTCCTTGGGATTAAGTTGAGGGCAACTGTATAAGTGTTCCCTCTTCTAGTTCCTTCTATAACAACCTTTCCTGACTTGTTGTTGATGATGTTGCAAGAGTCAGAAGTAAAACTTAAATAATTTCCTTTATCACAGAATTGTGATATACTGAGCAAATTATGCATTAAGCCCTCGACCAGGAACACATTATCAATGGAATGAGATTTAGATCTTCCAATTTTGCCTTTTCCAATGATCTCGCCCTTCTTATTATCCCCAAAGGTTACTGTTCCTCCAGGGTAGTCTTCTAGTGAGAGGAATTTTGATTTATTACCCGTCATATGCTTTGAACAACCGCTGTCGAGATACCACGAGTTGTCCCCCCTCACTAGGACCTGCAAGAAAACTAAGCATTAGGATCAGGAACCCAGGTTTCCTTGGGTTCCTGAGACGTGGATGCAATATCAGTTTTCTTGACCCACACTTGTTTTACATTTCTTTTATCAGCTTCTTCTCTTATCCTACACTGTCCTTAGAGATGTCCAGTCTTACCACAGAAAGTGCATACCTTCATGCTAGGAAGCTCAACATATTTCTTTTGGTTACCTTTCTTGGTCATATAACAAGGGCCTTTAGTTCTTTTTCCTTGAGCTTCAGCTATCCACTTAGGTATGACTTTTGGGTCAATACTTCTATCCTTTCTAGCATTCAGTTCCGATTCAAGTTGATCCTTTTGGGTTTTTAAAGTAGAAAGCTCATTTCTCAAATTTTCAAAATCAACATTGAATTTAAGCAACTGATCGCTTGAGGAACTGCTAGAACTGATATCAGAATTCATGAGCTTATACTGAGTTAGTTCAACATTCAAAAGAATACTTTCATTCTTAATTCTATCAGCTATCTCAGTTATGTGTTTGTATTTAAAATCAACTTCTCTTAGTTTGCTTTGAGACTTGGCATAGGCTGTTTCCAACCAAGCACCATGTTCTTTGCAAACCTTAAGAGCTTTTTCACATTTATTCAACTTCACACATGTATCTCTAAGGAATTCTTTTTCTTCTAAACATATATCTTTTAAGACATCTTTAGAGAGAGTTTTAAGTTGTTTAGGATCAAGAAATACCTCTTTCTGGAGTTCCTCAAGGTAAGCCTTTTCATCATCTGATTTGGCCATTAAACAGAGATTGGCTGTCTCCTCTTCTGGTTGGTCATCATCTTCTTCTTCACTTTCTGAGTCTCCCCAGGCTGCTATCATGGCCTTCCTCATGTCTGACTTTTGATAGTTTGCTTTGCTGAATTTTTCTCTTCCCTGTTCCTTAGCCTTTCCTTTCCATTTATCATTTTCACAAAGGGGACAATCTCTGATAAAGTGATCTGGAGATCCACACTTGTGGAAGTTGTAGTCAGGCTTTGGATTTGAGGTATTTTTCCCGAAGTTCCTTGAGGTTCGGCCTTTCTTGAACATCTTTTTAAATCTTCGCACAATTAGGGCAGCCTCATCCTCGTCCACTTCTCAATCTTCCTCCTCATCATCCTTAAGAGCCAATCCCTTGTTCCTCATGGGTTCATTGTTGACTCCAAGGTGTAGCTCATGAGTCATGAGAGAACCTGCTAGTTGTTCAATATTGAACTTGGTAAAGTCCTTCGTTTCCTGAAGGGCTGTCACCTTAGTTCTCCACCTTTCATCTCGTGGAAGACTTCTAAGGACCTTCCTAAACTGCTCATCTGTAGGAATCTGTCTACCAAGGGAAACCAACTCATTTATGATGTTAGTAAAACGGGTTAGCATCTCTTGAATGGTTTCCTTAGGTTGCATTTCAAATCTTTCATACTTAGACATAAGTAGATCAATTTTTAAGCGTTTAACCTCATTAGTTCCTTCATGAGTAATCTGCAGCAAATCCCAGATTTCCTTAGCGTTCTTGCACCCCATGACACGATTGTGTTCGTGAGGTTCAAGTCTACAGTGGAGCAATTTCACATCCATAGCATTTATTTCCATTTTATCAAAGTCTTCTTTTTCATATTCAGACATAGGCTTAGGGATTACCTCGTTCTGCGCATTTGTTTTGGTGACTTCGAAATCACCAACCTCGATGACCCTTCAGACTTGGTAGTTCTCTGCCTTGATAAAGATCTCGATGCGGTTCTTTCAGTGGGTATAGAACTTGCCGTTGAACATAGGAGGCCTCTGTGTTGAATGTCCTTCCACGAGCTTCTCTTGAGTATTCATTTTCTCCAAGACTTTTCTTCTTCAGGGTTTCCTGATTTTCCTAGAAGTTAGTGGTAAATCATATTTGTATAGGATTGTTGGGCACATTTTTCATTGTTTTTTAGTTACTTCTTAGTCTCTTAGTCGTTGGTTTAGAGTCATTTATGCATAGGTTATCACTATCGTGCTGTATTATGCTCTGTTTGTGTTTTCTTAATGTTTCAGGTAGCTCTCATAGCTATTTGGACGCTCTCGGAAGAATTCAGCATTTGTCGTTGGATGAAGGGATGTTGATTTAAGGCCGATGATTCATTGACCTTGTGCTTATATATGTATGTAGATTCCTTGAAGCAAATCGGAGTTGTTTCGTAGCCCTTGTTGCTAGTATGAGATCGTTTTAGGCCTTTGGTGCGTTGACAATTTGAGTTGCTAAGCATTCTTGCATCGAGCTAAGCTCGAGCTATAGCTCGAGTACTAGCTCAGTAAGGCAGCAAGCCAAGGAAGCTCCGAGCTATCGTTCGCAAGCTAGCTCGCCTATTAGCTCATCACTGCCATACGCAAAGTCTTATGCGAGCTATAGCTCGCCAGCTAGCTCGCCAAGGCAGTAGCTACATTCGACGAAGAGCGATAGCTCGCTCGTCAGAGAGCTATAGCTCGTTGGTGCTCCAACTTTTCTTGGTCGTTTGACGTAATCAAGTCGAGTGTCATGCCACATCATCAATTATCATCAAATAGCATTATAGCTTATGTATTTATTTATTTATTTTTTTTAGGATGAGGCAATAATATAAATATTTGAGAGGATTTTATTTGGCCCCTTATGCTTTATTTTCTAGTTTGAACGTTTCTTTGTTTTCTCTCCATTGTTGAACCCTAGTTTATTATTCTCCATTAATTCAATCATTGAGGTATTTTATTCAATCTTTCGTTCTTTATTTTATTATTTATGAATTCTAGTTTATTTATCTCTTTTGTTTTGTTTATTTCAATTATGAGCGAGTAGTCGTTTTCTAGGGCTAAGTGAGGGAAGCCATGTTTATACCTTGATTAATTATGCTTGATTATTTATAAATTTATGAATTAGGGTTTGAATAATTCCAATTGATTTGTGCTTTATTGTTTGATTCATGTAATTGGCCAATATCATGAGTTGATTATTTAGCTAATAAAAATTAGAATTGAAAGATCATATTTTTAGAGGTTTAATTACAATTGGAGAATTTGATTATGTTAGCGGCCGAACCACATATGTTAATTCGTAAGCGTTAATTCCCGACCTTAGGATTAACAAGTGCTTTAATTATTCGACCTAGTTTGTTTATTAATGGATTGTTTGCATTTCTTGGATTGGTATAAGCATGGTGGACCGAACGTATGCCCTAGACTTTAATTTATCTGAGAACAACCTTATTTTCATTATTGTCATTCTTTGGTTAATTAATCAACAAATCATTATTCGTTTATAGAAATAGTTCATATAATTGGGCAAAAACTAATAGAACATGTCTCCCTGTGGGATTCGACCCGTATTTGCTAAATCTCTGCTAACAACAGACACCGTGCACTTGCGGTATAACTTTTTATGCATCAGTTAGGCTCTGATAACAATTGTTGTTTCAAAGATCAATTTAGTGGCCATCTTACTGACGAGCCGATTAATCACTTGCAGCGATTTCAACAATTATGCTCCACTGTTCACCACAAAGGAGTCAGTCAAGATCAATTGAAGGTGATGTTGTTCGGATTTTCCCTTCGCGATAGAGCTCAAAAGTGGTTGAACACTGTCGAGGAGACGGAGTGGAGCAAGATTTCTCAAGCATTCCTCAAAGAATATTTTCCCCCTGAAAAAACTGAAAAGATTCGACATCAGATATCAACATTTTCTCAAGATTCAGGGGAATCTCTTAGGGAAGCATGGGATAGATTCTTAGATCTTCAAAGATCATGCCCGCATCACAATTTTGAGAAGTGGAATCTTGTTCGTATTTTCTATAACGGACTAGAACCCGAGACTAAATGTATTGTTGACTCTGCTGCAGGTGGTGTGTTCCTTGACAAGACGATCGAGGAAGGGTATGATTTTCTTGCAAATCTTGCAGCCAACCACTTCTCATCTCCAAGAACGCGACCAAAGAAAGGGAAGATGGAAGTTGAAGCCTATTCACTCATGACATCTCAAATGGCTCAATTAACTGCAAAGATTGAAGCATTGCAGGCCACTCAAGAATCTTCTCTTTTATCTGTTAATGCTATGTCTTCTCAACCTTCGCAAACTCATTTTTTTGTGAATTGTGTGGTATACAGGGTCACTTTGGATATCAATGTGCTCAGAATTCTCAAGAAACCAATCAGATGGAGCAGGTGAATGCCTTTCAACAAAGGCAACCAAATGATCCATATTCTAACACATTTAATCCAGGTTGGAGGAATCATCCTTACCTTTCATACAAAAGCAATAATGTTCAAAATCCTCAGCCTCAGCAACAATGGGCACAACCTCAGCAACATTGGTCACAGCCTCACAACCCTCAACCTCAGCAATTTGTTGCAAGGCCTCCACTACATCAACAAGGGGCCTCTCATCATCCTCCTCCGGGTTTCAATAGGCCACCTCAACAACAACAACCTCCTCATGGCACTCAAGAGCCTACCATGTCTGACCTTATGAGAATGATGATAACCATGAAGCAAAATACTGAAGATAGCATCAAGGAGTTGAAAAACACGACAAAGCATTTGGAGAACCAAATTGCACAAGTCGCAGGTACCAATATCCAAAGGCAACCTGGCCACTTACCAGGACAACCGGTCCCTAAGGGGACCGCCAATGCTATCACTACTCGTAGTGGTGTCAGTTATGAAGGGCCACAAATGCCTACTGATGATGCAAATCTTGATAAGGAGAATAGTGAGGTTGCAGAGAAGCCCTTGGATGATGTTCCCACCTCAAAGGATGGGAAAGCTAAAGCAAGTGATGCTGAGAAAGATAAAAAGAAAGGTTCTGAGCCTCCATCTGTCGAGCCAAAGCTACCATTCCCACATCGGATGCAAAAGAACAAGGTAGATCAATAATTTGGTAAGTTCTTGACTATGGTCAAGAACCTTGAGGTAACTGTTCCTTTTACTGATTTGGTCTCTCAAGTTCCAATGTATGCAAAGTTTTTAAAGGAAATGATTACTAAGAAGAAAGACTTTGGTGGTGTAGAAACAGTCGCTCTAACTGCAGAGTGTAGTGCTATATTGCAAAATAAATCCCCACCTAAGCTTAAGGACCCTGGTAGTTTTTCCATCCCATGTCATGTAGGTGCATTATTCATTGATAAAGCTTTATGTGACTTAGGTGCTAGTGTGTCTGTTATGCCTCTTTCTGTTTTTAACATGTTGAATATGGGAGCTTTAAATTGCACACAAATCACCTTGCAAATGGCGGATCGTTCAATAAAATACCCTTTAGGTATTTTGGAGGATGTCCCCGTTCGGGTTGGGAAATTTTTCATTCCTGTTGACTTTGTAGTTCTAGATATGGAGGAGGATATAAATATCCCGATCATTTTAGGTAGACCTTTCTTGTGTACTGCAGGTGCTGTTATTGATGTCAAGTCTGGGTCCCTTACTTTGTCTGTTGGTGATGATACAGTGACTTTTAACCTAACCAATGCAATGAAGTCGCCTATGCTTGAGAATACTTGTTGCAGGATTGATGTGCTTGATGAGATTGTGAGAGATGATACGCCTCGTGAGTTAGCTAATGATCCATTAGAAGCTGTTCTCACCTTGGAGGTTTCTGAAGGAGAAGGAGATACAGAGATTGACTCTTTGATTCGTGACTTGGATGCCCCTAACACTGAGGGGTTTGAGGTAATGGAAACTATTTGTTCTACTTCTGAGTCACAGGTAAAAACAAAGGTAGAGTTAAAACCTTTGCCTTCTCATCTTAAATATGCATTTCTTGATGATAATGAGGAATGCCCTGTAATTGTAGTGCTAAACTCGATGATAGCCAACTTTCTAAGCTTTTGACTGTGCTTCGCATGCATAAAAAGGCAATCGGGTATAGAATTGATGATCTTACAGGGATAAGTCCTAATTTTTGTATGCATAGAATTAATTTGGAAGAGAATCATCGCCCTTACATCCAACCACAACGTCGATTGAATCCTAATATGCAAGAGGTGGTGAAGAAAGAGGTAATGAAACTTCTTGACGCGGGCATCATCTACCCCATCTCAAATTCTAAGTGGGTGAGCCCGGTACAAGTCGTTCCTAAGAAAGGGGGGACAACTGTTGTTAAAAATGATAAGAATGAACTAATTCCTACTCGTGTTGTCCCAGGTTGGCGTATGTGTATCGATTATCGCAGGTTGAATACAGCCACCTTGAAAGATCACTTCCCCTTACCTTTTATAGATCAAATGGTTGAAAGATTAGCAAAACATAGTTTTTTCTGTTATTTGGATGGATATTCAGGTTTCTTTCAGATTCCCATTCTTCCAGAAGATCAAGAGAAGACAACGTTCACATGCCTCTATGGTACATTTGCTTATCGCAGAATGCCATTTGGGTTGTGTAACGCCCCTGCGACGTTTCAAAGGTGTATGATGGCCATTTTTTCTGATTTCATTGAGAACATCATGGAGGTATTTATGGATGATTTCAGTGTTTATGGTTTTGACTTTGATATGTGCTTGCATAATCTTTCTAAGGTGCTTAAACGTTGTACTGATGTAAATTTGGTCTTGAATTGGGAAAAGTGCCACTTCATGGTCAATGAAGGAGTGGTACTTGGTCATCTTATTTCTGACCGTGGCATCCAAGTTGACAAAGAAAAAATTGAGGTGATTGAGAAACTTCCCCCTCCCGTGAATGTCAAGGGAGTGAGAAGTTTTCTTGGTCATGCAGGGTTTTATCGCCGATTTATAAAAGATTTTTTGAAAATAGCGAAACCCCTCACTCAATTATTGCTTAAGGATGCCACATTTGAGTTTACTGATGCTTGTATGGAGTCTTTTAACAGGATTAAGGAGGCATTGATAACTGCTCCTATCATACAACCTTCGGATTGGGATTTGCCACTCGAGATCATGTGTGATGCGAGTGACTATGCTGTGGGAGCCGTGCTTGGACAACGAAAGAACAAGGTTTTGCATGCCATTTACTATGCTAGTAAAACCTTGGATGAGGCTCAGATGAATTATGCCACCACTGAGAAAGAGCTCCTAGCTATTGTGTATGCTCTTGACAAGTTTCGAACTTACCTCATTGGTTCGAAAGTAATTGTCCACACTGACCATGCCGCTCTGAAGTATCTCCTAGCAAAGAAAGAGGCTAAACCGAGGCTCATTCAATGGATTTTTCTCCTTCAAGAGTTTGATTTAGAGATTTGAGATAAAAAGGGTGCCGAGAACGTTGTAGCAGATCACCTTTCTCGATTGAGATTTCAGTCTACTTCAGATAGCCCCATAAATGACTCTTTCCCCGATGATCATTTATTCTCTGTTTCTACTGTATCTCCATGGTATGTTGACTATGCTAATTTTTGTGTAGGTGGTTCACATCCTCCAGATTTGACTTACCAACAACGCAAGAAGTTCTACCATGATGCCAAGCGGTACTTTTGGGATGACCCTCACTTGTATCGTAAGTGTTCTGATGGGATGTTTCGGAGATGTGTAGCAGATTGGGATACTCATGGTGTCTTTCATCATTGCCATAATCTACCTTCTAGTGGGCATCTTGGTTCTACTGCAACTGCCTACCGAGTGCTTCAATGTGGTTTCTATTGGCCATCATTATTCAAGGACGCTCGTATCTTTTGCAATGCATGTGATGAGTGTCAAAGAACAGGGAATATATCGAAGAGGCAAGAGATGCCACAAAATGGAATACTTTAGGTTGAGCCTTTTGATGTATGGGGAATTGGTTTTATGGGGCCATTTCCTTCCTCTAGCGGAAATCGGTACATTTTGGTTGTCGTCGACTATGTCACTAAGTGGATCGAAGCTATTGCGTCACCAACTAACAATTCAAAGGTCGTTATGAAGTTATTTAAGAAGATCATCTTCCCGCAAAGATTGGTATCCAATCGACAAATCAAGAGAATCCTTGAAAAGGTTGTCAACAAGTCCCGCAAAGATTGGTCATTAAAGTTGGACGATACATTGTGGGCATTGCGAACGGCCTACAAGACTCCGTTAAGCTTCGCAAGGAGGTCAAGAGCCTACGCCGCTCAGTTCGAGGAGATGAACCGGCTATAGTTGCCACCACTACTGCACGAGAGGAAACCCTTCCTACTACCGGTGATGCTGCTTCCGGCCCAGTTTCTGATCAGTGAGCAATTTTTCTCCTCTTCCCTTTTGTCTTTATGCATTTTTCACAGTGAGGACACTGTGTTTAATTTAGCTTGGGGGAGGGATGTCTATCTTTAATTGCTTTCATAGTGTAGTTTTATTTGCTTTAGTAGGATTGTTGTACGGTTTGTACCATTCACTAGAAGTGGGAGTTTACGTATAACGAAAAAAAAGTGTATTGCTTTCCTAGTTTAGTGTTTTGGCTAAGTCTTTCTCTTTTGCATTTTTGTGTCCTCTTTCTATGCTTGTGATTTCGAACCGTGTGCGGACTTAAACTTGATTCTTTTGAGTTTCTTTTGACCTTAGTTATGAGTTTAAAATTTAGTCAGTTTGTGCTATACAATGCTACCTACTTTACATTATGTGAATCAATTGAATGGTTAGCGGCAAGATTAGTTGTCCCGTATCAAGTATAGCTAGCCAATTCTCTTGCTATATCACCCTACTTTGTGTTTGTGTGACCGATGCAATCCGTTATTTGAGTAACCTCGGTTTGAGATCTATTAGTAATTTGGTTATCACTTATGCATGCTGCGTATGATATAAAGGCCCTTTTCTCTAGGTAGCCTTCAGATGATATTTAGATACATTTGTTCCCATTTTGCTCACCCATGTTGTTGCCTTGCCCATTCATTGTTATATAGCCACATTACAAGCCTCTTAGCCTCGTTGGTTACTATTCCCAAGTCTAGCTTAGGGGAGTTCATTTATAAGCTGTTGTTTGTTAATGCCAGGTCTCATTCTATGCAACCATGGCCAGTTGAGTTTGATGGGGTTGTATCAAAAGTTGAGAAGTGCTACCAACAATCCAAAAAAAAAAAAAAAAAAAAAAAGAAGAAGAAGAAATAAAGAGAAAGAAAAGAAGAGCTTGTTTATATGTTGAAAAAAAAAAATCAGAAAAAAAGGCAATGAAAAGGAGAAGAAATTAATTTCATTCATAAATAATCCGTAGATTGTTTTTTTTTTTATTATTATTTTATCATCACTTCATTAGTATTTTGGAGGATGTTTGTGAAGTTAGATGGAATAGCAAAGGCCATTTCAATCGGTTGCATTTGGTCATGTTCATTTTCATATTTATGCTCCCCAAGTTAGCTTTTCGCTCACATCTTCCTAAATTTTATCCTACCTTTTCACCTTAGCCCCATTACAAGCTTTAAAAAAAAGTCCTTTTGATCAGCATGTGTATTGAATGATTGAGTGAACGTAATCTCTTATTGTTGTTACATTACCCTTTTATGCATCAAAATGTTCATAATTTGCAAGGTGTGCGGTGACGACTATCTTGATTGGGAAATGGGTTGTGGCAAAGTTTGGTTTCAATTGGGGATCATGATGTAAGGTAGTTTTATTCGTATCCGAGCTAAATTTTAATCTTAATAACTCTGGTTTGATTGCTTGCTCGAGAGTTGGGTTGGTCTTATTCTGGCTCCCTGGAAATCATATTTATTGTATTCGTCCGTTTTGAGTCTAAGGTGTTGCTTGAGGACAAGCAACGGTTTAGCTTGGGGGAATTTGATAAATCATATTTGTATAGGATTGTTGGGCACATTTTTCATTGTTTTTTAGTTACTTCTTAGTCTCTTAGTCAATGGTTTAGAGTCATTTATGCATAGGTTATCACTATCGTGCTGTATTATGCTCCGTTTGTGTTTTCTTAATGTTTCAGGTAGTTCTCATAGCTATTTGGACGCTCTCGGAAGAATTCAGCATTTGTCGTTGGATGGAGGGATGCTGATTTGAGGCCGATGATTCATTGACCTTGTGCTTATATATGTATGTAGATTCCTTGAAGCAAATCGGAGTTGTTTCGTAGCCCTTGTTGCAAGTATGAGATCGTTTTAGGCCTTTGGTGCATTGACAATTTGAGTTGCTAAGCATTCTTGCATCGAGCTAAGCTCGAGCTATAGCTCGAGTACTAGCTCAGTAAGGCAGCAAGCCAAGGAAGCTCCGAGCTATCGTTCGCAAGTTAGCTCGCCTATTAGCTCATCACTACCATACGCAAAGTCTTATGCGAGCTATAGCTCGCCAGCTAGCTCGCCAAGGCAGTAGCTACATTCGACGAAGAACGATAGCTCGCTCGTTAGAGAGCTATAGCTCGTTGCTGCTCCAACTTTTCTTGGTCGTTTGACGTAATCAAGTCGAGTGTCGTGCCACATCATCAATTATCATCCAATAGCATTATAGCTTATGTATTTATTTATTTATTTTGTTTAGGATGAGGCAATAATATAAATATTTGAGAGGATTTTATTTGGCCCCTTATGCTTTATTTTCTAGTTTGAACGTTTCTTTATTTTCTCTCCATTGTTGAACCCGAGTTTATTATTCTCCATTAATTCAATCATTGAGGTATTTCATTCAATCTTTCGTTCTTTATTTTATTATTTATGAATTCTAGCTTATTTATCTCTTTTGTTTTGTTTATTTCAATTATGAGCGAGTAGTCGTTTTCTAGGGCTAAGTGAGGGAAGCCATGTTTATAATTTGATTAATTATGCTTGATTATTTATAAATTTATGAATTAGGGTTTGAATAATTCCAATTGATTTGTGCTTTATTGTTTGATTCATGTAATTGGCCAATATCATGAGTTGATTATTTAGCTAATAAAAATTAGAATTGAAAGATCATATTTTTAGAGGTTTAATTACAATTGGCGAATTTGAATATGTTAGCGGCCGAACCACATATGTTTATTCGTAAGCGTTAATTCCCGACCGTAGGATTAACAAGTGCTTTAATTATTCGACCTAGTTTGTTTATTAATGGATTGTTTGCATTTCTTGGATTGGTATAAGCATGGTGGACCAAACGTATGCCCTAGACTTTAATTTATCTGAGAACAACCTTATTTTCATTATTGTCATTCTTTAGTTAATTAATCATCAAATCATTATTTGTTTATAGAAATAGTTTATATAATTGGGCAAAAACTAATAGAACATGTCTCCCTGTGGGATTCGACCCGTATTTGCTAAATCTCTGCTAACAACAGACACTGTGCACTTGCGGTATAACTTTTTATTCATCAGTTAGGCTCTGATAACAATTGTTGTTTCAAAAAATACTACAAGAAGGGGGGGTTTAATTGTAGTATGAGAGATTAGCCAAACTTTTTGCGGAATTAAAATTAAGTTAGCTAAAGGATGTGAAAGATTAACTAAAGAAACTAAAGAATGCAAGAGAGATTTTACGTGGAAAACTCCTTGGCCCTAACAAGGAGAAAAACCACGACCACTTGGGATTTTAGGAAATGAATCTTCACTATAATAGGGCAAATGATCCTATTACAAGCTAACGACTCAAACTCAAGTTCCTCTACGAACTTAAGACCCTGAGGAACAAGTCACCCAACTTGTTACTCTTCTCTTCTCTTTCTCTCTTCTCACTTCTCTGTTCTCTCTTCTCTTTCTCTTCTCTTTCTCTTCTCTTCCTCACTTCTCTTTCTCATACACAAACGTTCACTCGAACTTCCCCATTCCCCAAATTACAACTCGAAAGAAAACAAACTCTAGTATAAGAACATTAAGAACACTCTAATGAACTTGTGTGGAATTGACACTTGACTCGATTTGAAGCTTTAAAAATTATGTGAGCAAGGGTGAGATTTTCCTTCTGAAATTAATGGCTATTTATAGATCAATAAATGCTTTGGAAAATCCTCATTGTGCAGCAACACCATTACGCCACTACTCATACCCACTAAGAAGATCATGTCCCTATAATTAAGGAACCATGAACTCCTTAATGCGCAAACGCATGACTGAAGAAGAACATGGGAGAGTAGGCCGTAAGTTTTAGAAAACATGGGAGATTTTATTTTGTAAAAGATATTTTCCGAAAATCAGAAAAAGAAATAAAATAAAATCTTTTTAACTTGAGAAAAAAGATAAACTTTTAAATGATAACAGTTTTCCTAAAAACTAGCATGCACATATTTCATCTTTTAGACCAATTCCACACAGATTTTTCGAGTGCTATTTAATATCTTATACTTACATAAATCCTAAAATATAAAAATATATTTAGTCTTCATATTCTCTGATGAAGCTCCTACTCCAAGGCTTCTGTTCCTTGGGAGGAACTTCTCTTCTCTAGTCTTCATTTCTAAAGCGCCAGTTCCTGTGAGGGAACTCTTCTATAAGGATAGCTCTGCTTCTGGCCTTCTTGTTCCTCATGGTATTTTTACAAGACCCTTTATTCTCCTAGTCTTTGTAACTGAATACACACTTAAACAATCAAGCACTTATTAGTTTGTAAGTAAGTGAGGTTTTGTCATCATCTAAATCTTTAAGTCTAACGAATACTCTTATGCCTTGCAAACATTTTTTTAACATTAACAGGAGCTAAGTTGGAATGGAGTGAGGGACATAGAAAAGACAGATTGCACAAAGTTCACTACAGAATGAAAATTTAGTCAGTTGTTTAATTGCACTCGAAACATCTAATGAAATGCATTCACAAATTTATCACTAGATATTGAAAATCTTTACATTCGAAAAAATTCTTATCATCAAACCATCATTAAATCTATGAACAAATACTTAAGGAACTCGACATTCTAAACTAAGAAAAAAACTGGGGTATTTATTTGTACCTTCAACTATTGTTTTCTTCTGACATTACGAAAAATCTACTAACTAAAAATGCTGCACACTAAACCTCCATTCCCCTTTCACTAGATCATAGGAGACAAATTCGACACCTTGTTTTTCAGCTGCCTGCTTCAACTTCTCAATGTATTTCTCAACCATTTTCTCACTAGTATGTTGTTTTCCAATCTTGTCAACACATTTAACATTCAATAGAGTAACTTCTGCTGCCTTGTTAAGGCCTTGTCCAACTGGAGGCTTCTCACTCTCATCATCATACACTATCACCTCTCGATAATTGAAGTGAACTAAGGAGTCAAGATTGAGTCCACGTACATTTGTCTCCCCGTAAAACTTCACCCAACCAAAGCCATCTCGGCCCACTACAAAGTCCTTTACATGGGAGCAAAATCCTGGATTAGATCTTTCAATTGATGCTAACTTCTCAATTTTGGGCTCTGTGTAGTAGTCAGAGCGTTGTAGCTTTGGAAGCAAGAGCTCCAACTCTTTTGCACTGTCATTGGTTTTAGCAAAATCATCTTTATGAGAGATGGGTTCAGAACTGCTGATTTGGGCTTTCTTAGCATTGTCTGTACCTGACACATCAGAAGAAATGAAACTAGGATCTCTACGTAAAATAATTCACAGCGCAAGTGACAATTATAGAGACATCAAAACTGTAGAAATCATAAATTGACATAAATGATACTCCCTCCGTCCCCTTTTGATAGTCCCATATGGGCATTTTTCATGGGAATTAATAAACACAAAAGAATAGTAAAAGTACATTGAAAAAGTAAATTGACATTAGGTATGCAAAAAAGTAGAGAGAGAAAGTAATAAGAGTAGATGGGAAAACAAAATTTACATAGGAAAGTTAAATTTGCACAAATATTGTTGCAAATTGGAGGAAATTTTGGTAAAAAATTAATATTAATGGTTGTTGGAAAAAGCAAATGGGGTGAACATTTTGGGACTAAAATTTGCCCACAAGGGACTATCAAAAGGGGACAGAGGGAGTACTATAGAATAAGGACACAAATTCATTCAAGTAGCTACACCCAGATGCTTAGTTTCTTATACAACACAAATATTAGAATAATAGTTGGCAATCCCATCATATTATGAGGCATCAGGAGACATATATGGTGGCCAGAATGGCAGAATGTGATATGATCTGGAAATGGGAACATACTTTATTCAAGGCTAGAAAATGAAACCAAGTCTTAGCTTAGACCGTCTCATACTTTTTTATTGTGATACATTAACAAACTCACCTCCTTAACAAGTAATGTCACTCTCCCCTAGAATTAGAATTGGCACCATCTCATGCACGGGTTTTTATAAATCCAAAACATGAACACAAAGACAAAAGCCAATCAAGTTTATGGAAGCCTTGTCCACGAGTCCTCCAAAATACTAAAATCATAGATATATTTCCCAACAGAACAAAATCAGGAACCTCAACTTATTTTAACAAAACTATGTGCTTTTTGAATATCTTCTTTGTGTTTATTTTACTCAAAATTTCCTCACCTTTGTATTAAGATTTCTTATCATAGGTAGTGTCTCATTTATCATTAATCCATTTTATACTTTGTTGCCTGTATAGTGGAAATGTATGATGCATCAAAACCTATAAAATATGTAAATGCACACATAATCTGCAGATCACAACCTGGCATATAAGTCTTTAAAGGATTTTAGAACAAGATAGAAAAAAATTAGGAAAAGCTCCTAAAACAGTCGGACCAATTTATCAGAGCTTGACTAAAAACACACAAAATGAATGACATACCATCCTCATACTCCACAGTAGCTGCATGAATGAGTGCAGATGCCTCTTTTTTGGAAGCACCGTCAAAGGTTGGCTCGGTGGATGCAGCAATCACTGATCTAGGATTCTCCCTTGGAATTATATAATTATATCCCTTGCTTATATTTAGACCTTCTGCAGCCTGATCAAAGAAGGGCACCTATATTGGACAATGAGTGGAAACAAAGACTTCAACAAAGTAAGGGAAAAGAAAATGTACAGATACAACAAATTCACTGAATTTCAACATAAATAATACCCTCCTCACCTTTGTACCATCACTGCTAGGATGATATTTCCTGACACTCACTATCAACGACTTAAAGTGAATGGTGCCTTGATGTAAAATAAGATGGAACTCTGGTTTTTGCAGGTTTACTAGACACCTATTTTGCAGAATAACATAGCCCGTGAGATTTTTAAAAGAAAATAATGCTAAATAAAAAAAAATGTTTATAATGTAGCATGGAAAGCGTGTGGAAATACTCACGGGCATGCTAGAGATTCCATGTTGAATAAATGAAGAATGGGCAGAGTGATCCATCATTGGCTGGAATGTTGCAGTCTCAGATCCAAAAGGATCTTTCACAGCTATAATGCTTTCCGTGACCTTGTTTGCTGCTGTGAACCTATAAAGAAATAAGATGATTGCCTCAATATTTTGTGGTTAGTCAACTAATTGATTTTTTTAAAAAAATGTATACAGCAAAATGCATGAAATAAAAGTATGATACTACTGAACAAATTTTTACAACAAAAAAAATGAAGATAAAAACATCAGCTTACTGTTGAGGAGGATCGGGCTGAGGCGAGCCAACATCGAGTGAAACACCTCCATTATTCCCTTATGGTTACAAGAAAATAGCAAAGAAAGTTAAAATGTTGTGCCAAAAATAGCATTTACTAATATATGATAGATGTTGCACGCAGAAACCGTTAGTATATTTTCATAATGATCATATGAACTTTTTAAAAATACCTGCTGAGACAAGAGGTGTTGTCCAGGGAGATGATGCTTGCTGATGAGGGAAGACAAAAGGAGGTTAGTAGAACAAATTAAGCAAGAAAATATTACCAAAAAAAGAAAAGAATTAAAATATCCAAGAGACAGCAATGAGCATAAAACTATAACATAATCTAAACAAGAAAATCATGTATTGCAATTTCAACCAGATCAGATGCAAATTACTTGATGAGCAACACACAGAAAGAAGTGATAGGAAGTTCAGAAAAATACTTTGCATTACTTACAATTGTATGGATCACTGAATTTCCATTGTTTGGCCATGGTTTTGTCAATCTAATAGCAGAACTACTTTCTACTTGGTCACATCAATTTCTAGTAGATGGTAAGTGGATTGACAGGTGTTTAGGTGTTATTCTTAAGTAATCAGGCCAAAGTCTTAAATCTTGAGTTGATAGGATCACCGGCAGTGACTTGGTCGCATCCAAATCCAGTAATAATGGGTGTTCTGGTGTTAAATGCAGATAGATTTGGTGATGGGATTTGGAAAGTAGGAGTATTCATATTTGTTGAGAACGCTGGAGCACTACAGGATGGAGTAGGGATTCCTAAGAAACTTGTAACTGAAGGAAGAGGGATGCTCAAGTGATGTTTGTCAATCCCTTGTGCCTGGTTACTAACTGAATTCTGCTGGACTGAAAAACATAAAAAAACAAAATTCAAAATTATTTGATAATAATATTATCAATAGACTTCTACAGACTACAGCAGCAAGTGATGAAGGTATAAAGAAGAGAACAAAAGATAGAAAAACTTGTAACATATTAAGCATGCATACCTCCTGATTTTAGGCCATAGTTCTCCCATCTCAATTCTTCATGGCTTTTACCAGCGTAACAAGCCATGCCTGATATTGAAATTAGTCTGCAATTTTTTGAATCATCCTTAATAATGGTTTGCTCATATGATTTACTTCTGCATCCTGTATATTTGCCACAAAAAAAAAATTGCATTAACTTTACATCACAAAGAAAAAGCTCATAAAATTTACCTGAACAAAGATGTGGCGGACTGGTGGGAAATCAGCAGTATTAGAAGAATGTATACAAAAATAATAATTTTGCATTTGGACATCTTGTGATTTTGTTTAAATTAGATTAGTACTACCCTCAACAGAGCTTTGGGTGGGGCATACTCAAAATAAAGTCCCTAAGGCAGCGGGACAAAGAAATGATATTCTATTTCTTATTCATGGTATCCACTATTGCTTTTTACTTTTGGGTGGAAGATACATTAAGAATTAGTACAACTTTTGGCGAAGCCTTCCTGTTGTTTAAAATATGATGATTGCAAAGTAGAATTGTTATCACTACAATCCGTTAGTAATCAGACATTACCTCCAAAGTTTCCAGCATACATAGTTCAAGCGTGAGAGAAATTTATTGCCTCACCCCGTTAGTACAAAAGTGTTGGAGGATATATAAAATTAATCCATAGGTGTATATTATTTTAAAATAATCACACAGATTTTTAGCATATCAACTATTAATCAGGATTCCATGATTCATTGCAACTAATTATGCCCAAAATATACAAACTCTAATGACTCTGTATCACAAGTCTCTGTAGGATCAACAAACCCAACCACAAGTTTCTCACTGAAAATCCAAATTTCCATAGTCTTAGTCACACTTGAGACTTGACATTGATAAGAACTGAAGAATGTTAAGATGGTCAAAAGACAATCAACAAAAACCCTCACAACAGTCACAAGTCAAACATTTTATCCAGAAATTATTCGGTTCTTCAAATTAGTAATTCCAAGTGATGGTCATAACTGATATTCTTTATTCACGTAACTGAACTTAAATGGAGCCCAAAGAACCAAAAAAGGTGCAGGTGTTCCAACAATTTAAAGATAATGTATTCATAGTGTGAAATAAAAGCAGATAACAAAGATAATAAATTAATCATAAAATTCACTATTTCACCTGCTGGTAATGATGGGGTAGCCACAAAACTGGAAGTTGAAAATGGGTTGGCAGGCATTATTCCAAGTGCATTTGATGTTTGCCCAAAATTTGACCCTGTGACATGTGAAGTTGGTGCATTTCTCAATGGCATAAACGCAGCTGCATTGCTACTATTATTACTGGTAAATCCAACTATTGCAGGTGGTCCACAAGCTCTCGCTGATGTATCTCCAATTCCTAGATCATAAAATGAAATATTTCGAAGAAGATATTGTTTACATCATCAGTAAGATGTTTGACATGGAAGCTAAGGAAATGGAAACCCCCTCCAAATGTAATCTATTAGGGGGTAGGGTAGTAGAACGACACAGTGGGTCACATAGAGCAAGAGAAAGTATAAAATACATAAAGCTCTAAAGTCTTGATAAAATAATTGAAGTTCATATAGCCTCGTGTCAGCAAACTCTATGTAATAGAATGATTTCCTAAGTTTAGGAAGCCAAAGGAATGAATCTCCTCAACAGGTGAATACTAATTTTAGACCCTGTCATCTTTGAATGCTCCGCAAGCTCACAAGAAAGAAAGTACTAATTGAATAAGGGCTAAGTGCTCAATAGGAAAAAGTAAGATATAAGAGGATAATCTATTTAAAGCAATACACATCCTGTCTGTTACTCGTTGTGAAACGATGAATTGTCATACATGGGATTAAAGGAAAAGTTATCGGAATCAGAATTTTACTTTGTATTGGTGAGTAGGGTATAATCGAATCGTAGAATCGTACAATTCTACCAAATTGTAAAATTGGGCTTCAAAATGTAACAAATGACTCATACTTAATTTATAGCAATGAGAATGATAATGATATGTATTGTAAATAACATAATATCGACAGTACAAACATAAAATAGTTTTTGAAGTAATTTCGCACGCGCATAACTCAAACAATACACTATAAATTATAAAGTCGGATTATTGGTACATATTCATAACCATGAGAGTACGCGACAATTGTTATTAAATTATGAAAAAAAAATAACGTTGTTGACTCGCAAAATTGTTTCCCCTAGACCCATGCATAATAAAAAATTCCAATAATAATAGAAAACTAAGTGTCAAGTTAGTTCATTTAACAAGATAGCTAAAGAACGACAACTACAACAAACTCATGTTATAAAAGTGTTTTTTATATGCCCAAAGTTGAGTGCATAAGACTCATGAATACATTTATATGCCCACAAAATTTAAATGGTTGGATAGATCTTAAAAGTTATTTAAATTGATGTTTCATAAGCTTTATTATGAGTTAGATTGAATAATATATAAGTCATTGACTAAAGTTAGGTTCGACTTTGACACCCTTACACTCTTTAGTCTAAAACATAAAATATGTAAATGATATGGGTACGAAACTAATTCTATTCGAAAGTAGACTTTAAGAGCTTTCCAATGATATGCTATAAGCCTAATTCCGACTTCGAAATAAAAAATTATGGGTTTAAAAAAACAGGTTTTTTGCAGGAGTGGAAACGGTAGAATCGGTATAGAATCGTAGAATCAGTATTGATTCCACCGATTCTAACCGATTCTACCGATTCTATGAGCGATTTCACAACATAACAATTCTACCACCAATTTACATCGTTTAGGTGGATTAGGACCGTAGAATCGTACGATTCTACGATCCGAATCGCGATTTTAATAACACTGATTAAAGGTCAATGTTTTTCACCGGCCATGAATTAATAAAGATTGTGGCATACTCCTATGCCTTAATGATTATTCCTATCACGTCATTGACAATCACTTAGTATACATTGCTACTGTTTCATTGTCCATAAAAGCATACCCTCAAGAATGATGCTTGAGAACTTTTATTGGAGATCTAAGAGTAAAGGGCTTAGGAAACTGATTAATATCGAGAGGAAACTACTATATAATGTGGATGTAATATTAAAATAAAAAAGAAAACACAGTTAGGCAGTGAAACTACATGCACCATCATCAATGAATCAACATAAAACAAGAAGCAGCAGCATTCAAATGTACAGTATCAATAATGAAAAGGAAATGCATATATTTACCACATAAAGGATGCAGAAATTAAGCAAGTACCACAAAAAACTACAACTTCTTTAATTGATATTGGCGAATAGCAGGATTTGAACCTGCATCTTCTCCTAGGTAGGAGAAGACTTACCATTTTTATTATATTCGCAAATGTACAATATCAATGTTGAAAAGAAAAGGAATATATTCACCAATCACCACACAA
Organism: Chenopodium album; assembly: GCF_948465745.1. Taxonomy (NCBI): domain Eukaryota; kingdom Viridiplantae; phylum Streptophyta; class Magnoliopsida; order Caryophyllales; family Amaranthaceae; genus Chenopodium; species Chenopodium album. Next base: position 66,337,248 of record NC_137836.1, on the reverse strand, counting down.
AGGATGCAGAAAATATGCAAGATTAAGTACCAGCATAATGTTACAAGTTTATGTAATTTTGGACAAATAGTGAGGACTGGTCCTACAGCCCCTCCTCGAGGGAAGAGTATCCTAAACTATAAGAGATACTGTGGCTGCTATATGTGCCAAATAGAACATATGACCATCAAATAATCATGACTAAAGAAAGTACCAATATTCAAAATCAAAGCAACCAAATCATAAACATATTAGTTAGCTTCAATATGTTTCCCCTTCCCAGATTCTTCTTTAGATTAGGTGATCTAGGGATTAGATAGTGTCGTTAGTCTACTAACCCTAATCAAATTAACAATTTATAATACCTAAATTACCCTAATACGAGTATAGGGGTAAGTAAAGGGTCGAACCCAAAAGGACTAAGTGTATCAATCTATGCTAATTAGACTACTAGGAAAGCTTGTGAGGTAAAGAAAGGTTCAACTAAACACTACTAAGAGCAAATAGCTAAAACTAGGGAAAGTGGAATCCAATTACATCAATGCATTCAACAACATCAAACAATTAGATGAAAATGACCTCAATTAGGACGATTTACACATTTAACTCACTCTCGCGCAATTAAACATGTTAATAATCCTACTAAACTAATTCACTCTCGTGCAACTAGCCTAGCAAAGATATGGAGGAATTTAGGGTTCTCAAACAACTCACTTTCGCACAATTGATTGAAAACACAATTAAAAGCATAGAATCAATTAGCTAGAAAGATTCTAATCCATAAAAGCATCATCCATACACAATAATCAAGAAACAATTTCATACTAACCACAATCAATCATTAAATTAATTAACATAACCTTCATCCATTTCCCTAGAACAAAACCTAAACTAACATAATGAACAAAAATATGGAAAACAAGGTAAAATAATAATAAAAGCAAGAATCAACAACTAAACTAATTAATCTACTCAAATAAACAAATAAATAAGCAAAAACAATAATAAATGAAAGCAATAAATGTGAGAGAAAGTTAGGAAAACTCATTGAATTTATGAGAGGAAAAATCCACAAATTTGCTTCTTCAAAATCCCAAAAACTCCATGAAAAATCCAATCTTTCTCTCTCTAAACTACTCCTAAACTAGAGAGAGAAACTCCTAATATAACCCTAAGAGAGAGAAAATAAAAGAGCTAAAACTAATCTAATCTAGGCTAAAATAAAAATGTTAAGAGTTATGAGAAAATAACCCCAAAGGGGTATTTATAATACAAGGCTAAATAAAATAAAGTAAAAGAGAAAACTAAAAAGAAATAAAAACTAAACTAAAATAATTGAAATAACTAAACTTAAAAACCAAAAAAAACAAAACTAAAACTAAAATAAAATAAAAGAAAAATGAAAAGAAAAAGGAAAACCCCCAAAAAAGTCCCACCAGACCCGTCCAAACCCAAAAATCCCACCAGACCCCTTTCTCCTTCCCTTTCGATCTTGGCTGCTCTGTTCATCATCCAATAATTCACCACCACGCATCATCATCAACGGCTCAAATCAGCATCATTCTAGCATCAGATCGTGGCCATCCAAATTTCATTAAAACTCGCGTGAGAAGCTCGTGATTGACCCACATTTGTGCGCCCGCGAAGACATCGCGCAGAGGTCGCGCAAATGCTACTGCCTCGACTCTGTTTTGAACTCCAATTGCGTGCGCCTTCTGACAGGGCTGCGCGGCCGCGGAGGTCCGGGTTGCTCCTTGCTGTGAAATTGGGCTCGATTGGTGTGATTAGAGATGCGAATTGGTGGTGGTTGCTGTAATTGGAGTTGAATTTGAGGTGAGGTGGTGCGTTGGGAGGCGTAGCAGGTGCTGCGGTGTTGGTTGCGGTGTAGAAGCAGGGGAAGGTTGCTTGTGGTTTGCGGCGGCTGAAATTGGTGTTGTTGTGGGGTTGAATTGAGTTTCTGGTGAGAGGGGTGGAGATGCGTGGGAGTTTGGTTTGTGGGTGCGATTGTGGTGGTGCGATGTGGGGTTGCGAGATGCGGGGCTGTGCAAATTGGTGTTGGCTGCGGTTTTGAGAGGGCTGAGAGGTGGTGTTGAAGGTGCGATTGGTGGTGGTTTGGTGAGCGTGATTGAAGGTGTGTGGTGGTAAGTGGTGAACTGCGTGGCTGCTCTGTTTGGTTGATGGAGGTTGTTGTGAGGGCTGGTGGTGTTGAGGAGTTGGGAGCAGGGGAGGTTGTGACGGAAGGTGTGGTGAAGGATAGGGAAATGGGGTGGTGTAGGTTAAGAGGTGGGCAGCAGCTAGGTCGGTTAGGGGCATCGTGAATAGTGTTTGACTTGAGTTCGAAACTCCATTTATGACTCAAAACTTGAGACACGTATATTGAACCTCGAACGTTGAACTCGAACATGACTTTGAAACCCGGAGCACCTACAACAAAAAAAACACGAGGGTGAAATGGAAAATAAAATAAAATAAGATAAATAAAGTAAAATAAAATAAGATAAATAAAGTAAAATAAAATAAAATAAAATGCTAAAACTAAAGAAATAATAAAATAAAATACGAAACTAAAATAAATAAGAAAATGAGATAAAAAGAGAAATTATTAAAAATAAAAACTAACGACTTAAACTACAAACATTAAAAGAAAGAAAGATAAAATAAAACACGAAAATAAACTAAAAACTATAGAAAATTACAAAAATACTCAAAATAAAGAATAAAAGACAAGAATAATAAAATAATAGAAATAAAGGATATAAAAGGTGAAATTATTGGAAAATAAGCCGGAATACGACTCAATAAACACCCTAAAAGTGACATAAAAGTCACTTATCATTAGGCTATTACACTAATTACAGCATAACCTATGACAAAGAGCATTGATTCAATAACTAGTACCAAATAAGTATCACTCTCTTCCATATTTACCTTCACCTATCATAAAATCTATCCAATTCAACTATTCAGAAAGCTATTATATCGGCCAATCTAGAGGCTTGATACATGAGTACATGATACACCACCTCCCCTACGAAAAAAGAAAGAAGAGAAGAAAAACAAATGAAATTAGAACCGATACATGTATTGAAGGTGGTAGGAGAAGTCAAAAATGAAGATGATGATGCTCCAAATTATCCAGTCGAAGCTCCACCAAAAAGTGACTTCTGTATTGAGATTTTTGGGATGGCTTCACACTCTATTGTATTACAAGCAACTGAATTATAACCAGGAATTCTCTTATTCCCAAATAACGACAAGGTAAAAAATAAAGAAGAGGAACAAGAACCTTGTCCAAACACTGTAGACTTGAAATAAAGAATGTATAAAAATATAAATAGATAAAGGACTCAGAGTTAAAAAAATCAGAAAATTGTGTGTTTAGCAAATGACAGATGAGAATGCAATAAATGATATGCATCGACAGTTAATATAACTTAGAAGGCCTAAGTTCTCAAACATGAACAATACAAAAGCACACGAACTACTACGGAGTAATATGAAAAATAAACTCCCCATGGAAACAAAATCATGTTAAATAGATTTGACAATGAAGCACGAAAATAAGTAAAAGCCAAACAGTAAATGCTTCAATTAAGGATTAATACAGAAACCAAACATGATGATGACAGACCTCCAAATGCTCCTCTTGAAGTAGTAGAACCAAATGGACCATCATTTCCAACGTTTGTGGTCCCAAATGTTGATGACGATCCAAAGAAAGCAGTTGGTTGTCGTCCAATTACTGGCACATAGAAGCAAACAGAGAAATCAGCACAAAATGACCAGAGAGCCATGGATTTGACTTCCTCTTAAATCATATAAATTCTAGAACTGCCAAGCTATGGACATAATCATATAAATTATCAAGGGAATATTCAGATGAAAACAAAATGATCCTAAAAATACATTGTGAAAAACCTGACATGAATCATTCATCACTTACTCAAGGATGGAGAAGAAGCCGACGACACTCCAAATACACCAGTTGATTTTCCACCAATAAATGATCCCTGATTAATGAAACTTGGGAAAGCAGTACTTCCGGTTATACTAGGAGCAAACATATGATTTGAATTGCTACCCTTTCCAAACAAACTTGACATTCCCAAAGAAGACGATGTTGATCCTAATACATTGGTTGTACTACCCCCAAAAATTAACCCTTGGGACGGTAAACTTGTAGTCCCTGTTGTATTTGGAGCGAACACATTACTCAAATTGCTATCATTTCCAAACAAACTTGACGTCCCCAAGGAAGAAGATGCTTCTCTAAATACATTGGTTGTAGTACCCCTATAAGCTGACCATTGGGTAGATACATTAGGGAAATTTGTAGTCCCCATTGCATTAGAATCAAACGGATTACTCGAATTGCTACCACTCCCAAACACAATTGATGTCCCCAAGAAGATGCTTCTCCAAATGCATTGGTGGCATTATAGCCAAAACCAGACCCTTGGGTAGATACATTAGGGAAATTTGTAGTATCCATTGCATTAGAAGCAAACAGATTATTCAAATTGCTACCACTCCCAAACACACTTGACGTCTCAAAAGGAGATAATGAGGCACCAAATACATTGGTGGCATTACCACCAAAACCTTGGGAAGCAAACAAATTACTCAAATTGCTAACATTTCCAAACTCACGTTGCGTCTCCAAGGAAGCTGAAACTTGCCCGAACACTGTAAAATGAAGAATAGAAAAGCTCAAAGCCATTCAAAGTATTATATCCACAACAACACCTTAGTATGTTAAGCATGCATGATTATACTACGTACATTTTTATATTTAATAGGTATACAGAGACCAAATCTTGCAGGTACTCTAAATATCCCAAATTTTTTCTATAGTCAATGAGAAATCAGGAAAAACTTCAATTAAGCATTTTTTTTTTTGGGAGAATGGCAAAATTTCATGTTTTTCTATCAAATAAACCCTTTTCCACTATTTTTGCTACAAATTCGATCATCAATTGAAACCCTAGAAGAAAATTTTCAACAATTACCATCAAAAAATTGCAAATAAGTAAAATAAATATACAGAAAACCCTAAATATCAACAATTCAAATCCTAGATTAATGAAATTGAGCAATTATGAACAGAAACTTGTGAAATTTCAAAAAATAAATACTCCGAGTTAATTTTAAAAATTAAAAGACATCGGAAATTACCTCTAGCCATCAATCCGGATCACTAGAAGCTTCAATAAATCACAATGAATGCAACAAATTTTAAATTTGAAATTTGAAAAAAAAAAATTAGTAACATTAAAGCAAATTAATTAAAGGAGAAAATATAAAAGAATCCATATATATAGTGATGAACTTAGCTTGAAAATGGAGCAGGAAATAATATAAATTGCCCAGAATTTTTGCTCGGCGTCAGAAGAACGCATAAGATCTTCAACTCCCGCGTTTTTTTTTAAATCTGCAAAATCATACTCAGAGCCTCACACGATACATGTAGTTCGTATAATGTACTCCAATTAGTATTACATGCACCATGGTGCACATAGAATTATATATACCAGGCGCAATACACCATGGTCCAACAGAAAGAAGTCTGCACCCAACAGAAAGAAGCTCAACCATTTTTTTTTTCACCGTTGAATTTGGATATTCATTTTTTTTTCTACCTCTAAATTTTTTGAAAATCTAAGTTAAAACTTTTAACATCCATTTATTTATTTTGTCATTATATATCTAGTTTGTTCATATACGTTGCCTTTTTTTTTTGACAAGAAATAGGATTTCATTGATAAAATAGAGCCAAATGGCACTTTACAATGCAAATAATTCTTAAGAAATCTAAACTCCCAACACAAAAATATATCACCATAAAGCAAAGTACATTGTAGATTCGATCAACAATAGCCTTTATAAAAAACTTCTTTCGAAGCAATACAATCTGTGAGTTAACACTAATTTGGCTTAAGATCCACTTATGCATAGTCGTCGTATGGATGAAAATACCTATGTGGTACTCTAGATACTTAGAGAAATTATGAAACCCTAAATCTTCATTCTTTGTCGGACGAATAATCACTAAAATTAATCTTCCAAGCAAACTGCAACTGCCCATTTCTAATCTTCCATAAGAGAAGAAAAGAAATCATACTCCAAACTCCCACAAACGGAGAGAACAAATCCAAAAATTGGGAACAAAACTCTCATAAAGAGAGAGAAAGGAGGATTATTAAACTAAGAAATTAAAAACTAAGGAAACAAAGGAATTGGGGCTTACCATCATCAAAGAGATGATGGCAGCCCCTTGCGGCTAGAGAGAAGATGAGGGGTTTTAGGGTTTTTTCTTTTAGAGAGAAGATGAGTTTCATATACGTTGCCTTTTATGTCCATATATATGTGTTGTATGAAGTAATAATTTGTGTATAACTTTTATCAAATATTTTGGTATGAAATAATAATTTATTTGGATGTTGTGTATTTCCTTCTTTTGTTGTTTAATACTTCGTATTTAATTATAGACCAACTACTGAACACCTTCAAGAAACTTCTGAACATCCACCAGAAACTTCTGATAAGACACCAGAAGCAATACAAAAGCCCTATAAACTTCTGATAAGCCCCTAGAATTTTCTGATAAGCCACCAAAAAACATAGAATCAATCTCAAAAACCTCTAAACCCCTAAAAAAACTTCTGAACCACAATTACTAACCACTGAACACCCTTCAAAACAATTTAACCACCTTCAAAAACCTCCGAACCTCCTACAAAAACTTTTGAACCCTAATTACAAACCACTGAACACCCTTCAAAAACATTTTAACCACCTTCAAAAACCTCTGAACCCCAACCACAAACCACTGAACACCCTACCAAAACCCCTGAACCCCCTACAAAAACTTTTTAACCCCAACCACAAACCACTAAACACCCTAAAAATACTTATGAACCCCAACCATGAACCACTGAACACCCTACAAAAACCTTTGAACCCCCAACAAAAACTTCTGAACCCCAACCACAAATCACAAACCATTAAACACCCTACAAAAACCTCCCCTACAAAAACTTCTGAACCCCAACCACAAACTATTGAACACCTTACAAAAACCTGTGAGCTCCCTACAAAAACTTTTGAACCCCAATCACAAACCACTGAACACCCTACAAAAATCTTTGAATCCTCTACAAAAATTTTTGAACCCCAACTACAAACCACTAAACACCCTACAAAAACTTCTGAACCCCAACCACAAACCACTAAACACCCTACAAATACTTCTGAACCTCAACCACAAACCACAAAACACCCTACAAAAAATTCTGAACCCCAAACACAAACCACTGAACAACCTACAAAAACCTCTGAACCCCCTACATAACTTCTAAAGCCCAACCACAAACCATTGAACACCCTTTAAAAAATTTTGAACCCTTACAAAAACCTATTAACCCAATCATAAACCATTTAACACCCTACAAAAACCTTTGAGCCCCCTACAAAAACTTATGAACCCCAACCACAAACCATTGAACACCCTTGAAAAACCACTGAACCCCCTACAAAAACTTCTAAACCCCAACCACAAACCATTGAACACCCTTCAAAAACTTTTGCACTTGAAGACACTGCTCAGAATGCTAAATGTTAAGATTAATAAATTATAATGTAGAGAATGCCAATTTTTTTAATAAAATTAAAAATACATAGATCTAAAACAAAAATAAGTTAATAAGTAATGTATCGCATGTTCAGAATTATAATAAAGATGTTCGTAATTCCAAAAATACATGTTATGTATTTACAAAAAACACAACATACGTTCATATTTTTAACTTAAAATGTTCAAAATACTGAAATATAATCAAATACAGATTTGTTCATAACAAAATACACAATTATCACTAAAAAAATCAAAAGAATATGAAAGCTACATTTTCCGAAACTCAAACCTAGCCATGGTGATTTAGATAATGAAATCACATCGGAAAATAATCACACCATCATCTTAACCACCTTCTCCTCGATGACGACGCTTCATTGTAAAAACTCCATTAACAAACCTTCAAATCGAAGGTTTAAAAAAACAAAATTTGAATTTAATCTATTGTAATGAAGGAATTCACTCAATGGTGACCAACAATATGAAGGAATTCAATTGAACTTCATAAAAGAGATGTTGCAGGCTTTAAAATTTCCCCAAAGCTTCATTGACATGATCATGTTTAGTGTTAGAGCCCCTAGATTTTCTTTGATGATTAATGGGGGTCTTCATGGTTTTTGTGAAGCACAAAAGAGGGTAGAGACAGGGTGACCCACTCTCTCCTCTGCTTTTTGTCCTCTATATTAAATACTTGTCCAGAATTTTGAAGGTTGTGAGTGGCATGGAGAAGTTCAAGTTTCACCCAAGGTGTAAAGCTATATATGGGTTTGACTTACTTGTGTTTTTATAATGACCTTATTTTGTGCTATAAAGGGGAGGTGGAGTCTATTAAGTTGATGATGAAAGGTTTTGAAGTTTTTTCTAAGGCAACTGGTTCAAAAGCTAGCCCTGAGAAAACTTCAGTTTACTGCACTGAGATGAGTGAAAACATGGTGAATGAGGTGTTAGACATTACTCGGATTGGGAGGGGTACTATGCCTTTTAGGTACTTAGGGGTGCCAATTTTCTCAAAGAGAATTTCTGCAGTTAAATGTGAGCATCTGATAGACAAAATCTGTGCTAGAATCAAGATTTGGAGTTCTAGAAATCTCTCTTTTTCTGCTAGAGCTGTTTTGATAAACTTTATTTTGATGAGTATCCAGGTTTACTGGGCTCAAATTATAATATTTCCTAAAGCTATCTTTGAGAGCATTAAAACCATCTGTAGGAACTTCCTATGGCATGTGTAATCCCCGTATTTTTAAATATATTATAAATGAAATTTAATTTTATTTATAATATTGATGTGTTTTTTTGCGTAATTTAATTTCAAAATATTCAAATTATTAAATTGGATTGAAAATTATTTTGTTACAAATTATTTTATGAACCTTCATTATATAATCTATTTCAATACAACTAAAGCTAAGTCCATTTCATTCATTTGGCTCATCAATTTTATGAGACCCAATCTTATTATTTACCCTACAACATTCTCCCCTGCAAGTAACCCACTAATCCCCAAAATTTTTCCACACAAAAGGTTAGTTCTATTTTTCCTTCTCCTTTATTTTATTTTACTTTATTTCATTTTCCTTTTCCTTTATTCTTCCTATCTTTTTTTATTTTATTTTATTTTTCTTTTTTCTTTTTTCTCTTTTCTTTTTCTTCTTTCTTCCTACTTGAGAATTAACTCACTACTCTCCCCACCTAACGGTCGGACCCACCTTCTGCCGCCGCCGCCTGGTTGCCAGCGACCACCCAGCCGGCAGCCACCGCAGCCCCCTTTTCCCCTTTCTTCCTCTCCTTCTTTTCCCCTTATTTCTATTTCTATTTGCATAATTATATAAGTATTGTTTTGGGTTTTTGATTTAATTGTTTGAAATTGACATAATTAGTATCAAATCTATATTTTGATGGTAAAAAAGTTATAATTTCTGATTATATACATGTTTCAATTTTTAGATTTCTGTTCGTTAATATTAATCCTGTTTTAATCCCGATTAGGTTCTAAACTCATCCGATTTTGATTAAAAACAGTAGTGTTTTTCATGTGGAAACAACGTTTTAAGCAAGACTCACTACCCCTTTCGTGGCCAAATTCACCTTCTAAACATGATTTTTGGGCAGTTTTTGATTTTTAACAAAGTTTTTTTTATGCTTTAAATTTTATCCTAGATTTTAAGAGATAATTTAATGTTTCTTTGGATAATTAAAGTATTAAGATGTATTTTGATGAAGTTTTAAAGGGTTTTTGATTGGTTTAAAATGCTTGAATTTTATTTAAAGTAGTATAGTTGTGATTTTAATAAAAGGGTGTGATTGCCCATTAAAACGGGAGATTATTAGGGGTTTTAAAATAATTTTCAGATTTTTTATTAGACTTTAAACTTGCTGTAATTTCATGTATAAGAGTGTATTTTAAGGTTTTTATGAAGGAAATATAAAGAACTATATATAAGCCTTTAATTTCAACTAAAGGGAAGGTTTTAAATTGTTGTTTAATTGGATTTTGAAGGTTTTAAAGTAAGTTAGTATTGCAGTAAATTTGATTGTTTGGGTATTGATTGAGATCTTATTGTTTGGTTTAGGAGATGACTTTATTGAAGGTGATTTCTAGTTAGTAAAGTGGCATACCAATTTGTTTATTCAAGGTACATACAAGTTACGAAACCTTGCTTTTAGGTGCATGTTTAAGGACAGATCGAGAACTTAGTATCATGTATAAGGATGATTGGGTTAAATTGTTTGGTTTTACATTGTGAATTTCATATGATGTGCACTATTTTATCTTGCAAGTATTATTTGTGCTCTAATTATGCAAGGTGCGTGCGTTTAGAGGCAAAGGTATGTGATTGGTGTAAAGATTAATTTATTACTCATTCACGATTATGCAAACAGGATGAGTAAAGGAAGAATTCAAGTCTTATAAGACGAGGTTAAGGTTTTGGGGTGCCTTATGCACTCAAGGTGTTTATACTCCGAGGTAATAAAGGAATAAATAATAAATGTTGCTTGTCACTAACAAATCAAGAATTGAAATTGGAAACTTGTCTTACTTGATTGAATGGATATTGGATTGATTGTATTGTTTGCATATGAGTCATCACCAAGTCTAAACTTGTAAATCACGTAAAGTGCAAGATGGATGAGCAATAAACTCTGGATTGGTGCACATCTGGAGAATTGACAATCAGGGGTTGGGGTACATGGGGTATTAGCCGTGTACTTTTCTCGAGGCCGTCTGATCTTCGAGTCTCTTATTTCAAAAATATTTTCTTAAAACTAGGAGTTAGGTGAGATCTCATACTAACTACGGTCACGGAGTCGCGCCTGTGGTCGTTGGATGTTTATTGATGTTTTCGAAAGGAGGCATGGGGTTTTTTCTTTTATTGATGTTCCAAATGGAGCATGGGTTGGACAACCTTGTCTATTGCGTAATTCAATGAATAAAAATAATGATTTACCTATTATTAAATTGATGGAGTCTTAATAAATTTGATAGTTGAGTCGTGTGTTGAGTCTATAATTTAATGATGTATGATGATTTATTATTAGTAGCATGTTAGGGATTTCTTATTTTATTTCGCAGCTTCTATGTACTCAGCTTTGCTGATTGCGTGCTTTATGTGTCTTTCTTTGGTCATGGACTTCGCCTTTCAATGACCCTGTGATGATCCAATTTTTACACTTGTAATATTGGGGAGCAGATTAACCACAGGTTCTTACACATGCAACATCCGTTTCTAGTTGGTGGGATCTTGAGTAGAGAGTTGGTTACTTTCTTATTTTTATTGTTATTTACTTTTAAAGTTATTTAAACTCAACTTTACTTTCATACTATTTCTATTGGTTTAAGTTTTGAATAAGGGCCTTAAGGGTTCCAAGTTGTAAGATTTAATTTGGTTTTGGTTATTGGTTTTGAAACTTATATATACTTGATTTAGTTTTTCCGCTACTATTTTTTGAAAAAGCCTTAACGTTTGAACACGTGGCAGTAGCACGCCAGTAATTCTCTTGAATATTGTTCAGGGTCCTCACAGGTTTAAAGAGAGAATTATTGGGGTGTTACAGCATGGGAAGGACAACACTAAGCCTGGGAATATTGCTTGGGATAGAATCTACTGCAAGAGGAAAGAATGAGGATTGAGTATACAAAATGTTCAAATTTGGAATTTAGCTACAATGGGGAAGCATGCATGGGCCATGCTCATAAACATGATAATCTCTGGGTAAAATGGGTTAATTCTGTCTATATTAAAGGGGCAGAACTAGATGACCTATAAGCCTAGAGCATATTGTAGCTGGTACTAAAAGAAAGTGTGTGAAGTGAAAGACAAGCTGCAAAGTGTGTACAACCACTTTTGGGCAGGGGAAATATAGTATAAAGAAAAGCTATGAACTTCTCACTATAGGAAAGGATAGATGCAGGTTGGCTTCTTTTGTTTGGGAACGGAAACTAGTTCCTAATTAAGCATCAGTTTATTAGATGGATGGCCATACAAAGAAGACTGAAGACTAGGGATAGATTGCACAGTACATACATGCTCAGCAGAATGAGAAGCTGTGTCTGCTATGTGCTAAGGTGCCAGAAACTCATGATCATCTATTCTGGAATTGTAAATACAACATCACTATGTGGACTAAGGTGAGATATTGGATTGGTTTTGGTCCTGAGAGATTGTATCTGAATAATGTTAGAATTTGCAACGAAATCATGTCAAGATTTTAGAAAAGTGTTGTGAATACTTGTGTCTTGGCTGTGCTTTACCAGATTTGGAGGGTGAGGAACACAGCTTTCTAGGATCTGAAGATTATGCATATACTTGTAATAGCTAGGCAGCTCAAGAGTGAAGTGAAAGTTAGGCTTCTTAGTGTTAATAGTTCAAAGCTAAATGTTCAGAATAGAGAGTGGTTGGAAGCTTTGTCTATATAGGGAGTTGTATAGTACTTTTGTTGTATAGAGGTTGTTATAGGCTATGTGTTTTCAGCCTATGTACCTTGTATTCTTGGAAAACTTGAGTGTTTTCCATATTTGGCGAAATAAAACTTCTTATTTACTGAAAAAAATAGGAGTTGAACTGAACTGAACTAAACTAAACTGAGATTAAATGAATATTTTATGAGAGAGGGAAATTAGGAGTTGAACTGAACTGAACTGAAATTACGCTGAAGTGAACAGGCCCTAAGTAATTTTTTATTCACAATATACCCAACTTTTTTTTACAAATTCACCAAAAAACACTTGAGTTTCAAAAAATTATCACCAAATGCCCGGTTGTCATTTAAAATAAATAAATTTTACGGAATTTTCACCAAATGCCCCTGATTTATTTTTTTATTCACCATATATCCATGAAAATTTTTAAATTCACCATATGCCCCTAATTTTACAAAAAAAAATGTTACAAAATACCCAAATGACTGACGCACGTTAACTCTGTTAGTTATTTAGGCTTAATTTTCCTTATGGTAACCTATAATTGGCATTTATATTATTTTAATTTTAAGGTAAATATTTAATTAATTATCAAAAAAATAAAACAAATAAAAATTTTTTAAAAAAAAACACCAACGACCAGCCCAGCCCCGGCCGCCACCATGTCCTTGCCGGCGCAAATTTTGCCTAAAACCTTACGCCGGCGCCACCGCCAATCTGAAACCCCACCAGCCGTATTCCTTGATCCACCCATTTCCCAAACCTAAAATTGCCTCCTCCTTTCTCCTTCGAAAATCCCTCCCATCCCCACCGTCGACGCCCAAACTCCCATCCCCGCGCCAGGGAATCCAAAGCGCCAATTCCCCTGCCACCTCCATCCTTCTTCCATTCGTTGATAAAATCCTCAGGCTACTCAGCTTTATCAGTCTTGGACTGATTAAGGATCTGTTATTGCTGAACCACTTCAAGGGAACCCCAAATTTTTTTTAAAAAAAATCCCCAAATTGAAACCATAGTGTAGACACCCATTTGTGCCCCAAAACCAAACCCAGTGATGAATATCTTTCGCGTCGAACCATAATCGAATGAAGTGAAAGTGTGAAAAGTCTAGTGTTGCGATTGTTTTTATTTATAAATCCATCTTTCTGTTTTCGAAAACCAACTCTATTTTATGAAAATAGCTAATCCAGTTTAGTTTGGTCCGTAACAAGGGTCCAATAGTAGTGTAGTTGGATAAGGCTTGCAAAGAGCTTTACGACCATATATTATAAGCCCAATTTCGATGAATATTGAGAAAGTTATGGTCAAAATACTAAACTGGGCCCAAACCGGATTTTACTTACGACCCAATGATCATGTGGAGGGTCCAAAGTTTTAATCCTATTCCTAAACTAATTAGGATTGATTAGAATCTTCTATAAGATTCTAAAAGATCTTAATTATCCTTTTTTGAAAAGATAGGATCAAAGAGTTTGAATTTGAATAAAACTTTCCTTTTTTAAGTCCTAATTCTATTCGGATTTAAAGATGCCCAAAGACAGTCAGATTTTATTTTTGTGCCTCATATTTTTTATCCAAATTTTATATGGTTGGATAGATCTTGAAATTATCTTTCCAATGATATATTATAATATTAATTCCGAACTATAACGAAAAAGATATGAAAGTAATACGAAACTCTATCCAAAACTGACGCCCTTCCACTATTTCGGCTATATCTTTTTATCTACAAATTATTTTAATTTGATTTTAATTGCATTGAAAAGTAGACTTCAAGAGCTTTTCAACGACATATTATATGCCTTATTTGGACTACTGGATCAAAAGATATGATAAAAACAAAATCCGCAAAAAACTGTCTTTGTCGCAAAGCGACAAGGCTTGTCGTGTGGCGACACCTCGCGACAAAGTTGGTTTGTTGGCGACAGCGTGGAGTTTTATTCCTTATCAAATTCTACCTATTTTTTGGACTATTTTCCTATAAATGGGGTTCCTGGACCTCCGTTTTTAATCATCAACTCTCACCAAGGATTCCTTGATTCTCTCTCTCTTTCTAAACTAGCTTTCATAAACACAATTCCGCACTCATTAGATCTAGAAACACCTAGCCAAGTTCGAAGTTGCCTTCGCCCTAGACGTGAAAGGTTTATACTTTTCTGAGGGTTTGGTCCCAAATCCAGTCTAAACTTTTTTAACTCTTTCTTTCAATTTATTTAATTTAATTCTTTGATTTATTATTTTCATTGAAGTTTACTAACGCGTGTATTTTGTTATTAGAAAGAGGTACGAGGCTTCAAAGTAAGTAATTAGCTTACTCCCTATTTTATTTCAATGTAGAAAGCATGCTTAGATTTGTTTAATTCCTAGTATCATGTTAGGGTGTTATTTATGCTTTCTAGTATCATTTTAGGGTGTTATTTATGCTTTCTAGTATCATGTTAGGATATTTTTAATGCTTTCTAGAATCATGTTTAGGGTGCCTTTTATTCTTTCTAATATCATGTTAACATGTTAGTATCATGTTAGGTCTAAAGCTTTGATTTTTATTGTTTAGTGACATGCTAGAATTTGTTATTAATGTTGTTAGTATCATGTCTAGGGTCTTCCTATAATATTTGAGTTTTATTATTAGTATTATTATTATGATTATTATTATGTTGCTTGGTATATTATTGTTATTGCCTGATCACGCCTTTTATGCATGTTAAAAGGAATTTGCGCTTAATAAGATAATTAATAATTTGGTTTAAGCTAATATGATTTTAATTCAAGTGATCGCCAATACTAGATTTATTTGTGCATTAATATTCAACCAACATAGATTAAACAGGTTTGGGATTAATATAATGATTGCATGTTAGTCAGGAAGCGCATGAATACGAGTAGAATAAAGTAGAGGCATATTTTATAGGGCGGGTCCTTTCTTTTGTAGATTGGATTTGTACCCTCATCCCTGAACCCTATTTGGTTCAAGACCTTTTGGAGTTGACGATCTCATGGATCGTTAAGGGGTGTAACCTTCACCTCGTGAACGGTTTACAAGTTCTTAAAACTTGCTGGCAACTCTTTTTGCTCTCTTCTCTTTCCCTTTAGACGCCACCATACTTTAGTGTATGATCACAGTGGGGTTCAAGCTTGGGGTTATGATGCTTGAAATATTCCCTACACATAGATTTTGATTTTTAGGGTTTCGATTTTGGGTTAAAACGGTTTCGGGCTGGTGGTTTTTGGCTAAGGTGGGCGGCGACGTCGGGGAGGCAGGACTTGGGCTGCCGACGAATAGGTTTTGGGGTGGTTTCCTAATGTTTGGCTAAGGTGGAAAATCAGAGAGGGGTTTTACGGTTGAAGAGAAGGGAAGGGGTATGGTGGTTCGGGGCCGGTTCTGGCGCATGGCTTAGGGGATGGCGGTGCCGGTGCGGTGAAGAGGAGGACTAGGCGTCGGCAGTGGGGAAGATGGTTGGGTGGCGGTTGTGGGGATGTGGTTGGGCTAAGGTGGCTCGCTGGTGGCAGGTGAGTTTTGTTTTTTTTTTTTTCAAAATTTTTTAAAGTTTTTTTTTTATAATAATTAATTAATTAATTAATCTAAACAATAACCAATAACATGCTTTCACGTGGCAAAACGGAATTAATAGTTGTTAGCTAGTCATCAACGGCATGTCGTGATATTTTTTAAAAAACTCAAGTATATATGGTGAATTTGAAAAATTTCATGGGTATGTGGTCAGTAAAAAATAACTCTAGGGCATTTGGTGAAAATACCGTAAATTTTAGAATAATTATTTAATTAATTATCAAAAAAAAAAAAAAAACCCATCACCATGTAGGCATGTAGGGGCCAAGGAATTCGGTTCATGATTCTTGACTTTTTTATCGGAGTTGTTGAACAAGAGAAGAATTCATCATTAAAGTGCATTTGTTTGAGAGTTTGAGACTAGCAGGCATAATATTAGAAAAATATAAATTGTAAACAATAAATTGATTTTTTTAAAGTGTATAGAAATCGAATTGAATTTGAAGAGAATGAACAAAATTATCTCATTATGGGTTCAATTTGGTTCATGATTATCGAATTTCATACAACGTATAAGATTCTGATAAAAGGTTTCGATGTAATTGCTGAGTTTAGGCGGCCTTGGGAGCGAAATGCTGGGGTGGCGATGTGTAACTGGAGATGGTGGTGTTTAAGTTACCATTGAAGGTTGAGTTGTTTTGGTGGTTTGCAAGAATGGGGAGGAGGAAAAGACGCCCGGCGGGGGGATGGGATATTGGTACTTGAGTGGGTGGTGGCTGAGTGCTGGTGGGGGATTAGAGGGGCAGGGGGAGATGGAGGGGGTGGCCGACAGACTGCTGGAGGCTGGGTTTGAGTTTGTTTGTTTATTTATTTATGTATGATTAATTTTAATTTCATTCTTTTACTTAATTTTTGACATTAAACAAATTTTTATATTACCTATTCATCAGGTTTTCGGCCACTTGGGACTGCTAGAAGCAAATTGAAGTTAAAGTTTGGGTTATTAAAAAATAATCAAAAGTTGGGATTTTTTTCGGTGAATGAAGAAAAGTTCAGATTATTGTGAGCAAATTTTCCAATTAAAAATCCTTTTAAATCTAGGGTTTTGATTTTAGGGATTTCGATTTTGGGGTTTTAGGGTGGTGGTTTAAGGGGGGAAAGAGGGAGGAGATGGGCGAAACCCCTTCACCGGCAGCCCATACCTCTTCCCATATCGCAGCCGCCCACCTTAGTCGTAAATCACCACCCCTAAAATTAAAAACCCATAAAATCGAAATCTGGGTTTTCGATTTTGGGGGTTCACGGTTTTGGGGTGGTGGTTCATGGCTAAGGTGGGCATCCACCCTCGACTGTATTCACCACCTTAAATCAACCCATCCTCTTCCCCCACGCCTCAAACCCTAAATCCCCACCACAAAAGCACCATTTAAGGTTTCGTTAATGGTGGTTTTGAATAAAAGTTAGGTTCGTGCCATGGAGAGAGAAAGAACGAGGTTCGAAAGTCAAGGATTATTGGTGGGGATTATAAATTTAATAAAAAATCAAGACCTGAAAAGGTGATAATTGATAAAATTATAAAATATTGAAAATTATAGAAAAAAATTGATCATTAAACATTAAAATAGAGAAAAAAATTTATACAGATTTTTATTGAAAACCTACACAAATTGTAAAAGCAAAATTTGTTTAAAAAAATAGAATTCAAAAACAACAAAAAATTAAAAATAAATTTGAAAAAAAAAAACCGAAATGTAAATAATGTGTAGATCGAAAAAAATACGTTTGAATGCTCCACTAAATTCAATAACATCATACTTTTTACATTTCTCAGTGGTGAATTACAAAAATTCTTATTATCTTTGATAAACTGAAGTTTTTTATTACCAAAGATAATACTTATTTTAATTTAAATTCATTAACCATAGTTAGTTTTAATATTTTTTTAAATAATTAAATTATTTTTATAAAATAAAAAAAAAACCCAACCCCACCACCGGTGCCCCAGCCAACCCCAACCCCCTTCCCTTCGCCAGCGCCACCTCACTTCATTGCCGACTTGCCGGCACCCAAACCCCTTAACGCCGGCGACCATCCCACACCTCTCCACTTCCTCGAAAACCCTGAAACACTTCCATCCTTACCCCCGAAGATCGCCAGCCGCTCATCCCCCACCCCCGAAAACCACTAGCTGCTCACCCCCACCCCCTAAAACCACCAACCTCTTATCCCTCACCTCTGAAAAACCGTCAGCCACTCATCCCCCACCCTTGAAATTCGTCAGCCTCTCATCCCCCATCCCTGAAATCTGCAACCACACCTGTAACTCCTCTCCCGTCGGACTCCCCTTCCCCGATTCCCCAATTCCCGATTTCCACCGTTAACCCTAACCCTAAAAAAATCCCCAATTTTTCTCTTGCTAATCTCAATTGTTTGTTTTATCGACGGAAAAGAAATCACTCATCAAATCTCAACGAAGAGAGATAAGGACGAATTGGAAGCGAATTGAACGAAAAAGACGTCGACGATTGATGGTGAAGATCGAAATTGAGGACGAGGAAGGTGTTTGGTTGATTAATGTTGTTGCATAGTAGCGAATTTGGCTGTTGTCGATACATGGCCGGGAGGGGAGGCCGGCACGCTGGCGAGAGAGGGGTCGGCGCCGGTGTGGGTGGGGGCGAAGAGTGGTGGCGGATTGGTTGGGGAAGGGGTGATTTTTTTTATAAAAAATAATTTTTATTAAGTAAATAATAATAACAAAATAAATAAATAAACTAACTATAGTTAAATATTTAATTACAGTTTATCATTAATGTCATGGTTAGCTTAATATAAAATTTTAGGTTTATCAAAGATAATAAGAATTTTTGTAATTCACCACTGAGGAAAGTTAAAAGTATGGTGTTACCAAAGACAATTTCCATAAAATTTTTAAATAGTTGATATAAATTATAGACTTCGGGTGAAAGAGAGGACGGGTAAAATCAGTGAAAGAGAGGGAAGGTAAAATATTATCAATTTCTATGTAAATGGAAATTTATATAATGAAATGTAGTGAAACCCAAAAGATACATATGAAAATTGATATTTTAAAAGGATTGTAATCGTTTAGGATAAAGTTTTTTTTTTTTTTATTTTATTTTATTTTTTTTATTAATAAAATAAAAAAGAGAGAGAAGAGGACGTGTGTCCTTTAAACTTCTTGTTTTAAAATAGAAGTATAGATAGATACTCCCTCCGTGTTTTAATAAGTGTTACACTTACCAAAACCGGCCGTGTTTTAATAAGTGTTACACTTCCTTTTTTTTTTTTTTTTTTGGTAAAAAGCTACATTAAAATATTTATCTATCTCCTCTCATGGTCCCCACCCAACCCAATACTACTTTTTTTTTTTTTTTATTTTTATTTTTTTTTTATTACTTCCTCCGTTCCTTTAATATTTCATCACTTGCCTTTTACGAAAGTTTCACAAATATTGCACCATTTCCATTTTAAGACAAAAATTGTATCCGTTCACATTGCAAATATCCAACATACCCTTACTTTTTCACCCTTATTCTTTAGTTTAAGTTTACATTACATGGACACTTTTGTATTTTTACCTTTCTCTCTCTTCCTTTTCCAATTAGGGGTGTTCATAAATTGTTTCGGACCAAAAAAATGGACCGGACCAGACCAAACTAATCGGTCTGGTCTTCGGGTCTTGAAATTATTTTTTTCGGTCATCGGTCCGGTCCGATCCAAAACCCTATAAAAACCGGTCGATTCAGACCGATTTTTTTTTATTAAAAATATGCGTGAAACCTTAAATAATGGTGAAAATTATCATTAATAAGGTTAGAAAACTTTAATTTTATAAGTTTTTTGTACTAAACATACAAAAAAAGACATAAAAATGACATTGAAATATTGTTTTTCCTTTAATTTTTACGTGTATTCCATAACTTTATTAAAAATTTAGTATTTTTATAAAAAAAATTCTTAAATCGGTCCAAAGCGGTCTAATTTGGGTTTTAATCCGATTCTTTCGGTCCGGTCCGGGTTTGGTCCTAGCTTAATCGGTCCGGTCTTCGGTTCTTAAAATTCTAATTTTCGGTCTTCAATCCTATTTGGGTCGGTCCGGTCTTGGACCGATGACAGCCCTATTTCTAGCTACCAAAATTACTGTGCCCAACTTGTATTGTGCAATAATAAAAACGGAGGAAGTATATCTTTCCTTTCCCATTAATTACTTTTCAATTAAAATCCACTATTTTTCTTTTACAATTTTTTAATACTCCAACTCTTCAACTTACTCCCTCCGTTTTATAATGTTAGTCTCATATGGAATCAATCACGTAAAATAAGAAAAGAAATATATTAGGAATCTAACATTAAAGTACAACATAATTAATAAAAAGTTTAACTTTTTTTTAATTTTTATTAGGAAAACATAAGTCATAATTGCATAATTTAAGGTAAAGATTTCCTTACTTAGAGTCATGTCATTAATCCACAACTTATTAATTCCAAAATAAATCAAGTTATAAATGAAATATATTCAATATGGGTATAACTTTTTGAAACGCCCAAAATAGTATGTGGGACTAATATTATGAAACGGAGGGAGTACCATTTATTTTATTTAAGTCAATAACAATTTTTAACCACTAATTATTTTTTTTATTTATTATTTTTTTTCATTAGAATTAAGAGATACAGTAATATTTATATACTGTAAATAAAAAAATAAATAAAAACAAAATAAAAAAAAATCGAACGTAATAGTTAAATAATAAATTAGCCCTATCCCCCCTTCCCCCTTCCCCCCTTCCCCCTTCCCCCTTCCCCTCTCTCTGAGTTTCCCATTGAAGCGCACTCCTCGTTCTCCACTGAGGCGCCTTCTGATATTTTAATCCTCCATTGAAGCAACTTTTGAGGTAAGTTTTTATTCCTTTTTGTGTAATCATCGTATCAATTTCACAATCTAGGGTTTAATCTTATATCAATTTCGTAATCTAGGGTTCGAACTTTTGAACTATTGGTCTTAATTACTGACGAGATACTTAAATTATTGATAATTGAATCAAATATGCCTTTTCTCCCTATAAAATTATGTGATTTTTCGAGCCTGAATTAAATTTCGTACTGTGATTTCCTGAATTTGAACTTTGAAACTTTGAACCAGGTTGTTTTGTCCCCAGTTGCTCTTTCAAGATATCGCTTTCATATTATAATCCACTTTTTGTTTGATTTTAATTTTGTTTTTTAAGCCGTTTTGCATGATTCATCCTATTTTGTTTTTGTCGCTTTCATATTATAATCCACTTTTTGTTTGATTTTGATTTTGTTTTTTAAGCCGTTTTGCATGATTCATCCTATTTTGTTTTTGTCGCTTTCATATTATAATCCGCTTTTTATTGATTGTTAAATTTCTTACAAGCTCTGGATATTTGTTTTCTAAGCGGTTTTGCATGATTCATCCTATTTGATCAGGGTTTTAATAGTATCGTCTATTTATCTATCATGGGTGCAGGTGTATGGTCAGTATGGATAGGAGCTTGAAACCATGTACCAGTAATTATGCTACTGTATGTGATGTTCAAAATCACAACTTTACTCAAATGTTGGTAGATAGGCTCTCCAGTTTGCCTGATGAATTATTAATTCGGATCCTCTCTTTGCTTCCTACCAAGGATGCTGCTGCTACTTGTGCCTTGTCTACGAAATTGAGGCGTGTTTTCCCTTTGATTACAAGTCTTGATTTTGATGGTTCACCTATCTGTCTTTGTTTGAAACATCCCTATGCAATTGAGCGTTTCCCCACTTTTGTGAGCTTTGTTGATACCGTACTCCAGACACACCAATCGCAGCATCTTACCAAGTTTAAGCTTAAACTTACCAGCAAGGACTTTGGTAAAGTGTACTTTTTTGGTTGCGATAGTTGCTATGGGTGTAGTCAAGGTTGCCTCCCTGACTTGAAATCTCCGCGATTGAATGTGTGGATCTCTTATCCATTGTCTTTTTGTGGCCTTAGGGAACTTGACCTCTCTATACTGGTGGGGGAGTCAGGTAATTTTCAGCTGCCCCCAGATATTTTCACCTGTGAAACGTTGGAGGTGTTGAAACTTGAGGTCAACATTGGTTTTGATCAAATTTACGCCATGCCCTCTTATCGTCTTCCAAAATTGAAACAGCTCGTCTTGTTTGCATCTCTCATTTCTGAGGATGACTTTTTGCCAAGGCTAGTATCAAGTTGCCCTCTACTTGAAGATCTTACATTCCAACCCTTTACAAGGCATGTGAACATCACGGCTATCACGTCGACTTCCCTTCGAAGATTGACTTTAAGGATGCCTAAATGTCCTGATTTTTTCCGAGATAACAGCGACTGTGTGCTGATCAATACTCCCAATCTGGAGTACATTGAATACTCTGATAATTTAGCAAGTTGTTACTCAATCCCTGTAATGCATGGTCTTGTTAAAGCATCTCTGACAATATGCATGGCCTTAAAATTTGGAAGATCATTTCAGCAAATAATTAACCTCATTAGACCCTTTTCTTATTCTCAACACTTATCATTGTTTGGCATTTTTATGTGGGTAATGTCTCAATCTCTAATTTCTCTCTTTTAAGCTGAATAATCCTTTTTCTCCTTTCATAGTTGATTTTGAAATTTACCAATTGTAATAATTGTTTAACTTGTGGTTGTAGGAGTTTGACTTCATCGATGAGGAAGTCTTAAAGGATAAACTCCCCGTGTTTCCTAATCTGGAACATCTAGAGTTGGGTGGTGCTACTGAAGATAGCTGCTGGGATAATCTGTTGTTGCCTTTTCTCAACTGTTCACCTGTCTTAGAAACACTTGAATTTGCACAGGTTGGTGTGGTTTTAGTAATCATATGAGCAATGTTGTTCAACTTCTGAGAGTTTTCTTAATTTTAATTTTATTGATTATTGATGTTTACTTCTTAGGGACTCGCTGGATATCATGGCGACTTTTTGTGTGAGTATAGGAAAAAGGCGCTGGAGCAGGAACAAGAATTTTTTATCCGTACAGATCATGAAACTCCCGTATGTTGCAGGAATCGTCTCAAAAGAATAGTGATAAGGGAATACCATGGATTTGTTCAGGAGATATTAATAACCCAGTTTCTCCTTAGACATGCGTTAGTTTTGGAGGAACTGGTCATATGCTTAGCCCGAACTCCGAATTTTAATCCATGTCAGATGTTAATCGAGATTACATTGAAGAATTTACCAAAAGCCTCAGTCACCTGTTCGATTCAAGTGTTATGATCAGCATGGTCCATGTTAACTCCTATTCATTCTTACCTACAAGTTATCTTAGTTTGGTTGTATTTTTATTTAATAACAAGTTATCTTAGTTTGTTGTATTTTTATTTAATATCTATTGTTAAATGCTTTACTTATGTGAAGGCGGGGTAATTCTTACCCTTGAACTGTGCTAGGATTGAGCCCAACATATATCGTCTATGTTTGACAAATTATAGTCTTTGTTAAAAATAATAGTTTATGATTGGCTTTTAGTAATCATTCGCATTCAAAGTCCTGAAGGAGTAATTTGCAAATGAAAGCAATTATTTAAAAGAATTTGTTGGAAGTGTCTCTTTTGATGTTGAAATACGAAATTTCTTACTCTTTTTACCTGCTACGGAGTAGCTAGCAAGCTCAACAATGGAAATTGTGCATTATATATGTTAATATGTATGTAAATATGGAATAAACAAGGCAACAACTTGGAGGATAACACCATTTATGTAATGATTAGAAGAAAATGATAAGGTTAGGTTACAATATAAGGCATAATGGTGCTCAAACCAACCTTTTACTCTTTTCTCATCTTTAAACTCTTTTCACCCACTTTTGGTTTTGGCATACATTCATGAATTTTGCCAAATTGTTTCTCTTCCAAGTTTTTTGCATTAGTACCCTCCGTTGTGAGAGGACTTCTTAATGTTCTTTTTACCTTGAATAATTTTTTTTTCTTTTTTGGCATGGACGACAGTTTAACATTAAAATACGTAGTAATTTTTTTTCTTCATGTTCAAAAATAATTATTTTATAGAGCTTTCAAATTGCTCAAGGGTGAGGATTATTTTAGTGAAGAAAAAACCTCCATGCTATGCCTATTTCAAAGCTGTATCCCGTGTGTGAGGGTCTGATTCAGAGATTTGGCTTCAGTAGAGTTTGTTCTTAACATCACAGTTGTCAATTATATTCACCATCTCTGGGTTCATGGCAAGCCACCTGTTTTGAGTAGCCAAGCTACCATCACAGATGTTAGAGTAGCCTCCCTCCGCAAAAATAATGCCGAGTGGGATATTGATGCCTGCAAACTTTGTTTTGATGAGGAGACGAAAGTCGAGAATGGAACATAAGGCGGGTTCTGGTATCATGGCTGCTAAAGATGATGACCTTGCAGCTGATTCCGAGTCAGAAAAAAGCTGCTCCCCAGGCTTCGAATCAAGGCAGGTCAACAGGGAAGCACACCAATAGAGTAAGTGTTACATTTTAACTGCAGGAAGTGGTGTTTGCAGGCCTACTATTCTGGAGATCAGGCAAGTAAGAAGCAAAAACAAAAATCGAGGATGGTGGTGGATACTTAGAAGTTAGAACTACTGCAGATGCCATTAAAGAGGGAGAGTGGTCCTTGCAACCAGCAGATAGTTTCATGCATGCTGGCAACGATCTTCAAGGGAGTCAAAGAAGCGGTGAAGCTGTATTTGTGGCATTTACAAATTTTTATCCCTGACAGAAGACTTCTAAAATGGTTGCAGGGAGATTATATAGGAGCTCAACATGCAAGAATGCATCTTTGAAACATTGCAGATTTACTGTTAAACTTTCATTATTGTGTTAGTATTTGTATTGTTACTGGGGATTAACTCTCCTTTTTTCAGCTGTCAACAAAAAAAAAAAAAAAAAAAAAAAAACAAAAAAACCAATTGCCATTTATACTACATTGGGGTGCTTGTAAATTTAAAACATGTCATAAATATAAATAGAACTTGATGGTGGTTAGATTTCCAAACCTATACTTCCTTCGTTTTTTTCATATTGCAATGTTGGGAAAAATACTGTTGTTTCAAAGATACTACAAGAAGGGGGGTTGAATTGTAGTATGAGAGATTAGCCAAACTTTTTGCGGAATTAAAATTAAGTTAGCTAAAGGAACTGAAAGATTAACTAAAGAAACTAAAGAATGCAAGAGAGATTTTACGTTGAAAACTCCTTGGCCCTAACAAGGAGAAAAACCACGACCACTTGGGATTTTGGGAAATGAATCTTCACTATAATAGGGCAAATGATCCTATTACAAGCTAATGACTCAAACTCAAGTTCCTCTACGAACTTAAGACCCTGAGGAACAAGTCACCCAACTTGTTACTCTTCTCTTCTCTTTCTCTCTTCTCACTTCTCTGTTCTCTGTTCTCTTTCTCTTCTATTTCTCTTTTTTCCTCACTTCTCTTTCTCATACACAAACGTTCACTCGAACTTCCCCATTCCCCAAATTACAACTCGAAAGAAAACAAACTCTAGTATAAGAACATTAAGAAAACTCTAATGAACTTGTGTGGAATTGACACTTGACTCGATTTGAAGCTTGAAAACTTATGTGAGCAAGGGTGAGATTTTCCTTCTGAAATTAATGGCTATTTATAGATCAATAAATGCTTTGGAAAATCCTCTTTGTGCAGCAACACCATTACGCCACTACTCATACCCACTAAGAAGATCATGTCCCTATAATTAAGGAACCATGAACTCCTTAATGTGCAAACCCATGTCTGAAGAAGAACATGGGAGAGTAGGCCGCAAGTTTTGGAAAACATGGGAGATTTTATTTTGTAAAAGATATTTTCCGAAAATCAGAAAAAGAAATAAAATAAAATCTTTTTAACTTGAGAAAAAGATAAACTTTTAAATGATAACAGTTTTCCTAAAAGCTAGCATGCACATATTTCATCTTTTAGACCAATTCCATACAGATTTTTCGAGTGCTATTTAATATCTTATACTTACATAAATCCTAAAATATAAAAATATATTTAGTCTTCATATTCTCTGATGAAGCTCCTACTCCGAGGCTTCTGTTCCTTGGGAGGAACTTCTCTTCTCTAGTCTTCATTTCTGAAGCCCCAGTTCCTGTGAGGGAACTCTTCTATAAGGATAGCTCTGCTTCTGGCCTTCTTGTTCCTCATGGTATTTTTACAAGACCCTTTATTCTCCTAGTCTTTGTAACTGAGTACACACTTAAATAATCAAGCACTTATTAGTTTGTAAGTAAGTTAGGTTGTGTCATCATCAAAATCATTAAGTCCAACAATATTCCCCCTTTTTGATGATGACAAACAAACCAAACTTACTTACAAGGAAACAGAGATAATCCATTTTATTCCTAAAGAAAGGAAATGCAAAACCAAAATACAATGCAGAGTGGAAACTAATGTTTAAGGAAATAAAAACAATGCATAAATAAATAACTAAAAACTTGAAAAAAAACTTGTATATACATTATACCTGCTTGTAGAGATTAGACAGCTTATGAAGATTTCGAACATAGACCATAGAATAATTAATGTTTCCTTGATAGTTTGCATCCTTTTCCCCCTTTTGGCATTATCAAAAACTAACACACAAGTATATAGTATACCATAACACAGCACCATCTAGTGGTTTAGTGTTAAGACAAGAAGCATGCATAGAGAGAAAATATTCACAAAGCATATAGGCAAAAGAAACATAGACATTCATCATCCAAAACCGATTAAAAACATCGGCCAAATGTACCAAATTCGCAAGTTTGCCAAAAGAAATTAAAAAGTGCCCAAAATATTACAGACCCAAAAAAATTTGTTTCCAAAAGCAAATAAACATAAGTTTTATCAACATAAAGAGGCTGCAAGGAAAGGTAGGTTAAGAAGCAATGCTCTGGTCATCATCAACAACAAGATCCTCCAGCTTCTTGCTGATTTGAGACACTATGTCCTTCACAATGGACTGTCTCCCTTGTTCAGAGCTTGTGACCAGCTTCTTGACATCAGTGCTCAGAATGAGCATGCTCTTCTTCAGTTCTGCCATGTTTTACTTTGAATCCTCTTGTTCCTTCAGCACCTTCAGGAACATATCCTTCATCTCCTTGACACCTCGCTGGGAACCTTTGATGGGGAACTGAAAGCTGCGAAACCTGTTCCTGCAGATGCATACTTGCCCAGAATAGGAGAGCTTGAGACTTTCTGTAATTCCTCTTGCACCCCAGTCATATCAATGCAAATGGGTGCAGAGGGCTCCTTTTTCTTCATCAGCCTCAAAATCTTCCTTTTCTTCCTTCCCCCTGTCTCAGTCACTTCCTCAACCACCTTTTCCTCTTCCTCCTCTTGAATGTCCTGCACCACTCCCTCTACTATCCTAGCAGCCCTCTCTTCTTCCCCCTCAGCTAGTCCACCTACTTCCTTAGGCCTTTTCTCCTTTTCCTCCAGCACGACTTCAAAACATCCATCCACAACCTTCATCTTATGATTTTCAAGGAAAATAGGTTGCATGTATTTGGTGTTTTTGAGGGGCAGAGGTTCTTTATCAGTAAAGGAGATGCCAAAGCTTTCGAAAACATAGGTAAGTAGGTTACCATATCCCACCTTCCATCCTTTTGGAACACATAGAGAAAGGTGTTGGATCATGATGGAGGGAAAGTTAATTTGGATCTTTTTGGCTAGGAAATAGATGAGAACAGAGTCAAGCTTGTTGGCACTGTCTCTCTTTTGGGTTCGAGGAATAATGTCATTGAAAACGAATTTTAGCAGAATTTTGTCAAGAGGGGTTAGGTCATTGTGATTTATGTAGGTTTCCTCTGGGTCTCCACTTAGAAACTCTACTATCTCATCAATATTTGCATCAGAAAGAGGGTTCCTTATCACATTACTCTTAAAATACAAGTCATATCCAGTATTAGGTACATCAAACAACTCAGCCAAATACATCGCATCAAACTCAATTTCTTTTTCATACACACAGCAGCGAATAACACCTTTAGAATATTTGAAACTTTTGCAAAAATCTCTCATAGCATCAACATACATACTCCGATTAAAGCATTCACTCAAAAAATTCACCCAATTTTGAGCCTCAACTAAATAAAGCAATTCATACAACTTAACAGACTAACACCAAGGAAGATTAATAACAAAACCTGTCACAAAGTGATCACTGATCTTCTCTTGCCGTTTCATGGCTACTGGCTTGTCTCGGTAATTGACCCCTAGTTCCGGAGCGCTTTCTTCTTCTTCTTGCATGTCATCAGACTTCCTTTTTCGAGAAGACTGGGATTCGGTAGTTGAATCCATTTTTGGAGGCTCTTGGTCATCAATGGGGTTAATTTTCGGTGGGATTTCCATGGTAATTTCTGGAGTTGGTTTTGTGTTAAGGTCGGCTTCAATTTGGGTTTTTGGAGAGGTAGACATTGGAGAGTAGTTTTGATCGGAGTGATGAGAGAGAAGGTAATTTTTGTGTGGTGTAAATTTGTGTGAGGCTGACATCTTTTATGGTGGAGGTAAATTGGTGAAGTGAGGTGTCGCTTGGGAGGTGAGGTGAATTTAGTTGATTTGACACTCATATTTATTGCTTAGAGAAACGCAAACCGTGTTTCAAGAGAGTAGTGTAAGTGGGCTACTTTTTGAACAAAAGATAATGATGAAATTAGATGCATTCATCCGATTTATTTGTGTTTAGATAAAAAGAATTTGGAATTTTGAAAGATAGATAAACACAACAATTTTATCTTTTGAATATTATCAGTAAAGAAAACCTGCAAATACAACTTGATACACGGAACAAATCAACAAGGCTCATGCAACCAATTTTAGACTTTCCATATTCTATGTCTCTCAAATTTACATGCCTTTAGTAAATATTACTCCTGCTCACAACCTGTCTTAACTATGTAATTAAACATATAACACTTGTGCATAGTATACAACAGATTAAGCATGTCAGTTTGAGTTTCATACCTGAGGGAACTTGATGCATTTTTCTCAGTATAACTTAATCATCCCAAGTTCCATTCTCATCTTCTCATGCCTTTCTCTATTTAAGGGTTTTGTTAATATATCTGCAATTTGATTGTCAGTTTAGCAGAAATCTAATTTAATCAAACCCTTTTCAACATTATCCTTAAGGAAATGATGCCTTATATGAGTATGCTTAACTCTTGAATGATGGACTGGATCTTTAGATATGCAAATTGCACTAGTGTTATCACAGTAGATAGTAATGCAATTAAATTTAATACCAAAGTCACGTAACTATTGTTTTATCCAGAGGACTTGAGAGCAACAAGCAGCTGCTGCTACATACTCAGCCTCTGCAGTAGATAATGCAACAATATTTTGTTTCTTGGAACCCCAAGAAACTAGATAAGAGCCAAGGAACTGAACCATACATGAGGTGCTTTTCCTATTGACTAGGTCACCTGCATAGTCAGCATTTGTGAATCCTCTAAGCATGAAGTCATCACTTCTAGGATAGAACAGACACAGGTCATCTGTTCCTTTGAGGTATCTCAAAATTCTCTTCACAGATGTTATATGTGATTCTTTAGGATTAGACTGAAATCTAGCACACAATCCAACACTAAAGGAAATGTCAGGCCTACTGGTTGTTAGATATAGCAATGAACCAATCATACCTCTGTAAGTGGTTTGATCCACACTTGTTCCTTGTGGATCCTCATCAAGTCTTGTTGCTGTTCCCATAGGTGTATGATTTGTCTTGGCATTTACCATGTTGTACTTCTTCAGAAGTTCCTTGACATACTTCTGTTGGTGAATCATTATTTCTTCAGCTGTTTGCTTTATTTGAAGTCCAAGGAAGAAATTCAATTCACCCATCATGCTCATCTCAAATTCACCACCCATTAGCTCAGCAAAGTACTTGCACAAACCATTGTTAGTAGCACCAAATATAATATCATCTACATAGATCTGTACAACTAACAAATCAGTTCCTCGAGATTTAAGAAAAAGAGTTTTGTCTACTTTTCCTCTTTTGAAATCATTTTTCAGTAGGAACTTTGAAAGCCTTTCATACCAGGCTCTTGGAGCTTGTTTAAGCCCGTAGAGAGCTTTATCAAGCTTAAAAACATGATTTGGAAATTTTGGATTTTCGAAACCTGGAGGTTGTTCAACAAACACCTCCTCATTTAAGTAACCATTTAGAAAAGCACATTTCACATCCATTTGATAGAGTTTGAAACCCATAAAAGAAGCAAAAGCCACTAGGATTCTAATAGCTTCTAATCTAGCTAAAGGAGCAAAGGTTTCATCGAAATCAATACCTTCCTGTTGGTTGTAGCCCTTCACAACCAATCTAGCCTTGTTCCTTACAATGGTGCCATGTTCATCAAGCTTGTTCCTGAACACCCATTTGAGCCCAATAACTTTGTTTCCCTTAGGCTTTGGCCCAAGGTGCCAGACTTTGTTCCTTTCAAACTCATTAAGTTCCTCTTGCATGACCACTATCCAATCAGCATCTCCCAAGGCTTCTTGATGATTTCTTGGCTCTAGGATGGACATAAAAGCATGGAATGCACAGTAGTTCCACATTTGTGATCTTGTTTGCGTTCCTTTTCCTATATCACTGATTATGAGATCAGTTGGATGGGAACCTTGATACTTGAATGGCCTGGGTTGAAATTCCCTTGCTGGAACTCCAATTTGAGGAGCTTCTGGTTCTGTTCCTTCTGCTTCTTCTGCTTGTTCCTCATTTACCTGTTCATCGGGATGAAGAATCTCTCCATTTTCTTGATCGTTTTCTTCTGGAGCAGGCTGCTTTTCCTTGATTTGCTTCTGAATCTCCTCTTCATCCCTGTCTCTTATCAATCCAATTTCAAAATCATTATCATCTTCTTGTTCCTGTACACTCACAAACTGGTTAACTTCATCAAAGATTATATGAATGCTTTCCTCAACACACATTGACCTTTTATTGTAAACTCTATAAGCTTTGCTATCAGAGGCATATCCTAGAAATATAGCCTCTTCACTTCTTTCATCAAATTTCCCTAGGTTTTTCTTACCATTGTTATGTACAAAGCACTTACAACCAAAGGCTCTAAGATGAGATATGTTTGGCTTTCTTCCCCTGAATAATTCATAGGGAGTCTTGTTGATGATACTTCTGATTGTTACCTGGTTAAGGATGTAACATGCTGTATTCACGGATTCAGCCCAGAAGTTCCTTGGCAATCCACTTGCAATCAGCATCGTTCTAGCCATTTCCTCAAGGGTTCGATTCTTCCTATCTACAACTCCATTCTGTTGGGGAGTCCTTGGAGCTGAGAAGTTATGATTCATGCCACTTTCCCTGCAAAACTCATCGAATCTTGAGTTCTCAAATTCAGTTCCGTGATCTGATCTGAGATGGACTATGGAGTGACCACTGATTTTCTGTATTTTCTTGGCAAAGGCAACAAACTCGTTAAAAGTTTCATCTTTACTAGCAAGAAAAATAACCCAAGTGAATCTAGAATAATCATCAACAATAACCAAAACATATTTTTCTTGCCACTCCTACTTTGAATTCTCATGGGACCACACAAATCCATATGGATTAATTCCAAAGGCTTTGTAGTGCTCACCATTTTCTTCAATTTAAAAGATGAGCGAACATGCTTGCCTTTCACACATGCATCACAAACTTTGTTCTGTAGGAACTTGATAATAGAAAGTCCCACAACCAAGTTCCTTGACCTTAGCTTGTCCAGTAGTGAAAAGCTAGCATGTCCAAAACGTTTATGCCATAGCAGGGGATCATCTTTAACAACACTCAGACATATAAGGTTGTTCCTTGGGATTAAGTTGAGGTCAACTGTATAAGTGTTCCCTCTTCTAGTTCCTTCTATAACAACCTTTCATGACTTGTTGTTGATGATGTTGCAAGAGTCAGAAGTAAAACTTAAATAATTTCCTTTATCACAGAATTGTGATATACTGAGCAAATTATGCATTAAGCCCTCGACCAGGAACACATTATCAATGGAATGAGATTTAGATCTTCCAATTTTACCTTTTCCAATGATCTCGCCCTTCTTATTATCCCCAAAGGTTACTGTTCCTCCAGGGTAGTCTTCTAGTGAGAGGAATTTTGATTTATTACCCGTCATATGCTTTGAACAACCGCTGTCGAGATACCACGAGTTGTCCCCCCTCACTAGGACCTGCAAGAAAACTAAGCATTAGGATCAGGAACCCAGGTTTCCTTGGGTTCCTTAGACGTGGATGCAATATCAGTTTTCTTGACCCACACTTGTTTTACATTTGTTTTATCAGCTTCTTCTCTTATCCTACACTGTCCTTAGAGATGTCCAGTCTTACCACAGAAAGTGCATACCTTCATGCTAGGAAGCTCAACATATTTCTTTTGCTTACCTTTCTTGGTCATATAACAAGGGCCTTTAGTTCTTTTTCCTTGAGCTTCAGCTATCCACTTAGGTATGACTTTTGGGTCAATACTTCTATCCTTTCTAGCATTCAGTTCCGATTCAAGTTGATCCTTTTGGGTTTTTAAAGTAGAAAGCTCATTTCTCAAATTTTCAAAATCAACATTGAATTTAAGCAACTGATCGCTTGAGGAACTGCTAGAACTGATATCAGAATTCATGAGCTTATACTGAGTTAGTTTAACATTCAAAAGAATACTTTCATTCTTAATTCTATCAGCTATCTCAGTTATGTGTTTGTATTTAAAATCAACTTCTCTTAGTTTGCTTTGAGACTTGGCATAGGCTGTTTCCAACCAAGCACCATGTTCTTTGCAAACCTTAAGAGCTTTTTCACATTTATTCAACTTCACACATGTATCTCTAAGGAATTCTTTTTCTTCTAAACATATATCTTGTAAGACATCTTTAGAGAGAGTTTTAAGTTGTTTAGGATCAAGAAATACCTCTTTCTGGAGTTCCTCAAGGTAAGCCTTTTCATCATCTGATTTGGCCATTAAACAGAGATTGGCTGTCTCCTCTTCTGGTTGGTCATCATCTTCTTCTTCACTTTCCGAGTCTCCCCAGGCTGCTATCATGGCCTTCCTCATGTCTGACTTTTGATAGTTTGCTTTGCTGAATTTTTCTCTTCCCTGTTCCTTAGCCTTTCCTTTCCATTTATCATTTTCACAAAGGGGACAATCTCTGATAAAGTGATCTGGAGATCCACACTTGTGGAAGTTGTAGTCAGGCTTTGGATTTGAGGTCTTTTTCCCGAAGTTCCTTGAGGTTCGGCCTTTCTTGAACATCTTTTTAAATCTTCGCACAATTAGGGCAGCCTCATCCTCGTCCACTTCTCAGTCTTCCTCCTCATCAGCCTTAAGAGCCAATCCCTTGTTCCTCATGGGTTCATTGTTGACTCCAAGGTGTAGCTCATGAGTCATGAGAGAACCTGCTAGTTGTTCAATATTGAACTTGGTAAAGTCCTTCGTTTCCTGAAGGGCTGTCACCTTAGCTCTCCACCTCTCATCTTGTGGAAGACTTCTAAGGACCTTCCTAACCTGCTCATCTGTAGGAATCTGTCTACCAAGGGAAACCAACTCATTTATGATGTTAGTAAAACGGGTTAGCATCTCTTGAATGGTTTCCTTAGGCTGCATTTCAAATCTTTCATACTTAGACATAAGTAGATCAATTTTTAAGCGTTTAACCTCATTAGTTCCTTCATGAGTAATCTGCAGCAAATCCCAGATTTCCTTAGCGTTCTTGCACCCCATGACACGATTGTGTTCGTGAGGTCCAAGTCCACAGTTGAGCAATTTCACAGCCATAGCATTTATTTCCATTTTATCAAAGTCTTCTTTTTCATATTCAGACATAGGCTTAGGGATTACCTCGTTCTGCGCATTTGTTTTGGTGACTTCGAAATCACCAACCTCGATGACCCTCCAGACTTGGTAATTCTCTGCCTTGATAAAGATCTCGATGCGGTTCTTCCAGTGGGTATAGAACTTGCCGTTGAACATAGGAGGCCTCTGTGTTGAGTGTCCTTCCACGAGCTTCTCTTGAGTATTCATTTTCTCCAAGACCTTTCTTCTTCAGGGTTTCCTGATTTTCCTAGAAGTTAGTGATAAATCATATTTGTATAGGATTGTTGGGCACATTTTTCATTGTTTTTTAGTTACTTCTTAGTCTCTTAGTCGTTGGTTTAGAGTCATTTATGCATAGGTTATCACTATCGTGCTGTATTATGCTCCGATTGTGTTTTCTTAATGTTTCAGGTAGTTCTCATAGCTATTTGGACGCTCTCGGAAGAATTCAGCATTTGTCGTTGGATGGAGGGATGTTGATTTGAGGCCGATGATTCATTGACCTTGTGCTTATATATGTATGTAGATTCCTTGAAGAAAATCGGAGTTGTTTCGTAGCCCTTGTTGCTAGTATGAGATCGTTTTAGGACTTTGGTGCGTTGACAATTTGAGTTGCTAAGCATTCTTGCATCGAGCTAAGCTCGAGCTATAGCTCGAGTACTAGCTCAGTAAGGCAGCAAGCCAAGGAAGCTCCGAGCTATCGTTCGCAAGCTAGCTCGCCTATTAGCTCATCACTGCCATACGCAAAGTCTTATGCGAGCTATAGCTCGCCAGCTAGCTCGCCAAGGCAGTAGCTACATTCGACGAAGAGCGATAGCTCGCTCGTCAGAGAGCTATAGCTCGTTGCTGCTCCAACTTTTCTTGGTCGTTTGACGTAATCAAGTCGAGTGTCATGCCACATCATCAATTATCATCCAATAGCATTATAGCTTATGTATTTATTTATTTATTTTTTTTAGGATGAGGCAATAATATAAATATTTGAGAGGATTTTATTTGGCCCCTTATGCTTTATTTTCTAGTTTGAACGTTTCTTTGTTTTCTCTCCATTGTTGAACCCTAGTTTATTATTCTCCATTAATTCAATCATTGAGGTATTTTATTCAATCTTTCGTTCTTTATTTTATTATTTATGAATTCTAGTTTATTTATCTCTTTTGTTTTGTTTATTTCAATTATGAGCGAGTAGTCGTTTTCTAGGGCTAAGTGAGGGAAGCCATGTTTATACCTTGATTAATTATGCTTGATTATTTATAAATTTATGAATTAGGGTTTGAATAATTCCAATTGATTTGTGCTTTATTGTTTGATTCATGTAATTGGCCAATATCATGAGTTGATTATTTAGCTAATAAAAATTAGAATTGAAAGATCATATTTTTAGAGGTTTAATTACAATTGGCGAATTTGATTATGTTAGCGGCCGAACCACATATGTTAATTCGTAAGCGTTAATTCCCGACCGTAGGATTAACAAGTGCTTTAATTATTCGACCTAGTTTGTTTATTAATGGATTGTTTGCATTTCTTGGATTGGTATAAGCATGGTGGACCGAACGTATGCCCTAGACTTTAATTTATCTGAGAACAACCTTATTTTCATTATTGTCATTCTTTGGTTAATTAATCATCAAATCATTATTCGTTTATAGAAATAGTTCATATAATTGGGCAAAAACTAATAGAACCTGTCTCCCTGTGGGATTTGACCCGTATTTGCTAAATCTCTGCTAACAACAGACACCGTGCACTTGCGGTATAACTTTTTATGCATCAGTTAGGCTCTGATAACAGTTGTTGTTTCAAAGATCAATTTAGTGGCCATCCTACTGACGAGCCGATTAATCACTTGCAGCGATTTCAGCAATTATGCTCCACTGTTCACCATAAAGGAGTCACTCAAGATCAATTGAAGGTGATGTTGTTCGGATTTTCCCTTCGCGATAGAGCTCAAAAGTGGTTGAACACTGTCGAGGAGACGGAGTGGAGCAAGATTTCTCAAGCATTCCTCAAAGAATATTTTCCCCCTGAAAAAACTGAAAAGATTCGACATCAGATATCAACATTTTCTCAAGATTCAGGGGAATCTCTTAGGGAAGCATGGGATAGATTCTTAGATCTTCAAAGATCATGCCCGCATCACAATTTTGAGAAGTGAAATCTTGTTTGTATTTTCTATAACGGACTAGAACCCGAGACTAAATGTATTGTTGACTCTGCTGCAGGTGGTGTGTTCCTTGACAAGACGATCGAGGAAGGGTATGATTTTCTTGCAAATCTTGCAGCCAACCACTTCTCATCTCCAAGAACGCGACCAAAGAAAGGGAAGATGGAAGTTGAAGCCTATTCACTCATGACATCTCAAATGGCTCAATTAACTGCAAAGATTGAAGCATTGCAGGCCACTCAAGAATCTTCTCTTTTATCTGTTAATGCTATGTCTTCTCAACCTTCGCAAACTCATTTTTTTTGTGAATTATGTGGTATACAGGGTCACTTTGGATATCAATGTGCTCAGAATTCTCAAGACACCAATCAGATGGAGCAGGTGAATGCCTTTCAACAAAGGCAACCAAATGATCCATATTCTAACACATTTAATCCAGGTTGGAGGAATCATCCTTACCTTACATACAAAAGCAATAATGTTCAAAATCCTCAGCCTCAGCAACAATGGGCACAACCTCAGCAACATTGGTCACAGCCTCACAACCCTCAACCTCAGCAATTTGTTGCAAGGCCTCCACTACATCAACAAGGGGCCTCTCATCATCCTCCTCCGGGTTTCAATAGGCCACCTCAACAACAACAACCTCCTCATGGCACTCAAGAGCCTACCATGTATGACCTTATGAGAATGATGACAACCATGAAGCAAAATACTGAAGATAGCATCAAGGAGTTGAAAAACACGACAAAGCATTTGGAGAACCAAATTGCACAAGTCGCAGGTACCAATATCCAAAGGCAACCTGGCCACTTACCAGGACAACCGGTCCCTAAGGGGACCGCCAATGCTATCACTACTCGTAGTGGTGTCAGTTATGAAGGGCCACAAATGCCTACTGATGATGCAAATCTTGATAAGGAGAATAGTGAGGTTGCAGAGAAGCCCTTGGATGATTTTCCCACCTCGAAGGATGGGAAAGCTAAAGCAAGTGATGCTGAGAAAGAGAAAAAGAAAGGTTCTGAGCCTCCATCTGTCGAGCCAAAGCTACCATTCCCACATCGGATGCAAAAGAACAAGGTAGATCAACAATTTGGTAAGTTCTTGACTATGGTCAAGAACCTTGAGGTAACTGTTCCTTTTACTGATTTGGTCTCTCAAGTTCCAATGTATGCAAAGTTTTTGAAGGAAATGATTACTAAGAAGAAAGACTTTGGTGGTGTAGAAACAGTCGCTCTAACTACAGAGTGTAGTGCTATATTGCAAAATAAATCCCCACCTAAGCTTAAGGACCCTGGTAGTTTTTCCATCCCATGTCATGTAGGTGCATTATTCATTGATAAAGCTTTATGTGACTTAGGTGCTAGTGTGTCTGTTATGCCTCTTTCTGTTTGTAACAGGTTGAATATGGGAGCTTTAAAATGCACACAAATCACCTTGCAAATGGCGGATCGTTCAATAAAATACCCTTCAGGTATTTTGGAGGATGTCCCCGTTCGGGTTGGGAAATTTTTCATTCCTGTTGACTTTGTAGTTCTAGATATGGAGGAGGATATAAATATCCCGATCATTTTAGGTAGACCTTTCTTGTGTACTGCAGGTGCTGTTATTGATGTCAAGTCTGGGTCCCTTACTTTGTCTGTTGGTGATGATACAGTGACTTTTAACCTAACCAATGCAATGAAGTCGCCTATGCTTGAGAATACTTGTTGCAGGATTGATGTGCTTGATGAGATTGTGAGAGATGATACGCCTCGTGAGTTAGCTAATGATCCATTAGAAGTTGTTCTCACCTTGGAGGTTTCGAAAGGAGAAGGAGATACAGAGATTGACTCTTTGATTCGTGACTTGGATGCCCCTAACACTAAGGGGTTTGAGGTAATGGAAACTATTTGTTCTACTTCTGAGTCACAGGTAAAAAAAAAGGTAGAGTTAAAACCTTTGCCTTCTCATCTTAAATATGCATTTCTTGATGATAATGAGGAATGCCCTGTAATTGTTAGTGCTAAACTCGATGATAGCCAACTTTCTAAGCTTTTGACTGTGCTTCGCATGCATAAAAAGGCAATCGGGTATAGCATTGATGATCTTACAGGGATAAGTCCTAATTTTTGTATGCATAGAATTAATTTGGAAGAGAATCATCGCCCTTGCATCCAACCACAACGTCGATTGAATCCTAATATGCAAGAGGTGGTGAAGAAAGAGGTAATGAAACTTCTTGACGCGGGCATCATCTACCCCATCTCAAATTCTAAGTGGGTGAGCCCGGTACAAGTCGTTCCTAAGAAAGGGGTGACAACTGTTGTTAAAAATGATAAGAATGAACTAATTCCTACTCGTGTTGTCCCAGGTTGGCGTATGTGTATCGATTATCGCAGGTTGAATACAGCCACCTTGAAAGATCACTTCCCCTTACCTTTTATAGATCAAATGGTTGAAAGATTAGCAAAACATAGTTTTTTCTGTTATTTGGATGGATATTCAGGTTTCTTTCAGATTCCCATTCTTCCAGAAGATCAAGAGAAGACAACGTTCACATGCCCCTATGGTACATTTGCTTATCGCAGAATGCCATTTGGGTTGTGTAACGCCCCTGCGACGTTTCAAAGGTGTATGATGGCCATTTTTTCTGATTTCATTGAGAACATCATGGAGGTATTTATGGATGATTTCAGTGTTTATGGTTTTGACTTTGATATGTGCTTGCATAATCTTTCTAAGGTGCTTAAACGTTGTACTGATGTAAATTTGGTCTTGAATTGGGAAAAGTGCCACTTCATGGTCAATGAAAGAGTGGTACTTGGTCATCTTATTTCTGACCGTGGCATCCAAGTTGACAAAGAAAAAATTGAGGTGATTGAGAAACTTCCCCCTCCCGTGAATGTCAAGGGAGTGAGAAGTTTTCTTGGTCATGCAGGGTTTTATCGCCGATTTATAAAAGATTTTTTGAAAATAGTGAAACCCCTCACTCAATTATTGCTTAAGGATGCCACATTTGAGTTTACTAATTCTTGTATGGAGTCTTTTAACAGGATTAAGGAGGCATTGATAACTGCTCCTATCATACAACCTTCGGATTGGGATTTGCCATTCGAGATCATGTGTGATGCGAGTGACTATGCTGTGTGAGCCGTGCTTGGACAACGAAAGAACAAGGTTTTGCATGCCATTTACTATGCTAGTAAAACCTTGGATGAGGCTCAGATGAATTATGCCACCACTGAGAAAGAGCTCCGAGCTATTGTGTATGCTCTTGACAAGTTTCGAACTTACCTCATTGGTTCGAAAGTAATTGTCCACACTGACCATGCCGCTCTGAAGTATCTCCTAGCAAAGAAAGAGGCTAAACCGAGGCTCATTCAATGGATTTTTCTCCTTCAAGAGTTTGATTTAGAGATTCGAGATAAAAAGGGTGCCGAGAACGTTGTAGCAGATCACCTTTCTCGATTGAGATTTCAGTCTACTTCAGATAGCCCCATAAATGACTCTTTCCCCGATGATCATTTATTCTCTGTTTCTACTGTATCTCCATGGTATGCTGACTATGCTAATTTTTGTGTAGGTGGTTCACATCCTCCAGATTTGACTTACCAACAACGCAAGAAGTTCTACCATGATGCCAAGCGGTACTTTTGGGATGACCCTCACTTGTATCGTAAGTGTTCTGATGGGATGTTTCGGAGATGTGTAGCAGATTGGGATACTCATGGTGTCTTTCATCATTGCCATAATCTACCTTCTAGTGGGCATCTTGGTTCTACTGCAACTGCCTACCGAGTGCTTCAATGTGGTTTCTATTGGCCATCATTATTCAAGGACGCTCGTATCTTTTGCAATGCATGTGATGAGTGTCAAAGAACAGGGAATATATCGAAGAGGCAAGAGATGCCACAAAATGGAATACTTTAGGTTGAGCCTTTTGATGTATGGGGAATTGATTTTATGGGACCATTTCCTTCCTCTAGCGGAAATCGGTACATTTTGGTTGCCGTCGACTATGTCACTAAGTGGATCGAAGCTATTGCGTCACCAACTAATGATTCAAAGGTCGTTATGAAGTTATTTAAGAAGATCATCTTCCCTCAAAGATTGGTATCCAATCGACAAATCAAGAGAATCCTTGAAAAGGTTGTCAACAAGTCCCGCAAAGATTGGTCATTAAAGTTGGATGATACATTGTGGGCATTGCGAACGGCCTACAAGACTCCGTTAAGCTTCGCAAGGAGGTCAAGAGCCTACGCCGCTCAGTTCGAGGAGATGAACCGGCTACAGTTGCCACCACTACTGCACGAGAGGAAACCCTTCCTACTACCGGTGATGCTGCTTCCGGCCCAGTTTCTGATCAGTGAGCAATTTTTCTCCTCTTCCCTTTTGTCTTTATGCATTTTTCACAGTGAGGACACTGTGTTTAATTTAGCTTGGGGGAGGGATGTCTATCTTTAATTGCTTTCATAGTGTAGTTTTATTTGCTTTAGTAGGATTGTTGTACGGTTTGTACCATTCACTAGAAGTGGGAGTTTACGTATAACGAAAAAAAAGTGTATTGCTTTCCTAGTTTAGTGTTTTGGCTAAGTCTTTCTCTTTTGCATTTTTGTGTCCTCTTTCTATGCTTGTGATTTCGAACTGTGTGCGGACTTAAACTTGATTCTTTTGAGTTTCTTTTGACCTTAGTTATGAGTTTAAAATTCAGTCAGTTTGTGCTATACAATGCTACCTACTTTACATTATGTGAATCAATTGAATGGTTAGCGGCAAGATTGGTTGTCCCGTATCAAGTATAGCTAGCCAATTCTCTTGCTATATCACCCTACTTTGTGTTTGTGTGACCGATGCAATCCGTTATTTGAGTAACCTCGGTTTGAGATCTATTAGTAATTTGGTTATCACTTATGCATGTTGCGTATGATAAAGGCCCTTTTCTCTAGGTAGCCTTCAGATGATATTTAGATACATTTGTTCCCATTTTGCTCACCCATGTTGTTGCCTTGCCCATTCATTGTTATATAGCCACATTACAGGCCTCTTAGCCTCGTTGGTTACTATTCCCAAGTCTAGCTTAGGGGAGTTCATTTATAAGCTGTTGTTTGTTAATGTCAGGTCTCATTCTATGCAACCATGGCCAGTTGAGTTTGATGGGGTTGTATCAAAAGTTGAGAAGTGCTACCAACAATCCAAAAAAAAAAAAAAAAAAAAAAAAAAAGAAGAAGAAGAAATAAAGAGAATGAAAAGAAGAGCTTGTTTATATGTTGAAAAAAAAAATCAGAAAAAAAGGCAATGAAAAGGAGAAGAAATTAATTTCATTCATAAATAATCCGTAGATTGTTTTTTTTTATTATTTTATCATCACTTCATTAGTATTTTGGAGGATGTTTGTGAAGTTAGATGGAATAGCAAAGGCCATTTCAATCGGTTGCATTTGGTCATGTTCATTTTCATATTTATGCTCCCCAAGTTAGCTTTTCGCTCACATCTTCCTAAATTTTATCCTACCTTTTCACCTTAGCCCCATTACAAGCTTTAAAAAAAAGTCCTTTTGATCAGCATGTGTATTGAATGATTGAGTGAACGTAATCTCTTATTGTTGTTACATTACCCTTTTATGCATCAAAATGTTCATAATTTGCAAGGTGTGCGGCGACGACTATCTTGATTGGGAAATGGGTTGTGGCAAAGTTTGGTTTCAATTGTGGATCATGATGTAAGGTAGTTTTATTCGTATCCGAGCTAAATTTTAATCTTAATAACTCTGGTTTGATTGCTTGCTCGAGAGTTGGGTTGGTCTTATTCTGGTTTCCTGGAAATCATATTTATTGTATTCGTCCGTTTTGAGTCTAAGGTGTTGCTTGAGGACAAGCAACGGTTTAGCTTGGGGGAATTTGATAAATCATATTTGTATAGGATTGTTGGGCACATTTTTCATTGTTTTTTAGTTACTTCTTAGTCTCTTAGTCAATGGTTTAGAGTCATTTATGCATAGGTTATCACTATCGTGCTGTATTATGCTCCGTTTGTGTTTTCTTAATGTTTCAGGTAGTTCTCATAGCTATATGGACGCTCTCGGAAGAATTCAGCATTTGTCGTTGGATGGAGGGATGTTGATTTGAGGCCGATGATTCATTGACCTTGTTCTTATATATGTATGTAGATTCCTTGAAGCAAATCGGAGTTGTTTCGTAGCCCTTGTTGCAAGTATGAGATCGTTTTAGGCCTTTGGTGCATTGACAATTTGAGTTGCTAAGCATTCTTGCATCGAGCTAAGCTCGAGCTATAGCTCGAGTACTAGCTCAGTAAGGCAGCAAGCCAAGGAAGCTCCGAGCTATCGTTCGCAAGCTAGCTCGCCTATTAGCTCATCACTGCCATACACAAAGTCTTATGCGAGCTATAGCTCGCCAGCTAGCTCGCCAAGGCAGTAGCTACATTCGACGAAGAGCGATAGCTCGCTCGTCAGAGAGCTATAGCTCGTTGCTGCTCCAACTTTTCTTAGTCGTTTGACGTAATCAAGTCGAGTGTCGTGCCACATCATCAATTATCATCCAATAGCATTATAGCTTATGTATTTATTTATTTATTTTGTTTAGGATGAGGCAATAATATAAATATTTGAGAGGATTTTATTTGGCCCCTTATGCTTTATTTTCTAGTTTGAACGTTTCTTTGTTTTCTCTCCATTGTTGAACCCTAGTTTATTATTCTCCATTAATTCAATCATTGAGGTATTTCATTCAATCTTTCGTTCTTTATTTTATTATTTATGAATTCTAGTTTATTTATCTCTTTTGTTTTGTTTATTTCAATTATAAGCGAGTAGTCGCTTTCTAGGGCTAAGTGAGGGAAGCCATGTTTATACTTTGATTAATTATGCTTGATTATTTATAAATTTATGAATTAGGGTTTGAAAAATTCCAATTGATTTGTGCTTTATTGTTTGATTCATGTAATTGGCCAATATCATGAGTTGATTATTTAGCTAATAAAAATTAGAATTGAAAGATCATATTTTTAGAGGTTTAATTACAATTGGCGAATTTGATTATGTTAGCGGCCGAACCACATATGTTAATTCGTAAGCGTTAATTCCCGACCATAGGATTAACAAGTGCTTTAATTATTCGACCTAGTTTGTTTATTAATGGATTGTTTGCATTTCTTGGATTGGTATAAGCATGGTGGACCGAACGTATGCCCTAGACTTTAATTTATCTGAGAACAACCTTATTTTCATTATTGTCATTCTTTAGTTAATTAATCATCAAATCATTATTTGTTTATAGAAATAGTTTATATAATTGGGCAAAAACTAATAGAACCTGTCTCCCTGTGGGATTCGACCCGTATTTGCTAAATCTCTGCTAACAACAGACACTGTGCACTTGCGGTATAACTTTTTATTCATCAGTTAGGCTCTGATAACAATAGTTGTTTCAAAGAATACTACAAGAAGGGGGGGTTGAATTGTAGTATGAGAGATTAGCCAAACTTTTTGCGGAATTAAAATTAAGTTAGCTAAAGGATGTGAAAGATTAACTAAAGAAACTAAAGAATGCAAGAGAGATTTTACGTGGAAAACTCCTTGGCCCTAACAAGGAGAAAAACCACGACCACTTGGGATTTTAGGAAATGAATCTTCACTATAATAGGGCAAATGATCCTATTACAAGCTAACGACTCAAACTCAAGTTCCTCTACGAACTTAAGACCCTGAGGAACAAGTCACCCAACTTGTTACTCTTCTCTTCTCCTTCTCTCTTCTCACTTCTCTGTTTTCTCTTCTCTTTCTCTTCTCTTTCTCTTCTCTTCCTCACTTCTCTTTCTCATACACAAACGTTCACTCGAACTTCCCCATTCCCCAAATTACAACTCGAAAG
This sequence comes from Chenopodium album, assembly GCF_948465745.1. Taxonomy (NCBI): domain Eukaryota; kingdom Viridiplantae; phylum Streptophyta; class Magnoliopsida; order Caryophyllales; family Amaranthaceae; genus Chenopodium; species Chenopodium album. Next base: position 66,293,328 of record NC_137836.1, on the reverse strand, counting down.
AAAACAAACTCTAGTATAAGAACATTAAGAACACTCTAATGAACTTGTGTGGAATTTACACTTGACTCGATTTGAAGCTTTAAAAATTATGTGAGCAAGAGTGAGATTTTCCTTCTGAAATTAATGGCTATTTATAGATCAATAAATGCTTTGGAAAATCCTCATTGTGCAGCAACACCATTACGCCACTACTCATACCCACTATGAAGATCATGTCCCTATAATTAAGGAACCATGAACTCCTTAATGTGCAAACCCATGACTGAAGAAGAACATGGGAGAGTAGGCCGTAAGTTTTGGAAAACATGGGAGATTTTATTTTGTAAAAGATATTTTCCGAAAATCAGAAAAAGAAATAAAATAAAATCTTTTTAACTTGAGAAAAAAGATAAACTTTTAAATGATAACAGTTTTCCTAAAAACTAGCATGCACATATTTCATCTTTTAGACCAATTCCACACAAATTTTTCGAGTGCTATTTAATATCTTACACTTACATAAATCCTAAAATATAAAAATATATTTAGTCTTCATATTCTCTGATGAAGCTCCTACTCCGAGGCTTCTGTTCCTTGGGAGGAACTTCTCTTCTCTAGTCTTCATTTCTGAAGCGCCAGTTCCTGTGAGGGAACTCTTCTATAAGGATAGCTCTGCTTCTGGCCTTCTTGTTCCTCATGGTATTTTTACAAGACCCTTTATTCTCCTAGTCTTTGTAACTGAATACACACTTAAACAATCAAGCACTTATTAGTTTGTAAGTAAGTGAGGTTGTGTCATCATCTAAATCTTTAAGTCCAACGAATACTCTTATGCCTTGCAAACATTTTTTTAACATTAACAGGAGCTAAGTTGGAATGGAGTGAGGGACATAGAAAAGACAGATTGCACAAAGTTCACTACAGAATGAAAATTTAGTCAGTTGTTTAATTGCACTCGAAACATCTAATGAAATGCATTCCAAATTTATCACTAGATATTGAAAATCTTTACATTCGAAAAAATTCTTATCATCAAACCATCATTAAATCTATGAACAAACACTTAAGGAACTCGACATTCTAAACTAAGAAAAAAACTGGGGTATTTATTTGTACCTTCAACTATTGTTTTCTTCTAACATTACGAAAAATCTACTAACTAAAAATGCTGCACACTAAACCTCCATTCCCCTTTCACTAGATCATAGGAGACAAATTCGACACCTTGTTTTTCAGCTGCCTGCTTCAACTTCTCAATGTATTTCTCAACCATTTTCTCACTAGTATGCTGTTTTCCAATCTTGTCAACACATTTAACATTCAATAGAGTAACTTCTGCTGCCTTGTTAAGGCCTTGTCCAACTGGAGGCTTCTCACTCTCATCATCATACACTATCACCTCTCGATAATTGAAGTGAACTAAGGAGTCAAGATTGAGTCCACGTACATTTGTCTCCCCGTAAAACTTCACCCAACCAAAGCCATCTCGGCCCACTACAAAGTCCTTTACATGGGAGCAAAATCCTGGATTAGATCTTTCAATTGATGCTAACTTCTCAATTTTGGGCTCTGTGTAGTAGTCAGAGCGTTGTAGCTTTGGAAGCAAGAGCTCCAACTCTTTTGCACTGTCATTGGTTTTAGCAAAATCATCTTTATGAGAGATGGGTTCAGAACTGCTGATTTGGGCTTTCTTAGCATTGTCTGTACCTGACACATCAGAAGAAATGAAACTAGGATCTCTACGTAAAATAATTCACAGCGCAAGTGACAATTATAGAGACATCAAAACTGTAGAAATCATAAATTGGCATAAATGATACTCCCTCCGTCCCCTTTTGATAGTCCCATATGGGCATTTTTCACGGGAATTAATAAACACAAAAGAATAGTAAAAGTACATTGAAAAAGTAAATTGACATTAGGTATGCAAAAAAGTAGAGAGAGAAAGTAATAAGAGTAGATGGGAAAACAAAATTTACATAGGAAAGTTAAATTTGCACAAATATTGTTGCAAATTGGAGGAAATTTTGGTAAAAAATTAATATTAATGGTTGTTGGAAAAAGCAAATGGGGTGAACATTTTGGGACTAAAATTTGCCCATAAGGGACTATCAAAAGGGGACAGAGGGAGTACTATAGAATAAGGACACAAATTCATTCAAGTAGCTACACCCAGATGCTTAGTTTCTTATACAACACAAATATTAGAATAATAGTTGGCAATCCCATCATATTATGAGGCATCAGGAGACATATATGGTGGCTAGAATGGCAGAATGTGATATGATCTGGAAATGGGAACATACTTTATTCAAGGCTAGAAAATGAAACCAAGTCTTAGCTTAGACCGTCTCATACTTTTTTATTGTGATACATTAACAAACTCACCTCCTTAACAAGTAATGTCACTCTCCCCTAGAATTAGAATTGGCACCATCTCATGCACGGGTTTTTATAAATCCAAAACATGAACACAAAGACAAAAGCCAATCAAGTTTATGGAAGCCTTGTCCACGAGTCCTCCAAAATACTAAAATCATAGATATATTTCCCAACATAACAAAATCAGGAACCTCAACTTATTTTAACAAAACTATATGCTTTTTGAATATCTTCTTTGTGTTTATTTTACTCAAAATTTCCTCACCTTTGTAATAAGATTTCTTATCATAGGTAGTGTCTCATTTATCATTAATCCATTTTATACTTTGTTGCCTGTATAGTGGAAATGTATGATGCATCAAAACCTATAAAATATGTAAATGCACACATAATCTGCAGATCACAACCTGGCATATAAGTCTTTAAAGGATTTTAGAACAAGATAGAAAAAAATTAGGAAAAGCTCCTAAAACAGTCGGACCAATTTATCAGAGCTTGACTAAAAACACACAAAATGAATGACATACCATCCTCATACTCCACAGTAGCTGCATGATTGAGTGCAGATGCCTCTTTTTTGGAAGCACCGTCAAAGGTTGGCTCGGTGGATGCAGCAATCACTGATCTAGGATTCTCCCTTGGAATTATATAATTATATCCCTTGCTTATATTTAGACCTTCTGCAGCCTGATCAAAGAAGGGCACCTATATTGGACAATGAGTGGAAACAAAGACTTCAACAAAGTAAGAGAAAAGAAAAAGTACAGATACAACAAATTCACTGAATTTCAACATAAATAATACCCTCCTCACCTTTGTACCATCACTGCTAGGATGATATTTCCTGACACTCACTGTCAACGGCTTAAGTGAATGGTGCCTTGATGTAAAATAAGATGGAACTCTAGTTTTTGCAGGTTTACTAGACACCTATTTTGCACAATAACATAGCCCGTGAGATTTTTAAAAGAAAATAATGCTAAATAAAAAAAAATGTTTATAATGTAGCATGGAAAACGTGTGGAAATACTCACGGGCATGCTAGAGATTCCATGTTGAATAAATGAAGAATGGGCAGAGTGATCCATCATTGGCTGGAATGTAGCAGTCTCAGATCCAAAAGGATCTTTCACAGCTATAATGCTTTCCGTGACCTTGTTTGTTGCTGTGAACCTATAAAGAAATAAGATGATTGCCTCAATATTTTGTGGTTAGTCAACTAATTGATTTTTTTAAAAAAATGTATACAGCAAAAAGCATGAAATAAAAGTATGATACTACTGAACAAATTTTTACAACAATAAAAATGAAGATAAAAACATCAGCTTACTGTTGGGGAGGATCAGGCTGAGGCGAGCCAACATCGAGTGAAACACCTCCATTATTCCCTTATGGTTACAATAAAATAGCAAAGAAAGTTAAAATGCTGTGCCAAAAATAGCATTTACTAATATATGATAGATGTTGCACGCAGAAACCGTTAGTATATTTTCATAATGATCATATGAACTTTTTAAAAATACCTGCTGAGACAAGAGGTGTTGTCCAGGGAGATGATGCTTGCTGATGAGGGAAGACAAAAGGAGGTTAGTAGAACAAATTAAGCAAGAAAATATTACCAAAAAAAGAAAAGAATTAAAATATCCAAGAGACAGCAATGAGCATAAAACTATAACATAATCCAAACAAGAAAATCATGTATTGCAATTTCAACCAGATCAGATGCAAATTACTTGATGAGCAACACACAGAAAGAAGTGATAGGAAGTTCAGAAAAATACTTTGCATTACTTACAATTGTATGGATCACTGAATTTCCATTGTTTGGCCATGGTTTTGTCAATCTAATAGCAGAACTACTTGCTACTTGGTCACATCAATTTCTAGTAGATGGTAAGTGGATTGACAGGTGTTTAGGTGTTATTCTTAAGTAATCAGGCCAAAGTCTTAAATCTTGAGTTGATAGGATCACCGGCAGTGACTTGGTCGCATCCAGATCCAGTAATAATGGGTGTTCTGGTGTTAAATGCAGATAGATTTGGTGATGGGATTTGGAAAGTAGGAGTATTCATATTTGTTGAGAACGCTGGAGCACTACAGTATGGAGTAGGGATTCCTAAGAAACTTGTAACTGAAGGAAGAGGGATGCTCAAGTGCTTTTTGTCAATCCCTTGTGCTTGGTTACTGACTGAATTCTGCTGGACTGAAAAACATAAAAAAACAAAATTCAAAATTATTTGATAATAATATTATCAATAGACTTCTACAGACTACAGCAGCAAGTGATGAAGGTATAAAGAAGAGAACAAAAGATAGAAAAACTTGTAACATATTAAGCATGCATACCTCCTGATTTTAGGCCATAGTTCTCCCATCTCAATTCTTCATGGCTTTTACCAGCGTAACAAGGCATGCCTGATATTGAAATTAGTCTGCAATTTTTTGAATCATCCTTAATAATGGTTTGCTCATATGATTTACTTCTGCATCCTGTATATTTGCCACAAAAAAAAATTGCATTAACTTTACATCACAAAGAAAAAGCTCATAAAATTTACCTGAACAAAGATGTGGCGGACTGGTGGGAAATCAGCAGTATTAGAAGAATGTATACAAAAATAATAATTTTGCATTTGGACAGCTTGTGATTTTGTTTAAATTAGATTAGTACTACCCTCAACAGAGCTTTGGGTGGGGCATACTCAAAATAAAGTCCCTAAGGCAGCAGGACCAAGAAATGATATTCTATTTCTTATTCATGGTATCCACTATTGCTTTTTACTTTTGGGTGGAAGATACATTAAGAATTAGTACAACTTTTGGCGAAGCCTTCCTGTTGTTTAAAATATGATGATTGCAAAGTAGAATTGTTATCACTACAATCCGTTAGTAATCAGACATTACCTCCAAAGTTTCCAGCATACATAGTTCAAGCGTGAGAGAAATTTATTGCCTCACCCTGTTAGTACAAAAGTGTTGGAGGATATATAAAATTAATCCATAGGTGTATATTATTTTAAAATAATCACACAAATTTTTAGCATATCAACTATTAATCAGGATTCCATGATTCATTGCAACTAATTATGCCCAAAATATACAAACTCTAATGACTCTGTATCACAAGTCTCTGTAGGATCAACAAACCCAACCACAAGTTTCTCACTGAAAATCCAAATTTCCATAGTCTTAGTCACACTTGAGACTTGACATTGATAAGAACTGAAGAATGTTAAGATGGTCAAAAGACAATCAACAAAAACCCTCACAACAGTCACAAGTCAAACATTTTATCCAGAAATTATTCAGTTCTTCAAATTAGTAATTCCAAGTGATGGTCATAACTGATATTCTTTATTCACGTAACTGAACTTAAATGGAGCCCAAAGAACCAAAAAAGGTGCAGGTGTTCCAACAATTTAAAGATAATGTATTCACAGTGTGAAATAAAAGCAGATAACAAAGATAATAAATTAATCATAAAATTCACTATTTCACCTGCTGGTAATGATGGGGTAGCCACAAAACTGGAAGTTGAAAATGGGTTGGCAGGCATTATTCCAAGTGCATTTGATGTTTGCCCAAAATTTGACCCTGTGACATGTGAAGTTGGTGCATTTCTCAATGGCATAAACGCAGCTGCATTGCTACTATTATTACTGGTAAATCCAACTATTGTAGGTGGTCCACAAGCTCTCGCTGATGTATCTCCAATTCCTAGATCATAAAATGAAATATTTCGAAGAAGATATTGTTTACATCATCAGTAAGATGTTTGACATGGAAGCTATGGAAATGGAAACCCCCTCCAAATGTAATCTATTAGGGGGTAGGGTAGTAGAACGACACAGTGGGTCACATAGAGCAAGAGAAAGTATAAAATACATAAAGCTCCAAAGTCTTGATCAAATAATTGAAGTTCATATAGCCTCGTGTCAGCAAACTCTATGTAATAGAATGATTTCCTAAGTTTAGGAAGCCAAAGGAATGAATCTCCTCAACAGGTGAATACTAATTTTAGACCCTGTCATCTTTGAATGCTCCGCAAGCTCACAAGAAAGAAAGTACTAATTGAATAAGGGCTAAGTGCTCAATAGGAAAAAGTAAGATATAAGAGGATAATCTATTTAAAGCAATACACATCCTGTCTGTTACTCGTTGTGAAACGATGAATTGTCATACATGGGATTAAAGGAAAAGTTATCGGAATCAGAATTTTACTTTGTATTGGTGAGTAGGGTATAATCGAATCGTAGAATCGTACAATTCTACCAAATTGTAAAATTGGGCTTCAAAATGTAACAAATGACTCATACTTAATTTATAGCAATGAGAATGATAATGATATGTATTGTAAATAACATAATATCGACAGTACAAACATAAAATAGTTTTTGAAGTAATTTCGCGCGCGCATAACTCAAACAATACACTATAAATTATAAAGTCGGATTATTGGTACATATTCATAACCATGAGAGTACGCGACAATTGTTATTAAATTATGAAAAAAAAATAACGTTGTTGACTCGCAAAATTGTTTCCCCTAGACCCATGCATAATAAAAAATTCCAATAATAATAGAAAACTAAGTGTCAAGTTAGTTCATTTAACAAGATAGCTAAAGAACGACAACTACAACAAACTCATGTTATAAAAGTGTTTTTTATATGCCCAAAGTTGAGTGCATAAGACTCATGAATACATTTTTATGCCCACAAAATTTAAATGGTTGGATAGATCTTAAAAGTTATTTAAATTGATGTTTCATAAGCTTTATTATGAGTTAGATTGAATAATATATAAGTCATTGACTAATAAAGTTAGGTTCGACTTTGACACCCTTACACTCTTTAGTCTAAAACATAAAATATGTAAATGATATGGGTACGAAACTAATTCTATTCGAAAGTAGACTTTAAGAGCTTTCCAATGATATGCTATAAGCCTAATTCCGACTTCGAAATAAAAAATTATGGGTTTAAAAAAACAGGTTTTTTGCAGGAGTGGAAACGGTAGAATCGGTATAGAATCGTAGAATCAGTATCGATTCCACCGATTCTAACCGATTCTACCGATTCTATGAGCGATTTCACAACATAACAATTCTACCACCAATTTACATCGTTTAGGTGGATTAGGACCGTAGAATCGTACGATTCTACGATCCGAATCGCGATTTTAATAACACTGATTAAAGGTCAATGTTTTTCACCGGCCATGAATTAATAAAGATTGTGGCATACTCCTATGCCTTAATGATTATTCCTATCACGTCATTGACAATCACTCAGTATACATTGCTACTGTTTCATTGCCCATAAAAGCATACCCTCAAGAATGATGCTTGAGAACTTTTATTGGAGATCTAAAAGTAAAGGGCTTAGGAAACTGATTAATATCGAGAGGAAACTACTATATAATGTGGATGTAATATTAAAATAAAAAAGAAAACACAGTTAGGCAGTGAAACTACATGCACCATCATCAATGAATCAACATAAAACAAGAAGCAGCAGCATTCAAATGTACAATATCAATAATGAAAAGGAAATGCATATATTTACCACATAAAGGATGCAGAAATTAAGCAAGTACCACAAAAAACTACAACTTCTTTAATTGATATTGGCGAATAGCAGGATTTGAACCTGCATCTTCTCCTGGGTAGGAGAAGACTTACCATTTTTATTATATTCGCAAATGTACAATATCAATGTTGAAAAGAAAAGGAAGATATTCACCAATCACCACACAAAGGATGCAGAAAATATGCAAGATTAAGTACCAGCATAATGTTACAAGTTTATGTAATTTTGGACAAATAGTGAGGACTGGTCCTACAGCCCCTCCTCGAGGGAAGAGTATCCTAAACTATAAGAGATACTGTGGCTGCTATATGTGCCAAATAGAACATATGACCATCAAATAATCATGACTAAAGAAAGTACTAATATTCAAAATCAAAGCAACCAAATCATAAACATATTAGTTAGCTTCAACTTGTTTCCCCTTCCCAGATTCTTCTTTAGATTAGGTGATCTAGGGATTAGATAGTGTCGTTAGTCTACTAACCCTAATCAAATTAACAATTTATAATACCTAAACTACCCTAATACGAGTATAGGGGTAAGTAAAGGGTCGAACCCAAAAGGACTAAGTGTATCAATCTATGCTAATTAGACTACTAGGAAAGCTTGTGAGGTAAAGAAAGGTTCAACTAAACACTACTAAGAGCAAATAACTTAAACTAGGAAAGTGGAATCCAATTACATCAATGCATTCAACAACATCAAACAATTAGATGAAAATGACCTCAATTAGGACGATTTACACATTTAACTCACTCTTGCGCAATTAAACATGTTAATAATCCTACTAAACTAATTCACTCTCGTGCAACTAGCCTAACAAAGATATGGAGGAATTTAGGGTTCTCAAACAACTCACTTTCGCACAATTGATTGAAAACACAATTAAAAGCATAGAATCAATGAGCTAGAAAGATTCTAATCCATAAAAGCATCATCCATACACAATAATCAAGAAACAATTTCATACTAACCACAATCAATCATTAAATTAATTAACATAACCTTCATCCATTTCCCTAGAACAAAACCTAAACTAACATAATGAACAAAAATATGGAAAACAAGGTAAAATAATAATAAAAGCAAGAATCAACAACTAAACTAATTAATCTACTCAAATAAACAAATAAATAAGCAAAAACAATAATAAATGAAAGCAATAAATGTGAGAGAAAGTTAGGAAAACTCATTGAATTTATGAGAGGAAAAATCCACAAATTTGCTTCTTCAAAATCCCAAAAACTCCATGAAAAATCCAATCTTTCTCTCTCTAAACTACTCCTAAACTAGAGAGAGAAACTCCTAATCTAACCCTAAGAGAGAGAAAATAAAAGAGCTAAAACTAATCTAATTTAGGCTAAAATAAAAATGTTAAGAGTTATGATAAAATAACCCCAAAGGGGTATTTATAATACAAGGCTAAATAAAATAAAGTAAAAGAGAAAACTAAAAAGAAATAAAAACTAAACTAAAATAATTGAAATAACTAAACTTAAAAACCAAAAAAAACAAAACTAAAACTAAAATAAAATAAAAGAAAAATGAAAAGATAAAGGAAAACCCCCAAAAAAGTCCCACCAGACCCGTCCAAACCCAAAAATCCCACCAGACCCCTTTCTCCTTCCCTTTCGATCTTGGCTGCTCTGTTCATCATCCAATAATTCACCACCACGCATCATCATCAACGGCTCAAATCAGCATCATTCTAGCATCAGATCGTGGCCATCCAAATTTCATTAAAACTCGCGTGAGAAGCTCGTGATTGACCCACATTTGTGCGCCCGCGAAGACATCGCGCAGAGGTCGCGCAAATGCTACTGCCTCGACTCTGTTTTGAACTCCAATTGCGTGCGCCTTCTGACAGGGCTGCGCGGCCGCGGAGGTCTGGGTTGCTCCTTGCTGTGAAATTGGGTTCGATTGGTGTGATTAGAGATGCGAATTGGTGGTGGCTGCTGTAATTGGAGTTGAATTTGAGGTGAGGTGGTGCGTTGGGAGGCGTAGCAGGTGCTGCGGTGTTGGTTGCGGTGTAGAAGCAGGGGAAGGCTGTTGGTGGTTTGCGGCGGCTGAAATTGGTGTTGTTGTGGGGTTGAATTGAGTTTCTGGTGAGAGGGGTGGAGATGCGTGGGAGTTTGGTTTGTGGGTGCGATTGTGGTGGTGCGATGTGGGGTTGCGAGATGCGGGGCTGTGCAAATTGGTGTTGGCTGCGGTTTTGAGAGGGCTGAGAGGTGGTGTTGAAGGTGCGATTGGTGGTGGTTTGGTGAGTGTGATTGAAGGTGTGTGGTGGTAAGTGGTGAGCTGCGTGGCTGCTCTGTTTGGTTGATGAAGGTTGTTGTGAGGGCTGGTGGTGTTGAGGAGTTGGGAGCAGGGGAGGTTGTGACGGAAGGTGTGGTGAAAAATAGGGAAATGGGGTGGTGTAGGTTAAGAGGTGGGCAGCAGCTAGGTCGGTTAGGGGCATCGTGAATAGTGTTTGACTTGAGTTCGAAATTCCATTTATGACTCAAAACTTGAGACACGTATATTGAACCTCGAATATTGAACTCGAACATGACTTTGAAACCCGGAGCACCTACAACAAAAAAAACACGAGGGTGAAATGGAAAATAAAATAAAATAAGATAAATAAAGTAAAATAAAATAAGATAAATAAAGTAAAATAAAATAAAATAAAATGCTAAAACTAAAATAAAATAAAATAAAATAAAATAAAATACGAAACTAAAATAAATAAGAAAATGAGATAAAAAGAGAAATTATTAAAAATAAAAACTAACGACTTAAACTACAAACATTAAAAGAAAGAAAGATAAAATAAAACACGAAAATAAACTAAAAACTATAGAAAATTACAAAAATACTCAAAATAAAGAATAAAAGACAAGAATAATAAAATAATAGAAATAAAGGATATAAAAGGTGAAATTATTGGAAAATAAGCCGGAATACGACTCAATAAACACCCTAAAAGTGACATAAAAGTCACTTGTCATTAGGCTATTACACTAATTACAGCATAACCTATGACAAAGAGCATTGATTCAATAACTAGTACCAAATAAGTATCACTCTCTTCCATATTTACCTTCACCTATCATAAAATCTATCCAATTCAACTATTCAGAAAGCTATTATATCGGCCAATCTAGAGGCTTGATACATGAGTACATGATACACCACCTCCCCTACGAAAAAAGAAAGAAGAGAAGAAAAACAAATGAAATTAGAACCGATACATGTATTGAAGGTGGTAGGAGAAGTCGGAAATGAAGATGATGATGCTCCAAATTATCCAGTCGAAGCTCCACCAAAAAGTGACTTCTGTATTGAGATTTTTGGGATGGCTTAACACTCTATTGTATTACAAGCAACTGAATTATGTCCAGGAATTCTCTTATTCCCAAATAACGACAAGGTAAAAAATAAAGAAGAGGAACAAGAACCTTGTCCAAACACTGTAGACTTGAAATAAAGAATGTATAAAAATATAAATAGATAAAAGACTCAGAGTTAAAAATATCAGAAAATTGTGTGTTTAGCAAATGACAGATGAGAATGCAATAAATGATATGCATCGGCAGTTAATATAACTTAGAAGGCCTAAGTTCTCAAACATGAACAATACAAAAGCACACGAACTACTACGGAGTAATATGAAAAATAAACTCCCCATGGAAACAAAATCATGTTAAATAGATTTGACAATGAAGCACGAAAATAAGTAAAAGCCAAACAATAAATGCTTTAATTAAGGATTAATACAGAAACCAAACATGATGATGACAGACCTCCAAATGCTCCTCTTGAAGTAGTAGAACCAAATGGACCATCATTTCCAACGTTTGTGGTCCCAAATGTTGATGACGATCCAAAGAAAGCAGTTGGTTGTCGTCCAATTGCTGGCACATAGAAGCAAACAGAGAAATCAGCACAAAATGACCAGAGAGCCATGGATTTGACTTCCTCTTAAATCATATAAATTCTAGAACTGCCAAGCTATGGACATAATCATATAAATTATCAAGGGAATATTCAGATGAAAACAAAATGATCCTAAAAATAAATTGTGAAAAACCTGACATGAATCATTCATCACTTACTCAAGGATGGAGAAGAAGCCGACGACACTCCAAATACACCAGTTGATTTTCCACCAATAAATGATCCCTGATTAATGAAACTTGGGGAAGCAGTACTTCCGGTTATACTAGGAGCAAACATATGATTTGAATTGCTACCCTTTCCAAACAAACTTGACATTCCCAAAGAAGACGATGTTGATCCTAATACATTGGTTGTACTACCCCCAAAAATTAACCCTTGGGACGGTAAACTTGTAGTCCCTGTTGTATTTGGAGCGAACACATTACTCAAATTGCTACCATTTCCAAACAAACTTGACGTCCCCAAGGAAGAAGATGCTTCTCTAAATACATTGGTTGTAGTACCCCTATAAGCTGACCATTGGGTAGATACATTAGGGAAATTTGTAGTCCCCATTGCATTAGAATCAAACGGATTACTCGAATTGCTACCACTCCCAAACACAATTGATGTCCCCAAGAAGATGCTTCTCCAAATGCATTGGTGGCATTATAGCCAAAACCAGACCCTTGGGTAGATACATTAGGGAAATTTGTAGTATCCATTGCATTAGAAGCAAACAGATTATTCAAATTGCTACCACTCCCAAACACACTTGACGTCTCAAAAGGAGATAATGAGGCACCAAATACATTGGTGGCATTACCACCAAAACCTTGGGAAGCAAACAAATTACTCAAATTGCTAACATTTCCAAACTCACGTTGCGTCTCCAAGGAAGCTGAAACTTGCCCGAACACTGTAAAATGGAGAATAGAAAAGCTCAAAGCCATTCAAAGTACTATATCCACAACAACACCTTAGTATGTTAAGCATGCATGATTATACTACGTACATTTTTATATTTAATAGGTATACAGAGACCAAATCTTGCAGGTACTCTAAATATCCCAAATTTTTTCTATAGTCAATGAGAAATCAGGAAAAACTTCAATTAAGCATTTTTTTTTTTGGGAAAATGGCAAAATTTCATGTTTTTCTATCAAATAAACCCTTTTCCACTATTTTTGCTACAAATTCGATCATCAATTGAAACCCTAGAAGAAAAATTTCAACAATTACCATCAAAAATTTGCAAATAAGTAAAATAAATATACAGAAAACCCTAAATATCAACAATTCAAATCCTAGATTAATGAAATTGAGTAATTATGAACAGAAACTTGTGAAATTTCAAAAAATAAGTACTCCGAGTTAATTTTAAAAATTAAAAGACATCGGAAATTACCTCCAGCCATCAATCCGGATCACTAGAAGCTTCAATAAATCACAATGAATGCAACAAATTTGAAATTTGAAAAAAAAAATTAGTAATATTAAAGCAAATTAATTAAAGGAGAAAATATAAAAGAATCCATATATATAGTGATGAACTTAGCTTGAAAATGGAGCAGGAAATAATATAAATTGCCCAGAATTTTTGCTCGGCGTCAGAAGAACGCATAAGATCTTCAACTCCCGCGTTTTTTTTAAATCTGCAAAATCATACTCAGAGCCTCACACGATACATGTAGTTCGTATAATGTACTCCAATTAGTATTACATGCACCATGGTGCACATAGAATTATATATACCAGGCGCAATACACCATGGTCCAACAGAAAGAAGTCTGCACCCAACAGAAAGAAGCTCAACCAGTTTTTTTTTCACCGTTGAATTTGGATATTCATTTTTTTTTCTACCTCTAAATTTTTTGAAAATCTAAGTTAAAACTTTTAACATCCATTTATTTATTTTGTCATTATATATCTAGTTTGTTCATATACGTTGCCTTTTTTTTTTTTGACAAGAAATAGGATTTCATTGATAAAATAGAGCCAAATGGCACTTTACAATGCAAATAATTCTTAAGAAATCTAAACTCCCAACACAAAAATATATCACCATAAAGCAAAGTACATTGTAGATTCGATCAACAATAGCCTTTATAAAAAACTTCTTTCGAAGCAATACAATCTGTGAGTTAGCACTAATTTGGCTTAAGATCCACTTATGCATAGTCGTCGTATGGATGAAAATACCTATGTGGTACTCTAGATACTTAGAGAAATTATGAAACCCTAAATCTTCATTCTTTGTCGGACGAATAATCACTAAAATTAATCTTCCAAGCAAACTGCAACTGCCCATTTCTAATCTTCCATAAGAGAAGAAAAGAAATCATACTCCAAACTCCCACAAACGGAGAGAACAAATCCAAAAATTGGGAACAAAACTCTCATAAAGAGAGAGAAAGGAGGATTATTAAACTAAGAAATTAAAAACTAAGGAAACAAAGGAATTGGGGCTTACCATCATCAAAGAGATGATGGCAGCCCCTTGCGGCTAGAGAGAAGATGAGGGGTTTTAGGGTTTTTTCTTTTAGAGAGAAGATGAGTTTCATATACGTTGCCTTTTATGTCCATATATATGTGTTGTATGAAGTAATAATTTGTGTATAACTTTTATCAAATATTTTGGTATGAAATAATAATTTATTTGGATGTTGTGTATTTCCTTCTTTTGTTGTTTAATACTTCGTATTTAATTATAGACCAACTACTGAACACCTTCAAGAAACTTCTGAACATCCACCAGAAACTTCTGATAAGACACCAGAAGCAATACAAAAAGCCCTATAAACTTCTGATAAGCCCCTAGAATTTTCTGATAAGCCACCAAAAAACATAGAATCAATCTCAAAAACCTCTAAACCCCTAAAAAAACTTCTGAACCACAATTACTAACCACTGAACACCCTTCAAAACATTTTAACCACCTTCAAAAACCTCCGAACCTCCTAAAAAAACTTTTGAACCCTAATTACAAACCACTGAACACCCTTCAAAAACATTTTAACCACCTTCAAAAACCTCTGAACCCCAACCACAAACCACTGAACACCCTACCAAAACCCCTGAACCCCCTACAAAAACTTTTTAACCCCAACCACAAACCACTAAACACCCTAAAAATACTTCTGAACCCCAACCATGAACCACTGAACACCCTACAAAAACCTTTGAACCCCCAACAAAAACTTCTGAACCCCAACCACAAACTATTGAACACCTTACAAAAACCTGTGAGCCCCCTACAAAAACTTCTGAACCCCAATCACAAACCACTGAACACCCTACAAAAATCTTTGAATCCTCTACAAAAATTTTTGAACCCCAACTACAAACCACTAAACACCCTA
Source organism: Chenopodium album (assembly GCF_948465745.1). Lineage (NCBI taxonomy): Eukaryota > Viridiplantae > Streptophyta > Magnoliopsida > Caryophyllales > Amaranthaceae > Chenopodium > Chenopodium album. Next base: position 66,278,093 of record NC_137836.1, on the reverse strand, counting down.
CAAAAACTTCTGAACCCCAACCACAAACCACTAAACACCCTACAAATACTTCTGAACCTCAACCACAAACCACGAAACACCCTACAAAAAATTTTGAACCCCAAACACAAACCACTGAACAACCTACAAAAACCTCTGAACCCCCTACATAACTTCTAAAGCCCAACCACAAACCATTGAACACCCTTTAAAAAATTTTGAACCCTTACAAAAACCTATTAACCCAATCATAAACCATTTAACACCCTACAAAAACCTTTGAGCCCCCTACAAAAACTTATGAACCCCAACCACAAACCATTGAACACCCTTGAAAAACCACTGAACCCCCTACAAAAACTTCTGAACCCCAACCACAAACCATTGAGCACCCTTCAAAAACTTTTGCACTTGAAGACACTGCTCAGAATGCTAAATGTTAAGATTAATAAATTATAATGTAGAGAATGCCAATTTTTTTAATAAAATTAAAAATACATAGATCTAAAACAAAAATAAGTTAATAAGTAATGTATCGCATGTTCAGAATTATAATAAAGATGTTCGTAATTCCAAAAATACATGTTATGTATTTACAAAAAACACAACATACGTTCATATTTTTAACTTAAAATGTTCAAAATACTGAAATATAATCAAATACAGATTTGTTCATAACAAAATACACAATTATCACTAAAAAAATCAAAAGAATATGAAAGCTACATTTTCCGAAACTCAAACCTAGCCATGGTGATTTAGATAATGAAATCACATCGGAAAATAATCACACCATCATCTTAACCACCTTCTCCTCGATGACGACGCTTCATTGTAAAAACTCTATTAACAAACCTTCAAATCGAAGGTTGAAAAAAACAAAATTTGAATTTAATCTATTGTAATGAAGGAATTCACTCAATGGTGACCAACAATATGAAGGAATTCAATTGAATTTCATAAAATAGATGTTGCAGGCTTTAAAATTTCCCCAAAGCTTCATTGACATGATCATGTTTAGTGTTAGAGCCCCTAGATTTTCTTTGATGATTAATGGGGGTCTTCATGGTTTTTGTGAAGCACAAAAGAGGGTAGAGACAGGGTGACCCACTCTCTCCTCTGCTTTTTGTCCTCTATATTAAATACTTGTCCAGAATTTTGAAGGTTGTGAGTGGCATGGAGAAGTTCAAGTTTCACCCAAGGTGTAAAGCTATATATGGGTTTGACTTACTTGTGTTTTTATAATGACCTTATTTTGTGCTATAAAGGGGAGGTGGAGTCTATTAAGTTGATGATGAAAGGTTTTGAAGTTTTTTCTAAGGCAACTGGTTCAAAAGCTAGCCCTGAGAAAACTTCAGTTTACTGCACTGAGATGAGTGAAAACATGGTGAATGAGGTGTTAGACATTACTCGGATTGGGAGGGGTACTATGCCTTTTAGGTACTTAGGGGTGCCAATTTTCTCAAAGAGAATTTCTGCAGTTAAATGTGAGCATCTGATAGACAAAATCTGTGCTAGAATCAAGATTTGGAGTTCTAGAAATCTCTCTTTTTCTGCTAGAGCTGTTTTGATAAACTTTTATTTTGATGAGTATCCAGGTTTACTGGGCTCAAATTATAATATTTCCTAAAGCTATCTTTGAGAGCATTAAAACCATTTGTAGGAACTTCCTATGGCATGTGTAATCCCCGTATTTTTAAATATATTATAAATGAAATTTAATTTTATTTATAATATTGATGTGTTTTTTTGCGTAATTTAATTTCAAAATATTCAAATTATTAAATTGGATTGAAAATTATTTTGTTACAAATTATTTTATGAACCTTCATTATATAATCTATTTCAATACAACTAAAGCTAAGTCCATTTCATTCATTTGGCTCATCAATTTTATGAGACCCAATCTTATTATTTACCCTACAACATTCTCCCCTACAAGTACCCCACTAATCCCCAAAATTTTGCCACACAAAAGGTTAGTTCTATTTTTCCTTCTCCTTTATTTTATTTTATTTTATTTCATTTTCCTTTTCCTTTATTCTTCCTATCTTTTTTTATTTTATTTTATTTTTCTTTTTTCTTTTTTCTCTTTTCTTTTTCTTCTTTCTTCCTACTTGAGAATTAACTCACTACTCTCCCCACCTAACGGCCGGACCCACCTTCTGCCGCCGCCTGGTTGCCAGCGACCACCCAGCCGGCAGCCACCGCAGCCCCCTTTTCCCCTTTCTTCCTCTCCTTCTTTTCCCCTTATTTTTATTTCTATTTGCATAATTATATAAGTATTGTTTTGGGTTTTTGATTTAATTGTTTGAAATTGACATAATTAGTATCAAATCTATATTTTGATGGTAAAAAGGTTATAATTTATGATTATATACATGTTTCAATTTTTAGATTTTTGTTCGTTAATATTAATCCTGTTTTAATCCCGATTAGGTTCTAAACTCATCCGATTTTGATTAAAAACAGTAGTGTTTTCCATGTGGAAACAACGTTTTAAGCAAGACTCACTACCCCTTTCGTGGCCAAATTCAGCTTCTAAATATGATTTTTGGGCAGTTTTTGATTTTTAACAAAGTTTTTTTTATGCTTTAAATTTTATCCTAGATTTTAAGAGATAATTTAATGTTTCTTTGGATAATTAAAGTATTAAGATGTATTTTGATGAAGTTTTAAAGGGTTTTTGATTGGTTTAAAATGCTTGAATTTTATTTAAAGTAGTATAGTTGTGATTTTAATAAAAGGGTGTGATTGCCCATTAAAAGGGGAGATTATTAGGGGTTTTTAAATAATTTTCAGATTTTTTATTAGACTTTAAACTTGCTGTAATTTCATGTATAAGAGTGTATTTTAAGGTTTTTATGAAGGAAATATAAAGAACTATATATAAGCCTTTAATTTCAACTAAAGGGAAGGTTTTAAATTGTTGTTTAATTGGATTTTGAAGGTTTTAAAGTAAGTTAGTATTGCAGTAAATTTGATTGTTTGGGTATTGATTGAGATCTTATTGTTTGGTTTAGGAGATGACTTTATTGAAGGTGATTTCTAGTTAGTAAAGTGGCATACCAATTTGTTTATTCAAGGTACATACAAGTTACGAAACCTTGCTTTTAGGTGCATGTTTAAGGACAGATCGAGAACTTAGTATCATGTATAAGGATGATTGGGTTAAATTGTTTGGTTATACATTGTGAATTTCATATGATGTGCACTATTTTATATTGCAAGTATTATTTGTGCTCTAATTATGCAAGGTGCGTGCGTTTAGAGGCAAAGGTATGTGATTGGTGTAAAGATTAATTTATTACTCATTCACGATTATGCAAACAGGATGAGTAAAGGAAGAATTCAAGTCTTACAAGACGAGGTTAAGGTTTTGGGGTGCCTTATGCACTCAATGTGTTTATACTCCGAGGTAATAAAGGAATAAATAATAAATGTTGCTTGTCACTAACAAATCAAGAATTGAAATTGGAAACTTGTCTTACTTGATTGAATGGATATTGGATTGATTGTATTGTTTGCATATGAGTCATCACCAAGTCTAAACTTGTAAATCACGTAAAGTGCAAGATGGATGAGCAATAAACTCTGGATTGGTGCACATCTGGAGTAATGACAATCAGGGGTTGGGGTACATGGGGTATTAGCCGTGTACTTTTCTCGAGGCCGTCTGATCTTCGAGTCTCTTATTTTAAAAATATTTTCTTAAAACTAGGAGTTAGGTGAGATCTCATACTAACTACGGTCACGGAGTCGCGCCTGTGGTCGTTGGATGTTTATTGATGTTTTCGAAAGGAGGCATGGGGTTTTTCTTTTATTGATGTTCCAAATGGAGCATGGGTTGGACAACCTTGTCTATTGCGTAATTCAATGAATAAAACTAATGATTTACCTATTATTAAATTGATGGAGTCTTAATAAATTTGATAGTTGAGTCGTGTGTTGAGTCTATAATTTAATGATGTATGATGATTTATTATTAGTAGCATGTTAGGGATTTCTTATTTTATTTCGCAGCTTCTATGTACTCAGCTTTGCTGATTGCGTGCTTTATGTGTCTTTCTTTGGTCATGGCCTTTGCCTTTCAATGACCCTGTGATGATCCAATTTTTACACTTGTAATATTGGGGAGCAGATTAACCACAGGTTCTTACACATGCAACATCCGTTTCTAGTTGGTGGGATCTTGAGTAGAGAGTTGGTTACTTTCTTATTTTTATTGTTATTTACTTTTAAAGTTATTTAAACTCAACTTTACTTTCATACTATTTCTATTGGTTTAAGTTTTGAATAAGGGCCTTAAGGGTTCCAAGTTGTAAGATTTAATTTGGTTTTGGTTATTGGTTTTGAAACTTATATATACTTGATTTAGTTTTTCCACTACTATTTTTTGAAAAAGCCTTAACGTTTGAACACGTGGCAGTAGCACGCCAGTAATTCTCTTGAATATTGTTCAGGGTCCTCACAGGTTTAAAGAGAGAATTATTGGGGTGTTACAGCATGGGAAGGACAGCACTAAGCCTGGGAATATTGTCTGGGATAGAATCTACTGCAAGAGGAAATAATGAGGATTGAGTATACAAAATGTTCAAATTTGGAATTTAGCTGCAATGGGGAAGCATGCATGGGCCATGCTCATAAACATGATAATCTCTGGGTAAAATGGGTTAATTCTGTCTATATTAAAGGGCAGAACTAGATGACCTATAAGCCTAGAGCATATTGTAGCTGGTACTAAAAGAAAGTGTGTGAAGTGAAAGACAAGCTGCAAAGTGTGTACAACCACTTTTGGGCAGGGGAAATATAGTATAAAGAAAAGCTATGAACTTCTCACTATAGGAAAGGATAGATGCAGGTTGGCTTCTTTGGTTTGGGAAAGGAAACTAGTTCCTAATTAAGAATCAGTTTATTAGATGGATGGCCATACAAAGAAGACTGAAGACTAGGGATAGATTGCACAGTACATACATGCTCAGCAGAATGAGAAGCTGTGTCTGCTATGTGCTAAGGTGCCAGAAACTCATGATCATCTATTCTGGAATTGTAAATACAACATCACTATGTGGACTAAGGTGAGATATTGGATTGGTTTTGGTCCTGAGAGATTGTATCTGAATAATGTTAGAATTTGCAACGAAATCATGTCAAGATTTTAGAAAAGTGTTGTGAATACTTGTGTCTTGGCTGTGCTTTACCAGATTTGGAGGGTGAGGAACACAGCTTTCTAGGATCTGAAGATTATGCATATACTTGTAATAGCTAGGCAGCTCAAGAGTGAAGTGAAAGTTAGGCTTCTTAGTGTTAATAGTTCAAAGCTAAATGTTCAGAATAGAGAGTGGTTGGAAGCTTTGTCTATATAGGGAGTTTTATAGTACTTTTGTTGTATAGAGGTTGTTATAGGCTATGTGTTTTCAGCCTATGTACCTTGTATTCTTGGAAAACTTGAGTGTTTTCCATATTTGGTGAAATAAAACTTCTTATTTACTGAAAAAAATAGGAGTTGAACTGAACTGAACTGAACTAAACTAAACTGAGATTAAATGAATATTTTATGAGAGAGGGAAATTAGGAGTTGAAATGAACTGAACTGAAATTACGCTGAAGTGAACAGGCCCTAAGTAATTTTTTATTCACAATATACCCAACTTTTTTTTACAAATTCACCAAAAAACACTTGAGTTTCAAAAAATTATCACCAAATGCCCGGTTGTCATTTAAAATAAATAAATTTTACGGAATTTTCACCAAATGCCCCTGATTTATTTTTTTATTCACCATATATCCATGAAAATTTTTAAATTCACCATATGCCCCTAATTTTACAAAAATAAATGTTACAAAATACCCAAATGACTTACGCACGTTAACTCTGTTAGTCATTTAGGCTGAATTTTCCTTATGGAAACCTATAATTGGCATTTATATTATTTTAATTTTAAAGTAAATATTTAATTAATTATCAAAAAAATAAAACAAATAAAATTTTTTAAAAAAAACACACCAACGACCAGCCCAGCCCCGGCCGCCACCATATCCTTGCCGGCGCAAATTTTGCCTAAAACCTTACGCCGGCGCCACCGCCAATCCGAAACCCCACCAGCCGTATTCCTTGATCCACCCATTTCCCAAACCTAAAATTGCCTCCTCCTTTCTCCTTCGAAAATCCCTCTCATCCCCACCGTCGACGCCCAAACTCCCATCCCCGCGCCAGGGAATCCAAAGCGCCAATTCCCCTGCCACCTCCATCCTTCTTCCATTCGTTGATAAAATCCTCAGGCTACTCAGCTTTATCAGTCTTGGACTGATTAAGGATCTGTTATTGCTGAACCACTTCAACGGAACCCCAAATTTTTTTTAAAAAAAATCCCCAAATTGAAACCATAGTGTAGACACCCATTTGTGCCCCAAAACCAAACCCAGTGATGAATATCTTTCGCGTCGAACCATAATCGAATGAAGTGAAAGTGTGAAAAGTCTAGTGTTGCGATTGTTTTTATTTATAAATCCATCTTTCTGTTTTCGAAAACCAACTCTATTTTATGAAAATAGCTAATCCAGTTTAGTTTGGTCCGTAAAAAGGGTCCAATAGTAGTGTAGTTGGATAAGGCTTGCAAAGAGCTTTCCGACAATATATTATAAGCCCAATTTCGATGAATTGAGAAAGTTATGGTGTAAATACTAAACTGGGCCCAAACCGGATTTTACTTACGACCCAATGATCATGTGGAGGGTCCAAAGTTTTAATCCTATTCCTAAACTAATTAGGATTGATTAGAATCTTCTATAAGATTCTAAAAGATCTTAATTATCCTTTTTTGAAAAGATAGGATCAAAGAGTTTGAATTTGAATAAAACTTTCCTTTTTTAAGTCCTAATTCTATTCGGATTTAAAGATGTCCAAAGACAGTCAGATTTTATTTTTGTGCCTCATATTTTTTATCCAAATTTTATATGGTTGGATAGATCTTGAAATTATCTTTCCAATGATATATTATAATATTAATTCCGAACTATAACGAAAAAGATATGAAAGTAATACGAAACTCTATCCAAAACTGACGCCCTTCCACTATTTCGGCTATATCTTTTTATCTACAAATTATTTTAATTTTATTCTAATTGCATTGAAAAGTAGACTTCAAGAGCTTTTCAACGACATATTATATGCCTTATTTGGACTACTGGATCAAAAGATATGATAAAAACAAAATCCGTAAAAAACTGTCTTTGTCGCAAAGCGACAAGGCTTGTCGTGTGGCGACACCTCGCGACAAAGTTGGTTTGTTGGCGACAGCGTGGAGTTTTATTCCTTATCAAATTCTACCTATTTTTTGGACTATTTTCCTATAAATGGGGTCCCTGGACCTCCGTTTTTAATCATCAACTCTCACCAAGGATTCCTTGATTCTCTCTCTCTTTCTAAACTAGCTTTCATAAACACAATTCCGCACTCATTAGATCTAGAAACACCTAGCCAAGTTCGGAGTTGCCTTCGCCCTAGACGTGAAAGGTTTATACTTTTCTGAGGGTTTGGTCCCAAATCCAGTCTAAACTTTTTTTAACTCTTTCTTTCAATTTATTTAATTTAATTCTTTGATTTATTATTTTCATTGAACTTTACTAACGCGTGTATTTTGTTATTAGAAAGAGGTACGAGGCTTCAAAGTAAGTAATTAGCTTACTCCCTATTTTATTTCAATGTAGAAAGCATGCTTAGATTTGTTTAATTCCTAGTATCATGTTAGGGTGTTATTTATGCTTTCTAGTATCATTTTAGGGTGTTATTTATGCTTTCTAGTATCATGTTAGGATGTTTTTAATGCTTTCTAGAATCATGTTTAGGGTGCCTTTTATTCTTTCTAATATCATGTTAACATGTTAGTATCATGTTAGGTCTAAAGCTTTGATTTTTATTGTTTAGTGACATGCTAGAATTTGTTATTAATGTTGTTAGTATCATGTCTAGGGTCTTCCTATAATATTTGAGTTTTATTATTAGTATTATTATTATGATTATTATTATGTTGCTTGGTATATTATTGTTATTGTCTGATCACGCCTTTTATGCATGTTAAAAGGAATTTGCGCTTAATAAGATAATTAATAATTTGGTTTAAGCTAATATGATTTTAATTCAAGTGATCGCCAATACTAGATTTATTTGTGCATTAATATTCAACCAACATAGATTAAACAGGTTTGGGATTAATATAATGATTGCATGTTAGTCAGGAGGCGCATGAATACGAGTAGAATAAAGTAGAGGCCTATTTTATAGGGCGGGTCCTTTCTTTTGTAGATTGGATTTGTACCCTCATTCCCGAACCCTATTTGGTTCAAGACCTTTTGGAGTTGACGATCTCATGGATCGTTAAGGGGTGTAACCTTCACCTCGTGAACGGTTTACAAGTTCTTAAAACTTGCTGGCAACTCTTTTTGCTCTCTTTTCTTTCCCTTTAGACGCCACCATACTTTAGTGTATGATCACAGTGGGGTTCAAGCTTGGGGTTATGATGCTTGAAATATTCCCTACACATAGATTTTGATTTTTAGGGTTTCGATTTTGGGGTAAAACAGTTTCGGGCTGGTGGTTTTTGGCTAAGGTGGGCGGCGACGTCGGGGAGGCGGGACTTGGGTTGCCGACGAATAGGTTTTGGGGTGGTTTCCTAATGTTTGGCTAAGGTGGAAAATCAGAGAGGGGTTTTTACGGTTGAAGAGAAGGGAAGGGGTATGGTGGTTCGGGGCCGGTTCTGGCGCATGGCTTAGGGGATGGCGGTGCCGGTGCGGTGAAGAGGAGGACTAGGCGTCGGCGGTGGGGAAGATGGCTGGGTGGCGGTTGTGGGGATGTGGTTGGGCTAAGGTGGCTCGCTGGTGGCAGGTGAGTTTTGTTTTTTTTTTTCAAAATTTTTTAAAGTTTTTTTTATAATAATTAATTAATTAATTAATCTAAACAATAACCAATAACATGCTTTCACGTGGCAAAACGGAATTAATAGTTGTTAGCTAGTCATCAACGGCATGTCATGATATTTTTTAAAAAACTCAAGTATATATGGTGAATTTGAAAAATTTCATGGGTATGTGGTCAGTAAAAAATAACTCTAGGGCATTTGGTGAAAATACCGTAAATTTTAGAATAATTATTTAATTAATTATCAAAAAAAAAAAAAAAAACCCATCCACCATGTAGGCATGTAGGGGCCAAGGAATTCGGTTCATGATTCTTGACTTTTTAATCGGAGTTGTTGAACAAGAGAAGAATTCATCATTCAAGTGCATTTGTTTGAGAGTTTGAGACTAGCAGGCATAATATTAGAAAAATATAAATTGTAAACAATAAATTGATTTTTTTAAAGTGTATAGAAATCGAATTGAATTTGAAGAGAATGAACAAAATTATCTCATTATGGGTTCAATTTGGTTCATGATTATCGAATTTCATACAACATATAAGATTCTGATAAAAGGTTTCGATGTAATTGCTGAGTTTAGGCGGCCTTGAGAGCGAAATGCTGGGGTGGCGATGTGTAACTGGAGATGGTGGTGTTTAAGTTACCATTGAAGGTTGAGTTGTTTTGGTGGTTTGCAAGAATGGGGAGGAGGAAAAGACGCCCGGCGGGGGGATGGGATATTGGTACTTGAGTGGGTGGTGGCTGAGTGCTGGTGGGGGATCAGAGGGGCAGGTAGAGATGGAGGGAGTGGCCGACAGACTGCTGGAGGCTGGGTTTGAGTTTGTTTGTTTATTTATTTATGTATGATTAATTTTAATTTCATTCTTTTACTTAATTTTTGACATTAAACAAATTTTTATATTACCTATTCATCAGGTTTTCGGCCACTTGGGACTGCTAGAAGCAAATTGAAGTTAAAGTTTGGGTTATTAAAAAATAATCAAAAGTTGGGATTTTTTTCGGTGAATGAAGAAAAGTTCAGATTATTGTGAGCAAATTTTCCAATTAAAAATCCTTTTAAATCTAGGGTTTTGATTTTAGGGATTTCGATTTTGGGGTTTTAGGGTGGTGGTTTAAGGGGGGAAAGAGGGAGGAGATGGGCGAAACCCCTTCACCGGCAGCCCATACCTCTTCCCATATCGCAACCACCCACCTTAGTCGTAAATCACCACCCCTAAAATTAAAAACCCATAAAATCGAAATCTGGGTTTTCGATTTTGGGGGTTCACGGTTTTGGGGTGGTGGTTCATGGCTAAGGTGGGCATCCACCCTCGACTGTATTCACCACCTTAAATCAACCCATCCTCTTCCCCCACGCCTCAAACCCTAAATCCCCACCACAAAAGCACCATTTAAGGTTTCGTTAATGGTGGTTTTGAATAAAAAGTAAGGTTCGTGCCATGGAGAGAGAAAGAACGAGGTTCGAAAGTCAAGGATTATTGGTGGGGATTATAAATTTAATAAAAAATCAAGACCTGAAAAGGTGATAATTGATAAAATTATAAAATATTGAAAATTATAGAAAAAAATTGATCATTAAACATTAAAATAGAGAAAAAAATTTATACAGATTTTTATTGAAAACCTACACAAATTGTAAAAGCAAAATTTGTTTAAAAAAATAGAATTCAAAAACAACAAAAAATTAAAAATAAATTTGAAAAAAAAAAAAACCGAAATGTAAATAATGTGTAGATCGAAAAAAATACGTTTGAATGCTCCACTAAATTCAATAACATCATACTTTTTACATTTCTCAGTGGTGAATTACAAAAATTCTTATTATCTTTGATAAACCGAAGTTTTTTATTACCAAAGATAATACTTATTTTAATTTAAATTCATTAACCATAGTTAGTTTTAATATTTTTTTAAATAATTAAATTATTTTTATAAAATAAAAAAAAAACCCAACCCCACCCACCGGTGCCCCAGCCAACCCCAACCCCCTTCCCTTCGCCAGCGCCACCTCACTTCATTGTCGACTTGCCGGCACCCAAACCCCTTTACGCCGGCGACCATCCCACACCTCTCCACTTCCTCGAAAACCCTGAAACACTTCCATCCTTACCCCCGAAGATCGCCAGCCGCTCATCCCCCACCCCCGAAAACCACTAGCTGCTCACCCCCACCCCCTAAAACCACCAACCTCTTATCCCTCACCTCTGAAAACCGCCAGCCACTCATCCCCCACCCTTGAAATTCGTCAGCCTCTCATCCCCCATCCCTGAAATCCGCAACCACACCTGTAACTCCTCTCCCGTCGGACTCCCCTTCCCCGATTCCCGAATTCCCGATTTCCACCGTTAACCCTAACCCTAAAAAAATCCCCAATTTTTCTCTTGCTAATCTCAATTGTTTGTTTTATCGACGGAAAAGAAATCACTCATCAAATCTTAACGAAGAGAGATAAGGACGAATTGGAAGCGAATTGAACAAAAAAGACGTCGACGATTGATGGTGAAGATCGAAATTGAGGACGAGGAAGGTGTTTGGTTGATTAATGTTGTTGCATAGTAGCGAATTTGGTTGTTGTCGATACATGGTCGGGAGGGGAGGCCGGCACGCTGGCGAGAGAGGGGTCGGCGCCGGTGTGGGTGGGGGCGAAGAGTGGTGGCGGATTGGTTGGGGAAGGGGTGATTTTTTTTATAAAAAATAATTTTTATTAAGTAAATAATAATAACAAAATAAATAAATAAACTAACTATAGTTAAATATTTAATTACAGTTTATCATTAATGTCATGGTTAGCTTAATATAAAATTTTAGGTTTATCAAAGATAATAAGAATTTTTGTAATTCACCACTGAGGAAAGTTAAAAGTATGGTGTTACCAAAGACAATTTCCATAAAATTTTTAAATAGTTGATATAAATTATAGACTTCGGGTGAAAGAGAGGACGGGTAAAATCAGTGAAAGAGAGGGAAGGTAAAATATTATCAATTTCTATGTAAATGGAAATTTATATAATGAAATGTAGTGAAACCCAAAAGATACATATGAAAATTGATATTTTAAAAGGATTGTAATCGTTTAGGATAATTTTTTTTTTTTTTTTTTTTTTAATAAAATAAAAAAGAGAGAGAAGAGGACGTGTGTCCTTTAAACTTCTTGTTTTAAAATAGAAGTATAGATAGATACTCCCTCCGTGTTTTAATAAGTGTTACACTTACCAAAACCGGCCATAGTTTAATAAGTGTTACACTTCTTTTTTTTTTTTTTTTTTATTTGGTAAAAAGCTACATTAAAATATTTATCTATCTCCTCTCATGGTCTCCACCCAACCCAATACTACTTTTTTTTTTTATTACTTCCTCCGTTCCTTTAATATTTCATCACTTGCCTTTTACGAAAGTTTCACAAATATTGCACCATTTCCATTTTAAGACAAAAATTGTATCCGTTCACATTGCAAATATCCAACATACCCTTACTTTTTCACCCTTATTCTTTAGTTTAAGTTTACATTACATGGACACTTTTGTATTTTTACCTTTCTCTCTCTTCCTTTTCCAATTAGGGGTGTTCATAAATTGTTCCGGACCAAAAAAATGGACCGGACCAGACCAAACTAATCGGTCTGGTCTTCGGGTCTTGAAATTATTTTTTTCGGTCATCGGTCCGGTCCGATCCAAAACCCTATAAAAACCGGTCGATTCAGACCGATTTTTTTTTATTAAAAATATGCGTGAAACCTTAAATAATGGTGAAAATTATCATTAATAAGGTTAGAAAACTTTAATTTTATAAGTTTTTTGTACTAAACATACAAAAAAAAGACATAAAAATGACATTAAAATATTGTTTTTCCTTTACTTTTTACGTGTATTCCATAACTTTATTAAAAATTTAGTATTTTTATAAAAAAATTCTTAAATCGGTCTAGTTTGGGTTTTAATCCGATTCTTTCGGTCCGGTCCGGGTTTGGTCCTAGCTTAATCGGTCCGGTCTTCGGTTCTTAAAATTCTAATTTTCGGTCTTCAATCCTATTTGGGTCGGTCCGGTCTTGGACCGATGACAGCCCTATTTCTAGCTACCAAAATTACTGTGCCCAACTTGTATTGTGCAATAATAAAAACGGAGGAAGTATATCTTTCCTTTCCCATTAATTACTTTTCAATTAAAATCCACTATTTTTCTTTTACAATTTTTTAATACTCCAACTCTTCAACTTACTCCCTCCGTTTTATAATGTTAGTCTCATATGGAATCAATCACGTAAAATAAGAAAAGAAATATATTAGGAATCTAACATTAAAGTACAACATAATTAATAAAAAGTTTAACTTTTTTTAATTTTTATTAGGAAAACATAAGTCATAATTGCATAATTTAAGGTAAAGATTTCCTTACTTAGAGTCATGTCATTAATCCACAACTTATTAATTCCAAAATAAATCAAGTTATAAATGAAATATATTCAATATGGGTATAACTTTTTGAAACGCCCAAAATAGTATGTGGGACTAATATTATGAAACGGAGGGAGTACCATTTATTTTATTTAAGTCAATAACAATTTTTAACCACTAATTATTTTTTTTATTTATTATTTTTTTTCATTAGAATTAAGAGATACAGTAATATTTATATACTGTAAATAAAAAAATAAATAAAAACAAAATAAAAAAAAATCGAACGTAATAGTTAAATAATAAATTAGCCCTATCCCCCCTTCCCCCTTCCCCCCTTCCCCCTTCCCCTCTCTCTGAGTTTCCCATTGAAGCGCACTCCTCGTTCTCCACTGAGGCGCCTTCTGATATTTTAATCCTCCATTGAAGCAACTTTTGAGGTAAGTTTTTATTCCTTTTTGTGTAATCATCGTATCAATTTCACAATCTAGGGTTTAATCTTATATCAATTTCGTAATCTAGGGTTCGAACTTTTGAACTATTGGTCTTAATTACTGACGAGATACTTAAATTATTGATAATTGAATCAAATATGCCTTTTCTCCCTATAAAATTATGTGATTTTTCGAGCCTGAATTAAATTTCGTACTGTGATTTCCTGAATTTGAACTTTGAAACTTTGAACCAGGTTGTTTTGTCCCCAGTTGCTCTTTCAAGATATCGCTTTCATATTATAATCCACTTTTTGTTTGATTTTAATTTTGTTTTTTAAGCCGTTTTGCATGATTCATCCTATTTTGTTTTTGTCGCTTTCATATTATAATCCACTTTTTGTTTGATTTTGATTTTGTTTTTTAAGCCGTTTTGCATGATTCATCCTATTTTGTTTTTGTCGCTTTCATATTATAATCCGCTTTTTATTGATTGTTAAATTTCTTACAAGCTCTGGATATTTGTTTTCTAAGCGGTTTTGCATGATTCATCCTATTTGATCAGGGTTTTAATAGTATCGTCTATTTATCTATCATGGGTGCAGGTGTATGGTCAGTATGGATAGGAGCTTGAAACCATGTACCAGTAATTATGCTACTGTATGTGATGTTCAAAATCACAACTTTACTCAAATGTTGGTAGATAGGCTCTCCAGTTTGCCTGATGAATTATTAATTCGGATCCTCTCTTTGCTTCCTACCAAGGATGCTGCTGCTACTTGTGCCTTGTCTACGAAATTGAGGCGTGTTTTCCCTTTGATTACAAGTCTTGATTTTGATGGTTCACCTATCTGTCTTTGTTTGAAACATCCCTATGCAATTGAGCGTTTCCCCACTTTTGTGAGCTTTGTTGATACCGTACTCCAGACACACCAATCGCAGCATCTTACCAAGTTTAAGCTTAAACTTACCAGCAAGGACTTTGGTAAAGTGTACTTTTTTGGTTGCGATAGTTGCTATGGGTGTAGTCAAGGTTGCCTCCCTGACTTGAAATCTCCGCGATTGAATGTGTGGATCTCTTATCCATTGTCTTTTTGTGGCCTTAGGGAACTTGACCTCTCTATACTGGTGGGGGAGTCAGGTAATTTTCAGCTGCCCCCAGATATTTTCACCTGTGAAACGTTGGAGGTGTTGAAACTTGAGGTCAACATTGGTTTTGATCAAATTTACGCCATGCCCTCTTATCGTCTTCCAAAATTGAAACAGCTCGTCTTGTTTGCATCTCTCATTTCTGAGGATGACTTTTTGCCAAGGCTAGTATCAAGTTGCCCTCTACTTGAAGATCTTACATTCCAACCCTTTACAAGGCATGTGAACATCACGGCTATCACGTCGACTTCCCTTCGAAGATTGACTTTAAGGATGCCTAAATGTCCTGATTTTTTCCGAGATAACAGCGACTGTGTGCTGATCAATACTCCCAATCTGGAGTACATTGAATACTCTGATAATTTAGCAAGTTGTTACTCAATCCCTGTAATGCATGGTCTTGTTAAAGCATCTCTGACAATATGCATGGCCTTAAAATTTGGAAGATCATTTCAGCAAATAATTAACCTCATTAGACCCTTTTCTTATTCTCAACACTTATCATTGTTTGGCATTTTTATGTGGGTAATGTCTCAATCTCTAATTTCTCTCTTTTAAGCTGAATAATCCTTTTTCTCCTTTCATAGTTGATTTTGAAATTTACCAATTGTAATAATTGTTTAACTTGTGGTTGTAGGAGTTTGACTTCATCGATGAGGAAGTCTTAAAGGATAAACTCCCCGTGTTTCCTAATCTGAAACATCTAGAGTTGGGTGGTGCTACTGAAGATAGCTGCTGGGATAATCTGTTGTTGCCTTTTCTCAACTGTTCACCTGTCTTAGAAACACTTGAATTTGCACAGGTTGGTGTGGTTTTAGTAATCATATGAGCAATGTTGTTCAACTTCTGAGAGTTTTCTTAATTTTAATTTTATTGATTATTGATGTTTACTTCTTAGGGACTCGCTGGATATCATGGCGACTTTTTGTGTGAGTATAGGAAAAAGGCGCTGGAGCAGGAACAAGAATTTTTTATCCGTACAGATCATGAAACTCCCGTATGTTGCAGGAATCGTCTCAAAAGAATAGTGATAAGGGAATACCATGGATTTGTTCAGGAGATATTAATAACCCAGTTTCTCCTTAGACATGCGTTAGTTTTGGAGGAACTGGTCATATGCTTAGCCCGAACTCCGAATTTTAATCCATGTCAGATGTTAATCGAGATTACATTGAAGAATTTACCAAAAGCCTCAGTCACCTGTTCGATTCAAGTGTTATGATCAGCATGGTCCATGTTAACTCCTATTCATTCTTACCTACAAGTTATCTTAGTTTGGTTGTATTTTTATTTAATAACAAGTTATCTTAGTTTGTTGTATTTTTATTCAATATCTATTGTTAAATGCTTTACTTATGTGAAGGCGGGGTATTTCTTACCCTTGAACTGTACTAGGATTGACCCCAACATATATCGTCTATGTTTGATAAATTATAGTCTTTGTTAAAAATAATAGTTTATGATTGGCTTTTAGTAATCATTCGCATTCAAAGTCCTGAAGGAGTAATTTGCAAATGAAAGCAATTATTTAAAAGAATTTGTTGGAAGTGTCTCTTTTGATGTTGAAATACGAAATTTCTTACTCTTTTTACCTGCTACGGAGTAGCTAGCAAGCTCAACAATGGAAATTGTGCATTATATATGTTAATATGTATGTAAATATGGAATAAACAAGGCAAAGGTTAGGTTACAATATGAGGCATAATGGTGCTTAAACCAACCTTTTACTCTTTTCTCATCTTTAAACTCTTTTCACCCACTTTTGGTTTTGGCATACATTCATGAATTTTGCCAAATTGTTTCTCTTCTAAGTTTTTTGCATTAGTTCCCTCCGTTGTGAGAGGACTTCTTAATGTTCTTTTTACCTTGAATAATTTTTTTTTTCTTTTTTGGCATGGACGACAGTTTAACATTAAAATACGTAGTAATTTTTTTTCTTCATGTTCAAAAATAATTATTTTATAGAGCTTTCAAATTGCTCAAGGGTGAGGATTATTTTAGTGAAGAAAAAACCTCCATGCTATGCCTATTTCAAAGCTGTATCCCGTGTGTGAGGGTCTGATTCAGAGATTTGGCTTCAGTAGAGTTTGTTCTTAACATCACAGTTGTCAATTATATTCACCATCTCTGGGTTCATGGCAAGCCACCTGTTTTGAGTAGCCAAGCTACCATCACAGATGTTAAGAGTAGCCTCCCTCCGCAAAAATAATGCCGAGTGGGATATTGATGCCTGCAAACTTTGTTTTGATGAGGAGACGAAAGTCGAGAATGGAACATAAGGCGGGTTCTGGTATCATGGCTGCTAAAGATGATGACCTTGCAGCTGATTCCGAGTCAGAAAAAAGCTGCTCCCCAGGCTTCGAATCAAGGCAGGTCAACAGGGAAGCACACCAATAGAGTAAGTGTTACATTTTAACTGCAGGAAGTGGTGTTTGCAGGCCTACTATTCTGGAGATCAGGCAAGTAAGAAGCAAAAACAAAAATCGAGGATGGTGGTGGATACTTAGAAGTTAGAACTACTGCAGATGCCATTAAAGAGGGATAGTGGTCCTTGCAACCAGCAGATAGTTTCATGCATGCTGGCAACGATCTTCAAGGGAGTCAAAGAAGCGGTGAAGCTGTATTTGTGGCATTTACAAATTTTTATCCCTGACAGAAGACTTCTAAAATGGTTGCAGGGAGATTATATAGGAGCTCAACATGCAAGAATGCATCTTTGAAACATTGCAGATTTACTGTTAAACTTTCATTATTGTGTTAGTATTTGTATTGTTACTGGGGATTAACTCTCCTTTTTTCAGCTGTCAACAAAAAAAAAAAAAAAAAAAAAAAAAAAACAAAAAAACCAATTGCCATTTATACTACATTGGGGTGCTTGTAAATTTAAAACATGTCATAAATATAAATAGAACTTGATGGTGGTTAGATTTCCAAACCTATACTTCCTTCGTTTTTTTCATATTGCAATGTTGGGAAAAATACTGTTGTTTCAAAGATACTACAAGAAGGGGGGTTGAATTGTAGTATGAGAGATTAGCCAAACTTTTTGCGGAATTAAAATTAAGTTAGCTAAAGGAACTGAAAGATTAACTAAAGAAACTAAAGAATGCAAGAGAGATTTTACGTGGAAAACTCCTTGGCCCTAACAAGGAGAAAAACCACGACCACTTGGGACTTTGGGAAATGAATCTTCACTATAATAGGGCAAATGATCCTATTCCAAGCTAATGACTCAAACTCAAGTTCCTCTACGAACTTAAGACCCTGAGGAACAAGTCACCCAACTTGTTACTCTTCTCTTCTCTTTCTCTCTTCTCACTTCTCTGTTCTCTCTTCTCTTTCTCTTCTCTTCCTCACTTCTCTTTCTCATACACAAACGTTTACTCGAACTTCCCCATTCCCCAAATTACAACTCGAAAGAAAACAAACTCTAGTATAAGAACATTAAGAACACTCTAATGAACTTGTGTGGAATTGACACTTGACTCGATTTGAAGCTTGAAAATTTATGTGAGAAAGGGTGATATTTTTCTTCTGAAATTAATGGCTATTTATAGATCAATAAATGCTTTGGAAAATCCTCTTTTTGCAGCAACACCATTACGCCACTACTCATACCCACTAAGAAGATCATGTCCCTATAATTAAGGAACCATGAACTCCTTAATGTGCAAACCCATGACTGAAGAAGAACATGGGAGAGTAGGCCGCAAGTTTTGGAAAACATGGGAGATTTTATTTTGTAAAAGATATTTTCCGAAAATCAGAAAAAGAAATAAAATAAAATCTTTTTAACTTGAGAAAAAGAAAAACTTTTAAATGATAACAGTTTTCCTAAAAACTAGCATGCACATATTTCATCTTTTAGACCAATTCCACACAGATTTTTCGAGTGCTATTTAATATCTTATACTTACATAAATCCTAAAATATAAAAATATATTTAGTCTTCATATTCTTTGATGAAGCTCCTACTCCGAGGCTTCTGTTCCTTGGGAGGAACTTCTCTTCTCTAGTCTTCATTTCTGAGGCGCCAGTTCCTGTGAGGGAACTCTTCTATAAGGATAGCTCTGCTTCTGACCTTCTTGTTCCTCATGGTATTTTTACAAGACCCTTTATTCTCCTAGTCTTTGTAACTGAGTACACACTTAAACAATCAAGCACTTATTAGTTTGTAAGTAAGTGAGGTTGTGTCATCATCAAAATCATTAAGTCCAACAATATTCCCCCTTTTTGATGATGACAATCAAACCAAACTTACTTACAAGGAAACAAAGATAATCCATTTTATTCCGAAAGAAAGGAAGTGTAAAAACAAAATACAATGCAGAATATAAACTAATGTTTAAGGAAATAAAAACAATGCATAAATAAATAACTAAAAAACTTGAAAAAAACTTGTATATACATTATACCGGCTTGTAGAGATTAGACAGCTTGTGAAGATTTCGAACAGAGACCATAGAATGATTAAGTTTCCTTGATAGTTTTCATCCTTTTCCCCCTTTTGGCATTATCAAAACCTAACACACAAGTATATAGTATACCATAACACAGCACCATCTAGGGGTTTAGTGTTAAGACAAGAAGCATGCATAGAGAGCAAATATTCACAAAGCATATAGGCAAAAGAAACATAGACATTCATCATCCAAAACCGATTAAAAACATCGGCCAAATGTACCAAATTCTCAAGTTTGCCAAAAGAAATTAAAAAGTGCCCAAAATATTACAGACCTAAAAAAAATTGTTTCCAAAAGCAAATAAACATAAGTTTTATCAACATAAAGAGGCTGCAAGGAAAGGTAGGTTAAGAAGCAATGCTCTGGTCATCATCAACAGCAAGATCCTCCAGCTTCTTGCTGATTTGAGACACTATGTCCTTCACAATGGACTGTCTCCCTTGTTCAGAGCTTGAGACCAGCTTCTTGACATCAGTGCTCAGAATGAGCATGCTCTTCTTCAGTTCTGCCATGTTTTGCTTTGAATCCTCTTGTTCCTTGAGCACCTTCAGGAGCATATTCTTCATCTCCTTGACATCCTCGCTGGGAACCTTTGATGGGGAATTGAAAGCTGCGAAACTTGTTCCTGCAGATGCATACTTGCCCAGACTAGGAGAGCTTGAGACTTTCTGTAATTCCTCTTGCACCCCAGTCATATTAATGCAAATGGGTGCAGAGGGCTCCTTTTTCTTCATCAGCCTCAAACTCTTCCTTTTCTTCCTTCCCCTTGTCTCAGTCAGTTCCTCAACCACCTTTTCCTCTTCCTCCTCTTGAATGTCCTGCACCACTCCCTCTACTATCCCAGCAGCCCTCTCTTCTTCCCCCTCAGCTAGTCCACCTACTTCCTTAGGCCTTTTCTCCTTTTCCTCCAGCACAACTTCAAAACATCCATCCACAACCTTCATCTTATGATTTTCAAGGAAAATAGGTTGCATGTATTCGGTGTTTTTGAGGGGCAGAGGTTCTTTATCAGTAAAGGAGATGCCAAAGCTTTCGAAAACATAGGTAAGTAGGTTACCATATCCCACCTTCCATCCTTTTGGAACACAGTGAGAAAGGTGTTGGATCATGATGGAGGGAAAGTTAATTTGGATATTTTTGGCTAGGCAATAGATGAGAACAGAGTCAAGCTTGTTGGCACTGTCTCTCTTTTGGGTTCAAGGAATAATGTCATTGAAAACGAATTTTAATAGAATTTATTCAAGAGGGGTTAGGTCATTGTGATTTATGTAGGTTTCCTCCGGGTCTCCACCTAGAAACTCTACTATCTCATTAATATTTGCATTAGGAAGAGGGTTCCTTATCACATTACTCTTAAAATACAAGTCATATCCAGTATTAGGTACATCAAACAACTCATCCAAATACATCGCATCAAACTCAATTTCTTTTTCATACACACAGCAGCGAATAACACTTTTAGAATATTTGAAACTTTTGCAAAAATCCCTCATAGCATCAACATACATACTCCGATTAAAGCATTCACTCAACAAATTCACCCAATTTTGAGCCTCAAATAAATCAAGCAATTCATACAACTTAACAGACTTACACCTAGGAAGATTAATAACCAAACCTGTCACAAAGTGATCACTGATCTTCTCTTGCCGTTTCATGGCTGCTGGCTTGTCTCGGTAATTGACCCCTAGTTCCGGAGCGCTTTCTTCTTCTTCTTGCATGTCATCTGACTTCCTTTTTCGAGAAGACTGGGATTCGGTAGTTGAATCCACTTTTGGAGGCTCTTGGTCATCAATGGGGTTACTTTCCGGTGGGATTTCCATGGTAATTTATGGAGTTGGTTTTGTGTTAAGGTCGGCTTCAATTTGGGTTTTTGGAGAGGTAGACATTGGAGAGTAGTTTTGATCGGAGTGATGAGAGAGAAGGTAATTTTTGTGTGGTGTAAATTTGTGTGAGGCTGACATCTTTTATGGTGGAGGTAAATTGGTGAAGTGAGGTGTCGCTTGGGAGGTGAGGTGAATTTAGTTGATTTGACACTCATATTTATTGCTTAGGGAAACGCAAACCGTGTTTCAAGAGAGTAGTGTAAGTGGGCTACTTTTTGAACAAAAGATAATGATGAAATTAGATGCATTCATCCGATTTATTTGTGTTTAGATAAAAAGAATTTGGAATTTTGAAAGATAGATAAACACAACAATTTTATCTTTTGAATATTATCAGTAAAGAAAACCTGCAAATACAACTTGATACACGGATCAAATCAACAAGGCTCATGCAACCAATTTTGGACTTTCCATATTCTATGTCTCTCAAATTTACATGCCTTTAGTAAATATTACTCCTGCTCACAACCTGTCTTAACTATGTAATTAAACATATAACACTTGTGCATAGTATACAACAGATTAAGCATGTCAGTTTGAGTTTCATACCTAAGGGAACTTGATGCATTTTTCTCAGTATAACTTAATTATCCCAAGTTCCATTCTCATCTTCTCATGCCTTTCTCTATTTAAGGGTTTTGTTAATATATCTGCAATTTGATTGTCAGTTTGGCAGAAATCTAATTTAATCAAACCCTTTTCAACATTATCCTTAAGGAAATGATACCTTATATGAATATGCTTAACTCTTGAATGATGGACTGGATCTTTAGATATGCAAATTGCACTAGTGTTATCACAGTAGATAGTAATGCAATTAAATTTAATACCAAAGTCACGTAACTGTTGTTTTATCCAGAGGACTTGAGAGCAACAAGCAGCTGCTGCTACATACTCATCCTCTACCGTAGATATTGCAACAGTATTTTGTTTCTTGGAACCCCAAGAAACTAGACAAGAGCCAAGGAACTGAACCATACTTGAGGTGCTTTTCCTATTGACTAGGTCACCTGCAAAGTCAACATATGTGAATCCTCTAAGCATAAAGTCATCACTTCTAGGATAGAACAGACACAGGTCATCTGTTCCTTTAAGGTATCTCAAAATTCTCTTAACAGCCGTTAGATGTGATTCTTTAGGATTAGACTGAAATCTAGCACACAATCCAACACTAAAGGAAATGTCAGGCCTACTGGCTGTTAGATATAGCAATGAACCAATCATACCTCTGTAAGTGGTTTGATCCACACTTGTTCCTTGTGGATCCTCATCAAGTCTTGTTGCTGTTCTCATAGATGTATGATTTGTCTTGGCATTTACCATGTTGTACTTCTTCAGAAGTTCCTTGACATACTTCTGTTGGTGAATCATTATTCCTTCAGCTGTTTGTTTTATTTGAAGTCCAAGGAAGAAATTCAATTCACCCATCATGCTCATCTCAAATTCACCACCCATTAGCTCAGCAAAGTACTTACACAAACCATTGTTAGTAGCACCAAATATAATATCATCTACATAGATCTGTACAACTAACAAATCAGTTCCTCAAGATTTAAGAAAAAGAGTTTTGTCTACTTTTCCTCTTTTGAAATCATTTTTCAGTAGGAACTTTGAAAGCCTTTCATACCAGGCTCTTGGAGCTTGTTTAAGCCCGTAGAGAGCTTTATCAAGCTTAAAACATGATTTGGAATTTTTGATTTTTGAAACCTGGAGGTTGTTCAACAAACACCTCCTCATTTAAGTAACCATTTAGAAATGCACATTTCACATCCATTTGATAGAGTTTAAAACCCATAAAAGAAGCAAAAGCCACTAGGATTCTAATAGCTTCTAATCTAGCTACAGGAGCAAAGGTTTCATCGAAATGATACCTTCCTGTTGGTTGTAGCCCTTCACAACCAATCTAGCCTTGTTCCTTACAATGGTGCCATGTTTATCAAGCTTGTTCCTGAACACCCATTTGAGCCCAATAACTTTCTTTCCCTTAGGCTTTGGCTCAAGGTGCCAGACTTTGTTCCTTTCAAACTCATTAAGTTCCTCTTGCATGGCCACTACCCAATCAGCATCTCCCAAGGCTTCTTGATGATTTCTTGGCTTTAGGATGGACAGAAAAGCATGGAATGCACAGTAGTTCCTCATTTGTGATCTTGTTTGCGTTCCTTTTCCTATATCACTGATTATGAGATCAGTTGGATGGGAACCTTGATACTTGAATGGCCTGGGTTGAAATTCCCTTGCTGGAACTCCAATTTGAGGAGCTTCTGGTTCTATTCCTTCTGCTTCTTCTGCTTGTTCCTCATTTACCTGTTCATCGGGATGAGGAACCTCTCCATTTTCTTGATCGTTTTCTTCTGGAGCAGGCTGCTTTTCCTTGGTTTGCTTCTGAATCTCCTCTTTATCCCTGTCTCTTATCAATCCAATTTCAAAATCATTATCATCTTCTTGTTCCTGTACACTCACAAACTGGTTAACTTCATCAAAGATTATATGAATGCTTTCCTCAACACACATTGAGCTTTTATTGTAAACTCTATAAGCTTTGCTATCAGAGGCATATCTTAGAAATATAGCCTCTTCACTTCTTTCATCAAATTTCCCTAGGTTTTTCTTACCATTGTTATGTACAAAGCACTTACAACCAAAGGCTCTAAGATGAGATATGTTTGGCTTTCTTCCCCTGAATAATTCATAGGGAGTCTTGTTGATGATACTTCTGATTGTTACCCGGTTAAGGATGTAACATGCTGTATTCATGGCTTCAGCCCAGAAGTTCCTTGGCAATCCACTTGCAATCAGCATCGTTCTAGCCATTTCCTCAAGGGTTCGATTCTTCCTTTCTACAACTCCATTCTGTTGGGGAGTCCTTGGAGCTGAGAAGTTATGATTCATGCCACTTTCCCTGCAAAACTCATCGAATCTTGAGTTCTCAAATTCAGTTCCGTGATCTGATCTGAGATGGACTATGGAGTGACCACTGATTTTCTGTATTTTCTTGGCAAAGGCAACAAACTCGTTAAAAGTTTCATCTTTACTAGCAAGAAAAATAACCCAAGTGAATCTAGAATAATCATCAACAATAACCAAAACATATTTTTCTTGCCACTCCTACTTTGAATTCTCATGGGACCACACAAATCCATATGGATTAATTCCAAAGGCTTTGTAGTGCTCACCATTTTCTTCAATTTAAAAGATGAGCGAACATGCTTGCCTTTCACACATGCATCACAAACTTTGTTCTGTAGGAACTTGATAATAGAAAGTCCCACAACCAAGTTCCTTGACCTTAGCTTGTCCAGTAGTGAAAAGCTAGCATGTCCAAAACGTTTATGCCATAGCAGGGGATCATCTTTAACAACACTCAGACATATAAGGTTGTTCCTTGGGATTAAGTTGAGGTCAACTGTATAAGTGTTCCCTCTTCTAGTTCCTTCTATAACAACCTTTCCTGACTTGTTGTTGATGATGTTGCAAGAGTCAGAAGTAAAACTTAAATAATTTCCTTTATCACAGAATTGTGATATACTGAGCAAATTATGCATTAAGCCCTCGACCAGGAACACATTATCAATGGAATGAGATTTAGATCTTCCAATTTTACCTTTTCCAATGATCTCGCCCTTCTTATTATCCCCAAAGGTTACTGTTCCTCCAGGGTAGTCTTCTAGTGAGAGGAATTTTGATTTATTACCCGTCATATGCTTTGAACAACCGCTGTCGAGATACCACGAGTTGTCCCCCCTCACTAGGACCTGCAAGAAAACTAAGCATTAGGATCAGGAACCCAGGTTTCCTTGGGTTCCTTAGACGTGGATGCAATATCAGTTTTCTTGACCCACACTTGTTTTACATTTGTTTTATCAGCTTCTTCTCTTATCCTACACTGTCCTTAGAGATGTCCAGTCTTACCACAGAAAGTGCATACCTTCATGCTAGGAAGCTCAACATATTTCTTTTGCTTACCTTTCTTGGTCATATAACAAGGGCCTTTAGTTCTTTTTCCTTGAGCTTCAGCTATCCACTTAGGTATGACTTTTGGGTCAATACTTCTATCCTTTCTAGCATTCAGTTTCGATTCAAGTTGATCCTTTTGGGTTTTTAAAGTAGAAAGCTCATT
Organism: Chenopodium album; assembly: GCF_948465745.1. NCBI lineage: Eukaryota > Viridiplantae > Streptophyta > Magnoliopsida > Caryophyllales > Amaranthaceae > Chenopodium > Chenopodium album. The sequence continues at coordinate 66,252,758 of NC_137836.1, read as the reverse complement.
TTTCAAATTTTCAAAATCAACATTGAATTTAAGCAACTGATCGCTTGAGGAACTGCTAGAACTGATATCAGAATTCATGAGCTTATACTGAGTTAGTTCAACATTCAGAAGAATACTTTCATTCTTAATTCTATCAGCTATCTCAGTTATGTGTTTGTATTTAAAATCAAGTTCTCTTAGTTTTCTTTGAGACTTGGCATTGGCTGTTTCCAACCAAGCACCATGTTCTTTGCAAACCTTAAGAGCTTTTCACATTTATTCAACTTCACACATGTATCTCTAAAGAATTCTTTTTCTTCTAAACATATATCTATCAAGACATCTTTAGAGAGAGTTTTAAGCTGTTTAGGATCAAGAAATACCTCTTTTTGGAGTTCCTCAAGGTAAGCCTTTTCATCATCTGATTTGACCATTAAACAGAGATTGGCTGTCTCCTCTTCTGGTTGGTCATCATCTTCTTCTTCACTTTCTGAGTCTCCCCAGGCTGCTATCATGGCCTTCCTCATGTCTGACTTTTGATAGTTTGCTTTGTTGAATTTTCTCTTCCCTGTTCCTTAGCCTTTCCTTTCCCTTTATCATTTTCCCAAAGGGGACAATCTCTGATAAAGTGATATGGAGATCCACACTTGTGGCAGTTATAGTCAGGGTTTGGATTTGAGGTCTTTTTCCCGAAGTTCCTTGAGGTTCGGTCTTTCTTGAACATCTTTTTAAATCTTCGCACAATTAGGGCAGCCTCATCCTCGTCCACTTCTAAGTCTTCCTCCTCATCAGCCTTAAGAGCCAATCCCTTGTTCCTCATGGGTTTATTGTTGACTCCAAGGTGTAGCTCATGAGTCATGAGAGAACCTGCTAGTTGTTCAATATTGAACTTGGTAAAGTCCTTCGTTTCCTGAAGGGCTGTCACCTTAGCTCTCCACCTCTCATCTTGTGGAAGACTTCTAAGGACCTTCCTAACCTGCTCATCTGTAGGAATCTGTCTACCAAGGGAAACCAACTCATTTATGATGTTAGTAAAACGGGTTAGCATCTCTTGAATGGTTTCCTTAGGCTGCATTTCAAATCTTTCATACTTAAACATAAGTAGATCGATTTTTAAGCGTTTAACCTCATTAGTTCCTTCATGAGTAATCTGCAGCAAATCCCAGATTTCCTTAGCGTTCTTGCACCCTATGACACGATTGTGTTCGTGAGGTCCAAGTCCACAGTGGAGCAATTTCACAGCCATATCATTTATTTCCATTTTATCAAAGTCTTCTTTTTCATATTCAGACATAGGCTTAGGGATTACCTCGTTCAGCGCATTTGTTTTGGTGACTTCGAAATCACCAACCTTGATGACCCTCCAAACTTGGTAGTTCTCTGCCTTGATAAAGATCTCCATGTGGTTCTTCCAGTGGGTATAGAACTCGCCGTTGATCATAGGAGGCCTCTGTGTTGAGTATCCTTCCTCGAGCTTCTCATGAGTATTCATTTTCTCCAAGACCTTTCTTCTTCAGGGTTTCCTGATTTTCCTAGAAGTTAGGCTCTGATACCAATTGTTGTTTCAAAGAATACTACAAGAAGGGGGGGTTGAATTGTAGTATGAGAGATTAGCCAAACTTTTTGCGGAATTAAAATTAAGTTAGCTAAAGGAACAAAAAGATTAAATAAAGAAACTAAAGAATGCAAGAGAGATTTTACATGGAAAACTCCTTGGCCCTAACAAGGAGAAAAACCACGACCACTTGGGATTTTGGGAAATGAATCTTCACTATAATAGGGCAAATGATCCTATTACAAGCTAACGACTCAAACTCAAGTTCCTCTACAAACTTAAGACCATGAGGAACAAGTCACCCAACTTGTTACTCTTCTCTTCTCTTTCTCTCTTCTCACTTATCTATTCTTTCTTCTCTTTCTCTTCTCTTCCTCACTTCTCTTTCCCATACACAAACGTTCACTCGAACTTCCCCATTCCCCAAATTACAACTCAAAAGAAAACAAACTCTAGTATAAGAACATTAAGAACACTCTAATGAACTTGTGTGGAATTGACACTTGACTCGATTTGAAGCTTGAAAACTTATGTGAGCAAGGGTGAGATTTTCCTTCTGAAATTAATGGCTATTTATAGATCAATAAATGCTTTGGAAAATCCTCTTTGTGCAGCAACACCATTACGCCACTACTCATACCCACTAAGAAGATCATGTCCCTATAATTAAGGAACCATGAACTCCTTAATGTGCAAACCCATGTCTGAAGAAGAACATGGGAGAGTAGGCCGCAAGTTTTGGAAAACATGGGAGATTTTATTTTGTAAAAGATATTTTCCGAAAATCAGAAAAAGAAATAAAATAAAATCTTTTTAACTTGAGAAAAAGATAAACTTTTAAATGATAACAATTTTCCTAAAAGCTAGCATGCACATATTTCATCTTTTAGACCAATTCCATACAGATTTTTCGAGTGCTATTTAATATCTTATACTTACATAAATCCTAAAATATAAAAATATATTTAGTCTTCATATTCTCTGATGAAGCTCCTACTCCGAGGCTTCTGTTCCTTGGGAGGAACTTCTCTTCTCTAGTCTTCATTTCTGAAGCCCCAGTTCCTGTGAGGGAACTCTTCTATAAGGATAGCTCTGCTTCTGGCCTTCTTGTTCCTCATGGTATTTTTACAAGACCCTTTATTCTCCTAGTCTTTGTAACTGAGTACACACTTAAATAATCAAGCACTTATTAGTTTGTAAGTAAGTTAGGTTGTGTCATCATCAAAATCATTAAGTCCAACAATATTCCCCCTTTTTGATGATGACAAACAAACCAAACTTACTTACAAGGAAACAGAGATAATCCATTTTATTCCTAAAGAAAGGAAATGCAAAACCAAAATACAATGCAGAGTGGAAACTAATGTTTAAGGAAATAAAAACAATGCATAAATAAATAACTAAAAACTTGAAAAAAAACTTGTATATACATTATACCTGCTTGTAGAGATTAGACAGCTTATGAAGATTTCGAACATAGACCATAGAATAATTAATGTTTCCTTGATAGTTTGCATCCTTTTCCCCCTTTTGGCATTATCAAAAACTAACACACAAGTATATAGTATACCATAACATAAGTTTTATCAAAATAAAGAGGCTGCAAGGAAAGGTAGGTTAAGAAGCAATGCTATGGTCATCATCAACAGCAAGATCCTCCAGCTTCTTGCTGATTTGAGACACTATGTCCTTCACAATGGACTGTCTCCCTTGTTCAGAGCTTAAGACCAGCTTCTTGACATCAGTGCTCAGAATGAGCATGCTCTTCTTCAGTTCTGCCATGTTTTGCTTTAAATCCTCTTGTTCCTTCAGCACCTTCAGGAGCATATTCTTCATCTCCTTGACATCCTCGCTGGGAACCTTTAATAGGGAATTGAAAGCTGCGAAACCTGTTCCTGCAGTTGCATACTTGCCCAGACTAGGAGAGCTTGAGACTTTCTGTAATTCCTCTTGCACCCCAGTCATATCAATGCAAATGGGTGCAGAGGGCTCCTTTTTCTTTATCAGCATCAAACTCTTCCTTTTCTTCATTCCCCCTGTCTCAGTCAGTTCCTCAACCACCTTTTCCTCTTCCTCCTCTTGAATGTCCTGCACCACTCCCTCTACTATCCCAGCAGCCCTCTCTTCTTCCCCCTCAGCTAGTCCACCTACTTCCTTAGGCCTTTTCTCCTTTTCCTCCAGCACAACTTCAAAACATCCATCCACAACCTTCATCTTATGATTTTCAAGGAAAATAGGTTGCATGTATTCGGTGTTTTTGAGGGGCAGAGGTTCTTTATCAGTAAAGGAGATGCCAAAGCTTTCAAAAACATAGGTAAGTAGGTTACCATATCCCACCTTCCATCCTTTTGGAACACAGTGAGAAAGGTGTTGGATCATGATGGAGGGAAAGTTAATTTGGATCTTTTTGGCTAGGCAATAGATGAGAACAGAGTCAAGCGTGTTGGCACTGTCTCTCTTTTGGGTTCGAGGAATAATGTCATTGAAAACGAATTTTAGCAGAATTTTGTCAAGAGGGGTTAGGTCATTGTGATTTATGTAGGTTTCCTCCGGGTCTCCACCTAGAAACTCTACTATCTCATCAATATTTGCATCAGGAAGAGGGTTCCTTATCACATTACTCTTAAAATACAAGTCATATCCAGTATTAGGTACATCAAACAACTCAGCTAAATACATCGCATCAAACTCAATTTCTTTTTCTTACATCAAACAACTCAGCTAAATACATCGCATTAAACATCAACACCTTTAGAATATTTGAAACTTTTGCAAAAATCCCTCATAGCATCAACATACATACTCCGATTAAAGCATTCACTCAACAAATTTACCTAATTTTGAGCCTCAACTAAATCAAGCAATTCATACAACTTAACAGACTTACACCAAGGAAGATTAATAACCAAACCAAGTAAGGTTGTGTCATCATCAAAACCATTAAGTCCAACAAATACTCTTATGCCTTGCAAACATTTTTTTAACATTAACAGGAGCTAAGTTGGAATGGAGTGAGGGACATAGAAAAGATAGATTGCACAAAGTTCACTGCAGGATGAAAATTTAGTCAGTTGTTTAATTGCACTCGAAACATCTAATGAAATGCATTCACAAATTTATCACTAGATACTGAAAATCTTTACATTCGAAAAAATTCTTATCATCAAACCATCATTAAATCTATGAACAAACACTTAAGGAAATCGACATTCTAAACTAAGAAAAAAACTGGGGTATTTATTTGTACCTTCAACTATTGTTTTCTTCTGACATTACTGTTTTGGGTGTTTTTGTCCCTCGGGAGAGTTACGTCACGAAGTCTGATCCACCTGAGCTGTACCTGCAAAATAACGGAGACTCCGGGTGGTTGGAGCTCCGCCTCCGACGGTCAAGTTAGTAACTTGAAACGGAATAAAGAGAACAAAAATTTAGGTAGGTATCTGCTCGGATTCCAAGCTTAGTTGTTTCTCTGATGTAAGATAATGCAAGAGTAATAAATTATAAAACGTGTCCTCAAAATGAGGGACATCTCCCTATTTATAGGGTCTTTGGGAATTGCGCCCCTGATTAGGTCACTGAACCCTAATCATTGGTGGGCTGCGCCGTTTTGTGGCGTTCTCGGGATTTGGGCCTTAAGGCCGCCTTTTTCCCTTTGTTTCTGGAGTGACACGTGTCAAGCTGGGATTGGTCCACTTTGGACCAATCTGGGGCTGACACGTGTCACCCTCTGATTGGGCCACGTGGCAGGGTAAAATTACCCTAAACATTTGCCCCTCACAGATGTGACGTGGCACGCCACGTGGCATCTGTGACACATGTCACGCTCCGGTTTGCGGTAATTTTACCGTTACAGAGTAACCGTTCACCTTCCGAGTAAATTACGGAAATGCACCCATATTTACCCTCTATATATAGCCGTTTTACCCTCATAATTTTGTGCGCTTACAAAAATTTTCTAGAGAGAAAAACTTTGAGAGAGCAGAAGTCATCCGTTTGAGTAAGACGCGAGCAAGAAAGTTTGTTCTTCAGCGACCCAGCCGGACCCGCCTACCTTCAGATATCAAATCCAAAGGTACCGTCTCTGTCTCTCTCAGATCTTTTCTTTTTTCACCTCTTGTACATATTTCTTGCAATAAATGGATGCATCACCAACACACACGGCACAACCTAGGTTAGAGTCCAGCCGGTCACCAGGGACGGTTGAGTCTAGGACTGGGAGTGCCATCTCGGGGTGTTGGGACCACCCTTTGCCAAGGATTCCGACCAGTTATGTGTCTGTGCAGGACACCATGGCTCGAACAATGCAGACGACCACTGATCCAAATTACAGGAGCGAAGGCTCAGGCGGCCAAACGCCTGAGGGAGAAACGTCTGGTCAGGGAGACCAGACGGCTCTGGAGAGATCCCCTCCGCGTGCCCCTTCAACCCCTGCGGACTCTTTTTTGGAAGAGTGCGACCAAGGCGGCGACGAGGTTGTCTCTGGCCCCTTGGGTCAAAGTGAGGAGGAGACGGAGAGTGACAGCTCCGCCTCTACCTCTGAGAGCAGTGATGACTTACCCCCTCTTCCGGATAGCGAGGAGGAAGAAAGGAAAAAGTGGATCGAGAAGGACGATCCCTTCAGCATCCACGTCTCCTCCAAGGTCCAGATCCAAATGGAGGAAAACTTAGAAAATTTTAAGAAAATGCACCCGCTAGGAGACGGGTATAGGATCCGGGTGCCGCCTGAGCTGGGCACCATCGCCTGGGGGGACGATCAACAGAACGCCAACAACTATTTTGGCTGTTATGAGGCGGCGTTCAAAGCTAGCCTTCGCTTCCCCCTTCACCAGGCGGTGAAGGCAATTTTGAGAGGCTACGGCCTTGGGGTCTGGCAACTTACCCCCAACTCTTGGACCAATATTCTGGGGTATGTTGCCGCCTGCGAGTTCCAGGGGCTTAAACCCGGCTGGGAGGCTTTTGCAAACATGCACTATCTCAGCAGAAGCCCAGGCGGCTAGAGGGCGTGGTACACTCTAACCACGCAGCCGCAATATATGATGACCTTGGACAAGGTCTCAAAGTTCGATGGCAGGAAGCACAAGTTCTACCTAATGTCAGCCCCAACCAGACGGGAAAATTATGAATTCCGTCTGTACAATAAGAAGCCTGACTTGTTGGGCAGGAAGTGCGCTCTTCCCTGGATCCCAGAGGAAGATTTTGACAAGATAATTGAGGCAGACTTTTTCGGCCTCACAGACGCAACTCTATCAACCGGGGAAACAATAAAAGTCCCCAAGAATTGGATTCCCAAGAGCGCCTGGTTCATGGACGAATGCTTCCTAGCCGCCTGCGGGCTAGGGCACATGTTTACCAAATGTATGCGCCTGAGTTTATACCGTCTGTAGTATTTTTCTATTGAAATTGATTTATGATATTGACCATTTTATCTCTTTTTGTAGAAGAAGCTCTAAACATGTTGCAGTCGGAGAAAACTCCCAGGCGGTCTTCTGCATCCATCCGCAAAGATCTTGCAGAGAAAGTTGCGGCTGAGGTCAAGGCCAAGGTATTAAGCGCCTGACCCTTTCTTAAGTTGATTTTAAAAACTATTTTGCCCGGATGCTAACTTTGACTTGGTTATTTTTCGCAAGGGGGAGAAGTTGGGAAATCGTTTGAGAAAAACCTCAAACGGGCTAGGGAGGAGGCCCCAGCCGTTCTCAACAAAATAAAAAAGTCCACCTCTGCGTCGACTCCTGGCGCCTTAGCCAGGCCTCAGAAGATGCGGATAGCGGGGCGTAACGAGAAGGTAGGCGGCAGCCTGGGCCTCGACCTCGTTAACCCCGTTACAGCAACCGGTGGGTTCTACACGCCTGCAAGCGGTACTCGCTTGGCCGGCTCTGAAGGTAAGAACCCTTTTGAATCTCCGCTTGAGCTGGGGTGGCCTTTGCGGGTGAAATCCCACTCCCAACAGACGTCATCCTCAGACGGCCGGCTACAAATAGGTGTTGCCTTAGTTTCGCACTCATCACGTATTGATTGTGGTGCAGATCAATCTCCCCGCTGGCCGGACGTCCAGAAGCATGCCAAGGCGATGCTGGAAGCCGTCCGAAAGAGGGATAAGGACAATATCCCTTGGATAGAGACGTTCAATCTTGAACGCATTCAATTTTATTTTTCCATGTATTTTATCCCGCCTGCAGTACTTATGACGCCTGACTTTTTGCAGGCCATGCTGCGGGTGGACGGGCTCAAACGTCCTTATTCCCGCAAACGGGAAGAGGTAAAAAGGGCAAAGAAGTCCGCTATAGACGCTGATAATATTGCTTTACACTCAACTATCGTAAATGAAATTGAAACTAAAGCAATAATTATGAGACAAGCGTCTAAAATCCAGCAGCTGGAGCTAGATCTGAAGGTGGCCAACCAGCAGGCGACGGATGCTGAGACGGCAAAAAAGGAGGCGGAGGAGGCCCAGAAGAAGGCGGACGAGAGCGCCAAAAAGGCTGATGAGGCGCTCAAGAAGGCCCAGACGGACCTTGGCAAATTGAAGACCAAGGTTGAGAGGCTGGAGAAGGATGCTGCTCAAGCTCAGACAAACTTTGCAGCAACCCTGGAGGCGGAGCAAAACCGCCTTGTTGCTGAAAGTGATGCTGACAACGACGCCCGTATGAAGATTGCCTGGGCTACCTTGTACCCAGACGCGGATTATAGCATCTGGGCACTGGCGCACAGCTATGCCGAGTACGTGGTGTACTTGAGGGAGCAAGGCGAGCCAGAGCCTGTCTCTTTCGAAGCCTGGGTCAACTCCAACGAGCCGTCCGCGCCTGAGCTTCCTGGTCCTGGTGAAGCGCAGGAGATACCCTCAGATGATGAGGAGAAGGAGGAGGACCAGGAGGCTCCGTCTACAGGCCAGAAGTGACCACTCAGCGGCAGTATGCCAATCTTTGCTTTTTATTTTTTTCTTCAGCGGCTATATGCCAAAACTTGCTTTTTCCGGCCTGCGTGCCAAGTATCTTTGTATTTACCAGCTGTGGAGCCGTGTTAATTAACAATTTCTTTCTTTCTCCCGGACGGGGTCCAGTTAACATTTTAATCCACTACAACCGTTTGGTTGGGTGGACTTTATGAATTGCACCGACTAAGTCGGTTTCGATCATTTTGCATTTGAATTTTTATTTTGTGCGAATTTTTAATTTTTCATTTTTGCCTAACTTAGCAAAAGCATGCGGCGATTTTTTGCCTAACTAGTCAATAGTCTGGCTGTCCTTGCCCCTGGACGGCTGTGTGATTGGTTTCGAGTGGAGTTGGTTGATTGAGTTGAAAACGTCTGATGCTGCAAAGAGCATGATATGTTTGTAAGTCAATCAATCACAGTAGTGATTGCCCCAAACCAAGTGCACAGCCGTACACCAACATGCGTTTCGGTCACTACACAGACGGAGTATATCCGTCTTGGTAGAGGTTTCATAGCCATTGAACATCTCTTTTGCCCCAACTGGGGTGGGAGGTGCAATTTTGGAATAAATAACCCAAGTGAGAACTTTAGTCGGTTACCAACTGATGCCTATGGGCATCCGGTATCTGGAAACTTATTCGTTCTCCGTAGGTTATTTTGGTCAGACGGCTATGAGTTGACCAATTTGGTCGTTCAATTTTTTATGTCTGCATGGATACGTAGAACCGACAAATAGTTTGTTCTCTGCGACGATTGCACCCAGAGGGGTGTCGCTGGACGCCTTTGTCCATGTTGGGACAGGCGATTTTGTAAAATGAGCAACCATCCGGCCTCTTTAGCCTATGGTCTTGTTTGAGACCGGTTGTATAGCCACTAAACGTTTTTGTGCTTAGTTTATAGTTAGTATTGAATTTACACTAAGTATCGAACTTAGTTTTTTAAACAAGCGGGTCAGTCTGGGTATTACCCAGGCGGATAACAGGCAGTTGAATAAACAAAGTATCAAACTTAAATAAACAAGGGATCCGAGTATTACCCAGGTGGTCCGACAAATGTAACCTTTACTAAGTGTCAAACTTAGTTAGGTAAAGAAGAATCCGCCTGAGTATTACCCGGATGGATAATTAAACAATAACTCAATTTTGCAAACAAAGTCTGATTTCATTGATTGATTCATTTGTTTACAAAAAGTTTACAATCTCAGAAGTAGTACTTTTTTAGATTGTCTACATTCCAAGTTCTAGGCAGGCACCTGCCGTCTGGGGTTTCCAGGCGGTTGGTGCCGTCCCTTACTTCTTCATAGATCCGGTAGGGGCCTTCCCAATTTGGAGTTAGCTTTCCCAGCTCATTGGCCCTACCAGTTGCCTCCATTTTCCGTAACACTAAGTCGTCAACTTTCAAAGGACGCTTGTGTACTTTTTTGTTGTAGGCTCTAGTCATTCTCAAACGGTAAATCTCATGACGCAAGGCGGCATTACCCCTGCGTTCTGGGAGTGAATCCAATGCCAGGCGCATTGCTTCCTAGTTTGCCTCTTCATCATACAACATGACGCTGAGAGTCGGTTCGTAACGTTCGATGGGCAAGACGGCTTCAGCACCGTAAACCATGAGAAATGGGGTTTCACCGGTTGCCCTTTTTTCTATTGTCCGAATGGCCCATAGGACATGGATTAACTCTTCTTCCCACAAGCCACCGACTCTTTCTATTTTCTTCTTAATTTCGTCTGAGATGAGTTTGTTGAAGTTTCAACTTGGCCGTTTGCTTGGGGCCGGCCAACAGATGCAAAACAGCTTGAGATCCCCTGATCTCCGAACCAAGTTTTTAGCTGAGGCATCTCAAACTGAGGACCATTATCAAACACCATAGACATAGGTACCCCGTACCGGGTGATAACATTCTTCCAGATGAAAGAAATTACGTCTGAGGTCTTGATGTTTTTAACCGCCTCAGCCTTAACCCAATTGGTGAAATAATCCACAACCACCAAGATGTAGCGCTTTCCGCCATGAGCAGGCGTGTAAGGACCTAAAATGTCCATGCCCCATTTTGCAAACGGGATTGGGCTGTGGATGGCCGTCAGATCAGTAGCCGGACGGTGAATAAGTTTGCCAAACTTTTGGCATTTGTCGCATTTCTTCACAAACTCCTTGGCGTCTGCCTCAAGAGTGGGCCAAAAGTAATGTCGTCTAGCTCTGACGGCCAGGGACCTGCCGCCTATGTGTGAGGCGCAGAATCCCGAGTGCAAGTCTTCTAGAACTTCCCTCCCCTTTTCTGGGGTGACACACTTCAACAGGGGTTTAAGAAACCCCGCCTTGAAGAGTTCTCCATTTCTCAACTCGAAGCTCGCAGCTCGCTTCTTCAGGACGGTTGCTTCCTGTGGCGAATCAGGAAGTGTGCCGTCTAAAAGATAAGCCCGGATGCCATCCATCTAGGTAGAGCTTCGGTCCAGAACTCAATGGGATCTTCATAGATGCTTCTCTTTTCAAGTACTTCCCAAAAGACAGACCGAGGCGTATCATGGTAGGCGGAAGACACCAGTTTTGACAATGCATCCGGCTGGTTGTTTTCAGACCTAGGCACTTGATTCAGTCAGAATTCCTCAAGTGCCCCGGCCTCTGCTTTGACTGCCTGAAGATACTTGATCATAGCCGGATGGGTAGCCTCATAACTTCCCTCATACTGGCTAACAACCAATTGAGAATCAGAGTAGGCGTCAATTTTCATGGCCCCTGCCGCCTTACACATGCGTATGCCGGCTAGCAGGGATTCATATTCTGCCTCATTGTTAGTGGCCTGAAACTTGAAGCGTAGTGCATACTCAAATCTATCTCCTTCAGAAGACTCGTAAATTACGCCTGCACCACAACCGTTCTTTGTAGAGCTCCTGTCTACGTACACTTTCCAAACCTGATCAAGATTATCCGGAGCCACCGGACGAGTCATTTCAACAATGAAGTTGGCAAACGCCTGACCCTTCACTGCCTTTCTAGGTTCATAAGTGATTTCAAGGCTCTGCATTTCAATAGCCCATTTCAACACTCTCCCGGATGAGTCCAAGGTAGACATTGGCCGCTTGAGTGGATGGTCCGCGTAGATCACCACCGGATGTGCCAAAATAGTAAGGCTTCAATTTTTTAAATGCCATATACAAAGCAAGGCCAAAATTTTCAACCATGGGTACCGGAGTTCAGCATTTTTAAGAACATGGCTAATGAAGTAAACCGGGAGTTGCACGCCGTCTCGCTCAGCAAGGAGAACGGCACTAAGGGCATGGTATGAGACGGCTAAGAACATGTACAACGTCTCCCTAGGCAAAGGACTGACCAACCTAGGTAGAGAATGTAAATGCTCTTTCAACCTTTGGAAAGCCGCCTCAGCATCATCCCCACATTCAAATCTGGTCTTCTTCCTGATTGCTTGGAAAAAGTAGAGGCATTTGTCGCCTGACCGGCTGAAGAACCTCCCCAAGGCGGCCAGGCAACCGGTGAGTCTCTGCACTTCCTTGACAGAACGGGGTGACTTCATGTCAATTACCGCCAGTATCTTTTCGGGGTTAGCCTCTATCCCCCTTTGATCAATCAGGAATCCGAGAAACTTCCCAGACTCAACACCAAAGACGCATTTCTTAGGATTTAACATAACCTTATGCCGCCTGAGTGTGGTGATGGTTTCTCGGAGATTAGCAAGGTGATCCGCCTGCTGCTTGGATTTGACTATCATGTCATCAATGTACGCCTCCACATTCCTCCCAATCTGATTAATGAAGACCGTATTAATCATCCGTGGGAAAGTGGCAGGCGCATTTTTCAAGCCAAACGGCATCACAGTATAACAGAATAGCCCCTGATCAGTGACGAAGGCCGTCTTCTCTTGATCTTTCTTCCACAGGGGTATCTGATGGAAGCCGGAGTAGGCGTTCATAAAGCTCATCAAGGCGTGACCGGCTATAGAGTCGACCAGACTGTCGATCTTTGGAAGCGGGTAACTGTCCTTTGGACATGCCTTGTTGAGGTCTGTGTAATCAACACACATACGCCAGGTCCCATTCGGTTTCTTAACAAGGACCACATTGGCCACCCAGTCGGGAAAATTACAAGGCCGAATGAACCTGGCGTCTAGCAGTTTTTTGACTTCGGCAGCTGCCGCCTGACTTCTTTCCTCACCGTAGTTTCTTTTCTTTTGCCGGATGGGCTTCTTTTTGGGGTCCACGGCGAGTTTGTGGACAGCAAGATCCGGGCTGACGCCTGACATCTCTTCCACTTCAAAGGCAAAAATGTCTTTGAATTCCTTCAGCAGAAGGTGCAAGCTTGCACCCAAGGTAGCATGAGCAACCGTCCCAACCTTAACAGTACGTTCTGGACGGCTGTCATCCAGAATAAGATCAATGCTTTCGCCAGCCGGTTGGGGACGGAGCTCATCTGACCGTTCACCGGTCAATGATTGCTATTTTTTCTCTTTCTTCACCTGTACCAGCAGAGGTGCCTTTCTTTTCTTTCCGGCTGTTGGTGGGGCAGGAGCTGGGTCGGCATCCTTGACATTGTCAAGGTCTATTGATTCCTGACCGCCCGGGGCCACGGTATCTCGGACGGCTTAGAGATAGCACTCTCGGGCCGTCTTCTGATCCCCATTCAAGGAACCAACAGAGCCGTCATCCCTCTCATACTTGATGAGCATGAGGGACGGGATGATTACTGCCTTGGCTTCGTTGAGAGTTGGTCGGCCAAGAATGATGTTGTAGGTGGTCAGCTCCTCAACGACCAAGAATCTGACGACAATATGTCGTCCCTGGCCTTTCTCCCCCAGCCGGATGGGTAAGTCAATTCTGCCGGCTGGGTAGACCATTTCACCCCCAAAACCAACCAAGGGGTGGGTGACCGGATGCATGCTGCTGACATTGTATTTCAGCTTTTGCAGGCACCGGAGACTGATGATGTCTGATGAGCTGCCGGTGTCTATAAGGATCCGTCCAACCAGCTGGTTGGCAACCTTACATTCAATGACCACCGGGTCATCATGCGGGCGGCGGACGCTGCCCCTATCCTTCTCAGTAATCAAGACGTCTGGGAAGGAGGTGCTTGCGGACGACTCGTCATCATCCTTGTCCATCTTTCGAAGATGACTCTTGGTGCCCCGGATGGTAGGGCCACCACAAGAGAACCCGCCTGCTATTGTGTAGACCGGCTCCTTATCGGTATTCGAGCTACTAGCAGGCTGGGGGGTAGTCTTGGAGGACTGACCCTTGTTTTTCTTTTTTGCCCCGGCTGGGGACATAGAAATGTAGGACTTCAACAGCCCTTTGTTAGCCAGACGGTCCAACGCCCGTTGAAGACTGAAGCAGTCGTTGGTGTCATGGCCAACCTCCTCATGAAACTGACATAATTTATTTTTGTTCCGTGACTAGATAGAACTCTTCATAGGATTCGGCTTCTCAATGGACAGCCGGTCCTTTACCTCCATGAGGATGGAGTTGCAGTCTTTATTAAACTCGTACTTGGGGACGTACGGTTTAAACTCTTTCTTTTTCTTCTGGGACAGCTGGTCAGAGTTAGTAACCGCCAAAACTTCTTTTCTTTTCTTGCTCTCTTCTTTGTTTTTGGCCGGCTGAGCTGACCGGCTGTCTTTCTGCTTGTCGGACTTCTTGGAGTCCGACTGGCTTCCAGGCGAGCAGAGGTCGGTAGCTTGGATGTAGCTTTCCGCCTCCCCTAGGGCCGCCTGTAAGGTGAAAGCCCCTTTTCTAACGAGGTCGAACTTAAATGTCGACCCGTCTCTTAGACCTTTGAAAAAGTCTGTAAAAGCTACCTCGTCAGACAGTCCTTGAATCTGAATTCTTATCGGATTGAACCGCCTGACATATGAGCGCAACCTTTCTCTCTCTCCCTGCTTAACAGTGCTCAAATCAAGGCTTGTTTTCTTACCAAGGATGTTCATTGAGAAGTTGGAGGCAAACAGGAAGGCGAGCTTCTTGAAGCTATCGATGGACCCGGCTGGCAAATTGCCAAACCATTGTTGGGCAATGCCCTTCAATGTAGCCGGGAAGCACCGACACCAAGTGGCATCATCCAACCCCTGCAGGTACATGAGGTTGGTGTAAGCCATGAGGTGGTCTTCCGGATTGGTGGTACCATCATAGGTACCAACCAACACGTTCTTAACCTTGGCCGGCTGAGCCGCCTCGGTTATCTCCCGAGTGAACGCAAAAGGTTGTTCACCTAGGCGCAGCAAACGAAGTTGCCAATCCAGTGGCTGGACATTTGGATATGCCGCCTGACTCCCAAAGAAGGCCGGCTGCATGAAGTGAGGAGGATACTGTCCGTAAGCCTGAATAGGCACATACGGTACAACTCCAATCATATGAGGGCCAGAATGGACGGTATTACCGCCTGTCTGACTCTCATGAAAGGAGGGTGCACTCCCTGCAGAAATATTATTGAAGCTGTCTGGAAAGTTCGACGTTGAAGCCGACTCAGACAGCGATTGGTTTCTCTTCCGGTTGATGATCTCCCGGGCATTAAAAGTTGATTTTTTACTTCTCACCGGCTGCTGAGTCCGGCGAGTATTATTGGTGTTCTTCCCAAGAAGGAGAATTTTTTACCAATCAATGGTCCCGGTTGCCTTCTCCTTTGGATGGGTAGTGGTCTGTCGGTTTCTGACTGACTTCCCCTTCTCTGGAAGAGTCTTCTTCGCCGACTGACCTTTACTTGGGCCAGCCCGACTTTTAGTGATCAGTTCTGTAATTTCACCCTTGAAACTTGTCATGAATCTCATGAGTTCGTCTCGAGTGACAGGGGCTGATCCAGCGGCCGTTTGGGTTTCCCCTTCCGGCTGTCCAGAGGGTCGACTTGGACCCGCCTGGGAGGCACCCCGTCCAGAGTGTCTCTGGGCCGAATGCGTTTGGTTATGAGAGAGCCGTCTTCGGTTGTAAAGGCTTCGACCTGAGGGTCTTCATCCTCCTCATGGTCTATAAAAACTTCTGGGTCTTCACCCAGACGGTTAGGGGGTGGTAAAAACTCTTGAACCATCTTCAAGGTACTCTCCCCACAAACGGCGCCAAATGTTTTGGGTGTTTTTGTCCCTCGGGAGAGTTACGTCACGAAGTCTGATCTGACTGAGCTGTACCTGCAAAATAACGGAGACTCCGGGTGGTTGGAGCTCCGCCTCCGGCGGTCAAGTTAGTAACTTGAAACGGAATAAAGAGAATTGGAATTTAGGTAGGTATCTGCTTGGATTCCAAGCTCAGGTGTTTCTCTGATGTAAGATAATGTAAGAGTAATAAATGGTAAAACGTGTCCTCAAAATAAGGGACATCTCCCTATTTATACGGTCTTTGGGAATTGCGCCCCTGATTAGGTCACTGAATTGCGGCGTTCTCGGGATTTGAGCCTGAAGGCCGCCTTTTTCCCTTTATTTCTGGAGTGACACGTGTCAAACAGGGATTGGTCCACTTTGGACCAATCTGGGGCTGACATGTGTCACCCTCTGATTGGTCCACGTGGCAGGGTAAAATTACCCTAAACAATTACGAAAAATCTACTAACTAAAAATGCTGCACACTAAACCTCCATTCCCCTTTCACTAGATCATAGGAGAAAATTCGGCACCTTGTTTTTCAGCTGCCTGCTTCAACTTCTCAATGTATTTCTCAACCATTTTCTCACTAGTATGCTGTTTTCCAATCTTGTCAACATATTTAACATTCAATAGAGTAACTTCAGCTGCCTTGTTAAGGCCTTGTCCAACTGAAGGCTTCTCACTCTCATCATCATACACTATCACCTCTCGATAATTGAAGTAAACTAAGGAGTCAAGACTGAGTCCACGTACACTTGTTTCCCTATAAAACTTCACCCAACCAAAGCCATCTCGGCCCACTACAAAGTCCTTTACATGGGAGCAAAATCCTGGATTAGATCTTTCAATTGATGCTAACTTCTCAATTTTGGGCTCTATGTAGTAGTCAGAGCGTTGTAGCTTTGGAAGCAAGAGCTCCAACTCTTTTGCACTGTCATTGGTTTTAGCAAAATCATCTTTATGAGAGATGGGTTCAGAACTGCTGATTTGGGCTTTCTTAGCATTGTCTGTACCTGACACATCAGAAGAAATGAAACTAGGATCTCTACGTAAAATAATTCACAGCGCAAGTGACAATTATAGAGACATCAAAACTGTAGAAATCATAAATTGGCATAAATGATACTCCCTCCGTCCCCTTTTGATAGTCCCATATGGGCATTTTTCACGGGAATTAATAAACACAAAAGAATAGTAAAAGTACATTGAAAAAGTTAATTGACATTAGGTATGCAAAATAGTAGAGAGAGAAAGTAATAAAAGTACATGAGAAAACAAAATTTACATGGGAAAGTTAAATTTGCACAAATATTGTTGCAAATTGAAGGAAATTTTGGTAAAAAATTAATATTAATGGTTATTGGAAAAAGCAAATGGGGTGAACATTTTGGGACTAAAATTTTCCCATAAGGGACTATCAAAAGGGGACAGAGGGAGTACTATAGAATAATATATAAGGACACAAATTCATTCAAGTAGCTACACCCAGATGCTTAGTTTCTTATACAACACAAATATTAGAATAATAATTGGCAATCCCATCATATTATGAGGCATCAGGAGACATATATGGTGGCCAGAATGGCAGAATGTGATATGATCTGGAAATGGGAACATACTTTATTCAAGGCTAGAAAATGAAACCAAGTCTTAGCTTAGACCGTCTCATACTTTTTTTATTGTGATACATTAACAAACTCACCTCCTTAACAAGTAATGTCACTCTCCCCTAGAATTAGAATTGGCACCATCTCATGCACGAGTTTTTATAAATCCAAAACATGAACACAAAGACAAAAGCCAATCAAGTTTATGGAAGCCTTGTCCACGAGTCCTCCAAAATACTAAAATCATAGATATATTTCCCAACAGAACAAAATCAGGAACCTCAACTTATTTTAACAAAACTATGTGCTTTTTGAATATCTTCTTTGTGTTAATTTTACTCAAAATTTCCTCACCTTTGTAATAAGATTTCTTATCATAGGTAGTGTCTCATTTATCATTAATCCATTTTATACTTTGTTGCCTGTATAATAGAAATGTATGATGCATCAAAACCTATAAAATATGTATATGCACACATAATCTGCAGATCACAACCTGGCATATAAGTCTTTAAAGGATTTTAGAACAAGATAGAAAAAAATTAGGAAAAGCTCCTAAAACAATCGGACCAATTTATCAGAGCTTGACTAAAAACACACAAAATGAATGACATACCATCCTCATACTCCACAGTAGCTGCATGATTGAGTGCAGATGCCTCTTTTTTGGAAGCATTGTCAAAGGTTGGCTCGGTGGATGCAGCAATCACTGATCTAGGATTCTCCCTTGGAATTATATAATTATATCCCTTGCTTATATGTAGACCTTCTGCAGCCTGATCAAAGAAGGGAACCTATATTGGACAATGAGTGGAAACAAAGACTTCAACAAAGTAAGGGAAAAGAAAAAGTACAGATACAACAAATTCACTGAATTTCAACATAAATAATACCCTCCTCACCTTTGTACCATCACTGCTAGGATGATATTTCCTGACACTCACTGTCAACGGCTTAAGTGAATGGTGCCTTGATGTAAAATAAGATGGAACTCTGGTTTTTGCAGGTTTACTAGACACCTATTTTGCACAATAACATAGCCCGTGAGATTTTTAAAAGAAAATAATGCTAAATAAAAAAAAATATTTATTTTCAATGTATCATGGAAAGCGTGTGGAAATAATCACGGGCATGTTAGAGATTCCATGTTGAATAAATGAAGAATGGGTAGAGTGATCCATCATTGGCTGGAATGTTGTAGTCTCAGATCCAACAGGATCTTTCACAGCTATAATGCTTTCCGTGACCTTGTTTGTTGCTGTGAACCTATAAAGAAATAAGATGATTGCCTCAATATTTTGTGGTTAGTCAACTAATTGATTTTTTTAAAAAAATTTATACATCAAAATGCATGAAATAAAAGTATGATACTACTGAACAAATTTTTACAACAATAAAAATGAAGATAAAAACATCAGCTTACTGTTAAGGAGGATCGGGCTGAGGCGAGCCAACATCGAGTGAAACACCTCCATTATTCCCTAATGGTTACAAGAAAATAGCAAAGAAAGTTAAAATGCTGTGCTAAAAATAGCATTTACTAATATATGATAGATGTTGCACGCAGAAACCGTTAGTATATTTTCATAATGATCATATGAACTTTTTAAAAATACTTGATGAGACAAGAGGTGTTGTCCAGGGAGATGATGCTTGCTGATGAGGGAAGACAAAAGGAGGTTAGTAGAGTAAATTAAGCAAGAAAATATTACCAAAAAAAGAAAAGAATTAAAATATCCAAGAGACAGCAATGAGCATAAAACTATAACATAATCCAAACAAGAAAATCATGTATTGCAATTTCAACCAGATCAGATGCAAATTACTTGATGAGCAACACACAGAAAGAAGTGATAGGAAGTTCAGAAAAATACTGCGCATTACTTACAATTGTATGGATCACTGAATTTCCATTGTTTGGCCATGGTTTTGTCAATCTAATAGCAGAACTACTTGCTACTTGGTCACATCAATTTCTAGTAGATGGTAAGTGGATTGACAGGTGTTTAGGTGTTATTCTTAAGTAATCAGGCCAAAGTCTTAAATCTTGAGTTGATAGGATCACCGGCAGTGACTTGGTCGCATCCAGATCCAGTAATAATGGGTGTTCTGGTGTTAAATGCAGATAGATTTGGTGATGGGATTTGGAAAGTAGGAGTATTCATATTTGTTGAGAACGCTGGAGCACTACAGGATGGATTAGGGATTCCTAAGAAACTTGTAACTGAAGGAAGAGGGATGCTCAAGTGCTGTGTGTGAATCCCTTGTGCCTGGTTACTGACTGAATTCTGCTGGACTGAAAAACATAAAAAAACAAAATTCAAAATTATTTGATAATAATATTATCAATAGACTTCTACAGACTACAACAGCAAGTGATGAAGGTATAAAGAAGAGAACAAAAGATAGAAAAACTTGTAACATATTAAGCATGCATACCTCCTGATTTTAGGCCATAGTTCTCCCATCTCAATTCTTCATGGCTTTTATCAGCGTAACAAGGCATGCCTGATATTGAAATTTATTTGCAATTTTTTGAATCATCCTTAATAATGGTTTGCTTATATGATTTACTTCTGCATCCTGTATATTTGCCACAAAAAAAAAAAATTGCATTAACTTTACATCACAAAGAAAAAGCTCATAAAATTTACCTGAACAAAGATGTGGCGGACTGGCGGGAAATCAGCAGTATTTGAAGAATGTATACAAAAATAATAATTCTGCATTTGGACAGCTTGTGATTTTGTTTAAATTAGATTATTACTACCCTCAACAGAGCTTTGGGTTGGGCATACTCAAAATAAAGTCCCTAAGGCAGCAGGACCAAGAAATGATATACTATTTCTTATTCATAGTATCCACTATTGCTTTTTACTTTTGGGTGGCAGATACATTAAGAATTAGTACAACGTTTGGCGAAGCCTTCCTGTTGTTTAGAATATGATGATTGCAAAGTAGAATTGTTATCACTACAATCCGTTAGTAATCAGACATTACCTCCAAAGTTTCCAGCATACATAGTTCAAGCGTGAGAGAAATTTATTGCCTCACCCCGTTAGTACAAAAGTGTTGGAGGATATATTAAATTAATCCATAGGTGTATATTATTTTAAAATAATCACACAGATTTTTAGCATATCAACTATTAATCAGGATTTCATGATTCATTGCAAATAATTATGCCCAAAACATACAAACTCTAATGACTCTGTATCACAAGTCTATGTAGGATCAACAAACCCAACCACAAGTTTCTCACTGAAAATCCAAATTTCCATAGTCTCAGTCACACTTGAGACTTGACATTGATAAGAACTAAAGAATGTTAAGATGGTCAAAAGACAATCAACAAAAACCCTCACAACAGTCACAAGTCAAACATTTTATCCAGAAATTATTCAGTTCTTCAAATTAGTAATTCCAAGTGATGGTCATAACTAATATTCTATATTCACGTAACTGAACTTAAATGGAGCCCAAAGAACCAAAAAAAGGTGCAGGTGTTCCAACAATTTAAAGATAATGTATTCATAGTGTGAAATAAAAGCAGATAACAAAGATAATAAATTAATCATAAAATTCACTATTTCACCTGCTGGTAATGATGGGGTAGCCACAAAACTGGAAGTTGAAAATGGGTTGGCAGGCATTATTCCAAGTGCATTTGATGTTTGCCCAAAATTTGACCCTGTGACATGTGAAGCTGGTGCATTTCTCAATGGCATAAACGCAGCTGCATTGCTACTATTATTACTGGTAAATCCAACTATTGCAGGTGGTCCACAAGCTCTCGCTGATGTATCTCCAATTCCTAGATCATAAAATGAAATATTTCGAAGAAGATATTGTTTACATCATCAGTAAGATGTTTGACATGGAAGCTAAGGAAATGGAAACCCCCTCCAAATGTAATCTATTAGAGGGTAGGGTAGTAGAACGACTTAGTGGGTCACATAGAGCAAGAGAAAGTATAAAACACATAAAGCTCCAAAGTCTTGATTAAATAATTGAAGTTCATATAGCCTCGTGTCAGCAAACTCTATGTAATAGAATGATTTCCTAAGTTTAGGAAGCCAAAGGAATGAATCTCCTCAACAGGTGAATACTAATTTTAGACCCTGTCATCTTTGAATGCTCCGCAAGCTCACAAGAAAGAAAGTACTAATTGAATAAGGGCTAAGTGCTCAATAGGAAAAAGTAAGATATAAGAGGATAATTTATTTAAAGCAATACACATCCTGTCTGTTACTCGTTGTGAAACGATGAATTGACATACATGGGATTAAAGGAAAAGTTATCGGAATCGGAATTTTACTTTGAATTGGTGAGTAGGGTATAATCGAATCGTAGAATCGTACAATTCTACCAAATTGTAAAATTGGGCTTCAAAATGTAACAAATGACTCATACATAATTTTATAGCAATGAGAATGATAATAATATGTATTGTAAATAACATAATATCGACAGTACAAACATAAAATAGTTTTTGAAGTAATTTCGCACGCGCATAACTCAAACAATACACTATAAATTATAAAGTCGGATTATTGGTACATATTCATAACCATGAGAGTACACGACAATTGTTATTAAATTATGAAAAAAATAACGTTGTTGACTCGCAAAATTGTTTCCCTTAGACCCATGGAATAAAAAATTCCAATAATAATAGAAAACAAAGTGTCAAGTTAGTTCATTTAACAAGATAGCTAAAGAACGACAACTACAACAGACTCATGTTATAAAAGTGTTTTTTATATGCCCAAAGTTGAGTGCATAAGAATCATGAATACATTTTTATGCCCACAAAATTTAAATGGTTGGATAGATCTTAAAAGTTATTTAAATTGATGTTTCATAAGCTTTATTATGAGTTAGATTGAATAATATATATGTCATTAACTAAAGTTAGGTTCGACTATGACACCCTTACACTCTTTAGTCTAAAACATAAAATATGTAAATGATATGGGTACGAAACTAATTCTATTCGAAAGTAGACTTTAAGAGCTTTCCAATGATATGTTATAAGCCTAATTCCGACTTCGAAATAAAAAATTATGGGTTTCGAAAAACAGGTTTTTTGCAGGAGTGGAAACGGTAGAATCGTTATAGAATCGTAGAATCGTACGATTCTACGATCCGAATCGCGATTTTAATAACACTGATTAAAGGTCAATGTTTTTCACCGGCCATGAATTAATAAAGATTGTGGCATACTCCTATTCCTTAATGATTATTCCTATCACATCATTGACAATCACTCAGTATACATTGCTACTGTTTCATTGCCCATAAAAGCATACCCTCAAGAATGATGCTTAAGAACTTTTATTGGAGATCTAAGAGTAATGGGTTTAGGAAACTGATTAATATCGAGAGGAAACTACTATATAATGTGGATGTAATATTAAAAGAAAAAAAGAAAACACAGTTAGGCAATGAAACTATATGCACCATCATCAATGAATCAACATAAAACAAGAAGCAGCAACATTCAAATGTACAGTATCAATAATGAAAAGGAAATGCAGATATTTACCACATAAAGGATGCAAAAATTAAGCAAGTACCACAAAAAACTACAACTTCTTTGATTGATATTGGCGAATAGCAGGATTTGAACCTGCATCTTCTCCTGGGTAGGAGAAGACTTACCATTTTTATTATATTCGCAAATGTACAGTATCAATGTTGAAAAGTAAAGGAAGATATTCACCAATCACCACACAAAGGATGCAGAAAATATGCGAGATTAAGTACCAGCATAATGTTACAAGTTTATGTAATTTTGGACAAATAGTGAGGACTGGTCCTACAGCCCCTCCTCGAGGGAAGAGTATCCTAAACTATAAGAGATACTGTGGCTGCTATATGTGCCAAATAGAACATATGACCATCAAATAATCATGACTAAAGAAAGTACCAATATTCAAAATCAAAGCAACCAAATCATAAACATATTAGTTAGCTTCAACTTGTTTCCCCTTCCCCGATTCTTCTTTAGATTAGGCTATTACACTAATTACAGCATAACCTATGACAAAGAGCATTGATTCAATAACTAGTACCAAATAAGTATCACTCTCTTCCATATTTACCTTCACCTATCATAAAATCTATCCAATTCAACTATTCAGAAAGCTATTATATAGGCCAATCTAGAGGCTTGATACATGAGTACATGATACACCACCTCCCCTACGAAAAAAGAAAGAAGAGAAGAAAAACAAATGAAAGTAGAACTGATTCATGTATTGAAGGTGGCAGGAGAAGTCACAAATGAAAGTAGAAAGCAGTTGGTTGTCGTCCAATTGCTGGCACATAGAAGCAAACAGAGAAATCAGCACAAACTGACCAGAGAGCCATGGATTTGACTTCCACTTAAATCATATAAATTCTAGAATTGCCAAGCTATGGAAATAATCATATAAATTATCAAGGGGATATTCAGAAGAAAACAAAATGATCCTAAAAATACATTCTGAAAAACCTGACATGAATCATTCATCACTTACTCAAGGATGGAGAAGAAGCCGACGACACTACAAATACACCAGTTGATTTTCCACGAATAAATGATCCCTGATTAATGAAACTTGGGGAAGCAGTACTTCCGGTTATACTAGGAGCAAACATATGATTCGAATTGCTACCCTTTCCAAACAAACTTGACATTCCCAAAGAAGACAATGTTGATCCTAATACATTGGTTGTACTACCCCCAAAAATTAACCCTTGGGACGGTAAACTTGTAGTCCCTGTTGTATTTGGAGCGAACACATTACTCAAATTGCTACCATTTCCAAACAAACTTGATGTCCCCAAGGAAGAAGATGCTTCTCTAAATACATTGGTTGTAGTACCCCTATAAGCTGACCATTGGGTAGATACATTAGGGAAATTTGTCGTCCCCATTGCATTAGAATCAAACGAATTACTCGAATTGCTACCACTCCCAAACACACTTGATGTCCCCAAGAAGATTCTTCTCCAAATGCATTGGTGGCATTATAGCCAAAACTAGACCCTTGGGTAGATACATTAGGGAAATTTGTAGTACCCATTGCATTAGAAGCAAACAGATTATTCAAATTGCTACCACTCCCAAACACACTTGACGTCTCAAAAGGATATAATGAGGCACCAAATACATTGGTGGCATTACCACCAAAACCTTGGGAAGCAAACAAATTACTCAAATTGCTAACATGTCTAAACTCACGTGGCGTCTCCAAGGAAGCTGAAACTTGCCCGAACACTGTAAAATGGAGAATAAAAAAGCTCAAAGCCATTCAAAGTACTATATCCACAACAACACCTTAAGTATGTTAAGCATGCATGATTATACTACGTACATTTTTATATTTAATAGGTATACAGAGACCAAATCTGCAGGTACTTAAATATCCTAAATTTTTTCTATAGTCAATAAGAAATCAGGAAAAACTTCAATCAAGCATTTTTTTTTTTTTGGGAGAATGGCAAAATTTCAAGTTTTTCTATCAAATCAACCCTTTTCCACTATTTTTGCTACAAATTTGATCATCAATTGAAACCCTAAAAGAAGAAATTCAACAATTACCATCAAAAATTTGCAAATAAGTAAAATAAATATACAGAAAACCCTAAATATCAACAATTCAAATCCTAGATTAATGAAATTGAGCAATTATGAACAGAAACTTGTAAAATTTCAAAAAATAAATACTCCGAGTTAATTTTAAAAATTAAAAGACGTCGGAATTTACCTCCAGCCATCAATCCGGATCACTAGAAGCTTCAATAAATCACAATAACGCAACAAATTTGAAATTTGAAAAAAAAATAGTAACATTAAAGCAAATTAATTAAAGGAGAAAATATAAAAGAATCCATATATATATAGTGAAGAACTTAGCTTGAAAATGGAGCAGGAAATAATATAAATTGCCCAGAATTTTTGCTCGGCGTCAGAAGAACGCATAAGATCTTCAACTCCCGCGTTTTTTTTTTTTTTAAATCTGCAAAATCATACTTAGAGTCTCACACGATACATGTAGTTTGTATAATGTACTCCAATTAGTATTACATGCACCATGGTGCACATAGAATTATATATACCATGGTCCAACAGAAAGAAGTCTGCACCCAACAGAAAGAAGCCCAACCATTTTTTTTTTCACCATGGAATTTGGATATTCTTTTTTTTTTCTACCTCTAAATTTTTTGAAAATCTAAGTTAAAACTTTTAACATCCATTTATTTATTTTGTTATTATATATCCAGTTTGTTCATATACGTTGCCTTTTTTTTGACAAGAAATAGGATTTCATTGATAAAATAGAGCCATTTCTAATCAAACTGCAACTGCCCATTTCTAATCTTCCATAAGAGAAGAAAAGAAATCATATTCCAAACTCCCACAAACGGAGAGAACAAATCCAAAAATTGGGAACAAAACTCTCATAAAGAGAGAGAAAGGAGGATTATTAACAACTAAGCAATTAAAAACTAAGGAAACAAAGGAATTGGGGCTTACCATCATCAAAGAGATGATGGCAGCCCCTTGCGGCTAGAGAGAAGATGAGGGGTTTTAGGGTTTTTTCTTTTAGAGAGAAGATGAGTTTCATATACGTTGCTTGCCTTTTATGTCCATATATATGTGTTGTATGAAGTAATAATTTGTGTATAACTTTTATCAAATATTTTGGTATGCAATAATAATTTATTTGGATGTTGTGTATTTCCTTCTTTTGTTGTTTAATACTTCTTATTTAATTATAGACCAACTACTGAACACCTTCAAGAAACTTCTGAACATCCACCAGAAACTTCTGATAAGACATCAGAAGCAATACAAAAGCCCTATAAACTTCTGATAAGCCCCTAGAATTTTCTGATAAGCCACCAAAAAACATAGAATCAATCTAAAAAACCTCTAACCCCTAAAAAAACTTCTGAACCACAATTACTAACCACTGAACACCCTTCAAAACATTTTAACCACCTTCAAAAACCTCCGAACCTCCTACAAAAACTTTTGAACCCTAATTACAAACCACTGAACACCCTTCAAAAACATTTTAACCACCTTCAAAAACCTCTGAACCCCAACCACAAACCACTGAACACCCTACCAAAACCCCTGAACCCCCTACAAAAACTTTTTAACCCCAACCACAAACCACTAAACACCCTAAA
Organism: Chenopodium album; assembly: GCF_948465745.1. Taxonomy (NCBI): domain Eukaryota; kingdom Viridiplantae; phylum Streptophyta; class Magnoliopsida; order Caryophyllales; family Amaranthaceae; genus Chenopodium; species Chenopodium album. The sequence goes on along the minus strand of NC_137836.1, from coordinate 66,226,428 downwards.
AATACTTCTGAACCCCAACCATGAACCACTGAACACCCTACAAAAACCTTTAAACCCCCTACAAAAACTTCTGAACCCCAACCACAAATCACAAACCACTAAACACCCTACAAAAACCTCTGAACCCCCTAAAAAAACTTCTGAACCCCATCCATAAACTATTGAACACCTTACAAAAACCTGTGAGCCCCATACAAAAACTTCTGAACCCCAATCACAAACCACTGAACACCCTACAAAAATCTTATCCTCTACAAAAATTTTTGAACCCCAACTACAAACCACTAAACACCCTAAAAAACTTCTGAACCCCAACCACAAACCACTAAACACCCTAAAAAACTTCTGAACCCCAACCACAAACCACGAAACACCCTACAAAAAATTCTGAACCCCAAACACAAACCACTGAACAACCTGCAAAAACCTCTGAACCCCCTACATAACTTCTAAAGCCCAACCACAAACCATTGAACACCCTTTAAAAAATTTTGAACCCTTACAAAAACCTATTAACCCAATCATAAACCATTTAACACCCTACAAAAATCTTTGAGCCCCCTACAAAAACTTATGAACCCCAACCACAAACCATTGAACACTATTAGGAAAGATAATATTTGGGAATATTGTGATAATATTGTGAATAGATATTTTAGGAGATCTTGTGTTTATCTTGGGAATATTTTGGCCTTGCCCTCCAAGTTCCCTATGATATATATTATTGTACATGGCTATTGAGTTTGATATGAAATACAGAGAAATATTCATTATATTTTATCATGGTATCAAGAGCTTAGGTTTGATCCGATTTTTTTTTTCACACGTCATTTTCATAATTTAAGAGTGAAAGGAGGGTGAGAGTTCACTGCAAATTTATATAATTTTTTTTTTCCCGAGAGAATTTGTGACAATCGATGACAGGGGGTGATGGTGGTAAGTCAGGGGGTGATGGTGGTAAGACGATCAAGGTGGACCTAACATACCATCTTGGTTCGAGTGATGCTCCTGGCAGCATGATTACTCTTATTCAACTTAAGGGTGAGAATTATGATGAATGGGCTTGGGCAGTGCGTACTGCTCTAAAGGCGAAGAGGAAGTTCGGTTTCATCGATGGGACTGTGGTGAAGTCGAGTGATGCTGACAAGCTAAAGGATTGGGTGGATGTGCATTCCATGTTGGTGTCATGGCTTACCAATACTCTTGATCCAATTGTTCGATCGACGATTGGAGATTATGATGATGCGAGGGTTCTCTGAAACAATCTTAAAAATAGGTTTTGTGTGGTTAGTGGCACGAGAGTGTGTCAATTGAAGAAGTCATTAGGAGATTGCAAACAAGGGCCAAGTGAATCGATTGCTACATTCTTTGGTCGATTGTCAAAAATCTGGGACGAGTTGCATACGTACATCTCAGTGTCGTCTTGCTCCAATGGTGATTGTACATGCAACATTGTTGCACAAGTCGAGAAAATCCGTGAAGATGACTATGTCCATCATTTTTTGATCGGACTAGACGATGCGTATGCTCCTATTCGAGGCCAATTATTGGCTCAAGAACCTTTGCCAGGCATAGATCTAGCCTATCAACAGGTTACTCAAGCGGAGAGGCTGTGTGGGGATGAGGCTTCCATGGTCTCAACTCGAGAAAACGCAGTAGCGTTCAAGATTCAACATGACTCGAAGCACAAGCAACGCTCGGTGGACAACAACGACAAATTCTGCAACTATTGCAATCGTGAAGGGCATGATGAGTCCGGGTGTTTTCAAATACACGACTTTCCCGAATGGTGGGGAGATACGCCTCGTGGGGGTCATGGACCCGGGCGTGGTGCGTCTAGTGGTCGTGGAGGGCGCTCAGGTGGACGTTGGAGGGGGGGCAGCAGCTACTGTTCGTGCCAATAAGACAGGCGGACAGAATTTCTCCCAGTCCACACATGGTAGCAGCTCGGTACCTCCAATCGTGGCAGATGGAGGAGCTCTTGCGGGGGTAACCTCATCTCAAATCCAACAGTTGTTGGACCATTTAAATAGCATTAAACCCAAGCTTAATGGTGAGTTGGGTTGGATAATAGATACCGGTGCCTCTAACCATGTGACATGTGATCTATCTCTCTTGCATAATGTGACTAATATATCAAAGTGCCCGGTAGGATTGCCGGATGGGAAATGGGCCAATGCAATTAAAATTGGCTCGGTGAAATTGCAAGGAGGATTGACGATTAATAATGTTCTTTTTGTACCTCAATTAGATTGCAATTTGATTTCGGTGACTCAATTATGTGATGAGTCAAATTGTAGTACTCAATTTACTAATAAACTTTATGTGATGCAGGACCTAACGACGAGGAAGGTGATTAGAGCGGGTGAACGAGTAGATGGACTTTATTACTTCCGTGGTGTCCCTAAGGTGAAGGCTTTGGCTGTGAATGGGAATCGTTCGTTTGGTATTTGGCATCAAAGAATGGGACATCCTTCAATAAAAGTTATGCAATTTCTTCCAGTTTTGAATAGTTCTAGTCGAGTCTTTGATAATAAAAATTGTGATGTATGCCCCCGGGCAAAACAACATAGAAGTAGTTTTCCTATTAGCAAGAATAAAGCTAGTCGTATCTTTGAGTTAGTTCATGTTGATTTATGGGGACCTTACAAGACTCCATCGTCTTGTGGGGCTCATTATTTCTTAACCATAGTTGATGATTTCTCTAGGGGTGTGTGGACCTATTTGATTAATAATAAAATGGAAGTTGAAGTCATGTTTCTTAATTTTGTTTCTATGGTTAAGCGACAATTTAATCATGATATTCAAATTGTTCGTAGTGATAATGGGACGGAGTTCAACTCTTTGCGAAAATATTTCTTTGCTAATGGGATAATTTTTGAGACCTCTTGTGTGGATACGCCTCAACAAAATGGGAGGGTTGAGCATAAACATCAACACATTTTAAATGTAGCTCGAGCTTTGCGTTTTCAAGCAAACTTGCCTTTGAGATTTTGGGGTGAATGTGTGCAAACTGCTTGTCATTTGATTAATAGGACACCTTTTAGGTTGCTTAATAATAAAACACCTATCGATGTCCTGTTTAATAAAAGTCCATCATATGATTATCTTCGAGTCTTTGGTTGTTTGTGTTTTGCTTATAATCAAAGAAGCAAGGGGGATAAATTTGCAAGTCGGAGTCGACGTTGTGTATTTTTAGGGTATCCCTTTGGAAAAAAAGGATGGAAGGTGTATGACTTGGAGACAAAAGAGTTTTTTGTTTCGAGAGATGTCCAATTTCGTGAGAGTGAGTTCCCATTTATGCCTCAACGTGTTGGGGAATCACAAAGTGATGCAAGAGTAGGGGATGAAAATTTTAGCGATGACGAATGGGTTGAGGAGGGCAGCGAGGGTGCTGATTCTGCCCAGGCCGAGGACAATCCTGCGGGCGCTGGCAGCGTTGATACTCCTCCCAACCCGGTTTCAGCCAGACCGTAGGTAGAGCCTGTGGGCGCGGGAACTGCTGGTGAAGTTTCTGCCAGCCCGCAGGTAGCTTCTGTGGGCGCGGGTATTGACGGAGTGGCTGCTAGCACACAGCAGCAGCACTGTATGGCAGACAGAGAGGTCGGTTGTGGGGTGCCTAATGTGAATGAAGACAGTGGCATGGGTAAAGGAATGCGACACAAATTTCCCTCGATCAAGCTTCGTGACTACGTGACACACACCATACGGAACACAAGTCCATCTACATCGATATTTCATAGTTCACCCGTGCCATCTTCATCTTCCTCAGGTACTGTTTATTCTATCACACATTGTATTGAGACTCACCGATTTTCTGCAAAACATAGAAAATATATTGCAGCAGTTACAGGTGGAAATGAACCGAAGAGTTTTAAAGAAGCTATGAAGCATGAAGGGTGGAGGAAGGCTATGGCCAAGGAGATCGCTGCACTTGAGGCACAAGGGACTTGGGTTCTTGAAAAATTACCACCAGGAAAGAAGGCATTGGGGAGCAAATGGGTGTACAAGGAGAAATATGATGAGCACGGTAACCTACAACGACTGAAAGCTCGTCTAGTAATTTTTGGCAATCATCAAGTTGAAGGACTTGATTACAATGAGACATTTGCTCCCGTGGCAAAAAAGGTGACAGTGCGAACATTTCTTTCAGTAGCTGTAGTGAAAAATTGGGAAGTGCATCAGATGGACGTCCACAATGCATTTCTTCATGGTGACCTGGAAGAAGAGGTATACATGAAAACTCCCCCTGGTTTGGATAAAAACAATTCTGATAAAGTCTGCAGGATGAAGAAATCTTTATATGGTCTCAAACAGGCTCCCTGGTGTTGGTTCGCAAAGCTTGCCACAGCTTTGAAATCTTATGGCTTTAAACAATCATACTATGATTATTCTCTATTTACTCTGACAAAGGGAACGATGCAGCTTAATGTGTTAGTATATGTTGATGATTTAATTATTGCAGGAAATGATAAATCTGCTATGATTAAATTTAAATCATACTTGGGAAATTGCTTTAAGATGAAAGATCTTGGAGCTCTAAAATATTTTTTGGGCTAGAGGTAGCCCGAAATGCTCAGGGAATATTTATTTGTCAGAGAAAATATGCGATTGACATTATTACTGAGGCAGGTTTACTAGAGGCCAAACCTGCAGAGTTCCCTATGGAACAACATCACAAGTTGGCCTTGGGACAGGGTGAGTATTTGTGTAATATTGAGAAGTATCGTCGCCTCATCGGTCGTCTGATTTATTTGTCTGTAACGAGACCAGATTTAGCATATTCTGTGCACATTTTATCACAGTTTATGCAAAATCCCAGGGTTGAACATTGGGAAGCAGCTCTGCGAGTTGTTAGGTACTTGAAGAAACGCCCGGGACAAGGAATTTTATTGAGATCTGATAGTTCTTTACAGTTGGAAGGGTGGTGTGATTCAGATTAGGCAGGTTGTCCTCTCTCCAGGCGGTCCTTGAGTGGGTGGTTTGTGCTTCTTGGTTTGTCCTCTGTGTCATGGAAAACTAAGAAGCAACCTACTGTTGCTCTTTCTTCATCGGAAGCAGAATATCGTTGTATGAATGCAACGACTTGTGAATTAAAATGGTTGAAGCGACTTCTTGGTGATTTAGGTGTTAAACATGAGAATGGGATGCACCTTTATAGTGATAGTCAGTCTGCGTTGTATATTGCGCAGAATCCAGTATTTCATGAGCGAATGAAACATATTGAGTCAGATTGTCATTTTGTTCGAGATGCAATTACAGATGGTACGATTATTCCTTCGTATGTTCCTACGACGGTTCAGTTGGCTGACATTTTTACAAAGGCTTTGGGTAAAGCTAAATTTGAGTTTTTACTCCGCAAGTTGGGTGTTCTTAATTCGTACTCTCCAACTTGAGGGGGGGGGGGGTATTAGGAAAGATAATATTCGGGAATATTGTGAATAGATATTTTAGGAGATCTTGTGTTTATCTTGGGAATATTTTAGCCTTGCCCTCCAAGTTCCCTATGCTATATATTATTGTACATGGCTATTGAATTTGATATGAAATACAGAGAAATATTCATTATATTTTATCAAACACCCTTGAAAAACCACTGAACCCCCTACAAAAACTTCTGAACCCCAACCACAAACCATTGAACACCCTTCAAAAACTTTTGCACTTGAAGACACTGCTCAGAATGCTAAATGTTAAGATTAATAAATTATAAAGTAGAGAATGCCAATTTTTTTAATAAAATTAAAAATACATAGATCTAAAACAAAAATAAGTTCATAAGTAATGTATCGCATGTTCAGAATTATAATAAAGATGTTCGTAATTCCAAAAATACATGTTATGTATTTACAGAAAAAACAACATACGTTCATATTTTTAACTTAAAATGTTCAAAATACTGAAATATAATCAAATACAGATTTGTTCATAACAAAATACACAATTATCACTAAAAAAATCAAAAGAATATGAAAGCTACATTTTCCGAAACCCAAACCTAGCCATGGTGATTTAGATAATGAAATCACATCGTAAAATAATCACACCATCATCTTAACCACCTTCTCCTCGATGACGACACTTCATTGTAAAAACTCCATTAACAAACCTTCAAATCGAAGGTTGAAAAAAACAAAATTTGAATTTAATCTATTGTAATGAAGGAATTCACTCAATGGTGACCAACAATATGAAGGAATTCAATTGAACTTCATAAAAGAGATGTTGCTGGCTTTAAAATTTCCCCAAAGCTTCATTGACATGATCATGTTTTGTGTTAGAGCCCCTAGATTTTCTTTGATGATTAATGGGGGTCTTCATGGTTTTTGTGAAGCAAAAAGAGGGTAGAGACAGGGTGACCCACTCTCTCCTCTGCTTTTTGTCCTCTATATTAAATACTTGTCCAGAATTTTGAAGGTTGTGAGTGGCATGGAGAAGTTCAAGTTTCACCCAAGGTGTAAAGCTATATATGGGTTTGACTTACTTGTGTTTTGCTAATGACCTTATTTTGTGCTATAAAGGGGAGGTGGAGTCTATTAAGTTGATGATGAAAGGTTTTGAAGTTTTTTCTAAGGCAACTGGTTCAAAAGCTAGCCCTGAGAAAACTTTAGTTTACTGCACTGAGATGAGTGAAAACATGGTGAATGAGGTGTTAGACATTACTCGGATTGGGAGGGGTACTATGCCTTTTAGGTACTTAGGGGTGCCAATTTTCTCAAAGAGAATTTCTGCAGTTAAATGTGAGCATCTGATAGACAAAATTTGTGCTAGAATCAAGATTTGGAGTTCTAGAAATCTCTCTTTTTCTACTAGAGCTGTTTTGATAAACTTTATTTTGATGAGTATCCAGGTTTACTGGGCTCAAATTATAATACTTCCTAAAGCTATCTTTGAGAGCATTAAAACCATCTGTAGGAACTTCCTATGGCATGTGTAATCCCGTATTTTTAAATATATTATAAATGAAATTTAATTTTATTTATAATATTGATGTGTTTTTTTGCGTAATTTAATTTCAAAATATTCAAATTATTAAATTGGATTGAAAATTATTTTGTTACAAATTATTTTATGAACCTTCATTATATAATCTATTTCAATACAACTAAAGCTAAGTCCATTTCATTCATTTGGCCCATCAATTTTATGAGACCCAATCTTATTATTTACCCTACAACATTCTCCCCTGTAAATACCCCATTAATCCCCAAAATTTTGCCACACAAAAGGTTAGTTCTAATTTTCCTTCTCCTTTATTTTATTTTATTTTATTTCATTTTCCTTTTCCTTTATTCTTCCTATCTTTTTTTATTTTATTTTATTTTTCTTTTTTCTTTTTTCTCTTTTCTTTTTCTTCTTTCTTCCTAATTGAGAATTAACTCACTATTCTCCCCACCTAACGGCCGGACCCACCTGCTGTCGCCGCCGCCTGGTCGCCAGCGACCACCCAGCCGACAACCACCTTTTCCCCTTTCTTCCTCTCCTTCTTTTCCCCTTATTTCTATTTCTATTTGCATAATTATATAAGTATTGTTTTGGGTTTTTGATTTAGTTGTTTGAAATTGACATAATTAGTATCAAATCTATATTTTGATGGTAAAAAGGTTATAATTTCAGATTATATACATGTTTAAATTTTTAGATTTCTGTTCGTTAACATTAATCCCGTTTTAATCCCGATCAGGTTCTAAACTCATCCGATTTTGATTAAAAACAGTAGTGTTTTCCATGTGGAAACAACGTTTTAAGCAAGACTCACTACCCCTTTCGTGGCCAAATTCAGCTTCTAAATATGATTTTTGGGCAGTTTTTGATTTTTAACAAAGTTTTTTTTATGCTTTAAATTTTATCCTAGATTTTAAGAGATAATTTAATATTTCTTTGGATAATTAAAGTATTAAGATGTATTTTGATGAAGTTTTAAAGGGTTTTTTATTGGTTTAAAATGCTGGAATTTTATTTAAAGTAGTATAGTTGTGATTTTAATAAAAGGGTGTGATTACCCATTAAAAGGGGAGATTATTAGGGTTTTTTAAATAATTTTCAGATTTTTTATTAGACTTTAAACTTGCTGTAATTTCATGTATAAGATTGTATTTTAAGGTTTTTATGAAGGAAATATAAAGAACTATATATAAGCCTTTAATTTCAACTAAAGGGAAGGTTTTAAAGTGTTGTTTAATTGGATTTTGAAGGTTTTAAAGTAAGTTAGTATTGCTGTAAATTTGATTGCTGGGGTATTGATTGAGATCTTATTGTTTGGTTTAGGAGATGACTTTATTGAAGGTGATTTCTAGTTAGTAAAGTGGCATACCAATTTGTTTATTCAAGGTACATACAAGTTACGAAACCTTGCTTTTAGGTGCATGTTTAAGGACAGATCGAGAACTTAGTATCATGTATAAGGATGACTGGGTTAAATTGTTAGGTTATAAATTGTGAATTTCATATGATGTGCACTATTTTATATTTCAAGTATTATTTGTGCTCTAATTATGCAAGGTGCGTGCGTTTAGAGGCAAAGGTATGTGATTGGTGTAAAGATTAATTTATTACTCATTCACGATTATGCAAACAGGATGAGTAAAGGAAGAATTCAAGTCTTATAAGACGAGGTTAAGGTTTTGGGGTGCCTTATGCACTCAAGGTGTTTATACATCGAGGTAATAAAGGAATAAATAATAAATGTTGATTGTCACTAACAAATCAAGAATTGAAATTGGAAACTTGTCTTACTTGATTGAATGGATATTGGATTAATTGTATTGTTTGCATATGAGTCATCACCAAGTCTAAACTTGTAAATCACGTAAAGTGCAAGATGGATGAGCAATAAAACTCTGGATTGGTGCACATCTGGAGTAATGACAATCAGGGGTTGGGGTACATGGGGTATTAGCCGTGTACTTTTCTCGAGGTCGTTTGATCTATGAGTCTCTTATTTCAAAAATATTTTCTTAAAACTAGGAGTTAGGTGAGATCTCATACTAACTACGGTCACGGAGTCGCGCCCGTGGTCGTTGGATGTTTATTGATGTTTTCGAAAGGAGGCATGCATGGGATTTTTCTTTTATTGATGTTCCAAATGGAGAATGGGTTGGACAACCTTGTCTATTGCGTAATTCAATGAATAAAAATAATGATTTACCTATTATTAAATTGATGGAGTCTTAATAAATTTGATAGTTGAGTCGTGTGTTGAGTCTATAATTTAATGATGTATGATGGTTTATTATTAGTAGCATGTTAGGGATTTCTTATTTTATTTCGCAGCTTTTATGTACTCAACTTTGCTGATTGCGTGCTTTATGTGTCTTTCTTTGGTCATGGCCTTCGCCTTTCAATGACCCTGTGATGATCCAATTTTTACACTTGTAATATTGGGGAGCAGATTAACCACAGGTTCTTACACATGCAACATCCGTTTCTAGTTGGTGGGATCTTGAGTGGAGAGTTGGTTACTTTTCTTATTTTTATTGTTATTTACTTTTAAAGTTATTTAAACTCAAATTTACTTTCATACTATTTCTATTGGTTTAAGTTTTGAATAAGGGCCTTAAGGGTTCCAAGTTGTAAGATTTAATTTGGTTTTGGTTATTGGTTTTGAAACTTATATATACTTGATTTAGTTTTTCCGCTGCTATTTTCTGAAAAAGCATTAACGTTTGAACACGTGGCAGTAGCACGCCAGTAATTCTCTTGATTATTGTTCAGGATCCTCACAGGTTTAAAGAGAGAATTATTGGGGTGTTACAGCATGGGAAGGACAACACTAAGCCTGGGAATATTGCCTGGGATAGAATCTGCTGCAAGAGTAAAGAATGAGGATTGAGTATACAAAATGTTGAAATTTGGAATTTAGCTGCAACGGGGAAGCATGCATGGGCCATTGCTCATAAACATGATAATCTCTGGGTAAAATGGGTTAATTCTTTCTATATTAAAGGGCAAAACTAGATGACCTATAAGACTAGAGCATATTGCAGCTGGTACTGAAAGAAAGTGTGTGAAGTGAAAGACAAGCTGCAAAGTGTGTACAGCCACTTTTGGGCAGGGGAAATATAGTATAAAGAAAAGCTATGAACTTCTCACTGTAGTAAAGGATAGATTCAGGTTGGCTTCTTTTGTTTGGGAAAGGGAAGTAGTTCCTAATTAAGCATCAGTTTATAAGATGGATGGCCATACAAAGAAGACTGAAGACTAGGGATAGATTGCACATACATGCTCAGCAGAATGAGAAGCTGTGTCTGCTATGTGCTAAGGTGCTAGAAACTCATGATCATCTATTCTGGAATTGTAAATACAGCATCACTATGTGGACTAAGGTGAGAAATTGGATTGGTTTTGGTCTTGAGAGATTGTATCTGAATAATGTTAGAATTTGCAACGAAATCATGTCAAGATTTTAGAAAAGTGTTGTGAATACTTGTGTCTTGGCTGTGCTTTACCAGATTTGGAGGGTGAGGAACACAGCTTTCTAGGATCTGAAGATTATGCATATACTTGTAATAGCTAGGCAGCTCAAGAGTGAAGTGAAAGTTAGGCTTCTTAGTGCTGATAGTTTAAAGCTAAATGTATAGAATAGAGAGTGGTTGGAAGCTTTGTCTATATAGGGAGTTGTATAGTACTTTTGTTGTATAGAGGTTGTTATAGGCTATGTGTTTTCAGCCTATGTACCTTGTATTCTTGGAAAACTTGAGTGTTTTCCATATTTGGTGAAATAAAACTTCTTATTTACTGAAAAAATAGGAGTTAAACTAAACTAAACTGAACTAAACTGAGATTAAATGAATATTTTATGAGAGAGGGAAATTAGGAGTTGAACTGAACTGAACTGAAATTACGCTGAAGTGAACAAGCCCTAAGTAATTTTTTATTCACAATATACCCAACTTTTTTTTTTTTTCAAATTCACCAAAAAACACTTGAGTTTCAAAAAATTATCACCAAATGCCCGATTGTCATTTAAAATAAATAAATTTTACGGAATTTTCACCAAATGCCCCTGATTTATTTTTTTATTCACCATATAACCATGAAAATTTTTAAATTCACCATATGCCCCTAATTTTATAAAAAAAAAAAGGTTACAAAATACCTAAATGACTGACAGACGTTAACTCTGTTAGTCATTTAGGCTTAATTTTCCTTATGGCAACCTATAATTGGCATTTATATTATTTTATTTTAAAGTAAATATTTAATTAATTATCAAAAAAATAAAACAAATAAATTTTTTTTTAAAAAAACCCACCAACGACCAGCCTAGCCCCGGCCGCCACCATGTCCTTGCCGGCGCAAATTTCGCCTAAAACCTTGCGCCGACGCCACCGCCAATCCAAAACCCCACCAGCCGTATTCCTTTAACCACCCATTTCCCAAACCTTAAATCGCCTCCTCCTTTCTCCTTTGAAAGTCCCTCCCATCCCCACCGTCGACGCCCAAACTCCCATCCCCGCGCCAGGGAATCCAAAGCGCCAATTCCCCTGCCACCTCCATCCTTCTTCCATTCGTTGATAAAATCCTTAGGCTACTCAGCTTTATTAGTCTTGGACTGATTAAGGATCTGTTATTGCTGAACCACTTCAACGGAACCCCAAATTTTTTTTAAAAAAAAATCCCCAAATTGAAACCATAGTGTAGACACCCATTTGCGCCCCAAAACCAAACCCAGTGATGAATATCTTTCGCGTCGAACCATAATCGAATGAAGTGAAAGTGTGAAAAGTCTAGTGTTGCGATTGTTTTTAATTATAAATCCTTCTTTCTATTTTCGAAAACCAACTCTATTTTATGAAAATAGCTAATCCAGTTTAGTTTGGTCCGTAACAAGGGTCTAATAGTAGTGTAGTTGGATAAGGCTTGCTAAGAGCTTTTCGACGTTATATTATAAGCCCAATTTCGATGAATATTGAGAAAGTTATGGCCAAAATACTAAATTAGGCTCAAACCGGATTTTACTTACGACCCAATGATCATGTGGAAGGTCCAATGTTTTAATCCTATTCCTAAACTAATTAGGATTGATTAGAATCTTCTATAAGATTCTAAAAGATCTTAATTATCCTTTTTTTGAAAAGATAGGATCAAAGAGTTTGAATTTGAATAAAACTTTCCTTTTTTAAGTCCTAATTCTATTCGGATTTAAAGATGTCAAAAGACAGTCAGATTTTATTTTTTTGCCTCATATTTTTTATCCAAATTTTATAAGGTTGGATACAACTTGAAATTATCTTTCCAATGATATATTATAATATTAATTCCAAACTATAACGAAAAAGATATGAAAGTAATACGAAACTCTATCCAAAACTGACGCCCTTCCACTATTTCGGCTATATCTTTTTATCTACAAATTATTTTAATCGGATTCTAATTGCATTGAAAAGTAGACTTCAAGAGCTTTCCAACGACATATTATATGTCTTATTTGGACTACTGGATCAAAAGATATGATAAAAACAAAATCCGCAAAAAACTGTCTTTGACGCAAAACGACAGACCTTGTCGCAAAGCGACAAGGCTTATCGCGTGGCGAAAGCTCGCGACAAAGTTGGTTTGTTGGCGACAGCGTGAAGTTTTATTCCTTATCAAATTCTACCTATTTTTCGGACTATTTTCCTATAAATAGGGTCCCTGGACCTCCGTTTTCAATCATCAACTCTCACCAAGGATTCCTTGATTCTCTCTCTCTTTCTAAACTAGCTTTCATAAACACAATTCCGCACTCATTAGATCTAGAAACACCTAGCCAAGTTCGAAGTTGCCTTCGCCCTAGACGTGAAGGTTTATACTTTTCTGAGGGTTTGGTCCCAAATCCAGTCTAAACTTTTTTAACTCTTTCTTTCAATTTATTTAATTTAATTCTTTGATTTATTATTTTCATTGAAGTTTACTTACGCGTGTATTTTGTTATTAGAAAGAGGTACGAGGCTTCAAAGTAAGTAATTAGCTTACTTTCCCTAAAAAAAAAAGTAATTACCTTACTCCCTATTTTATTTCAATGTAGAAAGCATGCTTAGATTTTTTTAATTCCTAGTATCATGTTAGGGTGTTATTTATGCTTTCTAGTATCATTTTAGGGTGTTATTTATGCTTTCTAGTATCATGTTAGGATATTTTTAATGCTTTCTAGAATCATGTTTAGGGTGCCTTTTATTCTTTCTAATATCATGTTAACATTTTAGTATCATGTTAGGTCTAAAGCTTTGATTTTTATTGTTTAGTGACATGCTAGAATTTGTTATTAATGTTGTTAGTATCTGTAGACACCCATTTGTGTCTCCCTAAAACCAAACCCAGTGATGAGTACCTTTCACGTCGAATCATAATCAAATGAAGCTAGCGAAAGTGTGGAAAATCTAGTGTTGCAGAAAGTTTTTTATTTCTTTTCTCTTCTCTCTGTTTTTGAAAACTTATTTTAAGAAAACAGCCAATCCAATTTGGTTGGTCTATGATATGGGTCCAAAAATGGTGTAGTTGGATGGGGTTTGAAAAGAGCTTTCCAACGATATATTATAAGCCCAATTCCGATGAGTACCGAGGAAGTTATGGCCAATTTACTAAACTGGGCCCGGTTTGAGCTTTATATGCGGCCCAATGATCTAGAGGAGGGCCTAATATGATTTATCATTCCTAATGCAATTAGGAATGATTTTAGTCTTCTAGAATCTTCTAGAAGGTTCTTTTCATTCCTAATTCAATTAGCATTGATAAGTTGACTTTGTTGACTTTTTAGAGTTTTAATCAAAATCAAATAGCATTTTCGAAGAAATTATATTATTTTATCCTCCAGTACGGGAAATTTATCAAATTTTCGAAAACGCGTTGAAATCAAGCTTGGCGTCCAACCCCAGGCCTTGGCGCCGGAAACCAGGCTTGGCGCCAGGCGCTAGCCATTGGTGCCTGGCGCCAGCTAGCCAAGGTTGGCGCCAGCTCTGTTTCCTGAGCGTCAGACTCTGTTTTGTTAAATTATCTTTTTTGGCTGGTTTTCTCTATAAATATCGTATCAAAAACTTCGTTTTCATTCACCAATTCTCTTCATTCGCAAGCTTTCATCAACAATCATTAATTCTTTAGCATTCTCTAATTCATTCATCTCCTAAAACATTCAATTCTTTCTTACTTTGTTTTCATACAAAATTCCGCATTCACAAGATTTAGAAACACCTAGCCATATTCGAAGTTGCCTTCGCCCTAGACGTGAAAGGTTTTAATTTCTGAGGGTTTGGTCCCAAATCTCTCTTTCAATTATTTAATTTAATTGTTTTGATTATTAATTTCCTTGAAGTTACTAACGTGTGTATTTTGTTATTAGAAAGAGGTACGAAGCATCAAAGTAAGTGCTTTAATTGATTAATTGATGTTATGATGTAAAAATCATGTTTATATTGTTATTATGATATTCCTAGTATCATGTCTAGGTTAATTTTAATATTAAATATGATTGCTATGATGATATGCCTTTTATTCTCTTCCTAATATTTATGATTGTTAGTATCATGTTAGGGTTAAAGATTTGATTTTTATTGCTTAGTGACTGTAGGCGTCGTTCGAAGTGCGCCTACGTTAAAGCATGTGGTGAATATGCTTGGCACTCATAGGAAGTGGGAATTGACATTACGATTAGGGACAAATAAAGTAGGGAGCCGCCAACAAGTTTTTAAGGAATTTGTAACCCGTTCACGGATCATAAAAAGGCAACCACGATAAGGGACAACGATAGGCAACAACGATTGACCCATGAAGGTTACACCTCATTCATAATCCATGAGATTAGTAACTCCATATGGTTCGGAACCACGAAAGGAGGATCGGGGATGATGGTACGAAGTGAGTCATGGAGTCACATTCGCCCGTATTGGCCTCTACTCGATTCTTATATTGAAAAGCATTCCTGTGATCTTAAAGGCATACAAACAAAATATTCAATTTGATCCAAACTATTATTAAGCTAAATTAGTTTAATATTAATGCAACATAATTCTAAAATATTGGTGATCACTTGATTAAACAACAAGATTAAAAAGGATCCTAAACCGGTTGTCCAAATTATCTTATTAGGTGTGATTTTCAATTACATATTCCCTTTAAACATGCAATATGGTGATCAATAAAAAATATAATAGAATAAACATTAATATTAAAACCAATTTAATCACAATTCCAACAACACAAAATAGTTAGAAAAATAATTAAATAAAAGGAGCATGATCCTTACTTTGATTCTGTTTGTTTGCAACTACAAAATAATAAACGAGTTAGTAACTTCAAGGAAATAAATAAAACAATAATGAAATTAAATTAAATAAAGTATAGTTGATTTTGGGGCCAAACCCTCAAACAATTCTACCTTTCACGCCTTGGCTTAAGGATAGAACCACGAGTAAAGTATGGACTCCTTTGAGTACTTGAAGAAGGAATTTTGAAGTAGAAAAGGGTAGGCTAGTGTTTAGGCTAAAGCATAGAAGAGAGAAAATAAAATTAGAGAATTACTCGGTGCCCCTTACATCAGAAATGAGGGGGTATTTATAGGGAAAATGTGCTGAGGGAGCACACGGAACCCTAAAATGATAAAAACCCTAAAAAAGTATCCCGTGACACGGTCAGACTGTACCGTGACACGGGAAGCTCCACCGTCAGACGATACACTTTCCCGTGACACGGTACACTTTTGGCGTGACGCGGGAAATTTTCAGAAAACGGGATAGAAAACGCGTCAAGGGTTTACGCGGAAAAGACACGGAATGTCCTGTGTCACGGCAGACCTCCCGTGTCACGGGAAATCCCACCGTCAGACGGGAAAGATTCCCATGACACGGTAGGTACCTGCCGTGGCGCGGGAAATTCCTGTCTGTTTTTCCGTCTAAATACATTTTTAACCCTAATTTTCTTCGGCATTTTAAGTGCCGATTGACAATTTCAGGCCTTTTCTTGCTTTTTATTATTTGGGCTAAAATAAGAAAATAATTAAATAAAAATAAATAAAAGGTTTGGGCCAAAGATAAATAATAAAACAATAAAATAAAAAAGGTTTGAGCTTAAAATTAATTAATAAGTTTGGGCTGAAATTAAAACTATACTTTTACCAAAAATCAAGACTAATCCATGGACCGTTCAAAAGTATGAATAAAATACGATTTTTTAAGCACACTCGGGATTAAATACTAAACCCGACCAATAGTGGCGGTGAAAGGTTGTTCATCACCGGGTTTGGTTTTGGGGAGACATTTTTAGGTGTCTACAGAAGCCCCCACTTTGACTGAGTTTGTAGAAACGTCAGTTTCGAAAACGATAGTCAAAGTAGCCGATAGGGACGGAGATTGATTAAAGACGTTCTGCGATCCTAAATCATTCTGTATACGCCGATACCTGCAGAAAAATGTTAGTTCTACAGATAAAAGGAGTAAAGGGATAGAATACGTATCTGACACCACTGTATCGGTGACAAATGAGTTTGGTATTTTCCTATGCTTGAAGGAATTCACCGGATGACGTTTGTTAAAATGCTTTCCATGCTTGAAGAAAGCTGACTGAAGAGTTTGGTAGCTTTCTAAGCCTTAAGAAAGCTACCGGATAATACTTTCCATGCCTGAGGAAAGTTGATGAACGAATTTGGTGTCATTCTATGCTTGAAGAATTTCACCAATAATGACTTCCATGCTTGAGGAAAGCCGACAAAGGAATTTGGTGGTTTTCTATACTTGAAGAAAAATCCACCGATAACGCTTTCCAAGCCTGAGGAAAGCCGACTTGGCGGTTTTCTATACTTGAAGAAAAATCCACCGATAACGCTTTCCAAGCCTGAGGAAAGCCGACTTGGCGGTTGTCTTTTCTTGAAGAAAAATCCACCGATAACGCTTTCCAAGCCTGAGGAAAGCCGACTGATGAATATGGTGTCATTCTATGCTTGAAGAATTCCACCGATAATGCCTTCCATGCTTGAGGAAAGCCGATTTGGCGGTTTTCTATACTTGAAGAAAAATCCACCGGATAATACTTTCCATGCTTGAGGAAAGTCGAAAGATGATGAGACTGCAAGTCTCTGTGTATCGAGAACCTTGCGTCATGAAATGATGGTGGTCCGCTTGTCCCCGGACGTGGGCTATAGATGGTCCTGCAAAAATAAATTTGCCAATGGACTCGTATATACTGTGATTGACTTGACCACTAACTTGACCAAGTTTGACTTGATGTGACATGACATGTGTATTACTTGTGAGTGTGTATGTGTGTGTATATGTGTGTGTGCAGACACAAGCAAACGAAGATGCAAAAGCAAAAATAAAAATTTTCCGTCAATTTTTGTCATGAGTGGAGGGTACCGACTTTCTCCCAAAAAAGAAAGATGTGAAAACTGAACTTTTATTTTCGAACTTCCTTCGATGAAAACTTGGAAAAAGTTTTTTGAACTTCCCCAAAATAAAATAATGAAAAGGGAGAGAAGTTTTGAATTTCCTCCTTGAGCAAGACGAAATGATTCGTATGGATTGAATTGTTTGTCCTGAAAATAATGTATGATGCATGTTCTTAGGCCAGGAGGCTAAGGACAATTACATCATGTGACACGATAGATGAATGAACTTAAGTCATGGAGCTAAGCATCATATATGGTGTAAAGAAGCGATTTTGAACGTCACTTAGGTCTGGAAGCTAAGCACGTATAGTGATTATTGCATAATGAACGTTGCTTAGGTCAGGGAGCTAAGCACGATATGCTTTGTATGATTAAAAATCATTGATATGTAAATGTTTCTTAGCACATTATGCGAAACAATGAACATTGCTCAGGTCAGGATGCTAAGCAAGTATACAATGTTTCTTCTACTGAATGTTGTCTTTAAATATGATGAAACATGCACAGTGTTGAAACAAGATTTCATGATAAAGGGCTCTTAAAGGGAAGGATGATTGATATGGATATGGATGTGTGAGTGAAGTGTGTGAATGTGATACTAAGGCTGGCTGCAAGGGTTATAGCGATGGAAAGAGATGTGAGAAGAGTTAAAGATGATGACTCTTCAGGCTGGGTAAGCTAATGTGATTTGGGTTCAAGCCCCCATGTCTAGCTCTAAATGGGTAGGGATAAGCATTGGATATTCTTTGACTCGATCATGCATGGATATGAATATGAATGTGGCCGCACCTCGATGTGAGGTTGCCTACGTATCCGTTAGGAATCAGGCCGAACGTAGCTCTAACCGAACTTTGCACAACTGTATGTACACCTCAAAGAGGTCTTTCAAGGGTTGTAAAGTGGTTAAGTTGATGGTTTAAGGAAGAAAGGGATAATAGGCTCAAGACCTGAGAGAATCCCCAAGATGTGTAATTTTGGATTTGAAAATTTTGAATTTTGCAAGTTTATTTTCAACCCCTTTTTTTGTTTTGAATTTCTTTTTTTCTCTTTTAATTTTTTTTTAAATCAATGTAGACAATCTCAGATAATGCGGTCCATCACTCACTTAGCATTCATGTTTCTCAAGCACGGTACCAAGCACTCGATGAGAGACGCAATTTGAGACGTGTTCATATCAAAGACATTGGAACACTTGCCTTTAGACATTGTTTTATTGTTGCTTTGCTGCTTTCTTTTTTTTTTTTTTACTTGCTTTTTGAATGTTGTACAATTACACATCTTCCAATCCCAGGGTTAAGTGAATGTGGTTGAAGAAATGAAGGCCAAACGTTAGACGAGGCTCAAAATGGTTGATGAAGAAATGGAATGTGATTGAACGGTTAACAGGGAATGACATGGTTGCAAAGGTGCCTCAAGTCATTGGTGTACCTTGGGTTTAGTTTGGTAATTGATTTTTTTTTTAATTGAGAATGACTGAATGAATGGAAAATTCTATGATCGAGATGTAAAGGAAAATTGCTCATTTTATTAATGGAAAAGGTGAACGAAACACATGAAACATATAAAAAAACTCAAAGTGGAAAACCTATGCTAGACATGAATGGGGGAATGGAGAAGAATTATAAAGAAAGAAATCATGAAATCTTACACGAAGGATCTGTGTGCCTTGTATTCATTACTTCTTGCCGCCTGGAGGGACAGGAAGTTTGTTTGCATCCATCAAGTCTTGAATGGCGTCCTTCAAATTCCAACATTGCTCCGTAGTGTGGCCCCTTCCTTGATGGTACTTGCAATGGGCATTGGGATTCCATTTGGCGCTCCTTTCTTCAGGTTTTGGCTCTATAAATGGCCCAATAGGTGTGATCAAGCCTTGACTGTAAAGTCGATCAAAGGCCGCATCATAAGTCATTCCTAAAGGAGTGTAAGTTCTTTTCTTCTTGGGCAATGGAGTATCAAGAGCTAACACTTCATTGATATCAACTTGGCTTATATTGTTGGTAGTATTTTTGTGCTTAGAAGACGAAGAAGAAGGATGGTCGTTCTTCTTGTTTTTCCAAGTGTTATTATTGTTACTACCAGCAGTCTTTATTAGCTCATCCTCGATATTGATGCCGATGTCATATACAACTTCGAAAGTGTTCAGTGGAAGAAATTTGAGATGTTCCCTATATTTATGAGTCAGATTTTGAATAAAGAGGAGAACCTTTCTTTGGGGGGATCTACCAAGAGTGAAGCTGTTTCCCTCCACCTATTCAGGTAAGCGGTGAAGCCTTCATTCTCTTTCTGTTTGAGAATGGAGAGTTCACGTTCAGAAGTTTTAGTTTAAATGTTACACTTGTAACGATTCATGAAACTGTCGGTGACATCTTGCCAAGTCGCAGTATGCTTGGCATCTAAGGAATAAAACCATTGTTGGCAAGCATGTTCTAAGAAGAGAGGGAACAGCGTAGGGAAGAGTGTTACGTCCAATCCCTTAAGAGCCATGGTTGCAGAGAACGCCTTCAAATGGAATATTGGATTGTCAGTAGGCTTGAACTTTGGAATATCAGCAGTGGAAAACTTTTCAGGGAGTCTATCCTTCACATCCAAAGGAGTGGGAGGTCGTTCCACATAAGTGAAATCCTCAGAGATCTTACTCATTTGTTCCTTCAGTTTGTCAAGGGTGGAAACAGTGACCTTGTTTTGTTCCAATGTAGTGACCCTAGTGGTAAGGGTTTGCATCATGGAAGACAGTGCCTCAATGGATTTGTTGATGTTCTCAATGTCTTCTTTAGTGGCCATTGAAAGGTGATGAGTAACGGAGATGACAAAGTTCTCTTTGAACGCCTATTAGATCTGAGAGATTGTTGCGGTGATGGCTCAAACCGTATTGATCTATCCCTGTTCCTTGACCAAGTACTGTGAAATAAAATAATTCACTTAATTGTTTGACTCATTGCTCAAGATAGGAAAGGAAGGAAAAAAATTAGACATTTGAAAACAGGTGAGAAAACTCCACTCAATTTTTATTATGACGAAAAAAGGTGCATGAACCTAATATACGATCATAAACGACCTGGTGCATGACTCGAGTCGGAACATAAAGAAAGTGTGTGGACTATACTTGACTCGTGAGTGACTAAGTGATGCCATAAGACTCGGGGTATGATCTTATGGCTAGACATGTGAACAATAACCAAAATGACTGACGCGAGGACCAAATTAATACGGAAGACTTGACTGACGCGGTTTGTTTTTTATTTATTTTTTATTTTTTTTTCCGTGCCATGGTGGACATTCCCGTGCCACGGTACGGTACACCGTCAGACGGTGCACTGTACCGTGACATGACAATTTTTTTTTTTTGGAAAATCCACCGTGTCACGGTGGAAATTGCCGTGACACGGTGAACTTTCCCGTGCCACGGTAAACATTCCCGTGCCACGGTACGGGACACCGTCAGATGGTACACTGTACCGTGACACGACAATTTTTTTTTTTTTTTTGCTAAAATCCACTGTGTCACGGTGGAAATTGCCGTGACACGGTGAACTTTCCCGTGCCACGGTACGGCACACCGTTAGACGGTGCACTGTACCGTGACACGACAATTTTTTTTTTTTTTTTTTTTTTGGGAAAATCCACCGTGTCACGGTGGAAATTGCCGTGACACGGTGAACTTTCCCGTGCCATGGTAAACATTCCCGTGCCACGGTACGGCACCCCGTCAGACAATGCACTGTATCGTGACACGACAATTTTTTTTTTTTTTTTTTTTTTTTTGAAAAATCCACCGTGTCACGGTGGAAATTGCCGTGCCACGGTACGACACCCCGTCAGACGATGCATTGTACCGTGACACGACAATTTATTTTATTTTATTTTTTAAAAAAAAAATCTATAATTTTGAAATTCTACTTGTTTATTTTTAAAGGGAGGATACCATCCGACTTACTCCAAAAAAAAAAACGACACAAAAACAAGACTTCCCTAAAATACGGTCAAAAAAGTGGTGCACGACTTAAAGCAAAAAGTGTGTGAACACGACATGTGAGTGATTAAGTGAAGTTATAGACGCGTGTTTTGACCGTATAGCTAGACATGACACCAAACTGGACACAACATTCGCACAAAAATCGAAAAAAAGACTGACAGGACACTTTCCTGGGCACCGTGACACAGTGCGCAGTTCCAGGTCAGTTTTGTGGTTTTTCAAGATTTTAACCGATTTTAGATCCGTACTAATTACTATGTGAGAATAAAAACCCTCGGTCATGGGTTAAACAAAAGAGCAAACACATGAAGGTTAGCACCAAACAACCACATAGCATTTAGGCACGATGATGTAAAAAGTTCGCAACCTAGAGTCAAGATCTATGTTCAACTATTGGTCAAGCTTTGGGTGTCAAAAGGGTACCATGGTTAAGAGTTTGGACGCGTTAGCAAGGCAGCCTCCCTTGAGAGTGTATGCCAACGGGCGGCTCCGCGAGTTCGTGATGAAATCGAACTCGACTCCATGGTTTGGGTGGATTTAATAACTCGGATGAACCCTTATTGCCATGAGCGTTTTAGGGTCGATAGAGCTTAAATCCCCCGGGGCTAAGACGCATGTAGAACACATACGTTTTTTCAGAAAAATTGAAGGAAGTCGATTGTGAAGAAAGAAAATAAGACACCGGACTGATTTTAGGACTGCCGTGACACGGCAGATTCTGCCGTGGCACGGCAGTCAGAAGATCTGATTGATGCCCTGTTTTCCTTCGCGCGCAACCAAGTTATCCAATTTTTCCTACGGGACAGACCTGAATGCGACGTTAAAACGTCTATGCAGATGCAAAAATGCCAAATTAATCAAAGGAATATTTTTTCAAAGAATCTTTCAAGTCTCATCCACTCATCTTAATTAAATACCGATCACTCAAATCGATAAATAATTAAGAATCCTCCCCAGTGAAGTCGCCAAATTGTAGGCGTCGTTCGAAGTGCGCCTACGTTAAAGCATGTTGTGAATATGCTTGGCACTCATAGATAGTGGGAATTGACATTACGATTAGGGACAAATAAAGTAGGGAGCCGCCAACAAGTTTTTAAGGAACTTGTAAACCGTTCATGGATCATAAAAAGGCAACCACGATAAGGGACAACGATAGGCAACAACGATTGACCCTTGAAGGTTACAACCCATTCATAATCCATGAGATTAGTAACTCCTTATGGTTCGGAACCACGAAAGGAGGATCAGGGATGATGGTACAAAGTGAGTCATGGAGTCACATTCGCCCGTATTAGCCTCTACTCGATTCTTATATTGAAAAGCATTCTTGTGATCTCAAAGGCATACAATAAAAGGAGCATGATCCTTACTTTGATTCTGTTTGTTTGCAACTACAAAATAATAAACGAGTTAGTAACTTCAAGGAAATAAATAAAACAATAATGAAATTAAATTAAATAAAGTATAGTTGATTTTGGGGCCAAACCCTCAAACAATTCTACCTTTCACGCCTTGGCTTAAGGATAGAACCACGAGTAAAGTATGGACTCCTTTGAGTACTTGAAGAAGGAATTTTGAAGTAGAAAAGGGTAGGCTAGTGTTTAGGCTAAAGCATAGAAGAGAGAAAATAAAATTAGAGAATTACTCGGTGCCCCGTACATCAGAAATGAGGGGGTATTTATAGGGAAAATGTGCTGAGGGAGCACACGGAACCCTAAAATGATAAAAACCCTAAAAAAGTATCCCGTGACACGGTCAGACTGTACCGTGACACGGGAAGCTCCATCGTCAGACGGTACACTTTCCCGTGACACGGTACACTTTTGGCGTGACGCGGGAAATTTTCAGAAAACGGGATAGAAAACGCGTCAAGGGTTTACGCGGAAAAGACACGGAATGTCCCGTGTCACGGGAAATCCCACCGTCAGACGGGAAAGATTCCCATGACATGGTAGGTACCTGACGTGGCGCGGGAAATTCCTGCCTGTTTTTCCGTCTAAATACATTTTTAACCCTAATTTTCTTCGGCATTTTAAGTGTCGATTGAAAATTTCAGGCCTTTTCTGGCTTTTTATTATTCGGGCTAAAATAAGAAAATAATTAAATAAAAATAAATAGAAGGTTTAGGCCAAAGATAAATAATAAAACAATAAAATAAAAAAGGTTTGGGCTTAAAATTAATTAATAAGTTTGAGCTGAAATTAAAACTATACTTTTACCAAAAATCAAGACTAATCCATGGACCGTTCAAAAGTATGAATAAAATACGATTTTTTAAGCACACTCGTGATTAAATACTAAACCCGACCAATAGTGGCGGTGAAAGGTTGTTCATCACCGGGTTTGATTTTGGGGAGACATTTTTAGGTGTCTACAGTGATTTGCTAGGGTTAGTTATTAATCTTGTTAGTATCATGCCTAAAATCTTGCTATTTTTATTATACTTTAATATTAACATGAACATGATTATGATTATAATTGTTATAATTTATGATGACTATGAATATTATTATTATTATTATGATTATTATTTTGATGATAATTATTTTACTTATGATAATATTATTATTATTATTATAATTATTATTCATGATATTGATTATTTATTTTGTTGCTTGATTATTTATATTTATTGCTTGATCACGCCTTTTATGCATGCTTAAAGGGAATTTGGTACTTGTAATCACGCTTAATAAGATAATTAATAATCTTGTTAGGGTTAATTGTGATTATAATTTCAAGTGATCGCCAATAATAATTTATTTGTGCATTATATTCAACCAACATAGATTAAACAGGTTTAGGGTTAATCCTATTGATTGCATGTTAATTGGAAAGCGCACATGAATACGAGCAGAATAAAGTAGAGGCCTATTATTAGGGCAGATTCAATCTCTTTAAGGTTTGATTTTTACCTTCATCCCCGAACCCTTATTTGGTTCTAGACCTTATGGAGTTGACTATCTCTTGGATCGTTAAGGGGTGTAACCTTCACCTCGTGAACAGTTTACAAGTTCCTTAAAAACTTGTTGGCGACTCTTTTGCTCTATCTTCTTCCCTTTTGGACTCCACCGTACTTTAGTGTATGATCACAGTGGGATTCAAGCTAGTGGGATTTAAAGGCTTGAAATTATTCCCTACAGTTTTTTGTGACTCTACTGGGGAGGATTTCTATTTTAATTCCTGAATTTGTTTCGGCAATGATTTAGAATGAGTGGATGAGACTCGAAAAGTTCTAAGTATTTCATGTGCGTAATTTTGATTAACATTATTGTCATATGCGCAAAAAGGATCTCATTGGAACACTAGTAGAAAAAACGCATTAGGCAGCGGTTCAAACCCGGTCTAAGGCACCGGTTTGAACCGTTGCCTATTTGAGGGGTGCCAAAAACCCCCTATTTGGCACCGGTTCAAAACCGGTGCCATAGGGTTTAATAGGCACCGGTTAACCGGTGCCATAGGGTGGAATAGGCACCGGTTAACCGGTGCCTAATACTGCTCTCCCGCCATTTTTTTTTTGGGTGGTGGATAGTTTAGGCACCGGTTCCTGCCTAACCGGTGCCTTTTGTATATTTTTTTTTTTCGTTTTTTTTTCCATCGTGCAATAATATTTTTTAAAAAAAACCTGCAATAATAATACCCTGTAATTCCAGCAATTATATTAAATATAATAATTAATAATTTTATTATTATAATAACTAATAATAATATTATTAATTATTATATACAAAAATAATATTAGATACAAGAATTCAATTATATATATATATAGATATAAATATTCCCAAACGCAATACAAAAAAAAAAAAAAAAAAAAAAGTTGCTTACATATACAAATAATAGTAAGTACACATATATAATGAATAATAAGTTATATATAGTTCAAAAGTTAACATAAATAATTTACAATTACAATGCATGCCATTTACATGTTGAAGGTGATGAAAGACGCCAACATGTCACGAACTTCATTAAGCTCCTTCATTGTCAACGGACCATCCTTTTGGACCTTGCAAAACTTGAAATACAAAAACATTATTTTAAAAATAATTAATTAGGCAAAAAATATGTATTTAATCAAATATTACCTATACGACTTCTATATAGCCCATTTACTACATTACTTATCAAATGAACTATTTCTTTCTCATAACATTTCAATATTGGATAGTTGTATGTGTGTAAGCCCTAAAATTGTATAGGAGAGCATTTTATAGGAGAGCATTTTATCATCGTCAATGTCCTCTACCAAACGAGGATCATGATCGTCCGCCATGAGATATAAGCACCTGTCAAAGCAATCATAAAACAATATTAGTGTATAGTAAAGTATATGCATGATAGTTATTATGGTTATGTAGAAGCTATTTTAGCCATTTTCACCTACTTATTACGGTCCTATAACCTTGTATATGCATGATAATGAGTACAAAATGCCAATTTCAATCTACATATGGAAAATAGGTTGTTAGAATGAATAAATGTTAGTTCATACACAAAACAAAGGAGTTGGGTTAAGTAGAAGCTATTTATGCCAGTTTCACCTACTTATGGTCCTATAACCTTGTATATGCATGATAATGAGTACACTTAGGCAATTTCAAACTACAAATATATCATTTTCGCTTACTTATGCTCCTATATACATGATAACTAAACTATATTTGCAATGAAACCATTACTAACTTTTAATCAAACTACCTCATTCTGAAATTCCTTCGTTGTGGTCTGATCGCATATAACCTGCTTCGTTGTCTATGTCATTTAGTACTCCAGGTCTAGGAACAGTGAAAGGTGCTGAATCATCAAACGCATCATATTCTTCCTCATCCTCAACATCTCCAATGCCTAGGATTCTTCTTTTGCCAGCTAGCACTATAGACCATTTTGAATCCATTAGGTCAGTTACGTAGAACACTTGCTTAGCTTGAGATGCAAGGACAAATGGTTCCGCACTATCATTCAAGTGGCCAAGATCTACAAGAGTAAAGTACTCATGTTTGACGTTTCGCCTGATATTATCAACCCACTTACACTTGAAAAGAGCAACCGTGAAGTCACAATAATCAAGCTCCCATATTTCTTGAATTCGACCATAGTATGACAACTCTGCATCGACAGGTGATTTATCCTTAGAACTTGCAAACTCCTTGACGATGCCACAAGAGTTACACCACTGTTTTGGGGGGAGGAAGATTTCAAATCACGAGCCTCGGTCCAAAAAGTGTACCCATTGATGTCATATCCCTCAAATGAACGGACATCATCCCTAGGACCGTACGCAAGCCACCGTACTGTATCGGTCACATTAGTATCATTTAATCCACTCATTACTCGTTCACGAAACCAATCAACAAATTTCTTATTATGCAACTGCATAAGTGCCCTTTCACCTTTGGATGGAAATTCGGCACGCAAACAAGCCATGTGCTCGTCTAAATATGGGTGCACATCTGAAACATGGTGCAACACATAAAGGTGTGCTTGTAAGAACTGATCTCGGTCTGGTGACATTCGTTTCGACCCAATTGTGCCATGACCATCAAGTCTACCTTCATGTCGAGAAGTAGAAAGACCAATAGGTTGAGCAAGGGCTATGTAGTCCGCCACAAAGTTACCTATCTCCTCACCCACTGTCCCTTGCATTATACTTCCTTCAGGGTGAGCTCGGTTCCGTACTTTATCTTGTAATGTACCCATGTGTCTTTCAAAAGGGTAGCACCACCTCATGAACACTGGACCGCACAACTTAATCTCACGCACCAAATGAAGAACCAGATGAACCATTATGTCAAAAAATGAGGGTGGGAAATACATCTCAAATTTGCACAAAGTCACAACCACATCAGCTTGCAAAGCATCTAGTGTACAAGGATTAAGAACTTTGCTACAAATTGTATTGAAAAACGAACAAAGGCTTGTAATCGCTTCCCTCACGTGTTTCGGTAGAATTCCACGGATTGCAATCGGTAGGAATACTTGCATCATAATGTGACAATCATGGGATTTCATACTTGTCAGCTTCAATTCTCCATTTAAGGTTACAAATCTTTTCATGTTAGATGAGTACCCTGATGGAACCTTAATGTCGTACAAACATGCACAAAACATACGTTTCTCTACCCTTGACAATGTATAGAAAGCCGGAGGTAAATAATTCTTTTCATCCTTCCCTTTACCCTTAACTTTCTTCTTTGACGCATCTTTGGCCTTTCCCTTTCCCTTGCTCTTCTCCTTCCCTTTTTTCGAAACACTTTCATCTTCTATTCTCGGTTCCTTTCCCTTTCTGACCTTTTCTTGAGGCCACAATTCTGGACGAATCCCCATCTCTTGAAAATCTAACCGTGCACCCTTTCCGTCCTTTGTTTTGCCTGGGATATTCATAAGCGTCCCCAAAAGAGCATCACACACATTCTTCTCTATATGCATCACATCAAGACAATGCCTAACTTCATGTTCTCTCCAGTACGGCAGCTTCCAAAAGATTGATTCTTTCTTAAACAGAGCAGCTGAGACCACAGTTTTTTCTGATTTTCCAAACACCGTTTGTATCCCTTTCACCCGAGCACTAATCTCAGCACCAGTCAATGGTCTAGGCGCAGTATCCTCTTCCACGGTTCCATCGAAAGCCTTTTTCTGCCTACGGTACGGGTGATCACGCCTAAGGAACCTTCGAGTCCGTAGGTACACATCTTTGTGAGAATGAGTCAGGTATACGCTTGATGTGTCATCAATACATATGGGGCATGCTTTTTTCCCTTTGACCTTGTACCCACACAAGTTTCCATATGCAGGGAAGTCATTCATGGTCCACATAAAGGCTGCACGCAATGTGAACATCTCGTTCTGATGAGCATCGAAAACGGAAACCCCTTCGTCCCACATCTTTCTCAAGTCGTCAATAAGCGGCGCAAGGTAAACATCTATGTCGTTTCCAGGTTGCTTAGGACCAATTATTAGCAATGAAAGCATTACATACTTACGTTTCATGCACAGCCAAGGAGGCAAATTATAAATCACTAAAAGTACCGGCCATGTGCTGTGTTGGGTACTAAGAGTGCCAAATGGATTCATCCCGTCCGTGCACAACCCAAGCCTTAAATTTCTGACTTCATTACCAAATTCCTCAAACTTCAAATCAATGTTCTTCCACTGTGGAGAGTCAGCAGGATGCTTCAGCATTCTGTTTTTCTTTCTTCCCTCTGCATGCCACCTCAAGTTTTTAACGTCTTTTGGTATTGAGAACAGACGCTTAAACCTTGGAATAATGGGAAGATACCACAACACCTTAGCAGGAGGTCCCTCCGTGCCAGGATTGCAACTCATGCGCTTGTACCGCGACCGCTTGCATCGTGGACACTCCTGCAGTTTTTCATACTCATTTCGATACAAAATACAGTCATTAGGACATGCATGTATCTTCTTATACTCCAAACCAAAGGGACACATGAGCTTCTTTGCGTAATAATAAGACTTAGGAATTTCATTCCCATCAGGCAACATATCACTTAATGCGGTCAACAAAGAAGTAAAACTGATGTCCGTCCACCCATGCTTCGACTTAATGTTGAAAAGTGTTAGCACGGCCGATAGTTTGGAGTATTTTTTGCACCCGGGATACAAAGGCTTTTTGGAAGCCTCCGATAATAATTCAAACACTTCACCTTCAACACCTTGCAACATCTCATCCACTTGTTCATCCTCGACCTCATCCGCCTGATCTTCATCGGCTCCATCCTCACCATTATCAACAATATACTCATCATTCTCGTATTCCTCGTCCACATGAATCTCAGTGCTTCTAACACGCACATCATTCCGATCAAGATCCCCACTGTACTCTCCACTTTCTCCGTGCCAAATCCACACATGGTAAAATTGCCTAAACCCACGACATAATACATGATCTCTAATGATTTCAACACTATCGACCACATTCACACAATTACAATCAACACAAGGACAATAAAGGCCTTTGCCTCCCAGTGTGCGTTGATAAGCTAAAGCCCTCTCGCAAAACTCTTGAACCCCATTCCAAAATTCCAATGTATCGCGTCTACCATACATCCAACCACGATCCTTCTCCATTTAGTAAATTGTCTCTAAACATATATATAGCACCATATAATTATAATGTGTAAGTGCTACATATTTTATGTAAATCAAATTCAAGTACAAAACGTGAATATGCCATTCATATAGTGAAAAAATGCATGTTTCCAAAGGGTCCTTATCACTCCAACCTAACCCATCCTTGAATGTCTACTCTCACTAGTGAATGTATGTCAACTTTGCAATTTTAAGGAAAATCCGGCAGCATTTCCCCCTAGTTCTCCAAGTACACGATGTAGATAATTAATTACCCACATATGTACCCAGAGAACATAGTGAGGAAATGGTAAGCCGAGATGTTCCTTAAAATCGAAAAGAAAACATACATTCACCACCTAAGTGAGAGTACACATTCAAGAACAGTCCCAACCGGGGACTATTCAAGACTTTCTCCTAATGAGAAAGCCTTGAACGGGTATCTAGGCATATGATGATGCAATTCAAGTATTCTATATATTGTTGTATTTATTTGCAATTAAACAATACACAAGTTGCAATTTCATGAATAAACTTTTATTAAATGGATGAATAGAAAGAAATATAGCTAAGTAAAGTTTAGTATTCATACCAATATATCAAATACCCACTTGAGATCAATATATATGTACGTAGTCCTCAAGCTAATTAAACTCTTGCTTCAATTCACATATGAATCTATATATTAAAAAAACAAAAATTAGCAACATCACTAATTCTCTAATATATTTACAAATCTCTAA
This sequence comes from Chenopodium album, assembly GCF_948465745.1. Lineage (NCBI taxonomy): Eukaryota > Viridiplantae > Streptophyta > Magnoliopsida > Caryophyllales > Amaranthaceae > Chenopodium > Chenopodium album. The sequence continues at coordinate 66,196,268 of NC_137836.1, read as the reverse complement.
TGTATTCACAATTCTCTAATTTATTCACAACTAATTAGAAGCAAGGTCACTAATTCTTTAATATATTCACAATTACCCATTAAAACAACCTAAAATTACACATTAAAACATACAAAAACTCAACTAATTAAGTAACATTTTTACTAATCTCTATTATATTCATAATTAATCATTAAATCAACCTCAAAATAACCCATTAAAACATACAAATTTTTCAACTAAGGAACAAGGTAATGCAAAATTACTCTAATCTATAATATGTATTCAAAATTACTCTAAACATACAAAATTACTATAATGTATAATATGTATTCAAAATTTCTATATAAACAACCAATGCAAAAATTAAAAAAATTAGGTAAAATTATATACATTCCTTGACTTTAATTTTCTTAACAATAATTGTTCAAAATGCTATTGAAAATAATAGAATTACATATTTCAAAATAATTGTTCAATTTTTAACAAAAAAATAAAAAACTTACCCTAAATTAGTTGCAAGACTGTGCGCGCTGGTGGAGGTGGAGGCGTGCTGCTGTACGTGTTGATGGAGGTGGAGGCGTGCTGCTGTACACGGATATGGAGGCGGTGCAGCAAAAGAAGGTGAATTTGAGGAGAAGAGCAAAAGAAGGCGGTGCTGTACGTAGAGCAGGGCTGCGGCGCGGCGGTTGAAGGTGGTGCAGCAAAAGAAGGGTCAAAGGTGGCGCGACGGCAGAGAAGAGGAGAAGAGAAGAGGAGAACAGCGCTGCAGCGCAGCGGCAGACCGAGGCTTCTTCAATTCGAACAGCTGGGCTGCGGCGCGACTTCTTCAATTCGAACAACAGAGAAGGTTATGGGTTTTCTGGTGGTGTTCAATGTGGCAGCAGTGGTGGAGGGAAAAGGAGGGGACAGAGGCAGCAGTGGTGTTCAAGGTGGTTTGGGTTTTTCGAATGAAACAGTGAAGGCCAGGTGAAAGGAGGAAGAAGAAAGAAGGGGGAAGAAAGGAGGGAATGAATGAAATAAAGGGGCGGTTTTTTTTTTGTTTAAAAAAAACCACCGGTTCACTGAGGCACCGGTTCAAACCGGTGCTTTTTAGTTTTTTGGCACCGGTTTGAGTTGAACCGGTGCCTTTTACCAACTTTTGTAATCCCGCCCATTTTTGGGCCGGGTTTTGGCACCGGTTTGGCTTGAACCGGTGCCAAAAGGGGGTTGCCTTTTTGAATTTTTCTACTAGTGGAAAGACCATCTGTAATGAGTCAAAAACATAGGATTTTACACGTAGGAAATTTGAGAAATATCTTTCACAACTAGGACTGAAATAACACCGCGCGAAACTGGAAGATTTTATCGAGCACAGAAAGCTGCTAAGGCATGTGGGAAGTAGTGTCAGGGGCCAGAGCTTGGCGCCAGACTTTTAGCCGTAGCTCCAGACGCCAGCATTGGCGCCAGGCGCTACAGTTAAAATCTGGCGCCAGTCTCTGTTTGCTGGCGCCAATTTCCCCCAATACCGAGCCAGAAATATGCGTTCTAATTTCGACCAGTTTTTCGTATTGTTTGATCAATCCTACTTCATGATTGAATTTTTTCTCACTTTTCTAAAACCCATATGTGTTCTACATATGGACATAACCCTCTGGGAATTCATGCTCCATCTACCCGATTGAACGCTCCGTGCAACAAAGGGTACATCCGAGAATGTTGAATTCACCAAACCATGGAAGCGAGTTTTTTTTTTCGCGGTGTCCCATCCACTCGCGCCAACCCTTCACGGTTAGGCTTCCGCGCGGTGCATCTGGACAATTAACCATAAACCTCTATTGACTAAACCATATCCTGAACTTTAGAGAACTAGAGCCATGGTTAGGTTGCGAACTCATTGCATCATATTGTGCCTACTTGACTAATTGTGCATTATTTGTTGTGCATATATATTCTATGTTTCTCTTAACCGTTTGTTGACTTGTGTTGAGATTAAATAAATTAATGACTTAAAGAACTTTGCCTAATTAATTAGTTAATTAATTTGAGTCAATAAAGTCTAATATTTTAATCTGAATTGACCTAGTACGACTTTAGGCATACCCCAGTTGACTAATAACACCGAAAACAGTCCCAGACCGAAGCTCCAATACTGGCGCCAAGGTTTGAGCTGTAGCGCCACACTATGGAGTGTAGCTCCTGACGACAGCTATGTTGTCTGGCGCCAAGCTCCACAGTGTAACGCCAGTCCTGTCGCTTGGCCGACAGTTCGGATTATTCGTGGAGTCATCACCTAGGGTCTAATTAACCAGTTTGCTAATTAATTCGGTTAATTTTCGCTGTCAATAACACCTTGTCAAGTCATTAATCGAGTCTTGGTCACATAGTCTAGCCACATGGTCTTGACACAAATCTTAACATGTCACATACACTCACTAGTCTTAGCACACACTTTGAGTACATCGTCATGACCATGTCTTAGGTTCATGCATCAGTCTTTTCCGTCATTTGAGTTAGGGGGTACATTCTATTCCTAATTCTTCATATCCCTCCATCTAAATCTTCTTTCACATTCTATTCCAATCTTTCTTCACTTCCTCCATCCATTGCATGTTGAATAAAGTTTGAGTCAAATAATTAACAATAAGTATCCCCAAATTCCTTTTCCACAATACTTGGTCAAGGAGAGAAGGGCGATTAATCAAGGACAACCTCTTTATTCAGGTCTCACTTTTTCATAAACCGATTCGTCAAAAGGGGAAGGCTAAGAAGATAATGGCAACTCAAGAAGAAGTCAATGATCTTAAGAACCAACTGGCTACTGTGACTGAGACATTGAAACTTCTCGCACTTAGGATCGATGACCCCGTGAAGCAACAACAGATGAACCTCATGCAAGAGAGTCTAATCAAGCTATCTAGTGACTATAAATTTCAAGGCATGAGTTCACAAGGGGTCTCGGTAGACAGATCTTCTTCCGCAAAAGTTCAATGCCAACGACATCCCAAAATTCAAGGCAACGGATAATCCTTACTTTCATCTAAGAGCTTTTGAAACCATAATGAGCATTAAGGGTATCGATAAGAAGGTTTTTCCCTCTCTGTTTTCACTATCTCTTGAAACCGTTTGCCAACAATGGTACTTCTCCCTTGACAAAGAGAAAACTTGTACCTTGGAATCGATAGTAAACGCTTTCGTTGATAGGTACAAGTGCAATATTCAAGTTGAAACCGATCATAGACAACTTGAGATGCTAAGACAAAAAGAGAATGAAGGTTTTACTTCTTTCTTTAATAAATGGATGGAAACTTCCGCCAAGATGATTGAGGTCCCCACCGAAAAGGAGTCTGTGAGGATGTTTATCAAGAATCTTCAAGAGAAGTATTCGAAGCATTTGATATATAAACACAACTTGAATACTTTCAAGGCCGTTTATGACATCGGAATTGAAACCGAAGATGACCTCGCAAAGCAAAACAATAGCAACCACGGTGGATGGAAAGGAAAGAAGAGAGACAATTCTTCTTCTTCCGAAAACGCCCACTATAGTAATAATGTTAGTACCTTTGACCATAATGATGTCTTAGCCATGGACAATCAAGGATCTAAAAGGAAACCCAGGCGAGAGTTCGCATCCATTGGAATGACCTACGATGCTGCTTTCGATCGTCTCTATGATCGAGGATTAATCAAACCTATTGGCCCTACCGAGGATCCGACACCAGAAAATCGATCTTTGAGATGGAATCCAAACTTCTACTGCAAGTACCATCGAGGGCGCGGTCATACTACCGATGAATGCTACAGGTTTCAAAACCTCATTCATGATCTCATAGAGGCAAATAAGATCCCATTACCTCTAGCTAGCGAGAAGACTGGGTGATGATGAAGCGAATGACACAAGACAAGAGGCGAGCTTCAACGACAAGATTTCGTGTCCTCTTTTTCTATTTCTTTTTCTTTTTTCCTTTCCCCAATTAGTCTAGCATAGGCACCTTTCTTTTCCTTTAGATTTATTTTGTAGGATCATTATATATTTTCTTTTTAAATAAAATGAGCATTTATTTCCTTACATATGATCATTTCATTATATTGCATTAAAAAAATACAAAAACAAAAAAAAAAGGTATACCAATGATTTAAGGCACCCCATGTAATATCTCCTTTCACCTTTTAATTTTACAATCCTTTCTTCATAAACCACTTTGAGCCTTGTCTAACGATAGACCTTTCTTTTTTCAACCTACATCTACCTAACCTTGGGATGGGGTGGTGTGTAACTTATGCAATTCTAAAAAGGCTTGAGTGATTCAAAAAATTAAAATAGCAAAAAAAAGCGAAAGCAAAAAAATAAAATAAAAGTGTACAAAAGGGCAAGTGTTCCAATGTCTTTGATATAAAAATATCTTAGATAAGAACATGTCTCAGATTGCGTCTCTTATCGAGTGCTCGGTATCGTGCCTGAGAAACATGAATGTCAAGTGAGTGATAGACCGCATGATCGAGATTGCCCACACTTATTAAAATAAAATAAGTGCTAAAGCAAAGAGAGCTAAAAAAGAGTAGAAACACAAGCATAAAAATATAAAGATCAAAAGCGAGGTTGCACACCTTGGGGGCTTATCTAGGGTCTTGAGCCATTATCTCTTTCTTTTATAACCTTTAGCCTAACCACGTTACAACCCTTAAAAGACCTTTTTGAGGTATACACACTTGTGCGAGGTTCGGCTAGAGCTACGTTCGGCCTGATTCCTAACGGATACGTAGGCAACCTCACATCGAGGTGCGGCCGTAATAAACATGCATTCATATTCACATTCACACACTTGCACCATGATCATATCAAAGGATATCCTACGCTCATCACTATTTACTTAGAGCTAGACTTGGGGGCTTGATCCTTATAAGCAATTTGACATGATTAGTAGTCGGCTCGATTACAATCGTAGTAAGTGCTTGACCTGACAAAAGATCGTCTCACTTAGCTTTAGCGCCTAAAACACTGGCTCATTACAATCGGTTCAAAAGCAAGCACTTAAACGACAATATTTCCAAATATGGATTGTCGCGCATTCTTATTAAACGACAAGGTTTTCCAAAAATTGGATTGTCATCCCCAACTGATAATATTTTCAAAAATGGATTGTCATGCATTCTTCTTCAACGACAATTTTTCCAAGATTGGATTGTCACCTCTGGCAAAGTTTCCAAGCGTGGATTGTCGTGCTCCTTCTTTGTTAGCAAGTTTTTCCAAGTTCGGATTGTCATACATTCATAGATCGCTGGCAAGTTTTCCGAGATTGGATTGTCATACACCTAGTTCCCTATGGAAAAATTTCCCAAAGGATTGTTGTAGGTTTCTATTCATCATAAATATCGGCAAAAGTTTCTCAACGTGGATTGTCATTCATTTCAGTAAGTGGCAAATTTTCCCGAAGCGGATTGTCGGTCGACTCTTTTTTGCAAATGTTCCAAGACGCGGATTGTCAATTGTGGCAATATTTCCCTAAAAGGATTGTCGCACAGCGTTGGCAAATTTCCAAGGTGGATTGCTTTCAAGAGTTATATTCCAAGATATGGATTGTTGATCGTAGCAAAGTTCTTATGAAAGATTGTTATGAAGCATTGGCAACTTTTCCAAAAATTGGATTTTGGCAAATTTTCCGAGATTGTCATACATCATACAAGAGTTGTGTTGGCAACTATTCCCAAAGAAAAGAGGATTGTCATCACAGCAAAAGCACCGACATACTGTTTCACAAGCAGCAAAGCGCCGATGTACTGGCATAGCAGCATTAAACGAGTAGTGATCTATTCGAAGACTATCACAGCGGAAATTGAACATATCAAAAAGAAGCTCTTTGTTCAGAGACGAATGAACATCGAAACAGCAAGGTGGCGTTCCCTGGATTATGGAGAGTTGTCACAAACAACTGAGGATTGTTTCAAGAGAAGCAATCTTTGATAGTATTCCCTTGGACGTGGAATATTATCAATGCGGGTGAAGATCGTTTCAAGAGAAGCAATCTTCGATAGTGTTCCCTTGGATGTGGAATATTATCATAGCGGAGGAGGATCGTTTTAGGCGAAGCAATCTTCTAAATTGGAAGCGGTTACAGGCGTAGCGGTTTTCAAGCGGGATGACGTTCTCTAGCTTGCAGGAGGTCATCAAAACAACAGCAATACAACAACAATCGGTTACTTGCGTGTGCTCGACGGTGCAAGATACGCGTTTCTTAACTCTTTTATTAGTTTAACTAACGCTAGTTTTGCAGGTATTGGAGTTACAAGAGTGATTTAGGATCGCAGAACGTTCTGAATCATTCTCCGTCCCTATCGATACTTTGACTTTTGTTTTCGAAACTTGCGTTTCTCCAAACTCAGTCAAAGTGGGGGCTTTTGTAGAAACCCATTTGTGTCTCCCCAAAACCAATCCCAGTGATGAGTACCTTTCACGTCGAATCATAATCGAATGAAGCGAAAGTGTGGAAAGTCTAGTGTTGCGGAAAGTTTTTTATTTCTTTTCTCTTCTCTCTGTTTTTGAAAACTTATTTTAATAAAACGCCAATCCAGTTGGTTGGTCCATGATATGGGTCCAATAATGGTGTAGTTAGGTGGGGTTTGCAAAGACCTTTCCAACGATATATTATAAGTCCAATTCCGATGAGTATCGAGGAAGTTATGGCCAATTTACTAAACTGGGCCCGGTTTGAGCTTTATATGCGGCCCAATGATCTAGGGGAGGGCCTAATATGATTTATCATTCCTAATGCAATTAGGAATGGTTTTAGTCTTCTAGAATCTTCTAGAAGGTTCTTTTCATTCCTAATTCAATTAGCATTGATAAGTTGACTTTGTTGACTTTTCAAAGTTTTAATCAAAATCAAATAGCATTTTCGAAGAAATTATCATCCTCCTGTACGGGAAATTTATCAGATTTTCGAAAATGCGTTGAAGTCAAGCTTGGCGTCTAACCCCAGGCCTTGGCGCCTGGAACCAGTCTTGGCGCCAAGCGCTAGCCATTGGTGCCTGGCGCCAGCTAGCCAGAGTTGGCGCCAGCTCTGTTTCCTAAGCGTCAGACTCTGTTTTGTTAAATTATCTTTTTTGGCTGGTTTTCTCTATAAATATCGTATCAAAAACTCCGTTTTCATTCACCAATTCTCTTCATTCGCAAGCTTTCATCAACAATCATTAATTCTTTAGCATTCTCTAATTCATTCATCTCCTAAAACATTCAATTCTTTCTTACTTTGTTTTCATACAAAATTCCGCATTCACAAGATTTAGAAACACCTAGCCATATTCGAAGTTGCCTTCGCCCTAGACGTGAAAGGTTTTAATTTATGAGGGTTTGGTCCCAAATCTCTCTTTCAATTATTTAATTTAATTGTTTTGATTATTAATTTCCTTGAAGTTACTAAGGTGTGTATTTTGTTATTAGAAAGAGGTACGAAGCATCAAAGTAAGTGCTTTAATTGATTAATTGATGTTCTGATGTAGAAATCATGTTTATATTGTTATTATGATATTCCTAGTATCACGTCTAGGTTAATTTTAATATTAAATATGATTTCTATGATGCCTTTTATTCTCTTCCTAATATTTATGATTGTTAGTATCATGTTAGGGTTAAAGATTTGATTTTTATTGCTTAGTGACATGCTAGGGTTTGTTATTAATCTTGTTAGTATCATGCCTAGGATCTTGCTATTTTTATTATGCTTTAATATTAACATGAACATGATTATGATTATAATTGTTATAATTTATGATAATTATGAATATTATTATTATTATTATTATTATTTTGATGATAATTATTTTATTTATGATGATATTATTATTATTATAATTATTATTCATGATATTGATTATTTATGTTGTTGCTTGATTATTTATATTTATTGCTTTATCACGCCTTTTATGCATGCTTAAAGGGAATTTGGTACTTGTAATCACGCTTAATAAGATAATTAATAATCTTGTTAGGGTTAATTGTGATTATAATTTCAAGTGATCGCCAATAATAGTTTATTTGTGCATTATATTCAACCAACATAGATTAAACAGGTTTAGGGTTAATCCTATTGATTGCATGTTAATTGGAAAGCGCACATGAATACGAGCAGAATAAAGTAGAGGCCTATTATTAGGGCAGATTCAATCTCTTTTAGGTTGGATTTGTACCTTCATCCCCGAACCCTTATTTGGTTCTAGACCTTATGGAGTTGACGATCTCTTGGATCATTAAGGGGTGTAACCTTCACCTCGTGAACTGTTTACAAGTTCCTTAAAAACTTGTTGGCGACTCTTTTGCTCTATCTTCTTCCCTTTTGGACGCCACCGTACTTTAGTGTATGATCACAGTGGGGTTCAAGCTAGTGGGATTTAAAGGCTTGAAATTATTCCCTACAGTATCATGCCTAGGGTCTTCCTATTATATTTAAGTTTTATTATTAGTATGATTATTATGATTATTATTATGTTTCTTGGTATATTATTGTTATTGCCTGATCACGCCTTTTATGCATGTTAAAGGGAATTTGCGCTTAATAAGATAATTAATAATTTGGTTTAAGCTAATATGATTTTAATTCAAGTGATCGCCAATAATAGATTTATTTATGCATTAATATTCAACCAACATAGATTAAACAGGTTTGGGATTAATATAATGATTGCATGTTAGTCAGGAAGCGCATGAATACGAGTAGAATAAAGTAGAGGCCTATTTTATAAGGCGGGTCCTTTCTTTTGTAGATTGGATTTGTACCCTCATCCCCGAACCCTATTTGGTTCAAGACCTTTTGGAGTTTACGATCTCATGGATCGTTAAGGGGTGTAACCATCACCTCGTGAACAGTTTACAAGTTCTTAAAACTTGCTGGCGACTCTTTTTGCTCTCTTTTCTTTCCCTTTCGATGCCACCATACTTTAGTGTATGATCACAGTAGGGTTCAAGCTTGGGGTTATGATGCTTGAAATATTTCCTACACATAGATTTTGATTTTTAGGGTTTCGATTTTGGGGTAAAACGATTTTGGGCTGGTGGTTTTTGGCTAAGGTAGGCGGCGACGTCATGGAGGAAGGACTTGGGCTGCCGACGAATAGGTTTTGGGGTGGTTTCCTAATGTTTGCCTAAGGTGGAAAATCGGAGAGGGGTTTTTACATTTGAAGAGAAGGGAAGGGGTATGGTGGTTCTGGGCGGGTTCTGGCGCATGGTTTAGAGGATGGCAGTGCCAGTGCGGTGAAGAGGAGGACTAGGCGTCGGCGGTGGGGAAGATGGCTGGGTGGCGGTTGTGGGGATGTGGTTGGGCTAAGGTGGCTCGCTGGTGGCAGGTGAAGTTTTGTTTTTTTTTTTATTCAAAATTTTATGAAGTTTTTTTAATAATTAATTAATTAATCTAAACAATAACCAATAACATGCTTTCACGTGGAAAAACGAAATTAATAGTTGTTAGCTAGTCATCAACGACATGTCATGATATTTTTTTAAAAACTCAAGTGTATATGGTGAATTTGAAAATTTTCATGGGTATGTGGTCAGTAAAAAATAACTCAAGGGAATTTGGTGAAAAATTCGTAAATTTTAGAATAATTATTTAATTAGTTATCAAAAAAAAAAAAACAAAAAAAAAACCCACCCACCATGTAGGTAGGCATGTAGGGGCCAAGGAATTCAGTTCATGATTCTTGACTTCTTTTTCAGAGTTGTTGAACAAGAGAAGAATTCATCATTCAAGTGCATTTGTTTGAGAGTTTGAGACTAGCAGGCATTTTAGAAAAATATAAATTGTAATAAATTGAATTTTTTAAAGTGTATAGAAATTAAATTGAATTTGAAGAGAATGAAAAAAATTGTCTCATTATGGGTTCAATTTGGTTCATGATTATCAAATTTCATACAACGTATAAGTTTCTGATAAAAGGTTTCGATGTAATTGCTGAGTTTAGCCGACCTTGGGAGCGGAATGCTGGGGTGGCAATGTGTAAGTGGAGATGGTGGTGTTTAAGTTACCATTGAAGGTTGAGTTTTTTTGTTGGTTTGCAAGAATGGGGAGGAGGAAAAGGCGCCTGACGAGGGGATGGGATATTGGCACTTGAGTGGGTGGTGGCTGAGTGCTGGTGGGGGATCGGAGGGGGAGGGGGAGATGGATAGGGTGGCCGACAGACTGCCGGAGGCTGGGTTTGAGTTTGTTTGTTTTTTTTATTTATATATGATTAATTTTAATTTCATTATTTTACTTAATTTTTGACATTAAACCAATTTTTATTTTACCTATTCATCAGGTTTTCGGTCACTTGGGACTGCTAGAAGAAAATTGAAGTTAAAGTTCGGGTTATTAAAAAATAATCAAAAGTTGGGATTTTTTTCGGTGAATGAAGAAAAGTTCAGATTATTGTGAGCAATTTTTCCAATTAAAAATCCTTTTAAATCTAGGGTTTTGATTTTAGGGATTTCGATTTTAGGGTTTTAGGGTGGTGGTTTAAGGGGGGAAAGAGGGAGGAGATGGGCGAAACCCCTTCGCCGGCAGCCCTTACCTCTTCCCATATCGCAGCCGCCCACCTTAGTCGTAAATCACCACCCCTAAAATTAAAAACCCCTAAAATCGAAATCTGGGTTTTCGATTTTGGGGGTTCACGGTTTTGGGGTGGTGGTTCATGGCTAAGGTGGGCATCCACCCTCGACTGTATACACCACCTTAAATCGACCCATCCTCTTCCCCCACGCCTCAAACCCTAAATCCCCACCACAAAAGCACCATTTAAGATTTCGTTAATGGTGGTTTTGAATAAAAAGTTAGGTTCGTGCCATGGAGAGAGAAAGAACGAGGTTCGAAAGTCAAGGATTATTGGTGGGGATTATAAATTTAATAAAAAATTAAGATCTGAAAAGGTGATAATTGATAAAAATTATAAAATATTGAAAATTGTAGAAAAAAATTGATCATTAAACATTGAAATAGAAAAAACAAAAAATTATACAGATTTTTATTGAAAACCTACACAAATTGTAAAAGCAAAATTTGTTTAAAAAAATAGAATTACAAAAATTGTAAAAGCAAATAATGTGTAGATAAAAAAAAATACCTTTGAATGCTCCACTAAATTCAATAACATCATACTTTTTACATTTCTCAGTGGTGAATTACAAAAATTCTTATTATCTTTGATAAACCTAAGTTTTTTATTACCAAAGATATACTTATTTTAATTTAAATTCATTAACCATAGTTAGTTTTAATATTTTTTAAAAAAATTAAATTATTTTTATAAAATAAAAAAAAAAAACCCAACCCCACCCACCAGTGCCCCAGCCAACCCCAACCCCTTTCCCTTCGCCAGCGCCACCTCACTTCATTGCCGACTTGCCGGCACCCAAACCCCTTAACGCTGGCGACCATCCCACACCTCTCCACTTCCTCGAAAACCCTGAAACACTTCCATCCTTAACCCCGAAGATCGCCAGCCGCTCATCCCCCACCCCCGAAAACCACTAGCCGCTCACCCTCACCCCCTAAAACCACCAACCTCTTATCCCTCACCTCTGAAAACCACTAGCCACTCATCCCCCACCCCCGAAATTCGTCAGCCTCTTATCCCCCATCCTTGAAATCCGCAACCACACCTGTAACTCCTCTCCCGTCGGACTCCCCTTCCCCGATTCCCCAAGTCCCGATTTCCACCGTTAACCCTAACCCTAAAAAAATCCCCAATTTTTCTCTTGCTAATCTCAATTGTTTGTTTTGTCGACGGAAAAGAAATCACTCATCAAATCTCAACGAAGAGAGATAAGGACGAATTGGAAGCGAATTGATCGAAAAAGACGTCGACGATTGATGGTGAAGATCGAAATTGAGGACGAGGAAGGTGTTTGGTTGATTAATGTTGTTGCATAGTAGCGAATTTGGTTGTTGTCGATACATGGACAGGAGGGGAGGCCGGCACGCTGGCGAGAGAGGGGTCGGCGCCGGTGTGGGTGGGGGCGAAGAGTGGTGGCGGATTGGTTGGGGAAGAGGTGATTTTTTTTTTATAAAAAATAATTTTTATTAAGTAAATAATAATAACAAAATAAATAAATAAACTTACTATAGTTAAATATTTAATTACAGTTTATCATTAATGTCATGGTTAGCTTAATATAAAATTTTAGGTTTATCAAAGATAATAAGAATTTTAGTAATTCACCACTGAGGAAAGTTAAAAGTATGGTGTTACCAAAGAGAATTTCCATAAAATTTTTAATTAGTTGATATAAATTATAGACTTCGGGTGAAAGAGAGGACGGGTAAACTCAGTGAAAGAGAGGGAAGGTAAAATATTATCAATTTTTATGTAAATGGAAATTTATATAATGAAATGTAGTAAAACCCAAAAGATACATATGAAAATTGATATTTTAAAAGGATTGTAATCGTTTAGGATAAAGGTTTTTTTTTTAATAAAAAAATAAAAAAGAGAGAGAAGAGGACGTGTGTCTTTTAAACTTCTTGTTTTAAAATAGAAGTATAGATAGATACTCCCTCCGTGTTTTAATAAGTGTTAAACTTACCAAAATCGGCCGTGTTTTAATAAGTGTTACACTTTGTAGGGAATAGTTTCAAGCCTTTAAAATCCCACTAGCTTGAACCCCACTTTGATCATACACTAAAGTACGGTGGCGTCCAAAAGGGAAGAAGATAGAGCAAAAGAGTCGCCAACAAGTTTTTTAGGAACTTCTAAACCGTTCACGAGGTGAAGGTTACACCCCTTAATGATCCAAGAGATCGTCAACTCCATAAGGTCATGAACCAAATAAGGGTTCGGGGATGATGGTACAAATCCAACCTAAAAAAGATTGAACCTGCCCTAATAATAGGCCTCTACTTTATTCTGCTCGTATTCATGTGCGCTTTCCCATTAACATGCAATCAATAGGATTAACCCTAAACTTGTTTAATCTATGTTGGTTGAATATAATGCACAAATAAACTATTATTGGCGATCACTTGAATTTATAATCACAATTAACCCTAACAAGATTATTAATTATCTTATTAAGCGTGATTGCAAATACAAATTCCCTTTAAACATGCAATAAAGGTGATCAAGCAATAACAATATAAAATATGATACATATCAAGCAACATAATAAATAATCAACATCATTAACAATAATAATATCAATCATAATTAATAATAATCATAATCATCATAATAATAATCATAATCAAAATAATAATTAATTATAACAATTATAATCATAATCATGTTCATGTTAATATTAAAGCATAATAAAAATAGCAAGATCCTAGGCATGATACTAACAAGATTAATAACAAACTCTAGCATGTCACTAAACAATAAAAATCAAATCTTTAGCCCTAACATGATACTAACATGAATAAATATTAGGAAAAGAATAAAAGGCATCATACTTTTAATTATACTTAATATTAAAGTTACCCTAGACATGATATTAGGAATTTATTGTTGTCACCCTAAACATCAAATTAAGGAAAACATCCTAACAAGATACTAGGAATCAAAATAACAATCTAAGCATGATTTCTACATCATAATATCAATTAAACCATTAAAGTACTTACTTGGATGCCTCGTACCTCTTTCTAATAACAAAATATACACGTTAGTAACTTCAAGGAAAATAATAAACAAACAATTAAATTAAACAATTGAAATAGAGATTTGAGACCAAACCCTTAGAAATAAAACCTTTCACGTCTAGGGCGAAGGCAACTTCGAATATGGCTAAGTGTTCTAGATCTTGTGAATGCGGAATTATTTATTAAAAAGCAAGAAAGAATATTTATTCTAAAAAATTAATGTTATTGAAAGTTGATGAATGAATGAGATGAATGAATTGCGAATGAAAAGAATTAGTTGAATGGTAATTGATGAATGTTGATGATAATTAGTAATTGATGAATGATTTGTGAATAAAGAGAGTTGATGATTCTTGATGAATGAAAACGGAGTTTTTGATACGATATTTATAGAGAAAATCATCCAAAAAAGATAATTTAACAAAACAGAGTCTGAAGATCGAAAAACAACATTGGCGCCAGCCTTGGCTAGTTGGCGCCAGCACCAGTGGCTAGCGCCTGGCGCCAATCCTGGTTCCAGGCGCCAAGGCCTGGGGTTGGACGCAAAACTGATTTTCAACGCGTTTTCGAAAATCTGATAAATTTCCCGTACTTGAAGATAAAATAATATAATTCCATCGAAAATGCTATTTTATCTTGATTAAAACTCTGAAGAGTCCTGATTGAATTATGAATGATAAAGAACCTTCTAGAATGTTCTAGAAGACTAAAACCATTCCTAATTGCATTAGGAATGATAAATTATATTAGGCCCTCCCCTAGATCATTAGGCCGTACATAAAGCTCAAACCGGGCCCAGTTTAGTAAATTAGCCATAACTTCCTCAATATTCATCAGAATTAGGTTTATAATATATCGTTGTAAAGGTCTTTGCAAGACCCATCCAACTACACCACTGTTGGACCCATATCATGGACCATCCAAACTGGATTGGCTGTTTTCTTAAAATAAAGTTTTCAAAAACAGGGAGAAGAGAAAAGAAATAAAACTTTTCGCAACACTAGACCTTTCCACACTTCGTTTCATTCGATTATGATTCGACGTGAAAGGCACTAATCACCGGGTTTGGTTTTGGGGAGACACAAATGGGTGTCTACAGAAGCCCTTACTTTGACTGAGTTTGGAGAAACGCAAGTTTCGAAAACGAAAGCCAAAGTAGCGATAGGGCCGGAGATTGATTCAGAACGTTCTGCGATCCTAAATCAATCTTATAACGCCGATACCTGCAAAACTAGCGTTAGTTAAACATATAAAAGAGTTAAGAAACGCGTATCTTGCACCGTCGAGCACACGTCTCTGAAATTAACCGATTTGTTGCAGCTGCTGTTGTTTTAATGACCTCCTACAAGCTAGAGAATGTCATCCCGCTTGAAAACCGCTACGCCCGTAACCGCTTCCAAATTAGAAAATTGCTTCGCTTGAAACTATCCTCCCCGCTGTGATAACATTCCACATCCAAGGGAACATCATCGAAAATTATTTCTCTTGAAATAATTCTCATCCGCATTGATAATATTCCACGTCCAAGGGAATACTATCGAAAATTATTTCTATTGAAATAATTCTCATCCGCATTATGATCATCTTCCATGCCTAAGGGACTATGATCGAAGACAACTTCGCCAAAAATTACCTTCAGTTGTTCATGACAACTTTCCGCAAGCTAGGGAATGATGTCGAAGACATCTCCTCTTGAAGTCATCCTCATTTGATGCGATAATTTCCCAAAGGAAATTACCGAAGATCCACGCCTGTCGATCTTTAAAAGTTCGCCTGAACTTTGCCTTTGCTATGCCTGTACGTCGGCGCTCTTTCGCTTCGAACATGTATGTCGGTGCCCTATGCTCTTGAACCTATATGTCGGTGCCTTTTGCTAATGAGCCAATGCTTAGGCGCTTTAAGCTAAGTGAGACGATCTTTTTATCAGGTCGATCACTTTACGTAATTAAGCCGATTACTTAATCATGTCAATTTTCTTAGAGGGGCTAACTGGCATACCAAGGAACCCAAAAATATGTTGCATAAGGCTAGCACAACCCCAACAAGTGGCTGGCTGCTTTGGCGTCGCTGAAAATCCACCAGCGCCAGCCTATTGGCATTAGTGTCAGGCGCTGGCATTGGCGTCAGGCGCCAAGCATAGAAAGTGACGCCAATGCCTAGGGACTGGCGCCAGCACGGGATTCTCTTTAAATTCCCGTTTTCGTTCATTTCTTGTTCTGTTCGTCGCGAAACTGTTCGAGAGAAGTCCGAAAACTTTAATTGCTCATTGCTTGCTCATTTTTCAACCGAATTCGCTCAAATTTGTTGCAAATCAAATCTCTTTTCATCTATATTCCCGATCTACGTAAGTTTTCCTCAAACTCACACCGGTTTTTATGAATTCTTGGCATGTTTATTCACAAATTTCATGAAAATTCGAAATTTATATTGCTCAGTTTGCTTTGTTTATCAAGTTTTATGCCATGAAATTGCTTGTTTATGTTTGTATATTGCCTTGGGAGTAATTTGAGACATGTTTGACTCAATTTGGTGAAGAAATGAGCAATCTGCCATTGTTGGACCTCTTAAGGTCGTGCAGAACAATGTGGCTTGTTCTTGATGTTTTTGCTAGCAATTCTTGTCCAATTTGTCACAATAATCACTATAGCGTTGCAAGAAATTGTTTAATTGCTTGAAAAAATGTTGTCATGCTCAATTTGAATTTGTGCTCTGTTTTAGTACTATGTACTCTGTATTTTGCGAACTTAATATCATGCGGCTAGGCGAACCTTAGATACTATAGAACCTTAATTTATGATGATTCTGCACAATGTAGAATGGCTAGACAACGAGGCTCAGGATCACGGTCCCGAAACACTAGACGGGAGCATGAGCCCGTGGAGGACGACACCACGCCGTCCATTTCACTTGGTCGGTTCCCGGAGTGGGACGAGCAGACTTTGTTCTTTGCCCCTGTCCACCACATTTCTGAGAGGGTGAGACGGGAAACCGAGCCTAGGAGGACATGGCAACATGGCTCTGTCTGTGATGGTCTAGGCGATTTGTACAGGATGCACATCGCTAGAGACCGAGAGACGAGGCTCCTATGGGAGTCCTGCGGGCTAGTTGCTCTGTTCGAGACCTCCGAGGCTATAGTCACCTCTAGCGGGGGTCACCACGTAGTACGCGCTTTGGTGGAGTTCTTCTGGGACACCACCAACACCTTTCATTTTCCATGGGGCGAGATGACGGTCACCCCTACAGACTTCAGTCTCATCACAGGACTGGAGTTTACTTCTGTGCCGCTGCCGTTTGACGGCGGGATCGACGTCTTTTCTCCAGAGGTCGAGGGGTTGTTCGGGCCCGACCTGAGGTCGAGACGACCCAGTTCAGTGCTAGAGGGATTCGCCGCTCGACACTGGCAGCGGCTCTTGATGATGATGCGACCACCCGAGAGTAGCGGGTGCGCACCTTCGTGCTGATGTTGTTGTCAGGGACATTATCCCCTGACAGGGGTAGTAGGGCATTGCTTTACTACCTCCCTGCTGTCCATGATCTTTAGCGGATTGGGACTTATGACTAGGCCAGCTTGGCCTACACTGATTTTGTTCGCGCGCTGAGGGACTCGTGTCGTCACCGGTCCTTTAGGACGAACGTTTTGTCTGCTTTCTGGAAGGTCGTAGAGGTAAACATTATTCACTATAAAGTTTAGCCCTACATGTTAGTTAGCATTTACTCATGCTTTTAACTTCTTGTAGATTTGGTTCTACGAGTACTTTCCTTCCGTTGCGCCGGCGAGACCATCGCCGAGGGGATATCCGGTGAGCGCCTCTTGGGGCGGCCACCATGTGGACATGTCTACTGCACGTGTCCGGAGCCGGATCGTCTCGGTACGCTTTTAGTGTTTATTTTGCTCTTCTGCGATGTTATAGACATATTCTTGCCTAATTGGTGCTTTTTATAGGGACCTGGGGTAGTATACCGACCATGGGGCGGTTGGACAGTCCCTGGATTAGCCGCATAGTACTCTGCTGAGCGCCGTTATTTTCTGGGGACCTATGGAGCGGTTGTGTATTTAGGAGAGAGAGTTGCTAGACAGCACTCTTCTGATGTTTTCGTTGTTCCTGCTCCTCCGCCACGTCACATGTTCGACAAGAGAGAGTTGTCGAGTATGGCTGAGGGATCTGGTTCCCTCTGGCGGTCCCATGTGATCCTTGGGCGGTGTTACGCTGAGGAGCTACTTCCTTTGTTAGCTCCAGCCCCTGTACCGGCCGAGGATGTGAGGGTAAGATCCTTAGCTTTTTATCTTTCACTTAGTAGCCCCTAAGTAATACCTTGCTGATTTCTTTCTATTTTTTTATCAGGATGGTCCCACTGAGTTTGTGCCACCACGTATGTCCATTCACTACCATGGGACCTACGGGCCGATCGAGGAGATGATTTCTCCGGCTCCTGAGGGCGAGCGCTTCGTGGAGCGGTCGATTCCTCGTCACCAGACTAGTGTAAGCCTAGTTTTAATTCAGAATCTTGTATTCAGTTATCATGTATTTTCACTAACTTATTTTCTTGACAGTTCCCACGCGAGGTGGTTTTGGCTATGGCACGATGCATAGATGCCTTCCGGAGCCAGCTCGTCCGGATGAGGAACGCGGCTACCTGTCGTCGAGACGACGCTGTCCGAGAGGTAACTTTTCTTCACTTATTATTTCTGCATTATGGCTTCAGTTTTACCTTGTTTCTAATTTAATTCTTTTTGCAGGGTCAGCCGATCGCTTCTCACACCCGTACGAGGCCTGAGGGGCGGAGAGATCCGGCGAGGTCTAGCTCGAGACGTCGTCGTACTTCGTCAGGAGGTAGAGGTGGTCGTTCCGAGGCTGCTCGGGCCGACGTTGCTAAGGGTTCAGGATCTTCTTCTGAGGGTGCTCCTGCTGCACTGGTAGGAGAGGCTACCTCGGCTTTTAGAGGTGGTGGGATGTACAAGGTTGGCTCGTCATCGCAGCAGCCTCCGCGGTTTCAGCCTCAGGTTGACCTTGGCTGGAGCGGTCCTGTCTTGAGTTTTCCTCCTCCTACGGAGACTGGAGCTGGTGCTGAGGCCGGAGCTGGTGGAGAGGTGACTCCTCGGACGGCGCAGTTTTATGGCATGATGGGCCTACGTCCTCCGGCGCCGTAGTTTGTTTCTGTATATGTATTTTATTTTGAATAAACACCCTAAAAGTGACATAAAAGTCACTTATCAAACTCCCCCAAGCTTACCTTTTGCTCGTCCTCGAGCAAATTAACATGAAACACGGGAGAAGGAGAATGATTTATTCAAGCAAAGCTAGAACACTAAAGGAGACAAGAATGTACACTAACTCACTTTCGTAGGAATCACGGTCACTTTTAGCAACTGATGACAAGCCCTTTAAACCCCTAGATTGCCCTAGAGGACGAGTGTGCTCTAGTGAGGGTGTCCTAAGAGTTTAACCCACAACTCTAAACAAAACCAAGGCAAAACAAAAAGAAAAAGAAAAGCAAAAACAAAAAGCAAGCACAACCACGACCAACATGACATGACAAGGCTTAAGAAAACCAAACAAGCTTTTAGATAGAAAATACTCCATTCGGACTCAAAACATAGAGACATGCACCAAAGAATGCTCACCTTTCTTAATTAAATGAGGGAATACACGTTCCGAGATGCTCATGGTTGAAAGAGACAAACCTAAGCAAAGCATAGAGAACTAATGATTCACTCTCCGCCCTAGCCCCATCCAAGACGGTCCACGTTCTCTCCACTAGCTTCAAATCATCCCTTAGTTAGCTCCTCATGATTCCTCGAGGGAACCGGAAAAAGAAATTTTTATGTGGAATCATAAGGTCATCCCGACATCTCAACTATGCATACTCTCTCCATAGGGTTGAAATCTATCTCCCTCCGCCGGTCATTGACCTCACCCCTCTAAAGTCAAAGGGTCTTTACTAGGGTTGTAACGTAAGGCTAGGGGTCAAGGCGGGGCAAAAATTTGAAAATTTTGGTGATATTTCCTAAGTGAAGCAAAAGGGTGATCAAACCTCAAAAACAAACTCAAGAAATCACCAAACATCAAACAAAAATACCAATAATGCCATCTCCCCCAAGCTTATTCGACACCGACACTCAATAAAAACAAAAACGAAGTAACGCTCCCCCCAAGCTTGGACAAAGCATTGTCCTCAATGCTTAAACTAGGGAAGAAAACGAAACCAAACTAATTTTAAATTTTTTTTTTATATATTTTATTTGTTGTCCTTGCCTTTTTTAACTTTAGACGGATTTTTCTTAACATTTGCTTTATTTCACACAATATATACAATTTACTTTTCTTGCTTGGTACAAAAAGCATAATACTTTCTCAATTTATTACAACACAAAACAAACTCTTAAACCGAAATGCTTCACAAACTAAGGGTTAGGGAAACGAAAGGTCATAAGGTTTGTAATGTGGATCATAATCAAGAAAGGGAATAGGCTCAAAGGGTTGGCAAGAGGAGCAAATGCAAAATAAGAACAAAATAAGTAACAAAAAAAAAAAAAAAAAGATAAAGAAAAAAGAGAAAAATGGTGCCCTTTTCCTCCCCTAGAGTTGCATGGTCACGATCTTGGGAGCTAGAGAACAACACAAGGATTAAGTTATGCATGGTTAAGGATCCTAAATGCCGCTCACAAGAATGATGAAGGCTAGAACAAATGACGCTCACACGGGATAAGAAATAAGCAAATACCAACCAAGGGAATCCTATTCACCATAGAGAGCAACACCATCTTACCACTTTCCCGTGAACTAGGGGTTCAAACGTCCTTAAAAGTTCTAAACCGGGCTACCTTAGCTTACAATGTGTCTAATTCAACCCTAAGCACTCTCAAACCGTGTAAACCCTCATCAACTAGGAAGATAAGCATTCAAAGACACATTATCATGAAAGGCACAAAAATCCAAATGAATGAGCAATTCTAAATCAAAATCATTGCAACTTGTCATAGTCATGTTTGTCACACAAAAGGGAAAAAAAACAACACAAAAACAAGAGGAAGAAATAAAAAGGTTCACAAATGAGGCATGTAATTCAAGTAAATCCCAATCGTCATACAAATGACCGTTGATAACAACATCAACGATCCCAGGTTCCTTAGAACCAATGCAAACAACCTCGAACCATTCAACTTCTTCCTAAACTAACCTTAAACTAAGCACTCAAAGAAAAATTAAAAGAGTGAAAACAAGAAAGGTCTCACCGAGAGGTTGGCTTAAAAGAATAATAGAGCATAAAATCTAGTTCACCAAATGTCACTCCGCTCCAAGCTTCCAAAATGCAACCTACAAGGCAAGACAAGACATAAAAGAAAACATTAAAAGAAAACAAAGAAAGAAAACAAAAAAGAAAAAGAAAGGAGGGGGAGAAAAAGGGGTAGAAATCCTCCGGGTTGCCTCCCGGGAAGCGCTTGTTTATGGTCTCTAGCTTGACCCTTCACCTCCTTCAAGGTGGAATAAAGAACATCACCCTCATCAACTTGAGGATTGAATCATAGATGCCCCCAAGCTTGAGAACTAGCATTCCTTGAGGTCTCAAATCACCACAAGGGAAAGGAGGGAATAAATCAAGAGCCAATGGTGGCTCATCTTTTCTTTTTCTCTTCTTCTTGTCGTTTCTTCTAAAAGGGCGATGAAGCTTGGAATCCTCGATATTAGGAAGGGAAACCTCACCTTCCTCAAGAGAGCCTTCAAACCAAGTAGGAACTTCAAGAAAGTCATCATACCTCATTGTCACCTTACCATCACATGGAGGTAAGCTCTCATTATCCATCACACCATCGACCACATCAACTCTACATACGCTCACCGCCATAGGGATCTTCAAAACAACATTCTCAACTAGCCTACAAGGGAAGGGAACCGGGCCTTCAAACTTGTTTGGTTCACTAAAATTTAATGGCTCCTCATTTTGTTCTTGGACCTTCTTCTCAACCACATCCTCCACAACCTTGTCTTCCTTACTTTCATCCTCCTTGCAAGTTTCGAGATGATAAGCATATGAAGGGTTAGTAGATGATTGTAAGGGGAGTTTTGCGGTTAAATGGAGACAAGAAATGTTGGCTAGTTGGGAGTCAACAACTTCATTGTGAGATTTGATCTCTTGGAATTGTTGAGTGAGAATTTGACGTTGTTGAAGAATTTGGGTTTGTGTGTGGTCGGGTGGGGATTTTTCTTCATACGCTTGAGGATTTTGGTCATGATGTTGACCTTGAAAGTTCCCCATTTGGATGGAAGGGTAAGAAAAATTTTCGGTTAGAGGATTGAAAAGAGGTTCATCTTGGAGGTAGGAGTTTTCTTGTTTTGGAGGTTGTTGAAGTTGTTGAGAATGAGCTTGGGTTACAAACTCTCCTTCCCTCAAAGTCAAAGCCTCACCTTGCTTGGGATTGAACTCTCTACAATACGATGCATCATGATCCGTCCCACCACAACAAGCACATGAGAAATCAATGATTTGTGACAGTTTTGAACCCTAACCTACAATTGAGTTCAACTTTGAAAGACCTTCATTCAAGAGTTCAACTATGTGCTTAAGTTGACCGACTTTCTCCAACTCATAAAGATCACCTTGCTTTCCTTGGGACCTTCTTTGACCTCCCCAAGAATAGCTAGTAGCCACCTCTTCAATTATAGCTTCAACTTGGCTTTAAGGGATCTTAATCAATTGGCCACCGGCACCCGCATCTAGATTGGTTCTTGAAATTGGCTCTAAGCCATCATAAAAGAATCTCATGAGCAAATTATGGTTGAATCCATGGTTAGGACATGCTCTAATCATATCCTTAAACCTTTACCATGCCTCCCCAAGAGTTTCATCCGGTTCTTGCTCAAAAGAAGCTATCTTCCTCCTCATTTTTGCGGTTTGCTCATCGGAAATGAACCTCTTGAGAAAGGCCTTCGCAACATCTTTCCATGTGGTGAGAGAGTTGGGCTTCAAAAGCTTGAGCCATTTCTTTGCTCTTCCGGTGAGAGATTGCCGAAAGAGATGCATACGAATATAATCTTGGCTCACTTCATTTGTTTGCATCATTGCACACAACTCAAGAAATCGGTCCAAATGCTCAATGGGGTCTTCACTTGCACTTCCGGAAAATTTCTCAACTTGTACCATCCTAGCATAATGTGGATGTATTGTGAAATTAGACTCGGTG
This sequence comes from Chenopodium album, assembly GCF_948465745.1. Lineage (NCBI taxonomy): Eukaryota > Viridiplantae > Streptophyta > Magnoliopsida > Caryophyllales > Amaranthaceae > Chenopodium > Chenopodium album. The sequence goes on along the minus strand of NC_137836.1, from coordinate 66,173,522 downwards.
GTTGGGAGAAGTATACCACTCGTGAGCTCATAGACTTCCGGATTTCCAAACTCCCTAAAAAGAAGGTCATCCTCTTGTCTTGCCATATCTCTCTTTGAATACAACAAAGCTAAGCACACGATTAGCAATGACAAGTAGGATTAAAAAAAAGGCAAAATAATAAAAAGAAATCAAATAAAATGACTCTAACAATAGCAAAAATAAATGCTAAACAATCCGCTTCCCCGGCAACGGCGCCAAAATTTGATCGGGATTAGATAGTGTCGTTAGTCTACCAACCCTAATCAAATTAACAATTTATAAAACCTAAACTACCCTAATACGAGTATAGGGGTAAGTAAAGGGTCGAACCCAAAAGGAAGCATGCGAGCTAAACACTAAATTCGCTAAGCAAAAGTCAATGAAAGGATAATTTTGTTGAAATTTTTTTTCTTGGACAAAAAGCACTAAACTACGAATAAGCAAAGATAAAGACGAATAAAATCAAGAAAGAACAACGCTAGGGATACGGGGGTGTCAAACATGATTAGAAAAAAGGGGAATAATCATAGTTATCATGAAGAACATGCCAAAGAACACAAGATCCTACCTAAACAATTCATTCTCATGCAATAATCTAGGCAAATCAATGAAAGAGGTCTATGCTAATTAGGATCATTCTCATGCATCCCATTAGGCACAAGCTAACCAAAGAATAAAGGGGCACAATACATGGAACTCCATTTTTAACAACTCATTCTCATGCAATCATTAAAATAGAGGTGATCTAAATCTAGTTCAAATCATTTTCATGCATTTAAACTAGAAGGCAATCAAATAAAGTGCTACAATAATCTCAAGTCAATAAAAATCATATCTTTCATCAATTTAAGGCATGTAATCAATCCACTATCATCATTCATCCAACATTCAACACATATTTTCCACCCCCTTCCCCTAGCTAAAAGATTAGCCTAGAGAAAGGAGATTAAACATAATAGCAAAACCAAAAATATATTCAAGAAACACAAAACAAAACATGATTAAAAACAATGAAAACAATAATAACTAGATGAACTAAAAAGACTAACAAAAATAAGCAACAATAAAGCAAATAAATAAAGCTAAAGGAAAGGATTAGAGATTACTAGAGAGAGGATTAATGAAAGATGAAAACTTGAAGGAATTGCTTGATTGGAAATTAAACTTGACCAAAATTGATTACTTGGAAGAAAATTGAGCAATAATCTACTTTATCTCTCTAAAAACTATCTAATCTAACCCTAAGAGAGAGGAGCTCTCCTAAACTAACTAAGAAAATAGCATCATGGCCTCCTCTCTAATTACCCCAAAAATGGGTATTTATACAAAGCTCATAAAACTAAGAAAAATAAAAGAAATAAAAGAATGAGAAAATTAAGGAAAAACAAAAGAAAAATAAAATAGAAAGGAATTAAGAAAAGGAAAAGGAAAATATAAAAAGAATTAAGAAAATAAAATAAAATAAAAGAAAAAGAAATTAAAATAAACCCACAAATCCCCCAAATTCCCTCAGCAACGATTTCCCCTTCTCTTCTTCCTTAAATTCCCTACTCTTGATTTCATCATCAACATCACCACGCATCCCCTCATCTTCATCGTTCATCATCATCATCTTCATCAAGCATCATTAAAACACGGCCGTTGGATTTCATTAAAATCACGTGCAAAGCTCGTGATGTGGTTCAAATTGAACCCCGATCTACGCGCCCGCGAAGACACCGCGCAGAGGTCGCGCAGACTTACTGCCTCGACTCTGTTTAGGACTCCAATTTGTGCGCCTTCTGACAGGGCTGCGCGGCCGCGAGTAGCTGGGTAGCTCCTTGCTGTGAATTTGTGCGGTGTCGGTGTGATTGGAGATGCGAATTGGTGGTGACTGCTGTAATTGGAGTTGAATTTGAGGTAAGGTGGTGTGTTGGGAGGCGTAGCAGGCGCTGCTGGTTGTTGTAAATTGTTCTTGCTGTTGGTGTTGGTTGTTGATGGTGGTTTAGGGCGGTGGATTCCGCTGCGAATTGTTGCAGTTTGGTGATGTTGGGTGGTTTCGGTGCGGCTGCTGCTTGGTGTTGATTGCGGTGGATGCGGGGTTGCTCCTGGGTTGCGTTGTTGGTATTGTTTTTGGGGTTGCTTGCGTGAAGAGCAGGGGAGTGGTGGAGGTTGGTGTTTGATGGCTGGAAGTGAGGTGCTGTTGTTGGTTGCTAGGTGAAGTGCGCGTGTGGTGGCTGGTGCTGCGTGGTGTGTGGTGGTAAGTGGTGGTGCTGCGTGTTGTTGTTGTTGGGCTATTTTGCGTGAGGGAGAGCAGGGAGCAGGGGAGATGGGTGCGTGACTGGTGTGGTGGAGGTTAAGAAGTGGGGTGGTGATGTCTAAGCTGGCAGCAACAGGGCAGCAGTTTGCTTGGGAGCTTGTGCCTCGAACCCCAGACTTTAAACTCGAACAAGACTTTAAAACCCGAAACACCAAACTCGACCTACAACAAAAACACGAGGGTGAATTGGAAGATAAAATAAAATAAAAAAAATAAAATAAACTTAAAAATAAAATCAAAAGAAAATAAATAAAATAAAGTAAAACAAATATGAAAATAAAATAAAATAAAATAAGAAAATAAAAGAAACTAGGAACTTATTAAATAACAAGAACTAAAAACTAAAAATAAAAACAAAGAAAATAAGATAAATTAAATAAATTAAGAAAATAAGCTAAAAACTATTAAAAACTACTTAAATACTCGAAATCAAGATAAAAGACGAGAATAAGTAAATAAAGAAATAAAGGACAAAAAGGGTTAAATTATTGGAAAAATAAGCCAAAAAACGACTCAATAAACACCCTAAAAGTGACATAAAAGTCACTTATCAGTGGGATGTACGAGGTTGGCTCGTCATCGCAGCAGCCTCCGCGGTTTCAGCCTCAGGTTGACCTTGGCTGGAGCAGTCCTGTCTTGAGTTTTCCTCCTCCTACAGAGACTGGAGCTGGTGCTGAGGCCGGAGCTGGTGGAGAGGTGACTCCTCGGACGGCGCAGTTTTATGGCATGATGGGCCTACGTCCTCCGGCGCCGTAGTTCGTTTCTGTATATGTATTTTATTTTGACTTTTTATAGAATTTTGTCTTTGACTCATTATTTAGACACTTTGTATTTTTTATGTTATTGTAACTTCATTTAACTGTTTATTATTATATTAGTGTATGTTAGTGTGTGCAAAAGGAGTGTGATAACAATTTTGCGCAAAAATTCCGTCATTTTTATTATTGATGGAGGGTATTATCCGACTCTCTCCCCCAAAAAGAAAAATAAAAAGGAAAAATAAAACGGAGAAAAAGCTGGTTTTTTGAAAATTAATATAAAATCCAAAAAAGAAATAAAATTAACTAAAAATAATTGCTATATTTAATTAATTAATTAAGAAAAGGATAGAAAAAAAATATTTAGAAAAAATTAAAACGGGGCCATAAAGTCATTAACCGACTCAAGTTTAATATCAAAACGCAACTGAGCACGCGCAGCCTCCCTGCTGACTTGGCGCCAGCCTGTGGCGAGTGGCGCCAGGCGCTACACTTAGCGTGTGGCGCCAAGCACTTATGGGTGGCGCCAATGTCGGGGGTGTGACGCCAATTGACGCTGACTCCGTATTTCAGTCAGATTGAAATTTCTCGCAATTTGAACATAAATAGCCCCCTGCTCAGCCGATTCTTCTCATAATTCCAGCGAAAAAATTATTCTCCTCCTTAGAGAAAAATAATAACCATGTCTTTAGCCACTAAAACCTTCACCCAATATTCTCATGAATGGTGTCGATCTCTTAATGCTAGAGAAAGAAAAGAATTGGATTTATTTCACTTGGGGGGAATTTATGGCATCAAAGGGGTAGATTTAGACATAGACTTCATACATACCGCTTTAGAATTTTGGAACATTGATACACATTGTTTTAGAATAGGGTATGATGAAATTAGCCCTTTGCCAGAGGAATTTGGTGCTATTTTAGGCTTCCCTGCAATAGACCTGGTAGAAATCCCTAGAGTAGATGCATATTACTATAAGGATTTTGAGCGCTTCTTTAATTTGAAGGAAAGGGATTTATCAAAGATAGTAGATGGCAATGTAGTGAACTTGAAAGAATTCGTACGCTACTATTTTGATAAACCTCTTTCTGAATCTTTTCACATATATAGAAGAAGGGCGTTCTTATTCTGCATGCTTAATCAATATTGTCTTAGTAGTGGTAAAAGTAACGAGGGTCAATCAATTATAACCACTGTGCTAGAACAAATTGAATCAGGGAGAAATCCAATGCCATTGATAGTTGGAGAGACTATGATTAGTCTAGATGAATTGAAAAGGGACCCAAAAGCACCTCTTTGCGGCTCTCCAATTTTATTACAGGTAGAAAAATAATATTTTTAATTACAGAAATCAAAAAATATATTTTTGTATTGTAATATTTATTTATTTGCATTGCAATTTTTTTACAAATGTGGCTAATGGAGAGGCTAGGATTAATTAGCCCTTCGGACGACATTGAAAATTATACTCTCACTTGCTTCGTGAGAAGGAAGAAGCGCATCCCTAAAATTGGGCGCCATGGGTGGAAAAAAGTCTTTGAATCACGTGATTTTGCTATCAAGTGGGTCATCCCATGGTGGAAAATAAAAAGGATGGTTGGTGTTAACAAGCAACCTTTCTGCCGTCTCCCAAGCTTGTCTCGTGTAACATATTATTATCCCTGCAGGGTAAAAAGACAATATGGCTTGCTTCAAAATATTCCTTCCGGGGATCTTCGTCCTCCCTATGAGTACCCCGTATCTCAAGAAGTAGATAAATTTGACACTTACTGGAGCGCTAGACCTTTATGGGAAGTGGTTACCCAAAAGGTTCCCCCTTCTTTACCTAATGATGTAAAGAAGTAGTTGTTGAAGAAGTCTTCAATTGATCAGGGTAGAACCGATGTGAAGAATCGTCTAGGTGACAGGGTGACACCAGCTAAAGAACGCTTAGGTGCAAGAATTGAATTCAAAACACCTACAATGCCTAGGAAGAAGAATACTACTAAGGGGAAAAGGAAAGCTACCACCACATACAAAAAGGTTTGGGTGGAAAAGAAGCATGAGGTGCTAGCTGAAAGGGAAACAATCTATTCCAAAATTGAATGTAGGTCCTCTAAAGGATGCCTACTAGCTAAAGTAATGGATGAAGAGGAGGAAACAGAAAAGAATTGGAAAAGAGCTAAAAAGGAGAAGAAAGATTAAAACATTGCTTAGCTTTAGATTTATTAGATTGTTAATTTTTATTTAAAGTTAATTTATTTCAGCCTTATTTAAATTCAATTAACAATGTAATTTTATTTTATTAATGAAATTTCAGCTTTGAATTAAATTGTTACTTTAAATTTGTATTATTAAAGCAATGAAAATCGAAAAAAATTAATTTTCCAGAAATTTTTCGAGTACAGAAGTCGAAAATTTTCCGAAAAACACCGAAATTCGCCCAGATTTTATTGCTGAGTTGGCGCCAGTGATTGAAGTTTGGCGCCAGCTATTAAGGTCTGGCGCCAGGTGCCAATACCGTCGTCTGGCGCTAATGGCTTTTTGCTGGCGCCAGACTCTGTTTTGCGACGCCAATAGTTTTCCGACTTTTTGTTGACTTCTAGTTGATTCTGGAACGCGGAGATGTCAAAAAATAAAGTGGCCGCACCCGTAAAGGGTTGCCTACGTATCCTTTCCTAAGGAATCAGGCCGAACGTAGCTCTCTTGAGTGTCCTACTCAAGTAATTCTGGGTAGTATATTTTAAGTTGGTCAAGATTGGTCATGTTTGAGAATTCATTGCCATCCATGTCAGTTAATTTTGCTGCATCACCTGACAGGATTGTTTTGACAACGTAGGGGCCAGACCAATTAGGTCTAAACTTTTTCCTTGGATCTAAAACATTCTTCCTTAGTGCTTTTAATACCAAATCTCCTACTTTGATATTTCTTGTCTTGACCTTCTTATTAAAATGTCTAGTCATATGAGTTTGATAACACTGAGTGTGATGTAGAGCTTCTAGTCGTTTTTTCGTCGAGTAAAATCAATTCTTCATATCGTGCCCTAGTCCATTCGACTTCATCAAGTTTACTCTCTAGCACAATGCGTAGAGATGGTATTTCTAGTTCGACAGGTTGTACGACATCCATTCCATATACCAAAGAAAATGGTGTATTTCTTGTTGACGTACGAATTGACGTGCGATAACCCCACAGTGCAAAGTGGAGCTTGTCAGGCCAATCCTTATAATTTTCTGTCATTTTCTCGATGATAGTCTTTAAATTCTTATTAGCTGCTTCGACTGCTCCGTTTGCTTGAGGTCTATAAGGGGACGAATCATGATGTTGGATACCATATTTATGTAGTAATTCTTCACATTCGGCTTGAAAGTGAGTTCCATTGTCACTTATCATTTCATGTGGGACTCCATATCGACAAATGATATTTCTCTCGATAAAGAGTGCTACATGTTTTGCAGTGAGTTTAGCGCATGATTGCGCTTCGACCCATTTTGTAAAGTAATCAATTGCTACTAGAATAAATTCGTGGCCTCCTGTCCCTGGGGGAGTGATCTTGCCAATTATATCAATTCCCCATGTAGAGAATGGCCATGGTGATGTGTAGGTGTAGAGGAAAGATGGAGGAACGTGTTGTAAATTGACATAAATTTGACACTTAGGACATCTTTTCACATGTTGATGGCAGTCCCTATTCATGGTAGTCCAATAATACCCTTCTCTCATTATTTTCAGGACTAACATTTTTCCATTTTTATGAGTTCCACAGATTCCTTCATGGACCATTCTCATTATTCTTTGTGCATCCACCTTTCCTACGCATAGGAGAGCTCGACCTTTAGGTACCCTTTTATGTAGCTCGTTGTCTATGAGCACATATTGAGAAGCCAAAAGTCTCAAGGCTCATTTTTCTCTTTTGTCAGCATGAGGAGGGTATTCTCCGTTGGTGACATAGTTGAGAATGTCTGTGTACCATGGTTCTTCTTCTTGTTCTTCATCTTCTTCTTGGACTGGGTCGTCGTCTTCTATAGCCTGTATGTATGCTGGTTTGTGCCTTTTTTCGATAGTTAAAGGCATTTGCTCGATATCCGTAGGAATCCTAACCATTGAGGCTAATCTTTCCAAGGCATCAGCAAATTGGTTTTCTTCTTTAGGTAGATATGTGTATTCTACCTTCTCTAACTGGTCGGTAAGAGTTTCCAGATAAGTTTGGTAAGGGGCTAGGATTTCGCTCCTTACTTTCCACCTTTTAGATATTTGATTGATAATCAGAGAGGAATCTCCGAATATCCTTAACTTCTTTACTCCCAATGCCAGGGCTGTTTCAAGGCCTACCACACATGCTTCATATTCATCAGCATTGTTGGTAACGTCGAAGTCAAGCTTTATTGATATTGGTACGTGTTCTTCTTTGGGTGATACTAGTAGCACTCCGACGCCACAAGGTTCAAGTATCATCTTCGGTGACCATCAAATCTTCATCTGGAAATTCATTGTCCTGTATTGGTGTCGAGTCTTCTATTGGAAAATCTGCCAGAAAGTCTGACACCACGGATCCTTTAATAGCTTTTTGTGGCATAAACCGCACATCGAACTGAGCTAAGTTGACTATCCATCTTGAAATTCGTCCATTGAGTGTTGATTTCTCGAACAAGTATTTGAGTGGATCTAATCGGGATACTACGAAAACGGTATGCACCAACATGTAATGTCTCAACTTAGTTGTGGCCCACACCAAAGCGAGGCACAATTTTTCGAGTGGTGTATAGAGTGTTTCGTATTCGAGCATCTTCTTACTTAAGTAAAAGATTGCATTCTCTTTGTTTTCTACCTCTTGTGCGAGCATGGCTCCCATTGTCTCTTTGGTAACCGTCAAATATAACCTTAGAGGTATTCCGAGAAGTGATGGCGCTAATACGGGAGGATTTGCGAGGTAGGCTTTGATCTTGTCAAAGGCTTTTTGACACTCATCATCCCATATTACTGGTATATTCTTCTTGAGCTTTTTGAAGATTGGTTCACATATCGTTGTCAGTTTTGATATGAACCAACTTATGTATTGCAACCGGCCAATAAATCCTCGAATCTGTTTCTCGGTCTTGGGCGGTGGCATCAACATGATTGCTTTGATCTTGGTTGGATCTATCTCTATTCCTCTAGAGCTTATGACATATCCCAAGAGTTTGCCTGAGGTGACTCCAAAAGCACATTTTGATGGAATCAACCTCATATTATATTTTCTTAGCTTTTCGAAAAATTTCCTTAAGGCCACTTGATGGCCTGGACGGTCCTTTGATTTCACAATCATGTCGTCGACATATACTTCAACTTCTTTGTGCATCATGTCATGGAGTAAGGCAGTTGCTGCACGTTGGTACGTAGCACCTACGTTTTTCAACCCAAATGGCATTACCGTGTAACAGTAAATGCCCCACGGTGTGATAAAGGTCGTTTTCTCCATGTCTTCTTCCGCCATGAGAATCTGATTGTACCCTGCATATCCGTCCATGAATGAGAAAAGTGCATGATTTGCCGTGTTGTCTACCAAAATATCGATGTGTGGCAAAGGGAAGTCGTCCTTTGGACTTGCCTTATTTAGATCTCGATACTCGACACACATCCTTACCCTTCCGTCTTTCTTTGGAACTGGGACGACGTTGGCGACCCATTCGGGGTATTTGGATACCTTGATGAAACCTGCAGTTATTTGTTTTTGAACTTCTTCTTTTATTTTAAGTGCTACGTCGGGTTTCATTCGACGCAACTTTTGTTTTACAGGTTTCATTCCTGGAATTAATGGTATAGTGTGTTGAGCTATTTCTCTGTTAATGCCTGGCATATCTTCATATGACCAAGCAAATACATCGATAAATTCTTTAAGCAAGTTAATTAAATCGGTTCTTTCTTGTTTATTCAATGTTAATCCGATTTTAACTTCTCTTTTATGAGTTGAATCATTCGAGATGTCAACTGTTTCAGTCTCTTCAATTACTGGTGTTTTCTTTTCAAGTGTTTCCATTGCTTTAATAATTTCTTTATCTTTTTCATCGTTAGCTAAGCAATGTTCGTCATCTTGGGTTAGGGAAGAACACGAGAAGTAAGGGGAATGAGAGATATTATTATACTCTGAGATCATTACATCAAAGAGTGACATGTCCTCAGGGACTGGATCACTAACTATCCTAGGAGAAGAAATAGGAAGGGGAGGCATTATAGCTAAAGACTTAGAAGATTCTAAAGGGAAAGACTCTGACTCAGACTCTGATGATTCTTCAAACATCGGCCCTTGCCCTGTCGTGATCGATATCTTTCTTCCACTCGGAGAAGTCACCTTGATAGTCTTGCGCCACCCTCGCAATGATCCTTCAGCTGGAGTAATTAGCTTCGAAGGATCGAAGTTTTCGCTTTGTAGGACCGTTTGAATGAGTGAGGAGTTATCTTCCTCATAAACTGGCTCATTCTTTTCTCGCCTAAACAGTAATCCCATGACGTTAAAGTCAAAGCATGGGGGTGCTTTCTCTTTATGGACGGGAGTTGGGATTTCGTCAGTGAAATAGCAATCCAAGAAAATCTTGAATCCTGGTTGTCGTATGCCATTTACAACAAATGGTTCGGGAAATTCATGGCATGGATAGTCCTCTCTTTCTTTTATAAACTGACCATTAAGCGTAAGAGGGTACTGATCCATTAGAATTGCTTTCTTTTGAATGCGAGGGTCCCTACGTGCTTTCAACTTGTCCTGGGCTCGCTTGAGATCCTTCCGAGTCGGTTCGAAACCAAGTCCGAAAGTATCTAGTTTAGGGAGGCCAGGTGACTCCACCGATTTTGCTATCCCCTTCTTCTTTCCTAAGGTCATCCCAGGGAAGTGCATCCTCTTGGATTAAGGAGACTTCTTCGTTAAAGCCCCATAGGTCTTCGTCATTTTCGTCGTGCTCCACGTTGATGATTGGATTTTCTATTGATTTGATCCTCATCGGCGAAGCGTCAATAGTGATTGGAATTCCTCCAACTATGGCTTTCACTTGTTGGTGGAGAGATGAAGGGACGGCCTTTAGATCATGGAGCCAAGGGCGTCCTAACAACATATTGAATAAGGCTTTGATGTCTACCACTTGAAAAGTAGTAGTATGTTCTATTGCTCCTGCCGTCACATTTAGGGTTATTTTGCCAAGAGCTTGACGTCGAGTATTATCGTAAGCTCTTATTCCTTGTGTGGACGGAGTTAAATCCTCATCCTTTATGCCGAGAATCCTTGCAGTCCTAAGTGGGCAGACATTAATGGCCAATCCATTGTCTACGAGAGTCATGGGAACGTTCATTCTTTCTATTTTGTTTTTGATTTTGTTTTTTGTTTTTTAAGCCATTTTGCATGATTCATTCTATTTTGTTTTTATCGCTTTCATATTATAATCCACTTTTTATTGATTGTTAAATTTCTTACAAGCTCTGGATATTTGTTTTCTATGCGGTTTTGCATGATTCATCCTATTTGATCAGGGTTTTAATAGTATCGTCTATTTATTTATTATGGATGCAGGTGTATGGTCAGTATGGATAGGAGCTTGAAACCATGTACCAGTAATTATGCTACTGTATGTGATGTTCAAAATCACAACTTTACTCAAATGTTGGTAGATAGGCTCTTCAGTTTGCCTGATGAATTATTAATTCGGATCCTCTCTTTGCTTCCTACCAAGGATGCTGCTGCTACTTGTGCCTTGTCTACGAAATTGAGGCGTGTTTTCCCTTTGATTACAAGTCTTGATTTTGATGGTTCACCTATCTGTCTTTGTTTGAAACATCCCTATGCAATTGAGCGTTTCCCCACTTTTGTGAGCTTTGTTGATACCGTACTCCAGACACACCAATCGCAGCATCTTACCAAGTTTAAGCTTAAACTTACCAGCAAGGACTTTGGTAAAGTGTACTTTTTTGGTTGCGATAGTTTCTATGGGTGTAGTCAAGGTTGCCTCCCTGACTTGAAATCTCCACGATTGAATGTGTGGATCTCTTATCCATTGTCTTTTTGTGGCCTTAGGGAACTTGACCTCTCTATACTGGTGGGAAAGTCAGGTAATTTTCAGCTGCCCCCAGCTATTTTCACCAGGGAAACGTTGGAGGTGTTGAAACTTGAGGTCAACATTGGTTTTGATCAAATTTACGCCATACCCTCCTATCGTCTTCCAAAATTGAAACAGCTCGTCTTGTTTGCATATCTCATTTCTGAAGATGACTTTTTGCCGAGGCTAGTATCAAGTTGCCCTCTACTTGAAGATCTTACATTCCAACCCTTTACAAGGCATGTGAACATCACGGCTATCACGTCGACTTCCCTTCAAAGATTGACTTTAAGGATGCCTAAATGTCATGATTTTATGGAAGATAACAGCGACTGTGTGCTGATCAATACTCCCAATCTGGAGTACATTGAATATTCTGATAATTTAGCAAGCTGTTACTCAATCCCTGTAATGCATATGGTCTTGTTAAAGCATCTCTGACAATATGTATGGCCTTAAAATTTGGAAGATCATTTCAGCAAATAATTAACCTCATTAGACCCTTTTCTTATTCTCAACACTTATCATTGTTTGGCATTTTTATGTGGGTAATGTCTCAATCTCTAATTTCTCTCTTTTAAGCTGAATAATCCTTTTTCTCCTTTCATAGTTGATTTTGAAATTTACCAATTGTAATAATTGTTTAACTTGTGGTTGTAGGAGTTTGACTTCATCGTTGAGGAAGTCTTAAAGGATAAACTCCCCGTGTTTCCTAATCTGAAACATCTAGAGTTTGGTGGTGCTACTGAAGATAGCTGCTGGGATAATCTGTTGTTGCCTTTTCTCAACTGTTCACCTGCCTTAGAAACACTTGAATTTGCACAGGTTGGTGTGGTTTTAGTAATCATATGAGCAATGTTGTTCAACTTCTGAGAGTTTTCTTAATTTTAATTTTATTGATTATTGATGTTTACTTCTTAGGGACTCGCTGGATATCATGGCGGCTTTTTGTGAGTATAGGAAAAAGGCGCTGCAGCAGGAACAAGAATTTTTTATCCGTACAGATCATGAAACTCCCGTATGTTGGAGGAATCGTCTCAAAAGAATAGTGATAAGGGAATACCATGGATTTGTTCAGGAGATAGTAATAACCCAGTTTCTCCTTAGACATGCGTTAGTTTTGGAGGAACTGATCATATGCTTAGCCCGAACTCCGAATTCAGATGTTAATCGAGATTATATTGAAGAATTTACCAAAAGCCTCAGTCACCTGTTCGATTCAAGTATTATGATCAGCATGGTCCATGTTAACTCCTTTTTCATTCTTACCTACAAGATAATCTTAGTTTGGTTGGATTTTTATTTTATAACTATTGTTAAATGCTTTACTTATGTGAAGGCGGGGTAATTCTTACCCTTGAACTGTGCTAGGATTGAGCCTAACATATATCGTCTATGTTTGATAAATTATAGTCTTTGTTAAAAATAATAGTTTATGATTGGCTTTTAGTAATCATTCGCATTCAAAGTCGGAGTAATTTGCAAATGAAAGCAATTATTTAAAAGAATTTGTTGGAAGTGTCTCTTTTGATGTTGAAATACGAAATTTCTTACTCTTTTTACCTGCTACGGAGTAGCTAGCAAGCTCAAAATGGAAATTGTGCATTATATATGTTAATATGTATGTAAATATGGAATAAACAAGGCAATGACTTGGAGGATAACACCATTTATGTAATGATTAGAAGAAAATGATAAGGTTAGGTTACAATATGAGGCATAATGGTGCTTAAACCAACCTTTTACTCTTTTCTCATCTTTAAACTCTTTTCACCCACTTTTGGTTTTGGCATACATTCATGAATTTTGCCAAATTGTTTCTCTTCTAATTTTTTTGCTTTAGTACCCTCCGTTGTGAGAGGACTTCTTAATGTTCTTTTTACCTTGAATAATTTTTTTTTTTTTTTGGCATGGATGACAATTTAACATTAAAGTACGTAGTAATTTTTTTTTTCTCATGTTCAAAAATAATTATTTTATAGAGCTTTCAAATTGCTCAAGGGTGGGGATTATTTTAGTGAAGAAAAAACCTCCATGATATGCCTATTCAAAGCTGTATCCCGTGTGTGAGGGTCTGATTCAGAGATTTGGCTAATAATTATTACTAGTCACATGAACTAATAACTAATAACTAATTACTAGTCACATGAACTAATGACCAAACCAAACCAAACCCAAACACATAACTAATAATTATTCACATGAACTATTCCAAAAACCAAACCCAAAGAATTAAGTTCAGATTTTCATGGTTCATACTCGAAACAATTGAAATATTATGATATTATTATCTACAAACCCTAGAAATTATTGACATAATACTATATAGTAACCCTAGCAAAAACACTAATTAATTTTAAAGTATAGTACCTGAAATTGATGATAATTGTCGAGTTTAGCAAACAATTCCCAAAAATCCAACTCAGAAAACCTAGAAATTCAGTATAATACATTAATAAATAACTCTTAAATTAACAAAAGACTAATTTAACAATAAAAAGACCAAAAAAAAATTAAAGTGTGCTTACCAGATTTGGAATGTCGTTTTCGAGTTTCCCAAATTAGATCAATTTAGTTGAGATTTGGAATTTCGTTCTTCATTGGTGTTTGTTCTTGAAGTTTTGACTGAAACAATGAACTTTAGCTAGCTTTCTCTCTCTTCCTTTTTTCAATTTTGGGAACAAGTGACATCAGCAGCTCAGCTGCATTTTGGCGGAAAATTTCCCCCCAAAAAACACCCCGTTCCCGTTTTCCCAACCAAACGGGAGTTTATTTCTTTTGGTTTGTCCTTTATTTTTAATTGCAGATATTATTTTTTTATTGTTGCGCTGGTCCAATTGGACGCTCCCCCTTTTCGTCTAGTACTTCCTCCCTTAACAAGTAATGTCACTCTCCCCTAGAATTAGGATTGGCACCATCTCATGCACGAGTTTTTATAAATCCAAAACATGAACACAAAGACAAAAGCCAATCATGTTTGTGGAAGCTAGGGCTGTCAAACGTGTCGTGTCGTGTTCGTGTTCGTGTCAATATTAAACGGGTTGAAAAACCCTTGACCCAAACCTAACCCATTTATTAAACGGGTTGAAAACCCTTGACCCAAACCTAACCCATTTATTAAACGGGTTACCTAGCTGTGTAACCTTTTAACCCACATAATATATAATAAATTAATTAATATTCAACATAATAATTAAAAAGACATACATCATTAACGATAATAAAAGAGATTAAAGCTACAGATTTTGTCAAAAGATGCTACAAGAACATAAAGATAGTGGTTTTAGCAACCCAACCAATACATAAGAGTTGTCCCAAGTCCCAACCTTCAAAATGACAACTTCTAAAACATGCATCAGTGCTTAATTTTATGGATTACATATATGATTAATTAAATAAAAAATAACTAAGTACTATCTAGAATCCACTAAAGTGGATAAGTGAAATGTAAAAAAGTTAAAAAAAAAAAGTATTTGCCGCCAAATTAAACCGCCAAACAATCCCCAAAATTTAAATATAGCGGCAGCATAGCGCCAATGCTAAATTCTACAACCAGTACAGTACAAGTTTTGAATAATGTTTAAAAAAAAGTTTAGAATAAAAAATTCAGGTTTCTTTTTCTACTACTTAATAATCGGGTTGAGCACGTCGGGTTCGTGTTAACGGGTTGTCGTTCAACCCAATTACATAATCGTGTTATGTGTGTCGGTTTCGGGTTGAAAATTTCAACCCAAACCTAACCCGTTTAATTACGTGTCGTGTTTGTGTCGACCCAATTATTTAAACGGGTTGAGAATTTTTTACCCAAACCCGGTTATTTCATGTCGGGTTCGTTTCGGGTTGTCGTGTCGTGTCAACTTTTGATAGCCCTACTGGAAGCCTTGTCCACGAGTCCTGACAGGGTAAAGTCGTATCCCCAAATCAAAAGTAATTCGTAAGTCCTCTAACTAAAGTAGATATGGAAGTAGGGTCGAACTCCACAGGGAAACAAGTCTTTCTATTCCTAATTAACTAATGTACTCTAGATTATGAAGTAACCAATATATAAGTTGAATATGAAACTAAACTACGAAGATTGAGAATAGGGAGAAAACAATATATAAAAGGATCTAGGGCATAGGTTCACCAATAAATAATACTCCAGGATAAAACATAGTAATCAATCATTGACATTGCATAAATAACATGATTAACATGCTCTCGCAATTTATTAATCAACATAGATCTAACAAGCTCTCGTAATTTACTAGATCTAAGTTCTTATTGAAAATAGCCTTTAATATCAAATTAACATCTGCTCGATTCATCAATTCAATATTGCTATACTTTTACAAGCCGTAATTGTAAAACGTTAAAACAATTCAATAAGAAATTATCATGTAATACCAATAATCAATAATAGTCAATCATCAATACATCAATTAACCAGATTGTAAAGGGCTTTCGCTACGTATTACAATCACATAATTAATTTACCGGTATTAAATCTCATCTCTCGGATCTCGACTTAACCATTTATAAATTAATCTGCCTATTGAAACTAGACCTAAACATCAATTCTCATCTGTCGTATCAATATTGTCAAACTCATGCATAAAAGATCAGGCCTAATCTAGTAACAGAGCATTAAATCAATCAATAGGAAATTAATCTAGCATTTTAACAACAACAAATTACCCCTTCATATTATTTATGGATCCCCTTAAACCCTAGAAATAAAACTACTCACACATATTAAAAACTAAACTAATCAAAGCAATAAAATAAATCATGATGAAAGGAATAAAATAAACAAGGGAAATTCTCAATGGTAAACCTTAACTTATTACTTTTCTCAGTGGTAAACACTACTTTTTTAAAATGTCTATGGTAAACCTCAATTTATATTGCTAATCTAATGGTAAAATTATTGACATAATTAGGTAATTTATACTCTAACCCTAGTTAACTATACAGGTAATGACTGATTTAACCTTAATTCACATTTTCCTCCAACTGTAAATACCCATTTCCCTCTTAAATCGATTCCCCTAATTTTCCCCCAATTTTCCCCCTTTTATGAACCCTAATTTTTTCAATTCCAATTACTCTGTCGATTTTGTGCAAATCCCCAATTGAATGAGCATGTCAACTTCGCGTTCTTCTTCCTCCTCTTTGAAACCAATAACCATGGAAGATAGGATAGGTTGGGTGAAGCTTGTTCGATGTCAATGTGTTCCCCCCAAAATCGCTGGTGTGAAGGTCTCAGAGATTGCGAAGAATCCTCGAAGATTATTCTTCAAGTGCAGGAGTTGTGATTTCTTTGCTTGGGTGAAGGAAGAGGACATTATTAGACATGGTGCTACTGAAATTGGGGCTGAACAAGGTGGTGGTGTTGCTGTTATTGGGAGGCTTGATGAATTGGTTAATTTCATCAAAGTGATTGTGACAGTAGTTGTTATTATGTATTTCATTTTGTTTTACGTTGCGATTTAATGTAGTTTGATTATGGTTATGTTTGAAGAAAGAATGTAATGTATCCCTTTATTAATGAAAAAAATTCCCATTTCTATCAATGGTTGTTTGATCTGTGTCCAAAATAGCATTGCTTGAACAACATATTCATATACTTCAAAGACCAAAATAGCATTGAAGGAATGTAAGGCATAACAAGTAGCACATATATTCCATATACTTCAAAGACCATAACTATCTGATTTCAAACAATTCTGTCCAAAAAGAATAATACATGTCCAAAAAAAGATACCACAGTGCCACTGTCATCTAATACATGCCCAAAAAAAAAAAACTAGACTATTGAGATGAATATGACATGATCAAACAGGTTGTGATGCTGAAACTCCTGTTCTTGCCTTCTTATTCCTTGGGGACATCCTTATGGGCTGTGAGGAATTAGCATCAGTTGTAGGGTCTGGTTGGCTTGCTGAAACCCCTTTTGCCTTCCTCTTTGTTTGCTTCTTGGCCTGAGCACCTGATTCATGACCCAATGCAGCCTTCTCCTTCCCAGTCAAGCCACCTTGGCAAGTTTGTGAGTTATGCCCAAACTGTTGGTATTTACCACATCTGACAGTCCTAAATCTCTTGCCTTTAGCTTGCTCTCCTTCTTCTCATCTTCTGTTTCTAGCAGGCCCTCCAATCCCTCTTGCCATAGCTGGTGGGGCTAATTCTAGGTACTGAGTTTCAGGCCAGTGTTCTACATCAGGTACAGCCTTGATAGAGTTGCCATAAGTGAGCTTGTACCTTCTGATTGAGTACCACTCACTAATGTACTGTCTAGGGTCATCATTAGCATGTAGTATGGCCCTCATTGCATGTTTCCATGGCAAGCCTGACAAGGTGCTGAGAGCCATATGAACTCCATATCTCTGAAATAGCAAATCATTAAGAGACTTGGCAGGGATATCATTATTTGCCCCGATGTCTTCCAACAACACTCTCTTAGCCCATCTAACATTCACCATGTTATTTCTAGAGTCCAGCCCTTGGCATGTATGTTTTGGGTTGTGAATGGTTTTGATGGCCCATGTTGTACCATCTGCAAGAACTGATGCATGTAACTTCCAGCCACAATGCACATCTGAACATCTAGCACCATACCTTAAGTTGCTAGCATAGTCCACAATTACAGCAAACCCACATTGGATGCAATAATCTCTAACAACATCCCTAAGATGTTGCTTATCAGTGAACAACTGCCACTCTTTAAGCACAATCTTCCCAAATCCCTCATCTTTGTACACTTCACCATTGTTTATAACCTGGTCAAGTAATTATCTTCATACTTCTCACACTCAAAATCAAGATCCTCAAATGGATCATAACTATCTACAATCTTAGGCACATCATCATCTTTCTCAAATATCTCTTCTTCTTCAACACTCTCATCATCTGTCTCAGGTTCCATGTAATCATCTGGGTTGTATGTGTCATCTGCATCATCACCCTTACCATCCTCATCATTGAGCAAAAGCAAACTTCCATTCTCATTGTCCTCTCCTAAATTAATAGACACTTCTCCCCCTCCCATATTATTCACATCACTTTCCCCTCCACTAGTCCTTGTGCTGATCACAATGCCTCTCCTTATAGCAGTGCTCCTAGGAAGTCTTCTCATGTTATCCCCACCAGCACTCAAATTGTTCACATCACTATCATCTCCACTAGTGCTAGGGCTGATCACAATGCCTCTCCTTTTTGCAGTTGTCCTAGGCAGTCTTCTCTGGAAAAAGGCTGAGACTCTAGAAGAGGTAGAAGAGACTCCAGTACCAAACTCTCCCACATTCTTCAAGGGTTGTATAAGTGTTTGAGATGATGGTTGGGGTTGTAAGTTCTGGATTATCAATTCAGTTGGTGCTTGGTACTCATGGACTTGGTTAGTATCAGCTTGGTCACTTTGTTGAGGTTGCCATGGGGTAGGGGTGATGGTGAACCAAGACTCTAGTGGATTAACCCTCCCTCTCCCTCTCCCTCTCCCTCTACCACTTTCTGTCCTTCCACCTCTCCCCCTCCCCCTCCCTCTACCTCTCCCAGTTTCAATACCAGACAGTGTTAGAATCTCTTTGTGGGTCCCAACTTGTGTTTCATTCTCTCTCTGAAGCTCAGTTTGTGTTTGAATCTCTCTGTCAATCACATTTTGTGTTTTAATCTCTCTCTCAAGCTCATTTTGTGCTTCAATCCCTCTATGAATCTGATTTAGTATTTCAATCTCTCTCTGAATCTGATTTTGTGTTTCAATATCTATTGCAATCTCAGTTTGTGTTTGTGTCCCAATTTCTCCCCTTCCTTTACCAGACCCTCTTCCTCTCCCCCTACCCCTTCCTATCCCTCTACCCCCTCTTTTCCCTCTCACCCTGTCTATATCCATCTCTTCTTGTAGTCTAATCTCAAGATCAAGCCAAGTTTCATCTGGATCATAGTTTTGAAACTCAGTTTCAACTACTTGTTTACTACCTAACCCCTGAACATGCTTATCAAATTCATCCTTAGACACCACTGCTGCTTCAACCAATTCAGGAACTTTGTTCTTCCTAGGAGTCATTTTTTTGCTAGCAGTAGCAGTAGCCTTAGACACCACTTTAGCTTGGTCAGGTTCAACAATTGGATTCTTTCCCTTAACAAGTAATCTAGCTGCAGCAACAACCTTAGTGTCTTTAAAATCATCCCCTACCCATATATAAATCTCTTTCTTCTCAGGCAAGTTTACAAACATTTTCATCAAATCACTATCACTCTGAAGACTCACATGTTTCATTTTGTACACATAGGCAAATGTGGGATTTAGGGGTGTGATCGAGAATTAGAATAGTGTCGTTAGTCTACTAACCCTAATCAAATTAACAATTTATAATACCTAAACTACCCTAATACGAGTATAGGGGTAAGTAAAGGGTCGAACCCAAAAGGACTAAGTGTATCAATCTATGCTAATTAGACTACTAGGAAAGCTTGTGAGGTAAAGAGAGGTTCAATTAACACTACTAAGAGCAAATAACTAAAACTAGGGAAAGTGGAATCCAATTACATCAATACATTCAATAACATCATACAATTAGATGAAAATGACCTTGATTAGGAACAATTAACACATTTAACTCACTCTCGCACAATTAAGCATGTTAATTATCCTACTAAACTAATTCACTCTCGTGCAACTAGCCTAGCAAAGGTATGGAAGAATTTAGGGCTCTCAACCAACTCACTCTCGCACAATCGATTGAAAACACAATTAAAAGCATAGAATCAATTAGCTAGAAAGATTCTAATCCATAAAAGCATCATCCATACACAATAATCAAGAAACAATTTCATACTAACCACAATCAATCATTAAATTAATTAACATAACCTTCATCCATTTCCCTAGAACAAAACCTAAACTAACATGGTGAACAAAAATATGGAAAACAAGGTAAAATAATAATAAAAGCAAGAATCAACAACTAAACTAATTAATCTACTCAAATAAACAAATAAATAAGCAAAAACAATAATAAATGAAAGCAATAAAGGTGAGAGAAAGTTAGGAAGACTCATTGAATTTATGAGAGGGAAAATCCACAAATTTGCTTCTTCAAAATCCCAAAAACTCCATGAAAAATCCAAGCTTTCTCTCTCTAAACTACTCCTAAACTAGAGAGAGAAACTCCTAATCTAACCCTAAGAGAGAGAAGCTCTCCTAAACTAACTAAGAAAATAGCATCATAGATCCCCCCATTTTTTCAAAGAGTCCCGTCTATATATATGTGGCTCCACACAAAAGAAAGAGACTTGGACAACAAGGCGCAAATAAATGGTAAACCCAGTCGTGCGCGCCCGCACATGAGTCCTGTGCGCCCGCACACAATGTGTGTGCGCCCTCTCATCGTAGTGTGCGGCCGCAACTTTGTGGGTACGGGGAAAATAAGCGCGCCCGCACATGAGTCATGCGCGCCCGCGCAAAGGTGTGTGCGCCCGCACAGAGGTCGCGCATAGGGTCGCGCAAACTCTCTGGTTTTGCTCTGTTTCTTCAGTCTGGCTGTGCGGGTTCTGACAGGGCTGCGCGCCCGCACAGCCTCACATGTGCGCCCGCGCATAAGCCGCACAGCACCCCGCGCACAACAGATAACTTGGCTTCTTGATATCCTCTTTCTTTCGGCGCATAATTCCTACAAAACCAAAGCATGGAGATCAAAATAAAAACAAAGAAGATAAATTAAATAAATTAAGAAAATAAGCTAAAAACTATTAAAAACCACTTAAATACTCGAAATCAAGATAAAAGACAAGAATAAGTAAATAAAGAAATAAAGGACAAAAAGGGTTAAATTATTGGAAAAATAAGCCGAAAAACGACTCAATAAACACCCTAAAAAGTGGCATAAAAGTCACTTATCAAACTCCCCCAAGCTAACCTTTTGCTCGTCCTCGAGCAAATTAACATGAAACACGAATGAAGGAGAATGATTTATTCAAGCAAAGCTAGAACACTTAAGGAGACAAGAATGTACACTAACTCACTTTCGTAGGAATCACGGCCACTTTTAGCAACTAATGACAAGCCCTTTAAACCCCTAGATCGCCCTAGAGGACGAGTGTGCTCTCGTGAGGGTGTCCTAAGAGTTTAACCCACAACTCTAAATAAAAACCAAGGCAAGGCAATAAAAAGAAAAGAAAAAGAAACATAAAACGAGAAAGAAAAACACAAGTTCATATTTGGACAAGAGATTGGAACAAACACCGATGGATGCAAACCTTTCTAAATAGACAAATGTATGCACGTTCCAAGATGTCAATGGTTGATTGAAACATAACATATGCTAAGCATAGAGAACTAATGAGGACTCAATCCACCCTAGCCCCAACCAATCGGGCCGCGTTCTCTCCACTAGCTTCAAATCAACCCTTAAGCTAGCTTCTCATGATTCCACGAAGGAATCGAAAAAAGATAAAGAAATGAAAAACTTTGAGAAGGTAATCCCGACATCTCAACTATGCATACTCTCTCCATAGGTTTGAAATCTATCTCCCTCCACCGTTCTTTGACCTAACCCCACTAAAGTCTAAGGGACTTTTATTAGGTTGTAACGTAAGGCTAATGGTTAAGGCAGGGTAAAAATTTGAAAATTTTGGTGATATTTCCTAAGTGAAGCAAAAGAGTGGCCTACTCTCAAAAACAAACTCAAGAAATCGCAAAATATCAAACAAAAATACCAATAATGCCATCTCCCACAAGTTTACTCAACACTAACACACAATATATACAAAAAAAATGAAGGAACGCTCCCCCCCAAGCTTGAACGAAGCATTGTCCTCAATGCTTAAACAAGGGAAGAAAACGAAACCAAACTAAAATATATTATTTGTGTTTATTTGTTTCTTTTTATTTTTTTTATGTGTCCTTGCCTTTTTCTAACCATGGACGGCTTTTTCTTGAAACTTCATTTGATTTTCTTGAATTGCATCTTTCTTCTCGAACTTTTTGCATATTCTTTTCAAGCTCAACTTTCAAATACCGTACTTAAACCAATTCACAAAGTTTTCTTGCTCATGATCAACACTCTCAACACTCAAACCTCACATGCCTATGCTTCACTAACTAAAAGGGTTGGTAAACATAGGCCATTGGGTTTGTAATGCGGTTTAAACAAGAGCGGGAAACATTAGGCTCAAATTGGTTAATAAGTAGGTTGATGCAAAATAGAAAATCAAATTTGTAACAAAATAAAAAGAAGATAAAGAAAAATGAGAAAAGGTGCCCTTTTCCTCCCCTAGAGAGGCCCGGTCACGATCTTGGGAGCTAGAGGTCGAAACAAGGATTAAGACATGCATAGTCAAGGATCCTAAATAGCCGCTGAACAAGGTGATGAAGGCTAGAACAAATGAAGCTCACAAGGGATTATAACCAAACAAATACCAACCAAGGGTTTCAAATCCACTATAGAGAGCAACTCCATCTTACCACATTCCCGTGAACTAAGGCTTCATGGACCCCTAAAAGTTCTTAAACTGGCTACCTTAGCATATAGTATCCTAGAGTCAACCAATGACACTCTCAAACCGTGCATACATTTACCACTTAGGAAGAAAAACATTCAAGGATTCAAGTCCCAAAACAAAATGTCCAAAATAAGAACAAACAAAACACATTTTGCCAAAATTACCTTGAAAATAAACAAAAATCTTTTTGGAATTTTCAAAACAAAAGAAAAGGCATGGAAATGCATATACTCAAGTGCATGGCATAAATAAATCAACATCCCACCAAAGCATGATAGAATACCCTCCCCCAAGCTTGAATGAGACAATATACTCAAACATAAACTAAATAATCCATGGGAGGGGACGAGAAAGAAATCAACCCAACAAACCAACACATGTCCAACGAGTCACCAACCATTAGAGAAAGAGCTAGGAAAGATGTTACCGGATATTGGTGGGTGTAAATACCCGCAAATGAACCAATTTAACCTTTCAAAGCCGATTTCCTTTTGAATTGAAATCTCGATTTCCACATGCTAGCAAAAATAGGCATCAAACTTCCTTGATTCTTGATCCAAACCAATGCATAAGTGTATATCAAGTCATGTACCTAGCAAAAGGCACACAAACATTTCCATGAGAGAAAATCTAATCTAAAAAGGAAAGAAAATGAAAGCAATAAAAACCTCGGGTTACTTCCCGAGAAAGGCTTGTTTAACGTCCAAGCAAGACCGCTCTAGTAAATAATATTGCAACGAACGCAAGAGCTTATCAAATGCACTACTACACATCTCATATGATAACAAGTAGGCAAATGACGGGAGGAGGACGTGCAACAAGATTATTGCACGTAAATGAGGAGGAAGATGCCAAAAGAAAGAAGAAAAATCAAAAGAAAAATCAAGAAAATAAGAAGAGAAAGAAGAAGAAAAATAAGGAAAAGAATAAAAAGGCAAAACCTCCTCAAAATCTTTTTGGGTGGCATAATCACCCATTTCCTCAATGATGGGAGGATGAGAAGGAAAAGTCTCATCAAACAAGAGAGGGTCCTCAATAGGCTCTTTGACAAAAGAAGGGAGGAACATGGGATAGTAGGGGATGTGGTCAAATTTCCTTGAGAAAGGGACATGAGGAAGGGGAGGAGAAACAATGGTCTCACAAAGCCTCACATCACCAATGAGAGCATGAAAATCAATCATTGAATCCTCAAAAGAACACTCTTGACTCTCATCTCCCTCAAACAAAAACTCTCCAATAGAAACAACCTCATCCTCCTCTCTATCACAACGATGAACAACAACTCCCTCAAGATCCTCAAAGCCTAGAGTCTTTAAACCATGCATGAAAGGATAAAGGTTTCTCTCAAATTCATCCCTTTCCCATGAAGCATTGCCAATGAACTCTTTCAAGAGGCTATAATGATTTGTTACACCTTCAATGAACATACTAGCCATAACCTCAAATAAGTCCAAAGACTCATGGATAGAAGGGTCACAAACATGCAAGGTAGACTCATCAAGATGGGGAAGGGGGTTGGAAACCTCAAAATCGATATTTTCTTCATTAAAAACTCTTCCACCATCACTCAAGGGACTTTCAATCTCTCTTGATTGCTCAAACTCATCATCATCATCCTCATGAAATCCCTCATTCAAAATTGAAGATGGCTCACTCACATCCTCACCAAGGGAAGCTCTCAAAGGGGGTGAATAAGGGGAAGGATGACATTCAAGCTCAAATGGGGAATGAAAAGGATCAAAATCCTCAAAAATCCTCTCATCACAAGAAAATCTCCCCTCACCTTCACACCCTCGGCCCACATCATTCTCAAAAACACTCTCACACTCCAAATGAGGTGCCTCACATCCATTTACATCAACCAAAGCACTCATCACTTGGGCAAGCCTCACTTCTCTCAATTTTTGTTCCTCTTGAAGCTCTTGGAGTTGTTGGGTGAGATATTGCATTTGAGAAAGAATTTGGGCTTCAATGTTATTGGGTTGAGGTTCATGATCAAAGTCAAATTGCACATCATCAAAATTAGCACAAACCTCATCAAAATGAGCATAAGGGGGAAAGGTGTCAATTTGCATACTTGGATTATCACTAGGCACATAAGAAGTATCAAGAGAATTCATGCAAAAATTAAAAGAATCTTGGCATTGAGAATCAAAGTAAGAAACATGAGATTCTCTATCTAAAGAATCCTTAGCAAGCCATGTGAAGAAATCCCACGCATCATGCATAGACAAATGACAAAATCTACCATTATTCATGTCCTCAACCATTCCCCTAGTATACTCATTCATGCCCCAATAAGCTATATCACAAGCATCACTAAGAGAACACCCATGGTAACTAAGAAAACCATCTAGTCTTTCAAAGTAAGCATAGAAGGGTTCACCATCAAATTGAGGAAAAGATAAGCATGCCATTTTTATACAAATATCAAACAAAGAAAAGCAAACACAAATCAAATTATATACAAGAACCTAGCTAATCTAATCAACACAAACTAATGAACGCCTTAGTCCCCGGCAACGGCGCCAAAATTTGATCGAGAATTAGAATAGTGTCGTTAGTCTACTAACCCTAATCAAATTAACAATTTATAATACCTAAACTACCCTAATACGAGTATAGGGGTAAGTAAAGGGTCGAACCCAAAAGGACTAAGTGTATCAATCTATGCTAATTAGACTACTAGGAAAGCTTGTGAGGTAAAGAGAGGTTCAATTAACACTACTAAGAGCAAATAACTAAAACTAGGGAAAGTGGAATCCAATTACATCAATACATTCAATAACATCATACAATTAGATGAAAATGACCTTGATTAGGAACAATTAACACATTTAACTCACTCTCGCACAATTAAGCATGTTAATTATCCTACTAAACTAATTCACTCTCGTGCAACTAGCCTAGCAAAGGTATGGAAGAATTTAGGGCTCTCAACCAACTCACTCTCGCACAATCGATTGAAAACACAATTAAAAGCATAGAATCAATTAGCTAGAAAGATTCTAATCCATAAAAGCATCATCCATACACAATAATCAAGAAACAATTTCATACTAACCACAATCAATCATTAAATTAATTAACATAACCTTCATCCATTTCCCTAGAACAAAACCTAAACTAACATGGTGAACAAAAATATGGAAAACAAGGTAAAATAATAATAAAAGCAAGAATCAACAACTAAACTAATTAATCTACTCAAATAAACAAATAAATAAGCAAAAACAATAATAAATGAAAGCAATAAAGGTGAGAGAAAGTTAGGAAGACTCATTGAATTTATGAGAGGGAAAATCCACAAATTTGCTTCTTCAAAATCCCAAAAACTCCATGAAAAATCCAAGCTTTCTCTCTCTAAACTACTCCTAAACTAGAGAGAGAAACTCCTAATCTAACCCTAAGAGAGAGAAGCTCTCCTAAACTAACTAAGAAAATAACATCATAGATCCCCCCCATTTTTTCAAAGAGTCCCGTCTATATATATGTGGCTCCACACAAAAGAAAGAGACTTGGACAACAAGGCGCAAATAAATCGTAAACCCAGTCGTGCGCGCCCGCACATGAGTCCTGTGCGCCCGCACACAATGTGTGTGCGCCCTCTCATCGTAGTGTGCGGCCGCAACTTTGTGGGTACGGGGAAAATAAGCGCGCCCGCACATGAGTCATGCGCGCCCGCGCAAAGGTGTGTGCGCCCGCACAGAGGTCGCGCATAGGGTCGCGCAAACTCTCTGGTTTTGCTCTGTTTCTTCAGTCTGGCTGTGCGGGTTCTGACAGGGCTGCGCGCCCGCACAGCCTCACATGTGCGCCCGCGCATAAGCCGCACAGCACCCCGCGCACAACAGATAACTTGGCTTCTTGATATCCTCTTTCTTTCGGCGCATAATTCCTACAAAACCAAAGCATGGAGATCAAAATAAAAACAAAGAAGATAAATTAAATAAATTAAGAAAATAAGCTAAAAACTATTAAAAACCACTTAAATACTCGAAATCAAGATAAAAGACAAGAATAAGTAAATAAAGAAATAAAGGACAAAAAGGGTTAAATTATTGGAAAAATAAGCCGAAAAACGACTCAATAAACACCCTAAAAAGTGGCATAAAAGTCACTTATCAGGGTGTTTCAACATTACTTTCTTTTTCTTTTTCCCAATACTCCACAATAAGGCTATCAAATTCACCTAATCTGTATCATCAACCACAATAGACACATCTACACCCCTATATTGAAACTGTAGTACTATTTTTTCAACCATTCTGCAACAAACACACAAATAAACAACAAGTAATCACTAATCATTACTTGGCTAAGAATAATAACCTTCACAGAAAGCACATCATAGACAACAACCTTTGCAACACAATCATGCAATTCCAACACATAAATCAGAGACAATATCAACTCCATCAATTTTGATTAACAACAAGCAATATTTAACAATCCAGCATTTACACATTGATTATCACAACCCATAAACAGAGCACAATATAATGCGAAGAAAAATTCGACACATACCTAACTTCAACTCTCACTATTAGCAGTGTAAAGCTTCAAAAGATCGAACTTTGTTCACTAACCAACAATCGTCGACAAATTTCCACCCTAAAACCAATCGCAATTCCTCGCAAATTATCTCCCAGTTTTGAGAAAAACTCCTCTGAAATTTACCTCGATTAATCGCTTTAACCCAGACAAAATTCTATACTAAAAAAATACCCAAAACCCAGAAATTTCAAGCCCTAAATTTTTCGAACTAAATAAAAGTTCAAGAATTCATCATTCTCTCTCTTCTAATATTCGAACTGAGTAATTGAATCAAAGTCGATGCCTTTTGATTAGACATAAGTGGTTGAAGGAAAATTAATAGGGGCAATTATGTAACTTCAGTTTTTTTTTTTAAAAAACAGCCTTAACCATGGTTGGGGTGAGGATTAAGATTTTACCATTAGCTTAGCAATATAAATTGAGGTTTACCATAGACATTTTAAAAAAGTAGTGTTTACCACTGAGAAAAGTAATAATTTAAGGTTTACCATAGAGAATTTCCCAATAAACAACTAAGATTAAGGGAAGAGAAATCGTTACCAAATAATATGGAATTAAGAGTGCATTAAGAACAAAGGTTTTTGGAGAAATAAATCTAAGAGAACAATTAAGAGATTAAAGAAAGAGTAAAAAAAAAGAGAAGAAGAGATATTAAAATCGTATCACGGAGGAGTATTTATACTCCGTACAAAAATCCTAAACTAAAACAAATTAAAACGACGTTAAGCGTCAACTAATAAATACACGCGCCCGATCGGGCAAGGCATTGCCCGATCGGGCGCACCTTATTTGCTCCCTAATACTAAACTCGCGCCCGGCCGGGCACGTCACCGGGCGCCAGCCTAAGCTTCTCCCGCCCGGCCGGGCGCCAGCCTCTTTGACCAGGCGGCTCATTTGGGCCAATATTTGGACTACGATTGGGCTCCAATTCTTCGGGCCAATCTGGATTTCCTCTTCCGGTCTTGAATACTCGGTCCAAATGCCCTGGTATCACCTATACCGAGCCCTTAATCACCGGTTCGATGGCTCTAACCGGCCCTGGGCTATAGAGTCTGGTCGTGCTTCTCCAATGTTCGTGATTGCTCCAAAATATCTCGGGAAAATACTCCAAAAGCATAAATCCCTGCAAAAGTCAACCAAATCTACGAAAACACTAGAAAACACCAATTAGTAATAAAAGTGGCTTAAACCTAAATTCTAGCCACCATATTCTTCCATAATATTTCCCTTAAGAACTCCAAGGAGTCCATACTTGACCCGAGGTTCTATACTTAAACCAAGGCGTGAAAGGTATAATTAACTGAGGGTTTGGACCAAATCAACTCTACTCTTTATTTAATTTAATTTCATTTGATTTATATTTTTATTGAAGTTACTAAAAATTTATTCATGATGTAGCAATTTAAAGGAACGCGCGGAATGTGAGTAATTAATTAATTTAATTACTTATTTTATTTTATGTTGCTAGTATCATGATTAGGGTTTATTATTATTTGATTTGACTAACGCTATTATTGTTGAATTTCTTCCAATATTAATGTTTATTCTATTGTTATTATGATCACCATATTGCATGTTAAAGGGAATATGTAATTGAATATAACGCTTAATAAGATAATTTGGACAACCGGTTTAGGTTCCTTTAATCTTATTATTTAATCAAGTGATCACTAATGATTAGAATTATATGTTGCATTAATATTCAACCAATATAGCATAATAATAGTTTGGAGCAAATTGAATCTTTGTTTACATGCCTTTGAGATCGCAGGAATACTTTTCATTATAAGAATCGAGTAGAGGCCAATACGGGCGAATGTGACTCCATGACTCACTTCGTACCATCATCACTGATCCTCCTTTCGTAATTTCGAACCATTTGGAGTTATTAATTTCATGGATTATGAATGGGGTGTAACTTTCACCGGTCAATCGTTGTTTTCTATCGTTGTCCCTTAATCAAGGTTGCCTTTTATGATCCGTGAACGGTTTACAAGTTCCTAAAAAACTTGTTGCAATTGGCGGCTCCCTACTTTCCTTGTCCCTATTGTATATGTCAATTCCCACTTCCTATGAGTGCCATGCATATTCACACCATGCTTTAACATAGGCGCACTTCGAACGACGCCTACAGGTTTATACTTTTCTGAGGGTTTAGTCCCAAATCTAGTCTAAACTTTTTTAACTCTTTCTTTCAATTTATTTAATTTAATTCTTTGATTTATTATTTTCATTGAAGTTTACTAACGCTTGTATTTTGTTATTAGAAAGAGGTACAAGGCTTCAAAGTAAGTAATTAGCTTACTCCCTATATTAATTCAATGTAGAAAGCATGCTTAGATTTGTTTAATTCCTAGTATCATGTTAGGGTGTTATTTATGCTTTCTAGTATCATGTTAGGGTGTTATTTATGCTTTCTAGTATCATGTTAGGATATTTTTAATGCTTTCTAGAATCATGTTTAGGGTGCCTTTTATTCTTTCTAATATCATGTTAACATGTTAGTATCATGTTAGGTCTAAAGCTTTGATTTTTATTGTTTAGTGACATGCTAGTATTTGTTATTAATCTTGTTAGTATCATGCCTAGGGTCTTGCTATTATATTTAAGCTTTATTATTACTATGATTATTATGATTATTATTATGTTGCTTGGTATATTGTTGTTATTGCTTGATCACGCCTTTTATGCATGTTAAAGGAAATTTGTACTTGAAATCACGCTTAATAAGATAATTAATAATTTGGTTTAAGCTAATATGATTTTAATTCAAGTGATTGCCAATAATAGATTTATTTGTGCATTAATATTCAACCAACATAGATTAAACAGGTTTGGGATTAATATAATGATTGTATGTTAGTCAGAAAGCGCACATGAATACGAGTAGAATAAAGTAGAGGCCTATTTTATAGGGCGGGTCCTTTCTTTTGTAGATTGGATTCGTACCCTCATCCCCGAACCCTATTTGGTTCAAGACCTTTTGGAGTTGACGATCTCATGGATCGTTAAGGGGTGTAACCTTCACTTCGTGAACGGTTTACAAGTTCCTAAAACTTGTTGGCGACTCTTTTTGCTCTCTTTTCTTTCCCTTTAGACGCCACTATACTTTAGTGTATGATCACAGTGGGGTTCAAGCTTAGGGTTATGATGCTTGAAATATTCCCTACACATAGATTTTGATTTTTAGGGTTTCGATTTTAGGGTAAAACGGTTTCGGGTCGGTGAATTTTGGCTAAGGTAGGCGGCGACGTCATGGAGGGGGGACTTGGGCTGCCGACGAATAGGTTTTGGGGTGGTTTCCTAATGTTTGCCTAAGGTGGAAAATCGGAGAGGGGTTTTTACAGTTGAAGAGAAGGGAAGGGGTATGGTGGTTCTGGGCGGGTTCTGGCGCATGGTTTAGAGGATGGTGGTGCCGGTGCGGTGAAGAGGAGGACTAGGCGTCGGCGGTGGGGAAGATGGCTGGGTGGCGATTGTGGGGATGTGGTTGGGCTAAGGTGGCTCGCTGGTGGCACGTGAATTTTTTTTTTTTTTTTATTCAAAATTTTATAAAGTTTTTTTAATAATTAATTAATCTAAACAATAACCTATAACATGCTTTCACGTGGAAAAACGGAATTAATAGTTGTTAGCTAGTCATCAACGACATGTCATGATATTTTTTTAAAAACTCAAGTGTTTATGGTGAATTTGAAAAATTTCATGGGTATGTGGTCAGTAAAAAATAACTCAAGGGCATTTGGTGAAAAATTTGTAAATTTTAGAATAATTGTTTAATTAGTTATCAAAAAAAAAAAAATAATAATAAATAAACCCACCCACCATGTAGGCATGTAGGGGCCAAGGAATTCGGTTCATGATTCTTGACTTTTTTTTCGAAGTTGTTGAACAAGAGAAGAATTCATCATTCAAGTGCATTTGTTTGAGAGTTTGAGACTAGCAGGCATTTTAGAAAAGTATAAATTGTAATAAATTGATTTTTTTAAAGTGTATAGAAATTAAATTGAATTTGAAGAGAATGAACAAAATTGTCTCATTATGGGTTCAATTTGGTTCATGATTATCAAATTTCATACAACGTATAAGTTTATGATAAAAGGTTTCGATGTAATTGCTGAGTTTAGGCGACCTTGGGAGCGGAATGCTGGGGTCGCAATGTGTAACTTGAGATGGTGGTGTTTAAGTTACCATTGAAGGTTGAGTTTTTTTGTTGGTTTGCAAGAATGGGGAGGAGGAAAAGACGCCCGACGAGGGGATGGGATATGATATTGGCACTTGAGTGGGTGGTGGCTGAGTGCTGGTGGGGGATCGGAGGGGGAGGGGGAGGGGGAGATGGAGGGGGTGGCCGACAGACTGCCGGAGGCTGGGTTTGAGTTTGTTTGTTTATTTATTTATATATGATTAATTTTAATTTCATTATTTTACTTAATTTTCGACATTAAACCAATTTTTATTTTACCTATTCATCAGGTTTTCGGTCACTTGGGACTGCTAGAAGCAAATTGAAGTTAAAGTTCGGGTTATTAAAAAATAATCAAAAGTAGGGATTTTTTTCGGTGAATGAGGAAAAATTCGGATTATTGTGTGCAATTTTTCCAATTAAAAATCCTTTTAAATATTGGGTTTTGATTTTGGGGATTTCGATTTTGGGGTTTTAGGGTGGTGGTTTAAGGGGGGAAAGAGGGAGGAGATGGGCGAAACCCCTTCGCCGGTAGCCCATACCTCTTCCCATATCGCAGCTGTAATACCCCGTATTTTCACACGTATTTTCCTAATTAATTAATTAGGAATTATTTTATAAAAAGGGTATTTTAGTAAATTTATTATTTGGAGCCAAAATAATATTTGAATTTTGGCGCCAAAAGTATTTTGAAATCTAATTATTATTTTGGATAAGATTTATTATCCATTTATCTTATTTTAAAAACCGGATTATTTACATATTTTGGATATTTTAATTAAAGAAAACTAATATTTTATAAATTAATTATTATGGCCGAAAATTTCCAATAAAGAGCTAAGGAATTTCGGATTTTCCATGTATGGAAAATCTGTTTTTTCTTGATTATTTATTGGTAAATAATTGGTATTTAATTAATTAATTAATTAATTATTTATTCTATATTATTATACAATTATTTTTATTCCTTAAACCGAGCAAAATCTTCCTAAATACTAGTAAGGGAATCTCCTATTTTCCTTAATTCTAATTCTCCATCTATCTTTTTAGTACCCAATCATCATATTCTCTTGTCTTTTGTTAATCTTGATTATTCCCCAAGTAATTCTAATTTCCTTATTATTTTTCATGACATACATACATTCCATCTTCAAGTATACACAATCACCTTAATATCCAAACTTTCCTTAATTCTTTACTCACTTCTCCAAGTAATCTCTTAAACCCTAATTATCATAATTCTTCCTACATTTTCCTACCATAATTCATGCTCATACTATCCTATAAATACCCCTTCATACCTCTCACATTCTTCACACCAATTCTCTTCTTTTCTTCTCCTCAATTTTACACAAATTATCCCGTTTATCTTTGAAGTCAATTTTGGGCACTTCTGGTCAGTTTTTGGGGTATTGACATTTCACATAAGATTGTTCCTCTCAACAAATCCTTGAGGTTAGGCTCAATAATCACCCAATTCTGAGTTATATTGAAGGAGTTATAGCCTCTGCAAGTTCTGCCTATTCTTTCCAACGCAAATCCAATACTTCTCTCTTTCTTGTTTTCTTATCTTTTCTTCTTCTCTTCTCTTATTAAAGTATTATTATTGTTATTATGGGGGATTTATAAAAATTATTATGAGTAGTATTAATTATATAAAATCATTTTTTTTAATGATGTTTATGAGAAATTAATTTAAAAGGTTCATGTACATATAGTTGGGGGTTTTTATTTATTTGTTAACCTTATATTGATTAAGGTTATATTTATTTGTAGGGTGTGTTCGATCAAGATTCTTGAGGTTCTTTTGGTGTGTTTTGCTATGAGGTTCTTTTGGTGTGTTTGCTAAGCAAGGAGCAAGGTACGTTTAGGTGGCTAGATACCTTCAATAGTTATTGGTTTGAATATCATGTTTTTACATGACTTGATTGGTGATTGAATTGAATTATGATTTATAAAATAAAGTATGTTTGGAGGTATTGATTTTAATATTTTTTTTAAAAAAAGTATTTTTAACGATTGATTTTTAAATCATGTTTTGAATGGTTTCATCGAATTACTTATCATGTTTAAAGGAATTGATTTGAAAAGTTTATTGAATTAAATAGAAGGTTTTTCAAGGAAGAGTTATTGATTTTGAAAAGTATTAATATGAGATTTGATTCTCAAGTATTTATTTAACAGGTTTTGATTTTGAAAGTTTGTGGAAGGAGTTTGAATTATATTGGAATTACTAAAAGGATTTATTGAACCATTGAATTATTATTATTAATGCTTTATAAGCATGTTGGTAATCCCACTATGCGGATTTGGTTTATTGATAAGAAAATGGACTTTGTAAGACCTAATCTTTCCTCAAGAATAGCCTTGTAATATAAGGAGACTAGCTTGGGGGGTGTGCACACTTGGGTGAGGAATTGAATTTAAAGAAATTGGTTCAAAAAGGAATTGGATTTTTAATTTAAAGGAATTGGTTTATCAATTATTTTGAATGTTGAATCATTGGAATTGGTTGTGAATCATGAGTTTTGGAATTATTGGATTATTTATTGGAATTTGTTTTAAAAGCATGTTTGCAAATAAATTGAGTTTACATTATCTTGCACTTATCGTACTTAGCATAATTTGCTAATCTGTATTTCTTATTTGTTTTGGTTCGCCCTGTTTACCGTAATGGTAAGCAGTGTTGACTATTTTCAAGTAGAGTCATGAATGAGCATATGAGAGTCCCAGGATTTGCTTCACCTAGTTTAGGAATGTTGGTCTTGTCTTTATTTAGAATATTCATGACAATGTTACTATTTTTATAATTATTAATAAAGAGGAATATTGAAGTTTTTGCTGCAAAGTTTTGTTATTGAGTTAAGTATTTTGAGTAGCCTTGCGTAATCACGCGGCGGTAACACGCCCAAGTCTATCTCTACGGTATAATTATACGTATTATACTGGTAATTCCGTAGAGGGAGATTTGGGGGTGTTATAGCAGCCGCCCACCTTAGTCGTAAACCACCACCCCTTAAATTAAAAACCCCTAAAATCGAAATCGGGGGTTTCGATTTTGGGGGTTCACGGTTTTGGGGTGGTGGTTCATGGCTAAGGTGGGCATCCACCCTCGACTGTATTCACCACCTTAAATCGACCCATCCTCTTCCCCCACACCTCAAACCCTATTTCCCCACCACAAAAGCACCATTTAGGGTTTTGTTAATGGTGGTTTTGAATAAAAAGTTAGGTTCGTGCCATGGAGAGAGAAAGAACGAGGTTCGAAAGTCAAGGATTATTGGTGGGGATTATAAACTTAATAAAAATCAAGATCTCAAATGGTGATAATTGATAAAATTTCAAAATATTGAAAATTGTAGAAAAAAAATTGATCATTAAACATTGAAATAGAAAAAAAAAAATATACAGATTTTTATTGAAATCCTACACAAATTGTAAAAGAAAAATTTGTTTAAAAAAATAGAATTCAAAAACAACAAAAAATTAAAAATGAATTTGAAAAAAAAAAACCAAAATGTAAATAATGTGTAGATCGAAAAAAAACCTTTGAATGCTCCTCTAAATTCAATAACATCATACTTATTACATTTCTCAGTGGAGAATTACAAAAATTCTTATTATCAATTTTTTTTTTTGAAACCATTCTTATTATCTTTGATAAACCTAAGTTTTTTTTATTACCAAAGATGATACTTATTTTAATTTAAATTCATTAACCATAGTTAGTTTTAATATTATTTTAAATAATTAAATTATTTTTATAAAATAAAAAAAAACCCAACCCCACCCACCAGTGCCCCAGCCAACCCCAACCCCCTCCCCTTCTCCAGCGCCACCTCACTTCATTGCCGACTTGTCGGGACCCAAACCCCTTAACACCGGCGACCATCCCACATCTCTCCACTTCCTCGAAAACCCTGAAACACTTCCATCCCCACCCCCGAAAATCGCCAGCCGCTCATCCCCCACCCCCGAAAACCACTAGCCGCTCACCCCCCACCCCCTAAAACCACCAGCCTCTTATCCCTCACCTCTGAAAACCGCCAGCCACTAATACCCCACCCCCGAAATTCGTTAGCCTCTCATCCCCCATCCCTGAAATCCGCAACCACACCTGTAACTCCTCTCCCGCTGGACTCCCCTTCCCCGATTCCCCAATTCCCGATTTTCACCCTTAACCCTAACCCTAAAAAAATCCCCAAATTTTCTCTTCCTAATCTCAATTGTTTGTTTGGTCGACGGAAAAGAAATCACTCATCAAATCTCAACGAAGAGTGATAAGGACGAATTAGAAGCGAATTGATCGAAAAAGACGTCGACGATTGATGGTGAAGATCGAAATTGAGGACGGGGAAGGTGTTTGGTTGATTAATGTTGTTGCATAGTAGCGAATTTGGTTGTTGTCGATTCATGGCCGGGAGGGGAGGCCGGCACACTGGCGAGAGAGGGGTTGGCGCCAGCGTGGGTGGGGGCGAAGAGTGGTGGCGGATTAGTTGGGGAAGTGGTGACTTTTTTTTATAAAAAAATAATTTTTTTTAAGTAAAAAATAATAACAAAATAAATAAATAAACTGACTATAGTTAAATATTTAATTACAGTTTATCATTAATGTCATGGTTAGCTTAATATAAAATTTTAGGTTTATCAAAGATATTAAGAATTTTTGTAATTCACCATTAAGGAAAGTTAAAAGTATGGTGTTATTAAAGAGAATTTCCATAAAAAATTTTAATTTATTGATATAAATTATAGACTCGGGTGAAAGAGAAGACGGGTAAAATCAGTGAAAGAGAGGGAAGGTAAAATATTATCAATTTCTTTGTAAACGGAAATTTATATAATGAAATGTAGTGACACCCAAAAGATACATATGAAAATTGATATTTTAAAAGGATTGTAATCGTTTAGGGTAAAGTAAAAGAAAAAATGGGGGAAGAGGACATTTGTCCTTTAAACTTCTTGTTTTAAAATAGAAGTATAGATAAATACTTCCTCCGTGTTTTAATAAGTGTTACACTTTTTTTTTTTTTTTGGTAAAAAACTACATTAAAATATTTATCTATCTCCTCTCATGGTCCCCACCCAACCCACTACTACTTTTTTTTTTATTACTTCCTCCGTTCTTTTAATATTTCATCACTTGCCTTTTACGAAAGTTTCACAAATATTGCACCATTTCCATTTTAAGACAAAAATTGTATCTGTTCACATTGCAAATATCCAACATACCCTTACTTTTTCACTCTTATTATTTAGTTTAAGTTTACATTACATGGACACTTTTGTATTTTTACTTTTCTCTCTCTTCCTTTTCCAACTAGGGGTGTTCATAAATTGTTCCGGACCAAAAAAATGGACCGGTTAGGGTCTTGAAATTATTTTTTTCGGTCTTCGGTCCGATCCGATCCAAAACCCTATAAAAACCAGTCTATCCGGATCGATTTTTTTTTATGAAAAACATGCGTGAAACCTTAAATAATGGTGAAAATTATCATTAATAAGGGTAGAAAACTTTAATGAGTGCCCCCAAGGCGTTAGATAAGAGAATTAAATTGCAAATATTAGAGTAAAATTAACATTAATTACACCGAATGACGCGTGATTTTGTCATGAATTCCTAACTTAATACCATTTCAACCAATATAATTTATCCTTATCTAACGCCCCGGGGCGCTCGTTAGCAAGATCCTACAAAAAAAACATAAAATGACATTAAAATATAGTTTTTCCTTTACTTTTTACGTGTATTCCATAACTTTATTAAAAATTTAGTATTTTTATAAAAAAAATTCTTAAAACGGTCCAAAGCGGTCTGCTCTGGTTGCCCATTGAAGCGCACTCCTCGTTCTCCACTTTTTACGTGAATTTGAACTTTGAAACTTTGAACCAGGTTGTTTCGTCCCCAGTTGCTCTTTCAAGTTATCGCTTTCATATTATAATCCACTTTTTGTTTGATTTTGATTTTGTTTTTTAAGCCGTTTTGCATGATTCATTCTATTTTGTTTTTATCGCTTTCATATTATAATCCACTTTTTATTGATTGTTAAATTTCTTACAAGCTCTGGATATTTGTTTTCTAAGCGGTTTTGCATGATTCATCCTATTTGATCAGGGTTTTAATAGTATCGTCTATTTATTTATTATGGATGCAGGTGTATGGTCAGTATGGATAGGAGCTTGAAACCATGTACCAGTAATTATGCTACTGTATGTGATGTTCAAAATCACAACTTTACTCAAATGTTGGTAGATAGGCTCTCCAGTTTGCCTGATGAATTATTAGTTCGGATCCTCTCTTTGCTTCCTACCAAGGATGCTGCTGCTACTTGTGCCTTGTCTACGAAATTGAGGCGTGTTTTCCCTTTGATTACAAGTCTTGATTTTGATGGTTCACCTATCTGTCTTTGTTTGAAACATCCCTATGCAATTGAGCGTTTCCCCACTTTTGTGAGCTTTGTTGATACCGTACTCCAGACACACCAATCGCAGCATCTTACCAAGTTTAAGCTTAAACTTACCAGCAAGGACTTTGGTAAAGTGTACTTTTTTGGTTGCGATAGTTTCTATGGGTGTAGTCAAGGTTGCCTCCCTGACTTGAAATCTCCACGATTGAATGTGTGGATCTCTTATCCATTGTCTTTTTGTGGCCTTAGGGAACTTGACCTCTCTATACTGGTGGGGGAGTCAGGTAATTTTCAGCTGCCCCCAGCTATTTTCACCAGTGAAACGTTGGAGGTGTTGAAACTTGAGGTCAACATTGGTTTTGATCAAATTTACGCCATACCCTCCTATCGTCATCCAAAATTGAAACAGCTCGTCTTGTTTGCATCTCTCATTTCTGAGGATGACTTTTTGCCGAGGCTAGTATCAAGTTGCCCTCTACTTGAAGATCTTACATTCCAACCCTTTAAAAGGCATGTGAACATCACGGCTATCACGTCGACTTCCCTTCGAAGATTGACTTTAAGGATGCCTAAATGTCATGATTTTATGGAAGATAACAGCGACTGTGTGCTGATCAATACTCCCAATCTGGAGTACATTGAATACTCTGATAATTTAGCAAGTTGTTACTCAATCCCTGTAATGCATGGTCTTGTTAAAGCATCTCTGACAATATGTATGGCCTTAAAATTTGGAAGATCATTTCAGCAAATAATTAACCTCATTAGACCCTTTTCTTATTCTCAACACTTGTCATTGTTTGGCATTTTTATGTGGGTAATGTCTCAATCTCTAATTTCTCTCTTTTAAGCTGAATAATCCTTTTTCTCCTTTCATAGTTGATTTTGAAATTTACCAATTGTAATAATTGTTTAACTTGTGGTTGTAGAAGTTTGACTTCATCGATGAGGAAGTCATAAAGGATAAACCATGCATCAGTGCTTTGATGTTAATAACCCATGGATTTGTTCAGGAGATAGTAATAACCCAGTTTCTCCTTAGACATGTGTTAGTTTTGGAGGAACTGGTCATATGCTTAGCCTGAACTCCGAATTTTAATCCATGTCAGATGTTAATCGAGATTATATTAAAGAATTTACCAAAAGCCTCAGTCACCTGTTCGAATCAAGTATTATGATCAGCATGGTCCATGTTAACTGCTTTTCATTCTTACCTACAATTTAATCTTAGTTTGGTTGTATTTTTTTTTAATAACTATTGTTAAATGCTTTACTTATGTGAAGGCGGGGTAATTCTTACCCTTGAACTATGCTAGGATTGAGCCCAACATATATCGTCTATGTTTGATAAATTATAGTCTTTGTTAAAAATAATAGTTTATGATTGGCTTTTAGTAATCATTCGCACTCAAAGTCCTGAAGGAGTAATTTGCAAATGAAAGCAATTATTTAAAAGAATTTGTTGGAAGTGTCTCTTTTGATGTTGAAATACGAAATTTCTTACCCTTTTTACCTTCTACGGAGTAGCTAGCAAGCTCAACAATAGAAATTGTGCATTATATATGTTAATATGTATGTAAATATGGAATAAACAAGGCAACAACTTGGAGGATAACACCATTTATGTAATGATTAGAAGAAAATGATAAGGTTAGGTTACAATATGAGGCATAATGGTGCTTAAACAAACCTTTTACTCTTTTCTCATCTTTAAACTCTTTTCACCCACTTTTGGTTTTGGCATACATTCATGAATTTTTCCAAATTGTTTTTCTTCTAATTTTTTTGCTTTAGTACCCTCCGTTGTGAGAGGACTTCTTAATGTTCTTTTTACCTTGAATAATTTATTTTTTTTGGCATGGACGACAGTTTAACATTAAAGTACGTAGTAATTTTTTTTCTCATGTTCAAAAATAATTATTTTATAGAGCTTTCAAATTGCTCAAGGGTGGGGATTATTTTAGTGAAGAAAAAACCTCCATGCTATGCCTATTCAAAGCTGTATCCCGTGTGTGAGGGTCTGATTCAGAGATTTGGCTAATAATTATTACTAGTCACATGAACTAATAACTAATAACTAATTACTAGTCACATGAACTAATGACCAAACCAAACCAACCCAAACCCAAAGAATTAAGTTCAAATTTTCATGGTTCATACTCGAAACAATTGAAATATTATGATATTATTATCTACAAACCCTAGAAATTATTGACATAATACTATATAGTAACCCTAGCAAAAACACTAATTAATTTTAAAATATAGTACCTGAAATTGATGATAATTGTCGAGTTTAGTAAACAATTCCCGAAAATCCAACTCAGAAAACCTAGAAATTTTGTATAATACATTAATTAACAACTCTTAAATTAACAAAAAGACTAATTTAACAACAAAAAGACCAAAAAAAAAATTAAAGTTTGCTTACCAGATTTGGTATGTCGTTTTCGAGTTTCCCAAATTAGATCAATTTAGTTGAGGTTTGGAATTTCGTTCTTTATTGGTGTTTGTTCTTGAAGTTTTGTCTGAAACAATGAACTTTAGCTAGCTTTCTCTCTCTTCCTTTTTTTCAATTTTGGGAACAAGTGACATTAGCAGCTCAGCTACATTTTGGCAGAAAATTTCCCCCCAAAACACACTCCCTTCCCGTTTTCCCAACCAAACGGGAGTTTTTTTTTTTGGTTTGTCCTTTATTTTTAATTGCAGATATTATTATTTTATTGTTGCGTTGGTCCAATTGGACGCTTCCCCCTTTCGTCCAGTACTTCCTCCCTTAACAAGTAATGTCACTCTCCCCTAGAATTAGAATTGGCACCATCTCATGCATGAGTTTTTATAAATCCAAAACATGAACACAAAGACAAAAGCCAATCAAGTTTCTGAAAGCTAGGGCTGTCAAACGTGTCGTGTCATGTTCGTGTTCGTGTCAATATTAAACGGGTTGAAAAACCCTTGACCCAAACCTAACCCATTTATTAAACGGGTTGAAAACCCTTGACCCAAACCTAACCCATTTATTAAACGGGTTACCTAGCTGGGTAGCCTTTTAACCCACATAATATATAATAAATTAATTAATATTCAACATAATAATTAAAAAGACATACATCATTAACGATAATACAAGAGATTAAAGCTACTGATTTTGTCAAAAGATGCTACAAGAACATAAAGATAGTGGTTTTAGCAACCCAACCAATACATAAGAGTTGTCCCAAGTCCTAACCTTCAAAATGACAACTTGTAAAACATGCATCAGTGCTTAATTTTATGGATTACATATATGATTAATTAAATGAAGAGTAACTAAGTACTATCTAGAATCCTCATAAGTGAAATGTAAAAAAGTTAAAAAAAAAATTTATTTGGCCGCCAAATTAAACCGCCAAACAATCCCCAAAATTTAAATATAGCGGCAGCTGTAGACACCCATTTGTGTCTCCCCAAAACCAAACCAGGTGATGAGTACCTTTCACGTCGAATCATTATC
The DNA here is from genome assembly GCF_948465745.1 of Chenopodium album. Taxonomy (NCBI): domain Eukaryota; kingdom Viridiplantae; phylum Streptophyta; class Magnoliopsida; order Caryophyllales; family Amaranthaceae; genus Chenopodium; species Chenopodium album. The sequence goes on along the minus strand of NC_137836.1, from coordinate 66,132,298 downwards.
GAATGAAGTGAAAGTGTGGAAAGTCTAGTGTTGCCGATAGTTTTAATTTCTCTTTTCTCTGTTTTTGAAAACTTATTTTAAGAAAACAGCCAATCCAGTTTGGTTGGTCCATGATATGGGCCCAATAATGGGATAGTTGTATGGGGTTTGAAAAGACCTTTCCAACGATATATTATAATCCCAATTCCGATGAATAATGAGGAAGTTATGGCCAAAATACTAAACTGGGCCCAATTTGGTTTTTATATGCGGTCCAATGATATAGAGGAAGGCCTATTATTAATTATCATTCCGAAAGCTATTAGGATTGATTATAGTCTTCTAGAATACTCTAGAAGGTTCTTTTAAATCCTAATGGAGTTAGGATTGATAATTATGTTTTAAAGAGTTTGAAATTGAATAAAACTACTCCTTTTAAGAATCCTTGTTTTGTAGGATGTGGAATGTATTCAGATTTTATTTTCGTGCCTCATAATATTTATCCAGATCTTGAAATTATCTTTCCAATGATATATTATAATATTAAATCCGAGTTATAACGAAAAAGATATGAATGAGACATGAAACTTTATCCAAAACAGACACCCTTCCACTATTTTGGCCATATTTTTTTATATACAAAATATTTTAATATGATTCTTAATGGGTTGGAAAGTAGACTTTAAGAGCTTTCCAACGACATATTATATGCCTGATTTGGACTTGCGGATAAAAAGATATGACAAAAACAAAAACGCGTTAAAAACGGGTTTGGCGCCTGAATCCAGGCATTGGCGCCTGGAACCAGGCCTGGCGCTTGGCGCCAGGTGGTAGCCATTGGCGCCTGGCGCCAACCTCGTTTTGCATGCGCCAGACTCTGTTTAGTTAATTTTATCTTTTTGGCTGATTTTCTCTATAAATAACGTATCAAAACTTCGTTTTTGATAACCAGATTTCATCAATTCTTATTTCAATTCACCAACTCTCATCAAGATTTTCTTGATTATTCTCTCTATCTTTTCTAAACTAGCCTTTTCTCAAATAAATAATTCCGCATTCGCAAGATCTAGAAACACCTAGCCATATTCGAAGTTGCCTTCGCCCTAGACGTGAAAGGTTTAATTTCAGAGGGTTTGGTTCAAATCTCTCTTTCAATTATTTAATTTAATTGTTTGTTTATTATTTTCCTTGAAGTTACTAACGTGTGTATTTTGGTTTTAGAAAGAGGTACGAAGCATCAAAGTAAGTACTTTAATTGATTAATTGATATTATGATGTAGAAATCATGTTTATATTGTTATTATGATATTCCTAGTATCATGTTTAGGGAAAAGGTTATAATATCAAATATATTAAATATGATTGCTACGATGTTTCCTATGTTCTTTCTAATATTTATGATTGTTAGTATCATGTTAGGGTTAAAGATTTGATTTTTATTGTTTAGTGACATGCTAGGGTTTGTTATTAATCTTGTTAGTATCATGTCTAGGATCTTGCAATTATTATGCTTTAATATTAACATGAACATGATTATGATTATAATCGTTATAATTTATGATTATGAATATTATTATTATTATTATTATTATTATTATTATTATTATTATTATTATTATTATTATTATTATTATTATTATTATTTTGATGATAATTATTTTATTTATGATGATATTATTATTATTATACTACCTCCGTTAAATATTATGTGCAACTTTTGCCATTTTGGGATGTTTTCTATTATGTGCAACTTTCAGTTTTATACCTATTTTTAGTAAGGAAAAAGCTGTGAAATGACCTTTTTACCCTTACTTAACTCCCTTTTTTTTTTTAATCTTTGCCCTTACTCTAATCTAATCATATTAACCTAATCTAATCAGATTACATAAAACTAATGACTCCCTCCATTTATTACCCCCAATTCCCCCCCAACTCTCTAATTTCCTCACATTCCCAACCACCTTCAATTAATGACGATTGTTGAGCTTCTCTATTTCTTCTGGATATTTCCCCAGATGAACCCTAGTTCATCATCTGGGGTTTTCTCTCTCCTGTGTTCTTCGTTTTCCCACTTCCTCTCTCTAGATCTGCACTACCTCTCTCCTCTTTTCTTCGATTTCCCTCTTCCTCTATCCTTCGATCTTTCTAAACACTACTTTCCTTCCAAAAAAATGCCAGACCTAGATCCATTGAAGGATGCTTACATGGCAACCAACGACAAAGGGGAGGAGAATCTGATCAACTACTTCATCCACTACTTCGAGACTGGATCTAACTTCCCTCGTGAGTTCTATGAGTCAACTGATACGGGACCCTACTGTACCTAATACACATACAAGGCTCTGGGAAAAGTGCTGAAAAGCATGGATGAGGAGGAAAGGCAGAAGAGGGAGGAAGGACAAGGTGAGTCCCGTCGCAAATCCCTTGATTTCTTTGAGGGTCCTCCAGATCTGGTTGCTGAGAGTGCTGAGGGTAGTGCTGTGGCCCCAACGAAGGCCAGATCTAAGAGGGAACGACCACCACCCAAGGTTCGTTCTTCGAGAAAGGCGGCGCGTGTGGCTTTGCGTAGGATGCGTGGGCTCCCTGACACCGAGTACATCGTTTTGTCTTCTGATGATGAGGAACCACCATCCAAAAAAGATGAGCCCGCCTCTTCCTCTGTCCCTATTGTGCACTGCTACGTGAGGCGGATGAACCCTTGGGTTCAACCCTCTGAGTGACTGATCTCGTAACGATTCCTAACCCTAATTTATTCTTTAATTTATTTGAGTCCCTATTTATTGATGGATGTGTTTGATTATGTGCTGGTTATACTGTTGTTGATAAAGTCCCAATTTCATGTTCAATTTCTATGTTAATTGTTGATGTTTGTTGGTTCTTGATGTAATTGTTGCAGTTATTTTTTGTTGGTGGTTATTTTTGGGCTTGGATCTGGTTGTTGGTTTTGATGGGTGACTGATTCATCCTTGATGGAGTTTAGTTGGCTATTTTGTTGTTGATTTTTGGATGTATTGTTGTTGTGGTTGCTGGTACTGTGATGGTTGTTGTTGTGTGCTGGGTTATGGACATATACACCATGTTGTTTTGTTTTTGTTTGATACACCATGTTTTAAGTAGTGTTGGCCTTTATGGGAATATGGTTGATAAATGATGAGACTATTATGGCTAGTTTGTTGCATGTACTGTTCTCAATGACATGTTGGGAAAGAGAGCACCCTATATTTGAGTCCCTTAGTGTTGCCTTTTCAGTGATGATTGATGAGTCCCTTTCTTATTATGAGTATGTTGTTAGTGTGTAATCCAAATGATGAAGGGACTCCATTGAATTTCAATTTGAACAAGTATGTAGCTCCATCATTCTCAATTTTGGGAGTGATGTTGAGGTAACCTTGTTTGAGTTGTTGTATTCAACAAAATTATGAACTTCTGATGGATTTTCTGTGTTTAGATAATTACCATTTTCATTCCATTCAAAATGTGGCTAAAAAAAGCCTATTACATGAGTACTTGGACTTTCACATCACTGCCTTAGTGGTTTTTGACACTGTAAAACACAAAATACACCTAACCACCTATTCATTTAGATTGCCATGAACAATAACAACAAAAAGAAAAAAATAACCTAACTTCAGATGGTTATGTGTGGCAGTATATGCTGTTGTCCTGATTTGAGGAGTACCCTTGTCTAATCTGCATCCACCTCCATTTCCTGTGTTGTTGCTTGAGTCTCATCTGGTGCTGGTATGAACATTGTGTTCAAGTATTCCAAAGCCTCTAGCACTATCTCCTTCTGAACAAACACTTGATTTGGCAGAATACCTAGATTTTCAAGTTTTTTTTTGTTCATGTGTGGAATTTTGTACCTATTCCCTCCTTGTGCCTTCAGTATTTTGATCATGCATCTCTGTAGAGTGACCTATATGTACTTGTTGACTTCAGGCTTGAATGTGTTGTATGACTCTATCACCTTCTCAACTAGCTCATCAAGATTTTTAGGGAAAGATTGATATTGTAATGATTGAATAGACCTGAAAAGACCTAAATCCAACACATTTAGATCAGGTGATTGAGCTGGTTGGAACACAAATTGAATGTTAAACCCATTGGATGTTGTTTCTGCAACAAACTCCTCATCTCTTGGTATTTGATGTGGCCTTGCATTATCCCATTGTATGGTAGCATTCTTGGGCAGACTTTCTGGCCATTTTTCCTTGATTGCTGGAATGACTTTGTTGAGTAACATGTCCCTAATGACCTCCCTGTTTACATTCTGAAGTGCTCTTGTCACCATTGTTCCTGCTGCTCTGTTCTTGCTTGATTTTTTTTCTCTGTCCTGGACTGTGAATGGGAATATCCCATACTTTCCATCATGTACAAGTTCACCATTTATGCCATACAATGGCTTACCAATAATGGCCATGAACATTGCCTTTAACTTGAATCTTCTTGATTGTTGTGCCATGTATGGATCCTCTTCACTTGGTAGAAGGTAAAACCTCCTTTTATCAGGGTTCAAGTAGAACCATTTCTCATCTATGTGAATGTTGTAACTCATGTCTTCAAAAGTGGGGTCCTGATTACCTTCAACAGGGTTTATGTGACTTAAAACCTACTTCATTCTAGCTATCTTGTGATCTGCTGAGAGTGCTGGTTTGCAACTTGCTGTGTGTGTTCTCAACCTTCCCTTTTTCTTCAAATAGTGCAAAGTCACATGTGAAATGTTGAGTGATGCTGCATATGACCTCTCTGATTGTAAGAATTCATCTGTGAATTCTCTTGGTTTTGGACCTGTTTTGCCATACTTTTTTGTCCTGACATCAATCATATTCCCCTCTGCCATCTGTTTTTTTATGTCTGTGAATATTCTTGTGATTGTTGATTTATGCACTCTGAATTTTGTTGAAAGTTGCATTTTGTATCCTCTTGGCAAAGCTCCATCTTGCATCATCATCAACATTGCATCAACAATCTCTCTTCTTTGATACATGGTGAGTTGTTTTCTGTTGGTTGTTGTTGCTTCTTGAGTCTGTCCTTGTTGTTGATCTTCATCATGATGGATGGTCTCTTGTTGAGCTTGCTCATTTGGTGCCTGAGTCCCTTCTGTAGACTCTTCTTGTGCATGTTTTCATTATCAGAATCATAAAACTCTATGTCTTCATCTTGAATTTGTTCTTCCTCTTCAAAATAAAGTTCTGCCATGAGTTCCTCTGTTAGTAATTCTTCGATATCAAACTGCTGAGATTCATCAAAATATGCCATTTTTTGTTGGGGTCCCTTCCTTTTCCAAGTTGCTGATGATGCTGTAGGGTTGGCAGATGAAGGTTTTTGGCAAGATGAAGCTGCCCTACACTTTTGTGTACATAGAGAACGAGCAACATCACTTGGTTATGGTGGATTCCTCTGTGCAGTATTGATGTAGCCTAGGATGTAATTTTTTGGATTAATGGGGGGCTAATATCTGAATTAGGGTCTAACTTTTGGGGATAAACATTTGGATGACTTTTTAAAAATTGTTGATGGTTGTATTTAATGCTTTGAGTTATCAAAGCTTGGTTGATAATGGGGGCTTCCTTTTATAAGCCTCTTAAATGCTGTTGGATTCTCTATTTATGAAGATGTTCAAGAATTGAATGCTTGGTTTTTTTTTTTAAAAAAGTGGAGGGAATTTTAAACCCTCCCAAATTTACAAAAAGTTTGAAAATTTGGCCAAAAAAAAGAGGGAATCTGATTTCCTTCTAAGGGAATCAGATTTTCCCACTAACCCACATTGGGGGACCATTTTTTCTCTCTCCTACATATTTGATTAATTCAATCTAAATACACCTTAATCTACCCCATCCATTTTTTGCATTGGCAACCGTGAACTCACTCAAAGTTGCACATAATATTTTTTCTCTCTCCTACATATTTGATTATTTATTGTGTTGCTTGATTATTTATATTTATTGCTTGATCACGCCTTTTATGCATGCTTAAAGGGAATTTGGTACTTGTAATCAAGCTTAATAAGATATTAATAATCTTGTTAGGGTTAATATGATTATAAATTCAAGTGATCGCCAATAATAGTTTATTTGTGCATTAAATTCAACCAACATTGATTAAACAGGTTGAGGGTTAATCTATTGATTGCATGTTAATCAGAAAGCGACATGAATACGATCAGAATAAAGTAGAGGCCTATTATTAGGGCAGATTCAATCTCTTTTAGGTTGGATTTGTACCTTCATCCCCGAACCCTTATTTGGTTCTAGACCTTATGGAGTTGACGATCTCTTGGATCGTTAAGGGGCGTAACATTCATCCTATGAACGGTTTACAAGTTCCTAAAAAAATTTGTTGGCGACTCTTTTGCTCTATCTTCTTCCCTTTTGGACGCCACCGTACTTTTGTGTATGATCACAGTGGGGTTCAAGCTAGTGGGATTAAAGCTTGAAATTTATTCCCTACAGTTTTTGGCGACTCCACTGGGGAGGATTTCTCTTTTAATTCCTGAATTTGTTTCGGCAATGATTTAGAATGAGTGGATGAGACTCGAAAAGTTCTAAGTATTTCATGTGCGTAATTTTGATTAACATTATTGTCATATGCATAAAAAAGATCTCATTGGAAAGACCATCCGCAATGAGTTAAAAACATAGGATTTTACACGTAGGAAATTTGAGGAATATCTTTCACAACTAGGACTGAAATAACACCGCGCGAAACTGGAAAATTTTATCGAGCACAGAAAGCTGCTGAGGCATGTGGGAAGTAGCGTCATGGGCTAGAGCTTGGCGCCAGCATTTTAGTCGTAGCGCCAGACGCCAGTATTGGCGCCAGGCGCTACAATTAAAAGCTGGCGCCAGTCTTTGATTGCTGGCGCCAATTTCCCCCAATACCGAGCCAGAAATATGCGTTCTAATTTCGACCAGTTTTTCGTATTATTTGCTCGATCCTACTTCCTGGTTGAATTTTTTCTAACTTTTCTGAAACCCATATGTGTTATACATATGGACATAACCCTCTGGGAATTTATGCTCCATCTACCCGATTGAACGCTCCGTGCAACAAAGGGTACATCCGAGAATGTTGAATTCACCAAACCATGGAAGCGAGTTTTTTTCTAAAACTCGCGGTGTCCCATCCACTCGCGCCAACCCTTCACGGTTAGGCTTCCGTGCGGTGCATCCGGACAATTAACCATGGACCCTCTATTGACTAACCCATATCCCGAACTTTAGAGAACTAGAGCCATGGTTAGGTTGCAAACTCATTGCATCATATTGTGCCTACTTGACTACTTGTGCATTATTTGTTGTGCATACTCTATGTGATTTTTCCTAACCGTTTGTTTGACTTGTGTTAAGACTAAATAAACCGATTAATGACTAAAGGACTTTGTTTAATTAATTAATTAATTAATTAGAGCTAATAAATATACCTAAAATCGAGTCATAGTTCCTTTAAGTCAACCCGGATTTTTATTCCCGTATACTGCACAAGCGTCAACTTGTTTTGGTCATAGCTGGAGTTCTATAAAGAACTACGAGTCGTACAACCTATGGATCTGTAGCCCCGAGTTTTATCTTTTAATTTGGCGTTGGTTTCATCCAAATCAGAGTCACAGATCAAAAGTTATGACTAAAATACCACAGTCTGTCCAGTTTAATGCATATACGTGAAGTCTTAACTTAGTCTTTGCTTGAGTCTAGTCACATAGTCTAGCCACATGGTCATGACACGAGTCTTAACATGCCACCTACACTCACTAGTATTAGCACACACTTTGAGTGCACATCACCATGGCCATGTCTTAGGTTCATGCATGAGTCGGTCTTTTCCGTCATTTGAGTTGGGGGGTACATTCTATTCCTAATTCTTATATCCCTCCATCTAAATCTTCTTTCACATTCTATTCCAATTTTTCTTTACTTCCTCCATCCATTGCATGTTGAATAAAGTTTGAGTCAAATAATTAACAATAAATATCCCCAATTTCCTTTTCCACAGTACTTGGTCGAGGAGAGAAGGGAGATTAATCAAGGACAACCTCTTTATTCAGGTCTAGCTTTTTGATAAACCGATTCGTCAAAAGAGGAAGGCTAAAAAGATAATGGCAACTCAAGAAGAAGTCAATGAGCTTAGGAACCAATTGGTTACCATGACTGAAACACTGAAGCTCCTCACACTTAAGGTCGATGATCCCATGAAGCAACAACAGATGGATCTCATGCAAGAGAGTCTAAGCAAGCTATCTAGTGACTATAAATTTCAGGGCATGAGTTCACAAGGGGTCTCGCTGGACAAGGAACTTCTTCCGCATAAGTTCAACGCCACTGACATCCCTAAATTCAAGGCAACAGATAGCCCTTACTTCCGTCTAAGAACTTTTGAAACTATAATGAGTATTAAGGGTATTGATAAGAAGGTTTTCCCCTCTCTGTTCCCACTATCTCTTGAAACCGTTTGCCAACAATGGTTCTTCTCCCTTGACAAGTAGAAAACCTCTACCTGGGAATCGATAGTGAACGCTTTCGTTGATAGGTACAAGTGCAATATCCAAGTTGAAACCGACCATAGACAACTTGAGATGCTAAGACAAAAAGAGAATGAAGGCTTTACTTCTTTCTTTAATAAATGGAGGGAAACTTCCGCCAAGATGATTGAGGTCCCCACCGAAAAGGAGTCTGTGAGGATGTTTATCAAGAATCTCCAAGAAAAGTATTCAAAGCACTTAAAATATCAACACAATTTGAATACTTTCTAGGCCGTTTATGACATCGGAATTGAAATCGAAGACGACCTCGCAAAGCAAAAAGCTACTAACAATAGTAACCACGGTGGCTGGAAAGGAAAGAAGAACAACAATCCTTCTTCTTCCGAAAACGCCCACTCCAGTAATAATGTTAGTACCTTTGACAATAATGGTGTCTTAGCCATAGATAATCAAGGATCTAAAAGGAAAACCAGGCGAGAGTTCACACCCATTGGAATGACCTACGATGCTGCTTTTGATCGTCTCTATGATCGAGGATTAATCAAACCTATTGGCCCTACCGAGGATCCAACACCAGAAAATCGATCTTCGAGATGGAATCCAAACTCCTATTGCAAGTACCATCGAGGGCGCGGTCATACTACTGATGAATGCTACTGGTTTCAAAACCTCATTCAAGATCTCATAGAGGCAAATAAGATCCCATCGCCTCTAGCTAGCGAGAAGACTGGATGATGTCGGAGCAAACAATACAAGACAAGAGGCGAGCTTCAATGACAAGATTTCATGACCTCTTTTTCTATTTCTTTTTCATTTTTTCCTTTCCCCAATAAGTCTAGCATAGGCACCTTTTCTTTTCCTTTAGATTATTTTTGTAGTTTTTCTTTTCTTTTCCCTTTTTAATAAAATGAGCATTTATTTCCTTATATTGCATCAAATATAATAAAAAAAAAATAAAAAATAAAAAAAAAAGAAAAAAAAATCCATGTCGAATTAAGCACAAGGTATACCAATGATTTGAGGCACCCCTTGTAGCCACATCATATCTCCTTTCGCCTTTCTAATTTACAAATCCTTTCTTCATAAACCACTTTGAGCCTCGTCTAACGATAGACCTTTCTTTTTTCAACCTACATCTATCTAACCTTGGGATGGGATGGTGTGCAACTTATGCAATTTTCAAAGAACAAAGCTTAAGTGATTTCAGGAAATCAAAATAGCAAAAATAAGCAAAAAAAAAAATAATAATAATAAATAAAAGTGTACAAAAGGGCAAGTGTTCCAAGGTCTTTGATATGAGCACGTCTCAGATTGCGTCTCTTATCGAGTGCTCGGTACCGTGCCTGAGAAACATGAATGCCAAGTGAGTGATAGACCGCATTATCGGGATTGCCCACACTTATGAAAATAAAACAAATAAAGCAAAAAAAGAGAGCCAAAAAAGAGTAGAAACTCAAGCATGAAAATACAAAGATTCAGAAGCAAGGTTGCACACCTTGGGGGCTTATCTAGGGTCTTGAGCCTTTATCCCCTTCTTCTTCAAACCTTTAGCCTAACCACGTTACAACCCTTAAAAAGACCTTTTTTGAGGTATACACACTTGTGCGAGGTTCGGCTAGAGCTACGTTCGGCCTGATTCCTAACGGATACGTAGGCAACCTCACATCGAGGTGCCGCCGTAATAAACATGCATTCATATTCACATTCACACAATTACACCATGATCATATCAAGTGATCTCTAATGCTCATCTCTATTCACTTAGAGATAGACTTGGGGGCTTGATCCTTATATCATTAGCTTACCTAGCCTAAGAGTCACCACCAATTGACTCTTTTTAATATATTTTTCCACACACTTAGCTCTTGTGGCCTAGCTTTAGTGTCACTATCACACACTGCACAAATATATGACCAAATATATACCTTCCCTTGGGAACCCTTTGTCATGGAATCTTAACATTGAAGCATGCCTTGTCATATCAACATCATTCATCAATCATAATCATCATTGCATCTAAGTATGAAGTGCTTAGCCTCCGCGCCTAAGTTACCCAAATACTTTCATCATTGAGTCAACCATTGAGATAGCCTAGGATGAATTAATCCTTGCACCTTGAGAGATAGTATCAAATGACATTTGACTAAGCTCATTCAACATGCATCTTCAAACTTTCGATTCTTTTTTGCGTCTTTCTTTTTCGGGAGAAAGTCGGTACCCTCCACAAAAATGACGGAAAATTTTTGTTTTTTGCATTTTTGAGTCGCACGATCACATTACAATGCACACACGAGTCATGTACAAATTGAGTCATGTCATGTCATATCACTTTGATTAGAGTCACACATGTCATTTCACTTTGAGTCGAGTCAACCTCGAGTCAGTCAATCACATCGAGTCAAGTTTAATTTATACCTTGAGTTGTGTCAAGTCAGTGAGTCAAGCAACGCTAAACCTTAGGTCAACCCTAAGATAATTAAAGAAATTGGCAAAGTTTTATAGTCAAAAATAAATACAGGTGCAGCAGAATAGGGAAGACCCTACTCCAAATCTTGGCGCCAGAGATATCTCAGCAACGACAGAGCTCGAAGCCTCCCAGAAAGGTGATTTCGACCTCATGAAGCAATTTCGGGTTCCTTGGTACGCTAGTTATCCCCTATAAGCAATTTGACATGATTAAGTAGTCAGTTTGATTACAATCGTAGTAAGTGATTGACCTGAAAAAAAAATCGTCTCACTTAGCTTAAGCGCCTAAAACACTGGCTCATTACAATCGGTTCAAAAGCAAGCACTTAAACGACAATATTTCCAAATATGGATTGTCGCGCATTCTTATTAAACGACAAAGTTTTCCAAAAATTGGATTGTCATCCCCAACTGACAATATTTCCAAAAATGGATTGTCGTGCATCTTCTTCAACGACAATTTTTCCAAGATTGGATTGTCATCTCTGGAAAAGTTTCCAAGCGTGGATTGTCGTGCTCCTTCTTTGTTTGGCAATTTTTTTCAAGTTCGGATTGTCATCGCTGGCAAGTTTTCCGAAATTGGATTGTCATACACCCAGTTCCCTATAGCAAAATTTCCCAAAGGATTATTGTAGGTTTCTATTCATCATAAATATTGGCAAAAGTTCCTCAACGTGGATTGTCATTCATTTCAGTAAGTGGCAAATTTTCCCGAAGTGGATTTTCGTTCGACTCTTTCTTGCAAATGTTCCAAGACGCGGATTGTCAATAGTGGCAATATTTTCCCAAAAGGATTGTCACATAGCGTTGGCAAATTTCCAAGGTGGATTGCTTTCAAGAGTTATATTCCAAGATGTGGATTGTCGATCGTAGCAAAGTTCTTATGAAAGATTGTTACGAAGCATTGGCAACTTTTCCAAAAGTTGGATTTTGGCAAATTTTCCGAGGTACGGATTGTCGCTTCATCGTGACAACATTTCCAAGGATGGATTGTTACGTGGCATTGACAACTTTCCCTAAATCGGATTGTCATACATCATACAAGAGTTGTGTTGGCAACTATTCCCAAATAAAAGAGGATTGTCGACATACTGGTTCACAAGCAGCAAAGCGCCGACGTATTGGCATGGCAGCATTAAGGATTAAGAAGCAGTGATCTTTTCGAAGACTATCACAGCGGAAATTGAATATATCAAAAGGAATCTCTTTGTTCAGAGACGAGTGAACATCGAAACAGCAAGGTGGTGTTCCCTAGCTTGCGGGGAGTTGTCACAAACAACTGGAGGTAATTTCGGGAGAAGTTGTCTTCGATCATATTTCCTTAGGCATGGAAGATGGTCATAATGCGGATGGAGATTGTTTCAAGAGAAATATTCTTCGATAGTATTCCCTTGGACGTGGAATATTATCAATGCGGATGAGGATTGTTTCAAGAGAAATAATCTTCGACAGTATTCCCTTGGACGTGGAATATTATCAATGCAGATGGGGATTGTTTCTAGAGAAATAATATTCGATGATATTCCCTTAGACGTGGAATATTATCATAGCGGAGGAGGATCGTTTCAGGCGAAGCAATCTTCTAATTTGGAAGCAGTTACGGGCGTAGCGGTTTTCAAGCGGGATGGCATTCTCTAGCTTGCAGGAGGTCATCAAAACGAATCGGTTACTTTCAGAGACGTGTGTTCGACGGTGCAAGATACAGGTTTCTTAACTCTTTTATCTGTTTAACTAACGCTAGTTTTCAAGATATTGGCGTTACAAGAGTGATTTAGGATCGCAGAACGTTCTGAATCATTCTCCGTCCCTATCGATACTTTGACTTTTGTTTTCAAAACTTGCGTTTCTCCAAACTCAGTCAAAGTGGGGGCTTTTGTTGACACCCATTTGTGTCTCCCCAAAACAAAACCCGGTGATGAGTACCTTTCACGTCGAATCATAATCGAATGAAGTGAAAGTGTGGAAAGTCTAGTGTTGCGGATAGTTTTAATTTCTCTTCTCTCTGTTTTTTGAAAACTTATTTTAAGAAAACAGCCAATCCAGTTTGGTTGGTCCATGATATGGGTCCAATAATGGTGTAGTTGGATGGGGTTTGAAAAGAATTTTCCAACGATATATTATAAGCCCAATTCCGATGAATAATGAGAAAGTTATGGCCAAAATACTAAACTGGGCCCAATTTGGTTTTTATATGCGGCCCAATGATCTAGAGGAGGGCCTATTATTAATTATCATTCCTAAAGTTATTAGGATTGATTATAGTCTTCTAGAATACTCTAGAAGGTTCTTTTAAATCCTAATGGAGTTAGGATTGATAATTATGTTTTAAAGAGTTTGAAATTGAATAAAACTACTCCTTTTAAGAATCCTTGTTTTGTACGAAGTGGAATGTATTCAGATTTTATTTTCGTGCCTCATAATATTTATCCAAATTTTATATGGTTGGATAGATCTTGAAATTATCTTTACAATGATATATTATAATTTTAAATCCGAGTTATAACGAAAAAGATATGAATGAGACATGAAACTTTATCCAAAACTGACACCCTTCCACTATTTTGGCCATATATTTTAATCTACAAAATATTTTTATCTGATTCTAATTTTGTTGGAAAGTAGACTTTAATAGCTTTCCAACAACATATTATATGCCTGATTTGGACTTCCGGATCAAAAGATATGATAAAAACAAAAACACGTTAAAAACGGGCTTGGCGCCTGACTCTAGGCATTGGCGCTTGGAACCAGGCCTGGCGCCAGCCATTAGCGCCAGGTGCTAGCCTGGCGCCAATGGCCAATGCTTGGCGCCAACCTCGTTTTACGTGCGCCAAACTCTGTTTTGTTAATTTTATCTTTTTGGCTGATTTTCTCTATAAATAACGTATTAAAACTCCGTTTTCGATAACCAGATTTCATCAATTCTTATTTCAATTCACCAACTCTCATCAAGATTTTGTTGATTATTCTCTCTCTCTTTTCTAAACTAGCCTTTTCTCAAATAAATAATTCCGCATTCGCAAGATCTAGAAACACCTAGCCATATTCGAAGTTGCCTTCGCCCTAGACGTGAAAGGTTTAATTTCTGAGGGTTTTGTCCCAAATCTCTCTTTCAATTATTTAATTTAATTGTTTGTTTATTATTTTCCTTGAAGTTACTAACGTGTGTATTTTGTTATTAGAAAGAGGTACGAAGCATCAAAGTAAGTACTTTAATTGATTAATTGATATTATGATGTAGAAATCATGTTTATATTGTTATTATGATATTCCTAGTATCATGTTTAGGGAAAACGTTATAATATCAAATATATTAAATATGATTGTTACGATGCTTCCTATGTTCTTCCTAATATTTATGATTGTTAGTATCATGTAAGGGTTAAAGATTTGATTTTTATTGTTTAGTGACATGCTAGGGTTTGTTATTAATCTTGTTAGTATCATGCCTAGGATCTTGCAATTATTATGCTTTAATATTAACATGAACATGATTATGATTATAATCGTTATAATTTATGATTATGAAAATTATTATTATTATTATTATTATTATTATTATTATTATTATTATTATTATTATTATTTTGATGATAATTATTTTATTTATGATGATATTATTATTATTATTATTATTATTATTATTTTTATTATTATTATTATTCATGATATTGATTATTTATTGTGTTGCTTGATTAATTATATTTATTGCTTGATCACGCCTTTTATGCATGCTTAAAGGAAATTTGGTACTTGGAATCACGCTTAATAAGATATTAATAATATTGTTAGGGTTAATATGATTATAAATTCAAGTGATCGCCAATAATAGTTTATTTGTGCATTAAATTCAACCAACATAGATTAAACAGGTTTAGGGTTAATCTATTGATTGCATGTTAATCAGAAAGCGCACATGAATACAATCAGAATAAAGTAGAGGCCTATTATTAGGGCAGGTTCAATCTCTTTTAGGTTGGATTTGTACCTTCATCCCCGAACCCTTATTTGGTTCTAGACCTTATGGAGTTGACGATCTCTTGGATCGTTAAGGGGTGTAACATTCATCCTATGAACGGTTTACAAGTTCCTAAAAAAACTTTTTGGCGACTCTTTTGCTCTATCTTCTTCCCTTTTGGACGCCACCGTACTTTAGTGTATGATCACAGTGGGGTTCAAGCTAGTGGGATTAAAGCTTGAAATTTATTCCCTACAGCAGCATTGCGCCAATGCTAAATTCTACAACCAGTACAGTACAAGTTTCTAATAATGTTTTAAAAAAAGTTTAGAATAAAAAATTCATGTTTCTTTTTCTACTACTTAATAATCGGGTTGAGCATGTCGGGTTCGTGTTAACGGGTTGTCTTTCAACCCATTTACATAATCGTGTTATGCGTGTCAGTTTTGGGTTGAAAATTTCAACCCAAACCTAACCCGTTTAATTACGTGTCGTGTTCGTGTCGACCCAATTATTTAAACGGGTTGAGAAATTTTTACCCAAACCCGCTTATTTCATGTCGGGTTCGTGTCGGGTTGTCGTGTCGGGTTGTCGTGTCGTGTCAACTTTTGATAGCCCTACTGGAAGCCTTGTCCACGAGTCATGACAGGGTAAAGTCGTATCCCCAAATCAAAAGTAATTCGTAAGTCCTCTAACTAAAGTAGATAGGGAAGTAGGGTCGAACTCCACAGGGAAACAAGTCTTTCGATTCCTAATTAACTAATATACTCTAGATTATGAAGTAACCAATATATAAGTTGAATATGAAACTAAACTACGAAGATTGAGAATAGGGAGAAAACAATATATAAAAGGATCTAGGGCATAGGTTCACCAATAAATAATACTCCAGGGTAAAACATAGTAATTAATCATTGACATTGCATAAATAACATGATTAACAGGCTCTCGCAATTTATTAATAAACATAGATCTAACAGGCTCTCGTAATTTACTAGATCTAACAGGCTCTCGTAATAAATATCAAATTAACATCTGCTTGATTCATCAATTCAATATTGCTATACTTTTACAAGTCGTAATTGTAAAACGTTAAAACAATTCAATAAGAAATTATCATGTAATACCAATAATCAATAATAGTAAATCATCAATACATCAATTAACCAGATTGTAAAGGGATTTCGCTACGTATTACAATCACGTAATTAATTTACCGGTATTAAATCTCATCTCTCGAATCTTGACTTAACCATTTATAAATTAATCAGCCTATTGAAACTAGACCTAAACATCAATTCTCATCTGTTGTATCAATATTGTCAAACTCATGCATAAAAGATCAGGCCTAATCTAGTCACAGAGCATTAAATCAATCAATAGGAAATTAATCTAGTATTTTAACAACAACAAATTACCCTTTCATATTATTTATTGATCCCTTTAAACCATAGAAATAAAACTACTCACTCATATTAAAAACTAAACTAATCAAAGCAATAAAATAAATCATGATGAAAGGAATAAAATAAACAACTAAGATTAAGGGAAGAGAAATCGTTACCAAATAATCTGGAATTAAGAGTGGATTAAGAACAAAGGTTTTTGGAGAAAAAAATCTAAGAGAACAATTAAGAGATTAAAGAAAGAGTAAAAAAAAGAGAAGAAGAGATATTAAAATCGTATCACGGAGGAGTATTTATTTTGACTACGATTGGGCTCCAATTCTTTGGGCCAATCTGGATTTCCTTTTCCGGTCTTGAATACTCGGTCCAAATGCCCCGGTATTACCTATACCGAGCCCTTAATCACCGGTTCGATGGCTCTAACCGGTCCTGGGCTATTGAATCTGGTCGTGCTTCTCCAATGTTCGTGATTGCTCCAAAATATCTCGGGAAAATACTCCAAAAGCATAAATCCCTGCAAAAGTCAACCAAATCTACGAAAACACTAGAAAACACCAATTAGTAATAAAAGTGGCTTAAACCTAAATTCTAGCCACCATATTTTTCCATAATATTTCCCTTAAGCACTCCAAGGAGTCCATACTTGACCCGAGGTTCTATACTTAAACCAAGGCGTGAAAGGTATAATTAACTGAGGGTTTGGACCAAATCAACTTTACTCTTTATTTAATTTAATTTCATTTGATTTATATTTTTATTGAAGTTACAAACAATTTATTCATGATGTAGCAATTTAAAGGAACGCGCGGAATGTGAGTAATTAATTAATTTAATCACTTATTTTATTTTATGTTGCTAGTATCATGATTAGGGTTTATTACTATTTGATTTGACTAACGCTATTATTGTTGAATTTATTCCAATATTAATGTTTATTCTGTTGTTTTTATGATCACTATATTGCATGTTAAAGGGAATATGTAATTGAATATAACGCTTAATAAGATAATTTGGACAACCGGTTTAGGTTCCTTTAATCTTGTTATTTAATCAAGTGATCACTAATAATTAGAATTATATGTTGCATTAATATTAAACCAATTTAGCATAATAATAGTTTGGAGCAAATTGAATCTTTATTTACATGCCTTTGAGATCGCAGGAATACTTTTCACTATAAGAATCGAGTAGAGGCCAATACGGGCGAATGTGACTCCATGACTCACTTCGTACCATCATCCTCGATCCTCCTTTTGTGGTTTCGAACCATATGGAGTTAGTAATCTCATGGATTATGAATGGGGTGTAACCTTCACGGGTCAATCGTTGTTTCCTATCGTTGTCCCTTGATCGTGGTTGCCTTTAATGATCCGTGAATGGTTTACAAGTTCCTTAAAAATTTGTTGCAATTGGCGGCTCCCTACTTTCCTTGTCCCTATTGTATATGTCAATTCCCACTTCCTATGAGTGCCAAACATATTCACACCATGCTTTAACGTAGGCGCACTTCGAACGACGCCTACAGGTTTATACTTTTCTGAGGGTTTAGTTCCAAATCTAGTCTAAACTTTTTTAATTCTTTCTTTCAATTAATTTAATTTAATTCTTTGATTTATTATTTTCATTGAAGTTTACTAACGCGTGTATTTTGTTATTAGAAAGAGGTACAAGGCTACAAAGTAAGTAATTAGCTTACTCCCTATATTAATTCAATGTAGAAAGCATGCTTAGATTTGTTTAATTCCTAGTATCATGTTAGGGTGTTATTTATGCTTTCTAGTATCATGTTAGGGTGTTATTTATGCTTTTTAGTATCATGTTAGGATATTTTTAATGCTTTCTAGAATCATGTTTAGGGTGCCTTTTATTCTTTCTAATATCATGTTAACATGTTAGTATCATGTTAGGTCTAAAGCTTTGATTTTTATTGTTTAGTGACATGCTAGTATCTGTTATTAATCTTGTTAGTATCATGCCTAGGGTCTTGCTATTATATTTAAGCTTTATTATTACTATGATTATTATGATTATTATTATGTTGCTTGGTATATTATTGTTATTGCTTGATCACGCTTTTTATGCATGTTAAAGGGAATTTGTACTTGAAATCACGCTTAATAAGATAATTAATAATTTGGTTTAAGCTAATATGATTTTAATTCAAGTGATTGCCAATAATAGATTTATTTGTGCATTAATATTCAACCAACATAGATTAAACAGGTTTGGGATTAATATAATGATTGTATGTTAGTCAGAAAGCACACATGAATACGAGTAGAATAAAGTAGAGGCCTATTTTATAGGGCTGGTCCTTTCTATTCTAGATTGGATTCATACCCTCATCCCCGAACCCTATTTGGTTCAAGACCTTTTGGAGTTGACGATCTCATGGATCGTTAAGGGGTGTAACCTTCACCTCGTGAACGGTTTACAAGTTCCTAAAACTTTTTGGCGACTCTTTTTGCTCTCTTTTCTTTCCCTTTAGACGCCATTATACTTAAGTGTATGATCACAGTGGGGTTCAAGCTTGGGGTTATGATGCTTGAAATATTCCCTACACATAGATTTTGGTTTTTAGGGTTTCGATTTTGGGGTAAAACGGTTTCGGGTCGGTGAATTTTGGCTAAGGTAGGCGGCGACGTCATAGAAGGGGGACTTGGGCTGCCGACGAATAGGTTTTGGGGTGGTTTCCTAATGTTTTCCTAAGGTAGAAAATCGGAGAGGGGTTTTTACAGTTGAAGAGAAGGGAAGGGTTATGGTGGTTCTGGGCGGGTTCTGGCGCATGGTTTAGAGGATGGCGGTGCCGGTGCGGTGAAGAGGAGGACTAGGCGTCGGCGGTGGGGAAGATGGCTGGGTGGCGGTTGTGGGGATGTGGTTGGGCTAAGGTGGCTCGCTGGTGGTAGGTGAAGTTTTTTTTTTTTTTTTTTTATTCAAAATTTTATAAAGTTTTTTTAATAATTAATTAATTAATTAATTAATTAATCTAAACAATAACCAATAACATGCTTTCACGTGGCAAAATGGAATTAATAGTTGTTAGCTAGTCATCAACGACATGTCATGATATGTTTTTAAAAACTCAAGTGTATATGGTGAATTTGAAAAATTTCATGGGTATGTGGTCAGTAAAAAAATAACTCAAGGGCATTTGGTGAAAAATTCGTAAATTTTAGAATAATTATTTAATTAGTTATAAAAAAAAAATAAAAAAAAAATAAAAAAAAAAAACCCACCCACCATGTAGGCATGTAGGGGGCAAGGAATTCGGTTCATGATTCTTGAATTTTTTTTCGGAGTTGTTGAACAAGAGAAGAATTCATCATTCAAGTGCATTTGTTTGAGAGTTTGAGACTAGCAGGCATTTTAGAAAAATATAAATTGTAATAAATTGATTTTTTTAAAGTGTATAGAAATTAAATTGAATTTGAAGAGAATGAACAAAATTGTCTCATTATGGGTTCAATTTGGTTCATGATTATCGAATTTCATACAACGTATAAGTTTCTGATAAAAGGTTTCGATGTAATTGCTGAGTTTAGGCGACCTTGGGAGCGGAATGCTGGGGTGGCAATGTGTAACTGGAGATGGTGGTGTTTAAGTTACCATTGAAGGTTGAGTTTTTTTGGTGGTTTGCAAGAATGGGGAGGAGGAAAAGACGCCCGACGGGGGGATGAGATATTGGCACTTGAGTGGGTGGTGGCTGAGTGCTGGTGGGGGATCGGTGGGGGAGGGGGAGATAGAGGGGGTGGCCGATAGACTGCCGGAGGCTGGGTTTGAGTTTGTTTGTTTATTTATTTATATCATCCCGTTTATCTTTGAAGCCTATTTTCGGGCACTTTTGGTCAGTTTTTGGGGTATTGACGTTTTACAGAATATTGTTCCTCTCAAAAACTCCTTGAGGTTAGGCTCAAGAATCACCCAATTCAAAGTTATATCAAAGGAGTTATAGCCTCTGCAAGTTTTGCCTATTCTTTCCAACGCAAATCCAATACTTCTCTCTTTCTTGTTTACTTATCTTTTCTTCTTCTCTTCTCTTATTCAAGTATTATTATTGTTATTATGGGGGATTTATAAAAATTATTATGAGTAGTTTTAATTATATAAAATCATATTTTTTTTAATGATGTTTATGAGAAATTAATTTAAAAGGTTCATGTACATATAGTTGGGGGTTTTTAATTATTTGTTAACCTTATATTGATTAAGGTTATATTTATTTGTAGGGTGTGTTCAATCAAGATTCTTGAGGTTCTTTTGGTGTGTTTTTCTATGAGATTCTTTTGGTGTGTTTGCTAAGCAAGGATCAAGGTACGTTTAGGTGGCTAGATACCTTCAAAAGTGATTGGTTTGAATATCATGTTTTTACATGACTTGATTGGTGATTGAATTGAATTATGATTTATGAAATAAAGTATGTTTGGAGGTATTGATTTTAATATTAGTTTTAATAAAAGTATTTTTAACGATTGATTTTTAAATCATGTTTTGAATGGTTTGATCGAATTACTTATCATGTTTAAAGGAATTGATTTGAAAAGTTTATTGAATTAAATAGAAGGTTTTTCAAGGAAGAGTTATTGATTTTGAAAAGTATTAATATGAGATTTTATTCGTTCTCAAGTATTTATTTAATAGGTTTTGATTTTGAAAGTTTGTGGAAGGAGTTTGAATTATATTGGAATTACTAAAAGGATTTATTGAACCATTGAATTATTATTATTAATGCTTTATAAGCATGTTGGTAATCCCACTATGCGGATTTGGTTTATTGATAAGACTATGGACTTTGTATGACTTAGTCTTTCCTCAAGAATAGCCTTGTAATATAAGGAGACTAGCTTGGGGGTGTGCACACTTGGGTAAGGAATTGAATTTAAAGAAATTGGTTCAAAAAGGAATTGGATTTTTAAAGGAATCGGTTTATCAATTATTTTGAATGTTGAATCATTGGAATTGGTTTTGAATCATGAGTTTTGGAATTATTGGATAATTTATTGGAATTGGTTTTAAAAGCATGTTTGCAAATAAATTGAGTTTATATTATCTTGCACTTATCGTACTTAGCATAGTTTGCTAATCCGTATTTCTTTTTTGTTTTGGTTCACCCTATTTACCATAATGGTAAGCAGTGTTGACTATTTTCAGGTGGAGTCATGAATGAGCATATGGGAGTCCTGGGATTTGATTCACCTAGTTTAGGAATGTTGGTCTTGTCTTTATTTAGAATATTCATGACAATGTTACTATTTTTAAGTTAAGTATTTTGAGTAGCCTTGCGTAATCACGCGACAGTAACACGCCCAAGTCTATCTCTACGGTATAATTATATGTATTATACTGGTAATTCCGTAGAGGGAGATTTGGGGGTGTTACAGCAGCCGCCCACCTTAGTCGTAAACCACCACCCCTAAAATTAAAAACCCCTAAAATCGAAATCTGGGGTTTCGATTTTGGGGGTTCACGGTTTTGGGGTGGTGGTTCATGGCTAAGGTGGGCATCCACCCTCGACTGTATTCACCACCTTAAATTGACCCATCCTCTTCCCCCACACCTCAAACCCTATTTCCCCACCACAAAAGCACCATTTAGGGTTTCGTTAATGGTGGTTTCAAATAAAAAGTTAAGTTCGTGCCATGGAGAGTGAAAGAACAAGGTTCGAAAGTCAAGGATTATTGGTGGGGATTATAAACTTAATAAAAATCAAGATCTGAAAAGGTGATAATTGATAAAATTTCAAAATATTGAAAATTGTAGAAAAAATTTGATCATTAAACATTGAAATAGAAAAAATAAATTATATAGATTTTTATTGAAAACCTACACAAATTGTGAAAGAAAAATTTGTTTAAAAAAATAGAATTCAAAAACAACAAAAAATTAAAAATGAATTTGAAAAAAAAAAAACCGAAATGTAAATAATGTGTAGGTCGAAAAAAAAAAAACCTTTGAATGCTCCTCTAAATTCAATAACATCATACTTATTACATTTCTCAGTGGTGAATTACAAAAAATTCTTATTATCTTTTTTTTTTTTTTTTTTTTTTTGAAACCATTCCTATTATCTTTGATAAACCTAAGTTTTTTATTACCAAAGATAATACTTATTTTAATTTAAATTCATTATTAACCATAGTTAGTTTTAATATTATTTTAAATTATTAAATTATTTTTATAAAAAAAAAAAAAAAAACCCCAACCCCACCCACCAATGCCCCAGCCAACCCCAACCCCCCCTTCTCCAGCGCCACCTTACTTCATTGCCGACTTGCCGGGACCCAAACCCCTTAACGCCGGCGACCATCCCACACCTCTCCACTTCCTCGAAAACCCTAAACCACTTCTATCCCCACCCTCGAAGATCGCCAGCCGCTCATCCCCCCAACCCCGAAAACCACTAGTCGCTCACCTCCCACCCCCTAAAACCACCAACCTCTTATCCCTCACCTCTGAAAACCGCCAGCCACTCATACCTCACCCCTGAAATTCATCAGCCTCTCATCCCCCATCCCTGAAATCCGCAACCACACCTGTAACTCCTCTCCCGTTGGACTCCCCTTCCCCGATTCCCCAATTCCCGATTTCCACCCTTAACCCTAACCCTAAAAAAATCCCCAATTTTTCTCTTCCTAATCTCAATTGTTTGTTTGGTCGACGGAAAAGAAATCACTCATCAAATCTCAACGAAGAGTGATAAGGACGAATTGGAAGTGAATTGATCGAAAAAGACGTCGACGATTGATGGTGAAGATCAAAATTGAGGACGGGGAAGGTGTTTGGTTGATGATGTTGTTACATAGTAGCGAATTTGGCTGTTGTCGATTCATGGTCGGGAGGGGAGGTCGGCACGCTGGCGAAAGAGGGGTCGGCGTCGGCGTGGGT
Source organism: Chenopodium album (assembly GCF_948465745.1). Taxonomy (NCBI): domain Eukaryota; kingdom Viridiplantae; phylum Streptophyta; class Magnoliopsida; order Caryophyllales; family Amaranthaceae; genus Chenopodium; species Chenopodium album. Next base: position 66,109,128 of record NC_137836.1, on the reverse strand, counting down.
GGGGGCGAAGAGTGGTGGCGGATTAGTTGGGGAAGGGGTGACTTTTTTTTATAAAAAAATAATTTTTTTTAAGTAAATAATGATAACAAAATAAATAAATAAACTAACTATAGTTAAATATTTAATTACAGTTTATCATTAATGTCATGGTTAGCTTAATATAAAATTTTAGGTTTATCAAAGATAATAAGAATTTTTGTAATTCACCACTGAGGAAAGTTAAAAGTATGTTGTTACCAAAGAGAATTTCCATAAAAATTTTAATTAGTTGATATAAATTATAGACTTCGGGTGAAAGAGAGGACGGGTAAAATCAGTGAAAGAGAGGGAAGTTAAAATATTATCAATTTCTTTGTAAATGAAAATTTATATAATGAAATGTAGTGAAACCCAAAAGATACATATGAAAAAAAAAAAAAAAAAAAAAAAAGAGAGAGAGAGAGAAGAGGACATGTGCCCTTTAAACTTCTTGTTTTAAAATAGAAGTATAGATAAATACTCCCTCCGTGTTTTAATAAGTGTTACACTTACCAAAACCGGCCGTGTTTTAATAAGTGTTACACTTCCTTTTTTTTTTTTTTGGTAAAAAGCTACATTAAAATATTTATCTATCTCCTCTCATGGTCCCCACCCAACCCAGTACTACTTTTTTTTTTATTACTTCCTCCGTTCTTTTAATATTTCATCACTTGTTTTTTACGAAAGTTTCACAAATATTGCACCATTTCCATTTTAAGACAAAAATTGTATCTGTTCACATTGCAAATATCCAACATACCCTTACTTTTTCACCCTTATTATTTAGTTTAAGTTTACATTACATGGACACTTTTGTATTTTTACCTTTCTCTCTCTTTCTTTTCCAACTAGGGGTGTTCATAAATTGTTCCGGACCAAAAAAATGGACCGGATCGGACCAGACCGAACTAATCGGTCTGGTCTTCGGGTCTTGAAATTATTTTTTTCGGTCTTCGGTCCGGTCCGATCCAAAACCCTATAAAAACCGGTCTATCCGGACCGATTTTTTTTAATTAAAAATATGCGTGAAACCTTAAATAATGGTGAAAATTATCATTAATAAGGTTAGAAAACTTTAATTTTATAAGTTTTTTGTACTAAACATACAAAAAAAAAAAAATGACATTAAAATATAGGAACGATTTCCCTAGAAATTGTTTAAATCAAAATTATTTGAGTTAAGCACACAATTAGGTACTCAATTCTTTAAAATTTCACCTTTTAGGTACTCAATTCTTTTTACTTTGCTTTTGGGTACTGAGTTAAGAATTCAAGCCAAAAAAATTAAATCAACCAAAGAATTGAGTACCTTAAGTTAAAGAATTTAGTACCCTTGGTTAAGTACGTGGGCCCCACCCGATTAAAAAATTAATATTTATAAAAAAATATATATATTTATAATAGTTTCATGTACCCTACTAACAATATATTGACATGAACACCTACATTGTAGGCCACCTTCTTTACTCGATTGGGAAGTTTGCCGACTACTCAAAATGTAAGCTAAGGGACCGATGGAGTTTACAATGGATGTACACAAGAATACAACAAACTGTTTCATTTATCCAATCAATAGCATTGTGCCACAAGGATTTGAGGAAATTCATTATTTTTTTATTTATTTTTTTATTTTTTATGTTGAAACCTTAAAAAAAAAAAACCTTAAATCATAGTAGTATTAATTAGGTACTGTAGTATATAAGTCCTAATATTAGGTGAATTTATAGATAGGTGTGTTATTCTAATACAAAATAAATGGTACAAAATACTGTATTTTTACTAACTAGTCTTTTGGTCCTTGTAATGCACGGAATGTTTTTACAATATAGATTTTATTTTGTAATATGTTTTAATTGAAAAAAAAAATAGTTTATAGAAGAGAAGAAAGGTGAAAATTAAATGCAATTGTAGAAGATATTAAGTTGGGGAAAAGTGAATCAAATAACATTCACATGTATTGAATTAAAGCTAGTGGGGTTTAATTATGATAAAGAGGATTAATGAATGAATTAATGAAAAGGTGAGGTGACATGTGCCATTGGTGAAAAACTAAGTTTACATATGGCATGATGGAAATGATGGTTTGTGTTTTTAAATACTAATAAAGTATAGAGTATAGATATAGATTAGCTATTACAAGCTGTCCTTTTTATTTAAAAATGATTAATTAGTTGGATAGTGTAAATTTAAAGCAATTATTGTCCAAAACATGCATTTCCAATAACTTCTTACTAGTCTTTTAATCTGTGCACGCGATGCCGCCGAGGCGTGCGTGCACTGGTTTTTCGTGATTTAATTTTGACCTATGACTTTAAAATAATAATAAAAAAAAACATTAATTAAGGGCTTGTTCACATTTATTTAATAAATATTAATCATTAATTAGTCTAATTTAATACATTTTTTTATAAATATTAATTTTTTAATCGGGTGGGGCCCACATACTTAACCAAGAGTACTAAATTCTTTAACCCAAGGTACTCAATTCTTTGGCTGATTTAATTTTTTGGCTTGAATTCTTAACTCAGTACCCAAAAGCAAAGTAAAAAGAATTGAGTATGTAACACCCCAATTTTCTAGTAAGTATAAACTTTAAATTTATGATTTTTTTTCAAATATATATACTAATAATTTTTTTCTATTTTCGAATTTAAAAAAATAATAAAATAAAATAAAAAATAAAAAAAAAAAAAAAAAAAAACTGATTTTGGATAACATACAGAGATTGGTTTGTAAGCTGATAAAAAGGAATTTTGAAAATCTGTTTACTGAGTTTATGTAACAAACTCAAGATAAGTTTGACCCTTATCTTGTGAAATTTCTAGAATGCTAAACAACTCAATTATATAAACCCCTCCCCTTAACCTCAAATTTCAATAACGTACTTTCAATCTTTTCTTAGGTAAACTATCTATTTTAAAAATAAATAAATAAATAAATAAATAAATTCGAAGCCGAATTTGCCCAGTTCGGAAGTCACCTGCAACTCGTCACTTTCCATCTTGTTTTAGTTTTAATATTTGGTCCGTTGGATTTTTTTAGTTGATTGATTTTTTTTATAAAAAAATAATAAACTTTGGGTTCATTTAGTGTATTTTAGATTACTCTGTATTGATTTAGTGGATTTGGGGTTTGGATGTCGGTGATGGTGATGACGATAATCATGGTGATGGTGATAATCATGGTGATGATGATAATCATGGTGATGATGATGATATAATAAGTTCTTTAACTCTAGAATTAGTTGTTTATATTTTATTTTATTTTTAGGGCGACTAGATTACGGGTTATGATAAATTAATCACACGCTCAATTTTTTTTGTATAGTCGTATAATTATCTAACTTAGAATCGTTTATTTGTAGACGGAGGCTACTAGGTGACCGTTCCGGAGGTTAATTACCTTGAGTTTTACGCACGATCAAGGTAATTTTCAATGTCCATCATCTTTAGAATCCCGTTAGGAAATTGTTTTGAAATATTATGTGTCAAATACGTGCTTATGTAATCATATGTGATGAGTGTGCTATCGTATGATATTATGGAATCATATATTATATATGAGTTTTCTATTTTGTGTACTAGAATATGTAATTTCGAAAAATATGATTATTTGTTATCGTATGAGTTTTATAAAAAATATAATATTGGGTATTGGATGATTGATTATACGTGATTGATGGTCTATATGTCATGTAGGATGACTATGGTCTAATAATACTGAAATTGAAGTATTGATACTTGAAATTAAATTGATTTGTGCAATACTTGTGTACAGTGTAATTGGATAATATAATCTAATAAGATGTACAGTGAAATTTAATTTAAGAAGGGAAATGAAACCCGAAAGGGTGAAGAACAGGTTGCCCACTAGTAGTTATGGTTGCTACTAGTTGGTTTAAATTGTTGTATATTGTTGTTAGTCTTCCTCCTAATCACTGGGTATTACTGGGTATTAGTGAGGGGTGTGCACACTAGGGACATTCTGTTTTATTTTATGGCCAATTGGGGTTACGCGCGACCCTCTATAAAGTAGGTGGTGACAAGGACTAGTCCTGGCTTACTGGCGTTCTCTTTCCCTTTCTTAAATAAAGTAATAATATGTTATGTGACTATTTGAACTTGGTTGAGTGTTAAAATATTTATGAGACTATATTATGTATAAGCTGTTTTAAACTAAAATTTATTTATTTTACGGGATGGAGTTGGAATTACTGAGTTTATCTGATTTTTGGGAGTCTTCTCTCTTTTCTTGTTTCTGATTTATTTTGCAGGTTGGTAGAAAGGGTACTCGGTTACGTGTGAGGAGACGTTAGAATAATCACGTATCTAAGACAATTTAGTTTATCCCCGAATTTAATTATTTCCTCGCAGTTATTAGCTTCAAATAATTGCAATTTGATGTAATGACTATTTTATTTGCCACAACATAGACCACTTAGTTATTTTAAACATTATGTTATTTTTGCTTTGCATTTATTTTCTACGGAAAATAAGTGTAGCTGTAACACTTCCAGAGTTCGATGGTTGGGTTTTTGAAAGTTAAAGGTTACTCTTATTGTTTTTAAAGACTCGAATTTTGGGGGTGTTACAGAGTACCTAAAAAATGAAATTTTAAAGAATTGAGTACCTAGTTGTGTGCTTAACTCAAATTAATTCCTACTTTGCGTCGTTTCAAAAACTTATTCCCTAAATAGTGTCCACGTAGGATCGGGTATTTGCTTTGGTTTTTTTTATTATTATTATTATTTAAAATAAGTGTAAACCGCAATTAGTAAACACTTTACCACGTCTCCCCTGTCTTCCCATTTTCTCTCTTCTTGGTTCTCACTGAGAGTCAACAAATCAATATTCAACAATGGTGGAGAGTGTGCACTTGAACTGTGCAGCCGCAAAATGTAACACAATTGATGTCTCGCAAATTCCATTATTGTCGTTGGTATTAAAACAACAACCACGCTATTTTCAAGCTACTGCCTCAACCTCTTTATTCACTCTTGTTTTTTTTTTATCATATCAAACCTTTTTTTTCTTCTTAGATCTTCTGTCCCTTCTTTCTCTCTAAAACACTAGCTTCTAATTGTAATTTTGTTTTGATTTTTTTGAGTAATTTCATACAATTATGAGTTCTGGGTAATTTTGTTTTGATATAATCTCCCTATTTTCTTGATAATTCATACAATTATGAACTACCATATAATTTATTTTTTTTTAATTCCTGTTTTAATTTCATGGGAATACCTCAGCATTCTAATTTTCAACCGAACCCAGAAAAACCCATCTTCAAAAAACCTTGAAGAAAGAACCGCCAATAGCAATATTGGTTCTAAAATAAAACCGCTACTAACAATTGCGGTTATATATGTAAAATCGTTATCACTAATTGCGGTCTTACACTTAGAAAAAAAAAGGAAAAAAAATAAAATAAAATAAAAGCTAATATCCTATCCTACGTGGACAATATGTAGGGAATAAGTTTTTAAAACGACGCAAAGTGGGAATTAATTTTGATTTAAACATTTTTTATGGAAATCGTTCTAAAATATAGTTTTTCCTTTACTTTTTACGTGTATTCCATATCTTTATTAAAAATTTAGTATTTTTATAAAAAAAATTATTAAATCGGTCCAAAGCGGTCTGGTCTGGTTTCCCATTGAAGCGCACTCCTCGTTCTCCACTGAGGCGCCTTCTGATATTTTAATCCTCCATTGAAGCAACTTTTGAGGTAAGTTTTTATTCCTTTTTGTGTAATCATCGTATCAATTTCATAATCTAGGGTTTAATCTAATATCAATTTCGTAATCTAGGGTTCAAACTTTTGAATTATTGGTTTTAATTACTGACGAGATACTTAAATTATTGATAATTGAATCAAATATGCCTTTTCTCCCTATAAAATTATGTGATTTTTCGAGCCTGGATTAAATTTCGTACTGTGATTTCCTGAATTTGAACTTTAAAACTTTGAACCAGGTTGTTTCGTCCCCAGTTTCTCTTTTAAGTTATCGCTTTCATATTATAATCCACTTTTTGTTTGATTTTGATTTTGTTTTTTAAGCCGTTTTGCATGATTCATCCTATTTTGTTTTTATCGCTTTCATATTATAATCCGCTTTTTATTGATTGTTAAATTTCTTACAAGCTCTGGATATTTGTTTTCTAAGCGGTTTTGCATGATTCATCCTATTTGATCAGGGTTTTAATAGTATCGTCTATTTATCTATCATGGGTGCAGGTGTATGGTCAGTATGGATAGGAGCTTGAAACCATGTACTAGTAATTATGCTACTGTATGTGATGTTCAAAATCACAACTTTACTCAAATGTTGGTAGATAGGCTCTCCAGTTTGCCTGATGAATTATTAATTCGGATCCTCTCTTTGCTTCCTACCAAGGATGTTGCTGCTACTTGTGCCTTGTCTACGAAATTGAGGCGTGTTTTCCCTTTGATTACAAGTCTTGATTTTGATGGTTCACCTATCAGTCTTTGTTTGAAACATCCCTATGCAATTCCCCACTTTTGTGAGCTTTGTTGATACCGTACTCCAAAAACACCAATCGCAGCATCTTACCAAGTTTAAGCTTAAACTTACCAGCAAGGACTTTGGTAAAGTGTACTTTTTTGGTTGCGATAGTTGCTATGGGTGTAGTCAAGGTTGCCTCCCTGACTTGAAATCTCCGCGATTGAATGTGTGGATCTCTTATCCATTGTCTTTTTGTGGCCTTAGGGAACTTGACCTCTCTATACTTGTGGGGGAGTTAGGTAATTTTCAGCTGCCCCCAGCTATTTTCACCTGTGAAACGTTGGAGGTGTTTAAACTTGAGGTCAACATTGGTTTTGATCAAATTTACGCCATGCCCTCTTATCATCTTCCAAAATTGAAACAACTCGTCTTGTTTGCATCTCTCATTTCTGAGGATGACTTTTTGCCAAGGCTAGTATCAAGTTGCCCTCTACTTGAAGATATTACATTCCAACCCTTTACAAGGCATGTGAACATCATGGCTATCACGTCGACTTCCCTTCGAAGATTGACTTTAAGGATGCCTAAATGTCATGATTTTATGGAAGATAACAGCGACTGTGTGCTGATCAATACTCCCAATCTGGAGTACATTGAATACTCTGATAATTTAGCAAGCTGTTACTCAATCCCTATAATGCATGGTCTTGTTAAAGCATCTCTGACAATATGTATGGCCTTAAAATTTGGAAGATCATTTCAGCAAATAATTAACCTCATTAGACCCTTTTCTTATTCTCAACACTTATCATTGTTTGGCATTTTTATGTGGGTAATGTCTCAATCTCTAATTTCTCTCTTTTAAGCTTAATAATCCTTTTTCTCCTTTCATAGTTGATTTTGAAATTTACCAATTGTAATAATTGTTTAACTTGTGGTTGTAGGAGTTTGACTTCATCGTTGAGGAAGTCTTAAAGGATAAACTCCCCGTGTTTCCTAATCTGAAACATCTAGAGTTGGGTGGTGCTACTAAAGATAGCTGATGGGATAATCTGTTGTTGCCTTTTCTCAACTGTTCACCTGTCTTAGAAACACTTGAATTTGCACAGGTTGGTGTGGTTTTAGTAATCATATGAGCAATGTTGTTCAACTTATGAGAGTTTTCTTAATTTTAATTTTATTGATTATTGATGTTTACTTCTTAGGGACTCGCTGGATATCATGGCGGCTTTTTGTGTGAGTATAAGAAAAAGGCGCTGGAGATGGAACAAGAATTTTTTATCCGTACAGATCATGAAACTCCCGTATGTTGCAGGAATCGTCTCAAAAGAATAGTGATAAGGGAATACCATGGATTTGTTCAGGAGATATTAATAACCCAGTTTCTCCTTAGACATGCGTTAGTTTTGGAGGAACTGGTCATATGCTTAGCCCGAACTCCGAATTTTAATCCATGTCAGATGTTAATCGAGATTATATTGAAGAATTTACCAAAAGCCTCAGTCACCTGTTCGATTCAAGTATTATGATCAGCATGGTCCATGTTAACTCCTTTTCATTCTTACCTACAAGTTAATCTTAGTTTGGTTGTATTTTTATTTAATAACTATTGTTAAATGCTTTACTTATGTGAAGGCGGGGTAATTCTTACCCTTGAACTGTGCTAGGATTGAGCCCAACATATATCGTCTATGTTTGATAAATTATAGTCTTTGTTAAAAATAATAGTTTATGATTGGCTTTTAGTAATCATTCGCATTCAAAGTCCTGAAGGAGTAATTTGCAAATGAAAGCAATTATTTAAAAAAATTTGTTGGAAGTGTCTCTTTTGATGTTGAATACTCTTTTTACCGAGGGATGATGGACCGCTACCCGGTATAGGCTACCCCGCCCAATACCAAGTGACGTCAGATTTTTTTTTTTTAAGTTATCTTTTATTTAGGATAAATAACAGTACTTAATGACTTAATAACAGCACTTGATAAATTAATAACAATACCTAAATTTAAAATAACAGATTTTAATAATACACTGATTTTTACTATAATTCGATCTGATAATTACTTTAAATGACTTTTAACGGTACTAGTTATCACAACTCTACTACTTATACATCAAAATAAATTATTGTAACAGTTTAAAAGCCCACCATGCTTCGCAATAATAGTTATTTAACTAGAGAGTTTTGACCAATACCTGAACTTAGTCGACAATGGAACTTCCGGCGTTCTGAGCTTCCGGCTTTATCAAGGTAGCTAACCCCAAACCTGTCTTCCTTAGATCAGGCTCAGCACAGATCTAATTCGTTTCCTACCTCAGACTGTAATCTCTAATTAGACAATCCTTATTGTGTTTATGATGGAACTAAATAGACAGATAACTCATTTGATATATAAGGTTCAAGAGGATAACGTTCCCTTCTTGAACGAAACTTTTATTTAATTTGAAAAGATTACAACATTCATATATTACAACAGACACACAAACTGAAAGCTTAAACAGACAAAAGCTGAACTAGAGTTTTTCTCTACTTTAAGAGAGATGGAGAACCAATCTGTCTCTTAAGGTGAGTATTTTTCTCTAGAGGACTCTCTAATGCTTTTAGAGCAATTATCTAGCCAACTCCTCCAACTCTGCCTTCACTTCTTGACCTAAGTCCCTTTATATAGGGAAGCAAACTTACATAGGATCCTTATCCTGACTCAGCAAGCAACTCTACACCATTGCTTTTTTTTTTTTTTTTTTTTTTTTTACAAAGATACTTTAAGACAGAAACAATTAATAAAACGTGGCTACAGTAAAGATGCCATGAATTATTGCTGGTGTGGGCTCATGCATTCATAATTTCATCCATCATCATTTCTTGTAGGCCTCCCTCACTATCTTTACTGTCTTCGTAAATAGGATTCTCTCTGCAAAGGTCTGCGACACACTTGGTTGCATACTCTTCATCCCAACTCATGAATGTTTCAAACAGATACTCATAGCCTTCAAATGACAGAAACTTTCCTCTTTCGATATCTTCTAAATATTTGTAGATTGACTCGGTATTGTTTATGCCATCTACTAAATATTCTTTCATCTCGTTAGGCGCCACAATTGTTGTGTTACCAACACAAAATATGACAAGAGGAATTTCTTTCCTTTTTATAAAATCGTTAAGATATTGTGAAATGTAGAAAAATCCCAATGCTCTTGCTTCAGTTGGATTTCTAACCATCTTCTGACGAATTAGTATGGGATCTTTGCAATACCTCACTCCCCCAAATACTATTAAGTAATGCGGGGGACTAACTGTTCCTTCTTTAACTTCGATATTAGCACATTGTACCTTTACGCTTAACCGAAATTCGTCTTTTTTGTCTTCACAATATTTTTGAACCTTGTTGAATGCGTACTGCTGGAACTTTGTAAGTCTTGGAAATAAAGAGTCATTAGGAGTAGGGAATTCATAAAACTCATGTACCATTCCATAATCCCAAGCCTTGTAATGTATACTAATGAATGGAGCATTTTTATTAAGAGGATATGGGTAGATTCGCAATGATGCAACTTTAGAGTTTTTGGGAAACTCTACTCTTTCTCCCCATAGATCTCGAAGATCAAAGAATTTACTGGACCTTGTAGCCACCAACTCGTACCATGTCCTAAAATCATTATCTCTTTTTTTGTTTAATATTATATCTCGTACATCAGGAATGAGCTGAAATAACATAATTGTTATCTCGAACATCAATATCCTTTGGACTGCCCGATGACAACCCTTAATTAAAACATCCCGCGAACGTTGTTTTGCTGATATGATCAAGCCTTGCATTAAGGCCCAGCTAGAGGGTGAAACCCGCTCCATTGCCTTCTCGGTCTCATCAATGAGAGTTTTCCTCTCTACATCCATCTTTTGAAGTTGGTATGCAGGAGGTTTTTGTGTAGTCTTGAGCTTCTTGGACGACATTAGCTAATTCTCTGGTCAAGCTGTCTGCCAAAGAATTATTTGTTCCCTGTATATGTTCAACAGTAAAAGAGAATTGGTTAAGCCATAATTGCCAACGCAAGAGTCTCCCTTGCGCTTGCATATTAGACAAATTCTTTTTAACAAAACCGAGTATGCCTTTGCAATCTGTTCTTATTAAGAACTGTTTAGGGGCTAAGAAGATTAAAAACTTCTCGATCCCTCTAATAACTGCAAGGATTTCATTTTGCATTGTAGGATAGTTTAACTCAGCTTTGTTAAAACTTCCACTGCTATATCTGCAAAGTCTTTCTCCTTCTTTTATTTTTAACACAGCACTCCAGTGCTCATTACTAGCATCTGTTTCAAGGATTAAATCATCTTCACTAGTAGGTAGTGTTAGTACAGGAAGGTCTTTACACATAACTTTTAAATCTTGAACAATTTTGGAATCACTTTCCTTCCAGTTCCAAGTTATTTCGTTCTTGAGTTTTTTCTGTAATGGCTTCCTTAATAAAGCAAGATTTTCTATAAAATCAGAAGCATAGGTTAAACATCCTAGAAACCTTTCTAGTTGTTTTCTATCTTCAATTTTATCAGGAAATTTTTCAATCTTCTCTAAAATATGTTTTTGCAATATTATTTGTCCTGCTTTAATTTCTAATCCAAGAAACTCAATTTCTTGTTTAGCATAAACACATTTATCTTTTCCAAGGATTATACCATGCTCTGCACATTTTTGAGTTACTGCTTTAAGATCATTCTTATGTTGTTCTAAATCTTTTGAGAATATTAGAATATCATCTATATAGAGCAAACAACAATGATTAAGTTCTCTAAAAATATTATCCATTCTTCTCTGAAATATTTGTGGAGCATTTTTTAATCCAAAAGGCATTACTAGCCATTCATAATGCCCTTGAGGGGCACTAAATGCAGTTAAAGGAATGCTTTCTTCTTCTATTTTAATTTGCCAGTAGCCACTCTTACAATCCATTTTAGAAAACCATGTGGCTCCTTGTATTCTATTAAATAACACAGTTTTATTAGGAACATAATAGCCATAAAAAACAGTATTATCATTTAGTTGTTTATAATTAATAACCATTCTAGCTTTACCTCTTTTTTCTTCTGCATGATTTCTTACCATGAATGCTGGACTGTTATGAGGACTTTTGCTATTCCTAATTAGCTTTTTATTGAGCAACTCTTTTATTTGTTCATCAAACTCCTGAATATCTTGGTAGGTATAAACCATTTGTCTCACTCTAATAATCTTATTGGGATTTGTTAGAGTTATCTTAGCAAATGCTTTATCCTTTTCCCAATGTTCTAAAGGATTTGTTGAATATAATTTTTCGCATAGTTTTTCTTGTTGCTTATTTATCTGATATATTAATGATGAATCACACTCAGAAATTCTAAGTGCAACCTCTCGTTGTGTAGGAGTAACCCTATCACCACGCTGGCTACGCGTAAATTCCATTGTCTGATGAGTATATGCCTTTGTTATCTTCTGTATGGGAACATAATGACCATTAATAGTAAAGATTATTTGATCAATAGTTTGAGTGCATGGGGAGTATAATCTTGAAAATTATTTCCTATTATCATATCATGACTAGGTTGATTAGTTGCCCATAAAATGGGAATAACACATTGGACTCCTCCAATTTCTATTTTTAAATCTTCAATTATCTCTGTATGCATCATGACACTATTATTGGCAATTCTAACTTGCATAGGATTTTTGGCCTTTTTCCACAAGAATTCTGGAAATAATGATTTCTTTCCAAAACATGTAGAACAACCACTATCAATATATGCACATAGTCTATATTTATTGTAATCCTCAATGCATATATCAATTGGAATATAAATGATATTAGGATTAGTACTGGATATTTCATTACAAGCTTCCATTTGCATATTAACTTCATCATCATATACTGGTTCACTTACAGTTTTGGTTTTATATCCAATTACCTTCCTTTTATCAATAGGATTATTTGGATCTTCATTTAACTCGAAATTAGAACATGATCCCATATCAATGCTATGCCTTGCCGCTTGTTTTAAGGCTTTTTTGCTTTCATATTTTTCATTTAGTTTCTTTAGTAGAACTAATATTTCTTCTTCATCCTCTTCTGACTTTTCATCACCTTGTTTTTTTATTTTTATTATTGTTGAATTTTGTCTACATAGACTTGGTGTTCTAAAACTCAGATTTCTCTGTAATTTAGGCTTTGTATTCATTCCAATATGAAGTAGTCCTGATTCATCAATTAACATCTTACTTGATCTATTACTAACTGCAGGGTTCATAAAGAATTCTTCCCAAGTTTTTTCAATTTCAATTTCATTAGGATTTACCTTTATAGGTGTAATTTTCTTCTTAGGACCTCCTCCTTGCTCATATTTTTGAGCATCGACTATTTGTTTCTTAAAAGATGAGTCTATAGAGTTTACCAACTTATAAACCACCTTCCATCTTAATTGTATGGGTCGTGTTCCTTTATGCATTTTCACTCCTTCTATTAATAGCTTGATAGCTAAGAACTTTGACGCAAAGGAATCCTCTAAGCTCACATAATATCTAGGTTCACATATATAGCTTACCGTTCCTTGACTTAAGTTACATGTGATACCACTAATTATTTGATCATAAAATTATTTATGTCTAATATCACAAATAAAACTCAAGCATTTAACATCCTTGCCAAAATCTTGCAAAGGAGTTATGTATACTTGTACTGCACCAATACAAATATAGCTATAATTTCCCTTTTCTGTATGTTTTTTAATACTTTTCCAGTTTATGATATTAATTTCGGCTGCTTTTTGTTCACAATCTTCGATTACTATACTTCCTTCCATTTCTTCACATACATATTTAATTCTAGTTTAAAAGAAAGAAGTTTTAAATATTTTATTTTTAGTAATTTGGGGAAAATTCCAGCTTTCTTTGTTTACTTGATCTAGGTCATTATCTTTTAATGAATACTCAGCTCTTTTTAGTCGACCTATTTTCATTTTTCTTTTATCTTCCTCATTGTCATCTGATTCTGAATTTTCTAATTCTTCTCCTTCCATCATGTTATTTATTTCTTCATAATTTTCATCTTCAAACTCATCATTAACTTCAGGTTCTTCATTATACTCATTTTCCACTTCTACGATCTCTACTATTCCTTTATTGTTATTTAAAGCCAATTCTAAAGCCTCGTCTTCTGGTATTTCTATGTAATCCCAACTTCCTAAGGCTTCCATTAGTTTATGATTAGCTTTCTTACATTCATTAGCATAATGTCCTAGTTCTCCACAAGACCAACACTTGCATGTTTTCTTTTTCTCAGGACAATATGTTGCCTTTCTGAAAAACCTACTTGGCTTTCTATATTTATGTTTATAATACTTCTTCTTATAGGTTTCTCCTCTTGATCGGTCAAATTTATTTTTCTTATAGCTCTTTTTTTATTATAGTTTTTTCTTTCGCATCCATAGTTATTTGGAAAATCCCAACAAGTGAGAAATTGTCTCTTCATTTGTTGAGTTCCTGCAACCTCTCTACACTTCTTTTAAATCCACTTTCTAAGGAAAGCAATTCTATTACCTAGGGCATCCCTAGCTAAAAATTTCTCTCTCCATTCTTGATATTTTTCACTAATCTCTTCATTAAGAGGGCTGGGTAATTTATCGTAGAACATTCCAAGATTTGTTTCATTTTCACCAATTTATAATAATATGTTTCAAATTCCATAATATAATCATCAACATATTTCATATTACAGATGGATAAATTACTTAACTTTCTTTGATATTCCATTCGTTTCTCATTAGGATCGGCTCTAGGACCAATGAACTCTAACTCAATATATTGACATAACTGCCTAAACATTCTTGTAGGTGATTCACTAGCTCTTAATGCAGTCTTTACTTCTTCATCTATTCCATCGTACCAATCTTCTACATAGCCGTAGAGACTATGTTCAATATAATTTAAGAAATTTTATGAAGTCCATTCAGTATTTAAATTAAGTACACTACTCATACTCTTCTTTCATTGATCTAAAACATCTTGTCTATCTCTTACACCGTCTAATTTAAGTTTATAACCAGTTTGACTAATGGGTTCAAGAGTCACTTCTTCTTGTTTAGGTATATGAGTAGGCATAACCTTGACACTAAACCGGGTAGTCTTCGCTGGTATGTATCTTGGTCGTGGGCAACTTCCTTCTCCTTGGTACCTAGGTCTTTGGATAACATTGTTTACATTAATAATTTCTTCTCCAACATCATTATTATCCATTACTCTTTTTCCTAGTTTGTTTTCGATCTTTCGTTGAACAACTTCTATGGGTAGAAAGTCAAGATCATTTAACTTCATTATTCCCATTTGTTGATATAAATCTTCCTCTAAAGTAGCATAATTATTTTTCTCTATTTCATTATCAGAAGCAATCCCCTTTTTAGAAATTAAATTCATGATTTCGTTAAACTTATTAGGGTCTTCTTCTTTGTCGAATAGGCCCTGTAATTCATTTAGTGTTTTCTCCTGAAGACGAGGGCTCATGTTTAGTTTCTTTATTCTTTTCTTGGTTACTAATCGGTCTTTTAGGGAGTGTTACAGTAAACTTTTTATTTTTATCTACGATTGGAAAAGGATATTTATATTTATATGGGACTATTTTATCTTTATTAGGTGATACTTCTTTTCGAAGTTGATGCCTAACTTCGTTTGTTAAAGCAAGTTGAACCTGTTTAACCTGTTCATTTAGATCGCTTACTTTTTTATTAATATCAGATGTGGTTATTGATATCTTATTTTCGATATTAATACAACGAGCATGTATGTTATCAACTTCCGATCTTAATTCGCCAATTTGATCTACTATATAATTAAGGACTGGGCCAAAATTATTAGTGTTTTCAGGAATATGATAATAATGCTTAAAATCAGGTTTCTTACACTCTGTAGAGGGCCTAGTATTCTCCAGTTTTACTTAATTATTTATAACTTAATTTAGCTTTTAACCGTTATGGCTCTGATACCAAATCACGCAGCTTAACAGTTTCTAATTTAAAATAACTGAATTGTCTTTCTTAATAACAGATTTCACTTATATAATAACTGTATTTAACTATAATACTTAATTTTTAACACAAATACTTATTCTTTTAATATATAAGTACTGCTGAAAAGATCAAAATAACACCTCAAAAACAATATTAAAGAAACATATAACGGTATTAAATTTTATTTTAACAGGCTAGAACATAAAATAACAGTATTAAAATAGGAAATAACTTTTTTCCAACACTTAGCGAAATTTTTTTTTTCAACGGTGGTATGGGCTTTCCTAGTCCCTACCTGGTAGTGGGAAACACTTCCTCCTTTTTACCTGCTACGGAGTAGCTAGCAAGCTCAACAATGGAAATTGTGCATTATATATGTTAATATGTATGTAAATATGGAATAAATAAGGCAACAACTTGGAGATAACACCATTTATGTAATGATTAGAAGAAAATGATAAGGTTAGGTTACAATATGAGGCATAATGGTGCTTAAACCAACCTTTTACTCTTTTCTCATCTTTAAACTCTTTTCACCCACTTTTGGTTTTGGCATACATTCATGAATTTTTCCAAATTGTTTCTCTTCTAATTTTTTTGCTTTAGTACCCTCCGTTGTGAGAGGACTTCTTAATGTTCTTTTTACCTTGAATAATTTTTTATTTTTTATTTTTGGCATGGACGACAGTTTAACATTAAAGTACGTAGTAATTTTTTTTTTCTCATGTTAAAAAAAATTATTTTATAGAGCTTTCAAATTGCTCAAGGGTGGGGATTATTTTAGTGAAGAAAAAACCTCCATGCTATGCCTATTCAAAGTTGTATCCCGTGTGTGAGGGTCTGATTCAGAGATTTGGCTAATAATTATTATTAGTCACATGAACTAATAACTAATAACTAATAACTAATTACTAGTCACATGAACTAATGACCAAACCAAACCAAACCCAAACACATAACTAATAATTATTCACATGAACTATTCCAAAAACCAAACCCAAACAATTAAGTTCAGATTTTCATGGTTCATACTCGAAACAATTGAAATATTATGATATCATTATCTACAAACCCTAGAAATTATTGACATAATACTATATAGTAACCCTAGCAAAAACACTAATTAATTTTAAAGTATAGTACCTGAAATTGATGATAATTGTCGAGTTTAGCAAACAATTCCCAAAAATCCAACTTAGAAAACCTAGAAATTCAATATAATACATTAATAAATAACTCTTAAATTAACAAAAAGACTAATTTAACAACAAAAAGACCAAAAAAAAATTAAAGTGTGCTTACCAGATTTGGTATGTCGTTTTCGAGTTTCCCAAATTAGATCAATTTAGTTGAGATTTGGAATTTCGTTCTTCATTGGTATTTGTTCTTGAAGTTTTGGCTCAAACAATGAACTTTAGCTAGCTTTCTCTCTCTTCCTTTTTTTCAATTTTGGGAACAAGTGACATCAGCAGCTCAGCTGCATTTTGGCGGAAAATTTTCCCCCAAAAAACACTCCGTTCCCGTTTTCCCAACCAAACGGGAGTTTTTTTTTTGGTTTGTCCTTTATTTTTAATTGCAGATATTATTATTTTATTGTTGCGCTGGTCCAATTGGACGCTCCCCCCTTTCATCCAGTACTTCCTCCCTTAACAAGTAATGTCACTCTCCCCTAGAATTAGAATTGGCACCATCTCATGCACGAGTTTTTATAAATCCAAAACATGAACACAAAGACAAAAGCCAATCAGAGTTACAAGCTTGCATTTGGGCCCTCAAAGCTGCTGATCGTCGGGGGTACAGGCACTTGCTTCTCTATACTGACTGTCTTGCCTTATTAAATTCTCTGAAGAACAAGCATTGTCCGGATATCCACTGCTTATGGATGCTTCAGGACACCAAGGAAATCATTGCTCGCTTTTCCTCCTGTGTTATCAAAAAGGTTCCTCGACAGTGGGTGACTCCGGTGCACTGGTTGGCCAAGCAAGCTCGTCAGCGTAACATGTTGATTTGGTCTTTTTAGTTGTAGTTGTTGTTCCTTTTAGTTGTTGTTTTAGATTTTCGGTTTTTTAGCTCGTCTTGTCAAAAAAAAAAAAAAAAAAAAAAAAAAAAAAGACAAAAGCCAATCAAGTTTCTAGAAGCTAGGCCTGTCAAACGTGTCGTGTTGTGTCGTGTCGTGTTCGTGTTCGTGTCAATATTAAACGGGTTGAAAAACCCGTGACCCAAACCTAACCCATTTATTAAACGGGTTGAAAACCCTTGACTCAAACCTAACCCATTTATTAAACGGGTTACCTAGCTGGGTAACCTTTTAACCCACATAATATATAATAAATTAATTAATATTCAATAATAATTAAAAAGACATACATCATTAACGATAATACAAGAGATTAAAGCTACTGATTTTGTCAAAAGATGCTACAAGAACATAAAGATAGTGGTTTTAGCAACCCAACCAATACATAAGAGTTGTCCCAAGTCCCAACCTTCAAAATGACAACTTCTAAAACATGCATCAGTGCTTAATTTTATGGATTACATATATGATTATTTAAATAAAGAGTAACTAAGTACTATCTAGAATCCTCTAAATGGATAAGTGAAATGTAAAAAAGTTAAAAAAAATTTATTTGGCCGCCAAATTAAACCGCCAAACAATCCCCAATATTTAAATATAGCGGCAGCATAGCGCCAATGCTAAATTCTACAACCAGTACAGTACAAGTTTCGAATAATGTTTAAAAAAAAGTTTAGAATAAAAAATTCAGGTTTCTTTTTCTACTACTTAATAATCGGGTTGAGCATGTCGGGTTCGTGTTAACGGGTTGTCGTTCAACCCATTTACATAATCGTGTTATGCGTGTCGGTTTCGGGTTGAAAATTTCAACCTAAACCTAACCCGTTTAATTACGTGTCGTGTTCGTGTCGACCCAATTATTTAAACAGATTGAGAATTTTTGACCCAAACCCGCTTATTTCATGTCGGGTTCGTGTCGGGTTGTCGTGTCGTGTCAACTTTTGATAGCCCTACTGGAAGCCTTGTCCACGAGTCCTGACAGGGTAAAGTCGTATCCCCAAATCAAAAGTAATTCCTAAGTCCTCTAACTAAAGTAGATAGGGAAGTAGGGTCGAACTCCACAAGGAAACAAGTATTTCTATTCCTAATTAACTAATATACTCTAGATTATGAAGTAACCAATATATAAGTTGAATATGAAACTAAACTACGAAGATTGAGAATAGGGAGAAAACAATATATAAAAGAATCTAGGGCATAGGTTCACCAATAAATAATACTCTAGAGTAAAACATAGTAATCAATCATTGATATTGCATAAATAACATGATTAATAGGCTCTCGCAATTTGTTAATCAACATAGATCTAACAGGCTCTCGTAATTTACTAGATCTAAGTTCTTATTGAAAATAGACTTTAATATCAAATTAACATCTGCTCGATTCATCAATTCAATATTGCTATACTTTTACAAGCCGTAATTGTAAAACGTTAAAACAATTCAATAAGAAATTATCATGTAATACCAATAATCAATAACAGTCAATCATCAATACATCAATTAACCAGATTGTAAAGGGCTTTCGCTACGTATTACAATCACATATATAATTAATTTACCGGTATTAAATCTCATCTCTCGAATCTCGACTTAACCATTTATAAATTAATCTGCCTATTGAAACTAGACCTAAGCATCAATTCTCATCTGTCGTATCTATATTGTCAAACTCATGCATAAAAGATCAAGCCTAATCTAGTCACAGAGAATTAAATCAATCAATAGGAAATTAATCTAGCATTTTAACAACAACAAATTACCCCTTCATATTATTTATGGATCCCCTTAAACCCTAGAAATAAAACTACTCACACATATTAAAAACTAAACTAATCAAAGCAATAAAATAAAACATGATGAAAGGAATAAAATAAACAACTAAGATTAAGGGAAGAGAAATCGTTACCAAATAATCTGGAATTAAGAGTGGATTAAGAACAAAGGTTATTGGAGAAAGAAATCTAAGAGAACAATTAAGAGATTAAAGAAAGAGTAAAAAAAAAGAGAAGAAGAGATATTAAAATCGTATCACGGAGGAGTGTTTATACTCCGTAAAAAAATCCTAAACCAAAACAAATTAAAACGACGTTAAGCGTCAACTAATAAATACACGCGCCCGATCGGGCGAGGCATCGCCCAATTGGGCGCGCTTTTTTTGCTCCCTAATACTAAACTTGCGCCCGGCCGGGCGCATCATCAGGCGCCAGCCTAAGCTTCTCCCGCCTGGCCGGGCGCGCCTCCGGGCGCCAGCCTCTTTGGCCAGGCTGCTCATTTGGGCCAATATTTAGACTACGATTGGGCTCCAATTCTTCGGGCCAATCTGGATTTCCTCTTCTGGTTTTGAATACTCGGTCCAAATGCCCCGGTATCACCTATACCGAGCCCTTAATCACCGGTTCGATGGCTCTAACCGGCCCTGGGCTATAGAGTCTGGTCGTCCTTCTCCAATGTTTGTGATTGCTCCAAAATATCTCGGGAAAATACTCCAAAAGCATAAATCCCTGCGAAAGTCAACCAAATCTACGAAAACACTAGAAAACACTAATTAGTAATAAAAGTGGCTTAAACCTAAATTCTAGCCGCCATATTCTTCCATAATATTTCCCTTAAGCACTCCAAGGACTCCATACTTGACCCGAGGTTCTATACTTAAACCAAGGCGTGAAAGGTATAATTAACTGAGGGTTTGGACCAAATCAACTCTACTCTTTATTTAATTTAATTTCATTTGATTTATATTTTTATTGAAGTTACTAACAATTTATTCATGATATAACAATTTAAAGGAACGCGCGGAATGTGAGTAATTAATTAATTTAATTACTTATTTTATTTTATGTTGCTAATATCATGATTAGGGTTTATTATTATTTGATTTGACTAACGCTATTATTGTTGAATTTCTTCCAATATTAATGTTTATTATATTGTTATTATGATCACCATATTGCATGTTAAAGGGAATATATAATTGAATATAACGCTTAATAAGATAATTTGGACAACCGGTTTAGGTTCCTTTAATCTTGTTATTTAATCAAGTGGTCACTAATAATTAGAATTATATGTTGCATTAATATTCAACCAATTTAGCATAATAATAGTTTGGAGCAAATTGAATCTTTGTTTACAAGCCTTTGAGATCGCAGGAATACTTTTCACTATAAGAATTGAGTAGAGGCCAATACGGGCGAATGTGACTCCATGACTCACTTCATACCATCATCCCCGATCCTCCTTTCGTGGTTTCGAACCATATGGAGTTAGTAATCTCATGGATTATGAATGGGGTGTAACCTTCATGGGTCAATCGTTGTTGCCTATTGTTGTCCCTTAATCGTGGTTGCCTTTAATGATCTGTGAACGGTTTACAAGCTCCTTAAAAACTTGTTGCAATTAGCGGCTCCCTACTTTCCTTGTCCCTATTGTATATGTCAATTCCCACTTCCTATGAGTGCCAAGCATATTCACACCATGCTTTAACATAGGCGCACTTCGAACGACGCCTACAGGTTTATACTTTTCTGAGGGTTTAGTCCCAAATCTAGTCTAAACTTTTTTAACTCTTTCTTTCAATTTATTTAATTTAATTCTTTGATTTATTATTTTCATTGAAGTTTACTAACGCGTGTATTTTGTTATTAGAAAGAGGTACAAGACTTTAAAGTAAGTAATTAGCTTACTCCTTATATTAATTCAATGTAGAAAGCATGCTTAGATTTGTTTAATTCCTAGTATCATGCTAGGGTGTTATTTATGCTTTCTGGTATCATGTTAGGGTGTTATTTAAGCTTTCTAGTATCATGTTAGGATATTTTTAATGCTTTCTAGAATCATGTTTAGGGTGCCTTTTTATTCTTTCTAATATCATGTTAACATGTTAGTATCAAGTTAGGTCTAAGGCTTTGATTTTTATTGTTTAGTGACATGCTAGTATTTGTTATTAATCTTGTTAGTATCATGCCTAGGGTCTTGCTATTATATTTAAGCTTTATTATTACTATGATTATTATGATTATTATTATGTTGCTTGGTATATTATTGTTATTGCTTGATCACGCCTTTTATGCATGTTAAAGGGAATTTGTACTTGAAATCACGCTTAATAAGATAATTAATAACTTGGTTTAAGCTAATATGATTTTAATTCAAGTGATTGCCAATAATAGATTTATTTGTGCATTAATATTCAACCAACATAGATTAAACAGGTTTGGGATTAATATAATGATTGTATGTTAGTCAGAAAGCGCACATGAATACGAGTAGAATAAAGTAGAGGCCTATTTTATAGGGCAGATCCTTTCTTTTGTAGATTGGATTCGTACCCTCATCCCCGAACCCTATTTGGTTCAAGACCTTTTGGAGTTGACGATCTCATGGATCGTTAAGGGGTGTAACCTTCACCTCGTGAACGATTTACAAGTTCCTAAAACTTGTTGGCGACTCTTTTTGCTCTCTTTTCTTTCCCTTTAGACGCCACTATACTTTAGTGTATGATCACAGTGGGGTTCAGGCTTGGGGTTATGATGCTTGAAATATTCCCTACACATAGATTTTGATTTTTAGGGTTTCGATTTTGGGGTAAAACGGTTTTGGGCCGGTGAATTTTGGCTAAGGTAGGCGGCGACGTCATGGAGGGGGGACTTGGGCTGCCAACGAATAGGTTTTGGGGTGGTTTCCTAATGTTTGCCTAAGGTGGAAAATCGGAGAGGGGTTTTTATAGTTGAAGAGAAGGGAAGGAGTATGGTGGTTCTGGGCGGGTTCTGGCGCATGGTTTAGAGGATGGCGGTGCCGGTGCGGTGAAGAGGAGGACTAGGCGTCGGCGGTGGGGAAGATGGATGGGTGGCGGTTGTGGGGATGTGGTTTGGCTAAGGTGGCTCGCTGGTGGCAGGTGAAGTTTTGTTTTTTTTTTTTTTATTCAAAATTTTATAAAGTTTTTTTAATAATTAATTAATTAATCTAAACAATAACCAATAACATGCTTTCACGTGGCAAAACGGAATTAATAGTTGTTAGCTAGTCATCAACGACATGTCATGATATTTTTTTAAAAACTCAAGTGTATATGGTGAATTTGAAAAATTTCATGGGTATGTGGTCAGTAAAAAATAACTTAAGGGCATTTGGTGAAAAATTCGTAAATTTTAGAATAATTATTTAATTAGTTATCAACAAAAAAAAAAAAAAAAAAAAAAAAAAAAAAAAAAAAACCCACCCACCATGTAGGCATGTAGGGGCCAAGGAATTCTGTTCATGGTTCTTGACTTTTTTTTCGGAGTTGTTGAACAAGAGAAGAATTCATCATTCAAGTGCATTTGTTTGAGAGTTTGAGACTAGCAGGCATTTTAGAAAAATATAAATTGTAATAAATTGATTTTTTTTTTTTGAGTGTATAGAAATTAAATTGAATTTGAAGAGAATGAACAAAATTGTCTCATTATGGGTTCAATTTGGTTCATGATTATCGAATTTCATACAACGTATAAGTTTCTGATAAAAGGTTTCGATGTAATTGCTGAGTTTAGGCGACCTTGGGAGCGGAATGCTGGGGTGGCAATGTGTAACAAGAGATGGTGGTGTTTAAGTTACCATTGAAGGTTGAGTTTTTTTGGTGGTTTGCAAGAATGGGGAGGAGGAAAAGACGCCTGACGGGGGGATGGGATATTAACACTTGAGTGGGTGGTGGCTGAGTGTTGGTGGGGGATCGAAGGGGGAGGGGGAGATGGAGGGGGTGGCCGACAGACTGCCGGAGGCTGGGTTTGAGTTTGTTTGTTTATTTATTTATATATGATTAATTTTAATTTCATTATTTTACTTAATTTTTGACATTAAACCAATTTTTATTTTACCTATTCATCAGGTTTTCGGTCACTTGGGACTGCTAGAAGCAAATTGAAGTTAAAGTTCGGGTTATTAAAAAATAATCAAAAGTAGGGATTTTTTTCGGTGAATGAGGAAAAGTTCGGATTATTGTGGGCAATTTTTTCAATTAAAAATCCTTTTAAATATTGGGTTTTGATTTTTGGGATTTCGATTTTGGGGTTTTAGGGTGGTGGTTTAGGGGAGAAAAAGGGAGGAGATGGGCGAAACCCCTTCGCCGGTAGCCCATACCTCTTCCCATATCGCAGCTGTAATACCCCGTATTTTCACACGTATTTTCTTAATTAATTAATTCGGAATTATTTTATAAAAAGGGTATTTTAGTAAATTTATTATTTGGAGCCAAAATAATATTTGAATTTTGGCGCCAAAAGTATTTTGAAATTTAATTATTATTTTGGATAAGACTTATTATCCATTTATCTTATTTTAAAAACCGGATTATTTACATATTTTGGATATTTTAATTAAAGAAAAATAATATTTTATAAATTAATTATAATGGCTGAAAATTTCCAATAAAGAGCTAAAGAATTTCGGATTTTCCATGTATGGAAAATCTGATTTTTCTTGATTATTTATTGGTAAATAATTGGTAATTAATTAATTAATTAATTATTCTATATTATTATACAATTATTTTTATTCCTTAAACCGAGCAAAATCTTCCTAAATACTAGTAAGGGAATCTCCTATTTTCCTTAATTCTGATTCTCCATCTTTTTAGTATCCAATCATCATATTCTCTTGCCTTTTGTTAATCTTGATTATTCCCCAAGTAGTTCTAATTTCCTTATTATTTTTCATGACATACATACATTCCATATTCAAGTATACACAATCACCTTAATATCCAAACTTTCCTTAATTCTTTACTCACTTCTCCAAGTAATCTCTTAAACCCTAATTACCATAATTCTTCCTACATTTTCCTACAATAATTCATGCTCATACTAGCCTATAAATACCCATTCATACCTCTCACATTCTTCACACCAATTCTCTTCTTTTCTTCTCCTCAATTTTACACAAATTATCCCTTTTATCTTTGAATCCAATTTTCGGGCACTTCTGATCAGTTTTTAGTGTATTGACGTTTCACAGAAGATTGTTTCTCTCAAAAACTCCTTGAAGTTAGGCTCAAGAATCACCCAATTTGGAGTTATATCAAAGGAGTTATAGCCTCTGTAAGTTCTGTCTATTCTTTCCAACGCAAATCCAATACCTCTCTCTTTCTTGTTTTCTTATCTTTTCTTCTACTCTTCTCTTATTCAAGTATTATTATTGTTATTATGGGGGATTTATAAAAATTATTATGAGTAGTTTTAATTATATAAAATCATATTTTTTTTTAATGATGTTTATGAGAAATTAATTTAAAAGGTTCATGTACATATAGTTGGGGGGTTTTAATTATTTGTTAACCTTATATTGATTAAGGTTATATTTATTTGTAGGGTGTGTTCGATCAAGATTCTTGAGGTTCTTTTGGTGTGTTTTGCTATGAGGTTCTTTTGGTGTGTTTGCTAAGCAAGGATCAAGGTACGTTTAGGTGGCTAGATACCTTCAAAAGTGATTAGTTTGAATATAATGTTTTTACATGACTTGATTGGTGATTGAATTGAATTATGATTTATGAAATAAAGTATGTTTGGAGGTATTGATTTTAATATTAGTTTTAATAAAAGTATTTTTAATGATTGATTTTTAAATCATGTTTTGAATGGTTTGGTCGAATTACTTATCATGTTTAAAGGAATTGATTTGAAAAGTTTATTGAATTAAATAGAAGGTTTTTCAAGGAAGAGTTATTGATTTTGAAAAGTATTAATATGAGATTTTATTCTCAAGTATTTATTTAACAGGTTTTAATTTTGAAAGTTTGTGGAAGGATTTTGAATTATATTGGAATTACTAAAAGGATTTATTGAACCATTGAAATATTATTATTAATGCTTTATAAGCATGTTGGTAATCCCACTATGCAGATTTGGTTTATTGATAAGACTACGGACTTTGTATGACCTAGTCTTTCCTCAAGAATAACCTTGTAATATAAGGAGACTAGCTTGGGCGGTGTGCACACTTGGGTGAGGAATTGAATTTAAAGAAATTGGTTCAAAAAGGAATTGGATTTTTAAAAGAATTGGTTTATCAATTATTTTGAATGTTGAATCATTGGAATTGGTTTTGAATCATGAGTTTTGGAATTATTGGAATATTTATTGGAATTGGTTTTACAAGCATGTTTGCAAATAAATTGAGTTTACATTATCTTGCACTTATCGTACTTAGCATAATTTGCTAATTCGTATTTCTTATTTGTTTTGGTTCGCCCTGTTTACCGTAATGGTAAGCAGTGTTAACTATTTTCAGGTGGAGTCATGAATGAGCATATGAGAGTCCCGGGATTTGCATCACCTAGTTTAGGAATGTTGGTCTTGTCTTTATTTAGAATATTCATGACAATGTTACTATTTTTATAATTATTAATAAAGAGGAATATTGAAGTTTCCGCTGCAAAGTTTTGTTATTGAGTTAAGTATTTTGAGTAGCCTTGCGTAATCACGCGGTGGTAACACGCCCAAGTCTATCTCTACGGTATAGTTATACGTATTATACTGGTAATTCCGTAGAGGGAGATTTGGGGGTGTTACAGCAGCCGCCCACCTTAGTCGTAAACCACCACCCCTAAAATTAAAAACCCCTAAAATCGAAATCTGGGGTTTCGATTTTGGGGGTTCACGGTTTTGGGGTGGTGGTTCATGGCTAAGGTGGGCATCCACCCTCGACTGTATTCACCACCTTAAATCGACCCATCCTCTTCCCCCACACCTCAAACCCTATTTCCCCACCACAAAAGCACCATTTAGGGTTTCGTTAATGGTGGTTTCGAATAAAAAGTTAGGTTCATGCCATGGAGAGAGAAAGAACGAGGTTCGAAAGTCAAGGATTATTGGTGGGGATTATAAACTTAATAAAAAACAAGATTTGAAAAGGTGATAATTGATAAAATTTCAAAACATTGAAAATTGTAGAAAAAAATTGATCATTAAACATTGAAATAGAAAAAAAAAATTATACAGATTTTTATTGAAAACCTACACAAATTGTGAAAGAAAAATTTGTTTTAAAAAAGGGAATTCAAAAACAACAAAAAATTAAAAATGAATTTGAAAAAAAAAAACCGAAATGTAAATAATGTGTAGATCGAAAAAAAAACCTTTGAATGCTCCTCTAAATTCAATAACATCATACTTATTACATATCTCAGTGTTGAATTACAAAAATTCTTATTATCTTTTTTTTTTTTTGAAACCATTCTTATTATCTTTGATAAACCTAAGTTTTTTATTACCAAAGATAATACTTATTTTAATTTAATTTCATTAACCATAGTTAGTTTTAATATTATTTTAAATAATTAAATTATTTTTATATAAAAAAAAAAAAAAAAACCTAACACCACCCACCAGTGCCCCAGCCAACCCTAACCCCCTCCCCTTCTCCAGCGCCACCTCACTTCATTATCGACTTGCCGGGACCCAAACCCCTTAACGCCGGCGACCATCCCACACCACTCCACTTCCTCGAAAACCCTGAAACACTTCCATCCCCACCCCCGAAGATCGCCAGCCGCTCATCCCCCACCCCCAAAAACCACTAGCCGCTCACCCCCTACCCCCTAAAACAACCAACCTCTTATCCCTCACCTCTGAAAACCGCCAGCCACTCATACCCCACCCCCAAAATTCGTCAGCCTCTCAACCCCCATCCCTGAAATCCGCAACCACACCTGTAACTCCTCTCTCGTTGGACTCCCCTTCCCCGATTCCCCAATTCCCGATTTCCATCCTTAACCCTAACCCTAAAAAAATCCCCAATTTTTCTCTTCCTAATCTCAATTGTTTGTTTGGTCGACGGAAAATAAATCACTCATCAAATCTCAACGAAGAGTGATAAGGACGAATTGGAAGCGAATTGATCGAAAAAGACGTCGACGATTGATGGTGAAGATCGAAATTGAGGACGAGGAAGGTGTTTGGTTGATTGATGTTGTTGCATAGTAGCAAATTTGGCTGTTGTCGATTTATGGCCGGGATGGGAGGCTGGCACGGAGAGAGGGGTCGGCGCCGGTGTGGATGGGGGCGAAGAGTGGTGGCGGATTAGTTGGGGAAGGGGTGACTTTTTTTTATAAAAAAACAATTTTTTTTTTAAGTAAATAATAATAACAAATTAAATAAATAAATAAACTAACTATAGTTAAATATTTAATTATAGTTTATCATTAATGTCATGGTTAGCTTAATATAAAATTTTAGGTTTATCAAAGATAATAAGAATTTTTGTAATTCACCACTGAGGAAAGTTAAAAGTATGGTGTTACCAAAGAGAATTTCCATAAAAATTTTAATTAGTTGATATAAATTATAGACTTCGAGTGAAAGAGAGGACGGGTAAAATCAGTGAAAGAGAGGGAAGGTAAAATATTATCAATTTCTTTGTAAATGGAAATTTATATAATGAAATGTAGTGAAACCCAAAAGATACATATGAAAATTGATATTTTAAAAGAATTGTAATCGTTTAGGATAAAGTTTTTTTTTTTTTTTTTTTTTTTAAAAAAAAAAAAATAAATAAATAAAAAAGAGAGAGAAGAGGACATGCATGTGTCCTTTAAACTTCTTATTTTAAAATAGAAGTATGGATAAATACTCCCTCCGTGTTTTAATAAGTGTTACACTTACCAAAACCGGCCGTGTTTTAATAAGTGTTACACTTTTTTTTTTTTTTTTTTTTTTTTTTTTTGATAAAAAGCTACATTAAAATATTTATCTATCTCCTCTCATGGTCCCCACCCAACTCACTACTACTTTTTTATTTTTTTTTATTTTTTATTACTTCCTCCGTTCTTTTAATATTTCATCACTTGCCTTTTACGAAAGTTTCACAAATATTGCACCATTTCCATTTTAAGACAAAAATTGTATCTGTTCACATTGCAAATATCCAACATACCCTTACTTTTTCACCCTTATTATTTAGTTTAAGTTTACATTACATGGACACTTTTGTATTTATACCTTTCTCTCTCTTCCTTTTCCAACTTGGGGTGTTCATAAATTGTTCCGGACCAAAATAATGGACCGAACCAGACCGAACTAATCGGTTTGATCTTCGGGTCTTGAAATTATTTTTTTCGGTCTTCGGACCGGTCCGATCCAAAACCCTATAAAAACCGGTCTATCCGGACCGATTTTTTTTTTCTTAAAAATATGCGTGAAACCTTAAATAATGGTGAAAATTATCATTAATAAGGTTAGAAAACTTTAATTTTATAAGTTTTTTGTACTAAACATACAAAAAAAAAACATAAAATGACATTAAAATATAGTTTTACCTTTACTTATTACGTGTATTCCATAACTTTATTAAAAACTAGATGAAGCCCGTGCGATGCACGGTTTGTTTAAAAATTTTTTAAAAAAATTTATAAATATATTTATGTGCTAATATTTCTTATATATTTAGATAAAATTTCTGATATCAAAAGATAATATTTTATATTTAATTAATTTAAACAGGAAAATCTCATTTGCCAATTTTGCTTACGCGTCATTTAAATTATTTAATTCTAAAAGAAATTAATAATCTCGTAATTAATTGGCTACCACTAAAATTGTTTATCTTACGTGGCGCCCTAAAAAAATTAAATCCTAAATGGCTCTCTAAAAACTCAGGAAAAAACTCTCCTTTATACATATACTTATATATATACTTATGAAGCTCGTGTGATGCACGGTTTGTTAGTATTTTTTTTTTTTAAAAAAAAACAAATATCATATTTATGTGATTAAAATTGTTATTATATTAGTTTTAAAATATTAGATAAAATTCCTAACCTCAAAAGATAATATTTTGTACATAATTAATTTAAACTTTAAAATCTCATTCGTCAATTTTGCTTACGTGGCATTTGAATTATTTAATTGTAAAAGAAATTAATAATCTCTTATTTAATTGGCTAGCACTTAAATTTATAATCCTACATGGCGCGCTAAGAAAATTAAATCCTACGTGGCTCTCTAAAAACTGGGGAAAAACTCTAGATAAAGCCCGTGTGATGCACGGTTTGTTTGAATTTTTAAAAATAATTTTTTTTATACATATATTTATGTGCTAAAATTTGTTATATATTTAGATAAAATTCCTAATATAAAAAGATAATATTTTATATTTAATTAATTTAAATTGGAAAATCTCATTCGCCAATTTTGCTTACATGACATTTGAATTATTTAATTATAAAATATTTTAATAATCTCCTATTTAATTGGTTACTACTAAAATTTATAATCCTACATGGCACACTATGAAAATTAAATCCCTCGGGAAAAAACTCCCTTATATATATATATATATATATATATATATATATATATATATATATATATATATATATATATATATATATATATATATATATATATATATATATATATATATTAGATTTAGTATTTTTATAAAAAAAATTCTTAAAGCGCCTTCTGATATTTTAATCCTCCATTGAAGCAACTTTTGAGGTAAGTTTTTATTCCTTTTTGTGTAATCATCGTATCAATTTCACAATCTAGGGTTTAATCTACTATCAATTTCGTAATCTAGGGTTCGAACTTTTGAACTATTGGTTTTAATTACTGACGAGATACTTAAATTATTGATAATTGAATCAAATATGCCTTTTCTCCCTATAAAATTATGTGATTTTTCGAGCCTAAATTAAATTTCGTACTGTGATTTCCTAAATTTGAACTTTGAAACTTTGAACCAGGTTGTTTCGTCCCCAGTTGCTCTTTCAAGTTATCGCTTTCATATTATAATCCACTTTTTGTTTGATTTTGATTTTTTTTTAAGCCGTTTTGCATGATTCATCCTATTTTGTTTTTATCGCTTTCATATTATAATCCGCTTTTTATTGATTGTTAAATTTCTTACAAGCTCTGGATATTTGTTTTCTAAGCGGTTTTGCATGATTCATCCTATTTGATCAGGGTTTTAATAGTATCGTCTATTTATCTATCATGGGTGCAGGTGTATGGTCAGTATGGATAGGAGCTTGAAACCATGTACCAGTAATTATGCTACTGTATGTGATGTTCAAAATCACAACTTTACTCAAATGTTGGTAGATAGGCTCTCCAGTTTGCCTGATGAATTATTAATTCGGATCCTCTCTTTGCTTCCTACCAAGGATGCTGCTGCTACTTGTGCCTTGTCTACGAAATTGAGGCGTGTTTTCCCTTTAATTACAAGTCTTGATTTTGATGGTTCACCTATCTGTCTTTGTTTGAAACATCCCTATGCAATTGAGTGTTTCCCCACTTTTGTGAGCTTTGTTGATACCGTACTCCAAACACACCAATCACAGCATCTTACCAGATTTAAGCTTAAACTTACCAGCAAGGACTTTGGTAAAGTGTACTTTTTTGGTTGCGATAGTTGTTATGGGTGTAGTCAAGGTTGCCTCCCTGACTTGAAATCCCCGCGATTGAATGTGTGGATCTCTTATCCATTGTCTTTTTGTGGCCTTAGGGAACTTGACCTCTCTATACTGGTGGGGGAGTTAGGTAATTTTCAGCTGCCCCCAGCTATTTTCACCTGTGAAACGTTGGAGGTGTTGAAACTTGAGGTCAACATTGGTTTTGATCAAATTTACGCCATGCCCTCTTATCGTCTTCCAAAATTGAAACAACTCGTCTTGTTTGCATCTCTCATTTCTGAGGATGACTTTTTGCCAAGGCTAGTATCAAGTTGCCCTCTACTTGAAGATCTTACATTCCAACCCTTTACAAGGCATGTGAACATCACGGCTATCACGTCGACTTCCCTTCGAAGATTGACTTTAAGGATGCCTTAATGTCCTGATTTTTTCCGAGATAACAGCGACTGTGTGCTGATCAATACTCCCAATCTGGAGTACATCGAATACTCTGATAATTTAGCAAGTTGTTACTCAATCCCTGTAATGCATGTTCTTGTTAAAGCATCTCTGACAATATGTATGGCCTTAAAATTTGGAAGATCATTTCAGCAAATAATTAACCTCATTAGACCCTTTTCTTATTCTCAACACTTATCATTGTTTGGCATTTTTATGTGGGTAATGTCTCAATCTCTAATTTCTCTCTTTTAAGCTGAATAATCCTTTTTCTCCTTTCATAGTTGATTTTGAAATTTACCAATTGTAATAATTGTTTAACTTGTGGTTGTAGGAGTTTGACTTCATCGATGAGGAAGTCTTAAAGGATAAACTCCCCGTGTTTCCTAATCTGAAACATCTAGAGTTGGGTGGTGCTACTGAAGATAGCTGCTGGGATAATCTGTTGTTGCCTTTTCTCAACTGTTCACCTGTCTTAGAAACACTTGAATTTGCACAGGTTGGTGTGGTTTTAGTAATCATATGAGCAATGTTGTTCAACTTCTGAGAGTTTTCTTAATTTTAATTTCATTGATTATTGATGTTTATTTCTTAGGGACTCGCTGGATATCATGGCGGCTTTTTGTGTGAGTATAGGAAAAAGGCGCTGGAGCAGGAACAAGAATTTTTTACCCGTACAGATCATGAAACTCCCGTATGTTGCAGGAATCGTCTCAAAAGAATAGTGATAAGGGAATACCATGGATTTGTTCAGGAGATATTAATAACCCAGTTTCTCCTTAGACATGCGTTAGTTTTGGAGGAACTGGTCATATGCTTAGCCCGAACTCCGAATTTTAATCCATGTCAGATGTTAATAGAGATTACATTGAAGAATTTACCAAAAGCCTCAGTCACCTGTTCGATTCAAGTGTTATGATCAGCATGGTCCATGTTAACTCCTATTCATTCTTACCTACAAGTTATCTTAGTTTGGGTGTATTTTTATTTAATTACAAGTTATCTTAGTTTGTTGTATTTTTATTTAATAACTATTGTTAAATGCTTTACTTATGTGAAGGCGGGGTAATTCTTACCCTTGAACTGTGCTAGGATTGAGCCTAACATATATTGTCTATGTTTGATAAATTATAGTCTTTGTTAAAAATTATAGTTTATGATTGGCTTTTAGTAATCATTCGTATTCAAAGTCCTGAAGGAGTAATTTGCAAATGAAAGCAATTATTTAAAAGAATTTGTTGGAAGTGTCTCTTTTGATGTTGAAATACGAAATTTCTTACTCTTTTTACCTGCTACGGAGTAGCTAGCAAGCTCAACAATGGAAATTGTGCATTATATATGTTAATATGTATGTAAATATGGAATAAACAAGGCAACAACTTGGAGGATAACACCATTTATGTAATGATTAGAAGAAAATGATAAGGTTAGGTTACAATATGAGGCATAATGGTGCTTAAACCAACCTTTTACTCTTTTCTCATCTTTAAACTCTTTTCACCCACTTTTGGTTTTGGCATACATTCATGAATTTTGCCAAATTGTTTCTCTTCTAATTTTTTTGCATTAGTACCCTCCGTTGTGAGAGGACTTCTTAATGTTCTTTTTACCTTGAATTTTTTTTTTTTTTTTTTTTTTTTTTTTTTTTTTTTTGGTATGGGCGACAGTTTAACATTAAAATACGTAGTAATTTTTTTTCTTCATGTTCAAAAATAATTATTTTATAGAGCTTTCAAATTGCTCAAGGGTGGGGATTATTTTAGTGAAGAAAAAACCTCCATGTTATGCCTATTCAAACCTGTATCCCGTGTGTGAGGGTCTAATTCAGAGATTTGGCTTCAGTAGAGTTTGCTCTTAACATCACAAATTCACAATTGTCATTTATATTCACCTTCCCTGGGTTCATGGCAAGCCACCTGTTTGGAGTAGCCAAGCTACCATCACAGATGTTAGAGTAGCCTCCCTCCGCAAAAATAATGCCGAGTGGGATATTGATGCCTGCAAACTTTGTTTTTATGAGAAGACGAAAGTCGAGAATGGAACATAAGGCGGGTTCTTGTATCATGGCTGCTAAAGATGATGAACTTGCAGCTGATTCCGAGTCAGAACAAAGCTGCCCCCCAGGCTTTAGATCAAGGCAGGTCAGCAGGGAAGCACACCAACAGAGTAAGTGTTACATTTTAACTACAGGAAGTGGTGTTTGCAGGCTAACTATTCTGGAGATCAGGCAAGTAAGAAGCAAAAACAAAAATCAAAGATGGTGGTGGATACTTAGAACAATGCAGATGCTGTTGGAAATAGGTAATGCAAACGGATGCTCGTGCCCGATCGGGCGCCTGACCGGGCGGTGTTCGCCCGATCGGGCGGAGGTGGCCAAGGAAAATAGGAGAACTCTCGCGCCCGATCGGGCGGCCCTCGCCCGGCCGGGCGGCGGACTCGAGTTTTTGACGAGCCCAATCTGGCGGGTTCGCCCGATGGCTCGCCCGGGATGGGGTTTTTAGATCGCCCGACCGGGCGGTGTTCTCCCGATCGGGCGCGACACCAGGTCTGGAGAAACTTAATCTCGCGCCCGATCGGGCTCGCCTTTTTTCCTAGGTCGGTTTGCTTTGCGTGTTTCCCTTTTCTGGGACTCATATAAATACGAGTCTTGCCTTTTCATGTGAAAATTCACTTTCTAGCCGAAAACACAAACCTACCTTTTGAGATCTGAACAGTTCTTGAGCAATTCCACTCTTCGAGTTCGGGTGCACGGATTACGGAGAGAGTTGCGTTAAACTTGGGGGGCGTGCGTCACTAAGAAACTTGTACCGGTGGTGGCGTATTTTGCTTCTAAGGCAGTGGATTTTGTTCCACGGCGCGACTGTGAGTTTGAGATTTTCAATCAAGTATTTTCCCTTTCATCTTCTCTATTTTGTTATTGGAATCAACATGTATTTTACCAACAATTTAGAAGCAAAATAGTATTAATTTATTATACTGTTGATTCCTGGATTATTCAATTATAACTAGTATGATCGGGATGAGGATTACGATTCGGATGATCAATATATTTTTCGAAATTGATTTGGGATCGTTAAGTCAACGTCCATTATTATTCAATGTTCAAGAAACCTAATTTTTGGGGAAATTTATTTTATCCGTCAGTGTGCAATATCTGTGTACATTGTTGTAAGGATGAACTCGAATTTAGAGAAAAGAAAATCCTGAAATTTTTCCATTGAAGTATGTTGGTGGAAGCAGTGCAATTGAGAAGTCTTTAATTTGGAAGACTAATTAAAGTGGTAGATTATCAAAAGGTTGCTCCTTCTCTAACGAGGACTCCAACAGGATTTGCAAGTAATGCAATCGGTTGTGGAGTGCGAGGATCGATGGGCAGCAATGGTGTCGACTGTCGAGCGAATGAGCCGAGATATGCAACAATAGTTGGTCAGACCATTGCTCGTAATCAGATAAGTTATCCTTCTCAATTTATTTAAGTAATTTCTAACTCTACATAATATTTGTGTCCATTATTATGTGCCCCTGTTATATATGCATAATTTAATTATTATGAGCTATTGTTTAACAATGTGGGGGTGTTTTGAGTTAGATTTTTGTGACTAACTAGTAAGTTAGTTTGTACTCTATTTGATGAGTGGTATTGAGGAGGAAGGTCTCCGAAAGTGACGTTTATCTATAGCTTTTGACTTGTTGTTTGCAAGTAATTTATTTCTGCTAATGCATGTTTCGTCCAATGGTAATTTATTTATGTTCATGGACTTTAATGTGATTTGTCCTAGCAGATTAGGGATGGTATATAAATATGTTCTATCTTACGATAGCGTTTTTGTTGTTATTTCTCCTAATCATGGATAATGTTTTATTTAGCACGGAGTATGTGATAAGCTTGTAAGTGTCCCTTTTTTTTATTAAAAAAAAGGGATTTAGAATTAATGGCTCTTTTAATTCTTGTGATCTTAATTAGCTTTGTTCACGAACTTGAAATGTATTTATTTTGCTAGAGGTTTAGCAATTATTTTTCTTGTTGATGGTCTAGATGAGACCGGGTTGATTTCCGTGCCTATTAGCAGAATAAAAAGGCTTGACTTAACTAAGCTAGGATGGTCGTGCAAGTGTTAAGTGTAAGTGCCCTACATGAGGTAAGGATGAGAATTAACATTCTATGTGTCTTTAAACACTATTAATATTCTGCGAATATTAGTATTGTCGGGGTTGCAGATATGTATCAGTTGTTTATTTGTTTAGTAAGTATTTCACCCAAGAATTTGGTTTATACTCCCTAATTTGTTACCTGATTCATGATTATTTTCATGTGGTATCTGTGATGTGGGGGTTTCCAATAATAAAGAATTGACTTCTAGATAAGTTTCATATAAAGCATGAGGGCTTGTGGGAATGTGGGTGATATGTATGCTGAATATCTGCTATGTTTATCATGTACGAGCTTGATATGTTAAATCCTTGAATTGTCTCAAGTATATGCTTTCCTATGACATGACATGTTAGTTTTGCTCATTCATAGGATTTGTTCTTGCTTCCTAAGCTTTATCCTACCAGTAAAGTTGATGAGTTCATCATCTAAGATGTATTGGATTAAAGCTTAAACTAGTTGCGTATCATCTTGGTTTTACTTTCTTGATCGAAAGTTGTATGTGGATGTTTGTTGTGTGGTATATATTTATATAGTGGTTAATGGAAAAATCCTGAACCATATGGATAAACCTGATTGACTAGTTGTGGAAAGAAGCATGTTAACGCAAGTTGTGCACTCTCTTTGAGTCTGATATGTTTGAGAATAGTATATCTTTCCTTGCTATTATAAATCCATCAGTTGTAAGTATCTTTCAAGGTGAGTTGAAAGGTGGTTGATTGGAAATGGGCCAAAGGTAAGATACTATGTTGTTAGGATTTATTCTGTAAGTTTGGTGCTGACCAACTCTTATGACTCACCTGGTTTGTTCTAAGCTTGTCTGGTTTGCAGTAAGGTTGCTTAAGCTTCCTAGCATAATTGATTGTAAATCAAGGGTGTGTATTTTTAAAACGCATGCACAGGTGACAACTTAGAAGATGAGGTATTTTTGCTCATGATGTTATACCCTTTGTGATATGTATGGTGAGTGGGGGTTAGATTTGAGTACTCTAAATTGTTATGTTAAGTTTTTCTTAGCATGTGAGTTGAACTTCTTGATGCATGTGTGATGTTACTATGGTTCGCATTGATAGAGTTCATTTGCTAGAATGATCATAAGTTGTTAACTTCACATGCATGTTGTTAATTGAGATAAAGATGTATATGTGTCTCTAAGCCAAGAGACAAGTACAAGATAATGTGATAAGTAGAATGGTTCTAGGCAGTATGCCGATGAACTAATAAAGGCACACATCAATCTCATTATTGTGATGTAGAGAAAGTGGTTTGGTAAATTATATTTATCATGTCTAAGCCAGAGTTATTTTCATGATTTGGCCTTGATGTTTGATTCAAATGTGCTAATGTTTTGCAATCTAAATGATGAACAAACTATTCTTGACGTGTAGTGTTTTTGTTGTAAACTATATTGTTCATTCTGTTTGTCAAGAGAGAATTACTCAATTATTGTTTGAGTTTCAGTTAGTACAGGGATGAAGGTTAAAGTGAGAAAGTTTCTCAAGTACCTATCCAGTAAATTATAAGAGACAATGATGAATGAACAACGATGATTAGTTGAACCTCTTCAGTGTATGATTTGTACATGATGAAGGGTGGTGCTCTGTTTCGAGTGAGCTACAAAACAAACTGTTGTACACTATCCATTATGAAGCAAAGGTTCATTAGATTGGATGGCGTGGTCAAGAAGATGATTGTTGCAAAAATTAATCTCTGGAAGTTTGTCCATTGTGGGGGTAAGTTGATCCTCATGTTCTCTACATTATTTTTCACAAGTGTTTATGTATGTTGTCATGAACTACAGATGTAGTGACAAAGTTAGACAGATCTTGTGGAGATGATACTCATGTTAGAGTACGTGAAAGCAAAGAAGAATCAAGCAGGTCCTTATACAGGGATGAAGCATAGGTAAGTGCTTGATTGTCTAAGAGAATATATTTAAGATCCTGTGGGGTATTTTTAATTATTCTAGTGACGAAATTTAAAAGTTGAGTCTACATCCTGAAGTGATCTGGCGTAATGACCCTCTAATTTATATGGTTATGAGTTGCTTTGGTAGACTTGTTGCTTCATGCTTGCAGGTTGAGCTTTAAGTGCTCTTAATATGTCCATAACCCAGATTGGGTGGTCAATTGTGACAGCTTACATGGACACACCGAAATGTTTAAATTTGTTGAACTTTTGTTCTAAATGGGTCTGGAGCCTTGTTTTGGTTGACTCATTGTTGGATTTACACCATTTATGTTTATTGAATCTATAACCTTTTTCAGTGGTTTGTTGATCATGTGGATTCAGTAAGGTTGAGCGTGTCTATTAATGTCATTTGTCCAGTTATTCTTTGAGCAGGGATTGATAATGGTTCTTAAGTGGATTTAAGACCGTTAGCCTAGTGGCTCTTAGATTAGGATTGATAATGACACCGAAAGTGGAAGGTTGAGCATTGCTTGCTCTTAATACTACTAGCCCAGTTGCTTGAGAGGTGGGAACGATAGTGATTCTTAAATAAATTAGAATCACTAGCCCTGATACTTCTCGAGTAGGGAACGATAGTGGTACCGAATGACTGAGGTTGGGAGTATCCCTTAATGCATCTAGCCTAAGAGCTTATTGAGTAGTGAATTGATAGATGCACCGTCGAGTTGATAGGGTTGAACTTTTCGTTCTTAATGTTCTTATTCCACTGTACAGAAAAATCTTGGGTTTGCAAGGTGCTTGAATGTGTTTTAAGCCTGCAAGGAAAGACCCTAGATGTGCTAGGAATGTGTATTTTATACACAGACGGAACACCTACGTGAGTACGAGGGGTGGCCTCCTTCAAGGGAAAATTGTGGTGTAGTTTTCCTGAAGTACTCATGAGAGCCCAAGGTGTAGGCCAAGATTGGCGGAGTTGCTTAAGCCCTAAAGTCAAGGTATGTGCATTCAAGGTCCCATCCTCGCTCCTAGGAGTTCAAATCTTAGGATACTCACTAGGGAAGTGTTGAAAACCTTGTGTACTAATGTGTTAGTTCAAACCTTTGGATACTAGCATTTAAGTACTAAGACTTTGATTTACTGTTCAGATTTCATGTTGAAGATCCGCTCGCATTAGTGGGGGATTGTTGGAAATAGGTAATGCAAACGGATGCTCGCGCCCGATCGGGCAGTGTTCGTCCGACCGGGCGCCCGACCGGGCGGTGTTCGCCCGATCGAGCGGAGGTGGCCAAGGAAAATAGGAGAACTCTCGCGCCCGATCAGGCGGCCCTCGCCCGGCCGGGCGGCGAACTCGAGTTTTTGACGAGCCCGATCGGGCGGGTTCGCCCGATGGCTCGCCCGGGATGGGGTTTCTAGATCGCCCAACCGGGCGCACGACCGGGCGCCCGATCGGACGGTGTTCACCCGATCGGGCGCGACACCAGGTCTGAAGAAACTTAATCTCGCGCCCGATCGGGTGACTTCGCCCGATCGGGCCCGCCTTTTTTCCTAGGTCGGTTTGCTTTGCGTGTTTCCTTTTTCCGGGACTCATATAAATACGAGTCTTGCCTTTTCATGTGAAAATTCACTTTCTAGCCGAAAACACAAACCTACCTTTTGAGATCTGAACACTTCTTGAGCAATTCCACTCTTCGAGTTCGGGTGCACGGATTACGGAGAGAGTTGCGTTAAACTTGGGGGGCGTGCGTCACTAGGAAACTTGTACCGGTGGTGGCGTATTTCGCTTCTAAGGCAGTGGATTTTGTTCCACGGCGCGACTGTGAGTTTGAGATCTTCAATCAAGTATTTTCCCTTTCATCTTCTCTATTTTGTTATTGGAATCAACAGGTATTTTACCAACAGATGCCATTAAAGAAGGAGAGGGGTCCTTGCAACCAGCAGATAGTTTCATGCATGCTGGCAACGATCTTCAAGGGAGTCAAAGAAGCGGTGAAGCTGCATATGTGGCATTTACAAATTTTTATCCCTGACAGAAGACTTCTAAAATGGTTGCAGGGAGATTTTACAGGAGCTCAACATGCAAGAATGCATCTTTGAAACATTGCAGATTTACTGTTAAAACTTTCATTGTGTATTTGTATTGTTACGGGGGATTATCTCTCCTTTTTTCAGCTGTCAAAAATAAAAAAAATAAAAAAATTGTCATTTATACTACATTGGGATGCTTGTAAATTTAAAACACTAGAGTGTACCCGTGCACGGGATATATATTTTATAGAAAGATATTACAAAGATCTTATAACAAAAATATATTTTAAATACGTTAAGTTGTTTGTGATATAGTAACTTGCTCTTTTATGTGGCTGAATACACCGTGTAGCTAGCTATTATGGTTGTTTGTAATATAGTAACTTGCTCTTTTATGTGGCTGAATACACCGTGTAGCTAGCTATTATGGAAGTTATTTTGTCAATGTTATAGGGATTATTCAGTCAATATTTTAAGGGTTACTCGTTCTGCGTTATAGTTGTTATCCCGCCAGTGTTATAAGGGTTGTGCGTTTTGTGTTCTAGGGGGTTACTCTGTCTATATTATAATGGGTTATTCCTGTGCCACTGCTGGCTTGTCGAAAAAAGAAAAAGAAAAAAAAAACGTGTTGTCGCACAAAAAACCTTATGTATATATTTTTTTTTCCGATGATTATTGAATTAATAGTAAGGTAATTAGCTGATTTAAAATAATATAAATAAACAATTAGAAGAATTTTTAAAAAGGAAAATAGTGGAACTTATAGTGGCGATATTACTTAAAAAAAAAAGTGCAAGCAATTTTGGAAAAAAAAATGTGCAATTATTGTAATATTGGTGTTTCTATAAAAAAAATTGGACAATGTAGATAGTTTTTGGGGTATTGTGTGTTATTAGGAAAAATAATAGTGGAAATTCTTTTTTGGAGAGTTTTTATTTTTTTTTAAAAAAGACAGGTGGAAGTTATTTATAGGGCAAAAAAAAAAGGAAAAGAAAAAAAAGGGGGGGGGGAGTGAATGAGAATTTAGAGATTGTGTTTAGGAGTGTTGTGGTTAAAAGTTGAAAAAACCACTCTACAATTATAAGGCAAAAAAAAAAAAAAAAGGAAAAGGAAAAAAAAAAGGGGGGGGGGGGGGGAAGTGAATGAGAATTTAGAGATTGGGTTTTGGAGTGTTGTGGTTAAAAGTTGGAAAAACCACTCTACAATTATAATATAGATAGATGTCATAAATATAAATAGAACTTGATGGTGGTTAGATTTCCAAACCTATACTTCCTTCGTTTTTTCATATTGCAATGTTGGGAAAAATACTCTTATGCCTTACAAACATTTTTTAAACAGGAGCTAAGTTAGTATGGAGTGAGGGACATAGAAAAGACAGATTACACAAAGTTCACTGCAGAATGAAAATTTAGTCAGTTGTTTAATTGCACTCGAAAAATCTAATGAAATGCATTCACAAATTTATCACTAGATACTGAAACTCTGTACATTCGAAAAAATTCTTATCATCAAACCATCATTAAATCTATGAACAAACACTTAAGGAACTCGAAATTCTGAACTAAGAAAAAAACTGAGGTATTTATTTGTACCTTTAACTATTGTTTTCTTCTGACATTACGAAAAATCTACTAACTAAAAATGCTGCACACTAAACTTCCATTCCCCTTTCACTGGATCATAGGAGACAAACTCGGCACCTTGTTTTTCAGCTGCCTGCTTCAACTTCTCAATGTATTTCTCAACCATTTTCTCACAAGTATGCTGTTTTCCAATCTTGTCAAGACATTTAACATTCAGAAGAGTAACTTCAGCTGCCTTGTTAAGGCCTTGTCCAACTGAAGGCTTCTCACTCTCATCATCATACACTATCACCTCTCGATAACTGAAGTGAACTAAGGAGTCAAGATTGAGTCCACGTACATTTGTCTCCCCGTAAAACTTCACCCAACCAAAGCCATCTCGGCCCACTACAAAGTCCTTTACATGGGAGCAAAATCCTGGATTAGATCTTTCAATTGATGCTAACTTCTCAATTTTGGGCTCTGTGTAGTAGTCAGAACGTTGTAGCTTTGGGAGCAAGAGCTCCAACTCTTTTGCACTGTCATTGGTTTTAGCAAAAGCATCTTTATGAGAGATGGGTTCAGAACTATTGATTTGGGCTTTCTTAGCATTGTCTATACCTGACACATCAGAAGAAATGAAACTAGGATCTCTACGTAAAATAATTCACAGCGCAAGTGACAATTATAGAGACATCAAAACTGTAGAAATCATAAATTGGCATAAATGATACTATAGAATAAGGACACAAATTCATTCAAGTAGCTACACCCAGATGCTTAGTTTCTTATACAACACAAATTTTAGAATAATAATTGGCAATCCCATCATATTCTGAGGCATCAAGAGCATATATGGTGGCCAGAATGGCAGAATGTGATATGATCTGGAAATGGGAACATAATTTATTCAAGGCTAGAAAATGAAACCAAGTCTTAGCTTAGACCGTCTCACTTTTTTTTAATTGTGATACATTAACAAATTAACCTCCTTAACAAGTAATGTCACTCTTCCATAGAATTAGAATTGGCACCATCTCATGCACGAGTTTTTATGAATCCAAAACATGAACACAAAGACAAAATCCAATCAAGTTTCTGGAAGCCTTGTCCACGAGTCCTCCAAAATACTAAAATCGTAGATATATTTCCCAACAGAACAAAATCAGGAACCTCACTTATTTTAACAAAACTATGTGCTTTTTGAATATCTTCTTTGTGTTTATTTTACTCAAAATTTCCTCACCTTTGTAATAAGATTTCTTATCATAGTTAGTTTCTCGTTTATCATTAATCCATTTAATACTTTGTTGCCTGTATAGTGGAAATGTATGATGCATCAAAACCTATAAAATATGTATATGCACACATAATCTGCAGATCACAACCTGACATATAATTCTTTAAAGGATTTTAGAACAAGATAGAAAAAATTAGGAAAAGCTCCTAAAACAGTCAGACCAATTTATCAGAGCTTGACTAAAAACACACAAAATGAATGACATACCATCCTCATACTCCACAGTATCTGCATGATACAGTGAAGATGCCTCTTTTGTG
Source organism: Chenopodium album (assembly GCF_948465745.1). Taxonomy (NCBI): domain Eukaryota; kingdom Viridiplantae; phylum Streptophyta; class Magnoliopsida; order Caryophyllales; family Amaranthaceae; genus Chenopodium; species Chenopodium album. The sequence continues at coordinate 66,066,510 of NC_137836.1, read as the reverse complement.
GAAGCACTGTCAAAGGTTGCATCGGTGGATGCATCAATCACTGATCTAGGATTCTCCCTTGGAATTATATAATTACATCCCTTGCTTATATTTAGACCTTCTGCAGCCCGATCAAAGAAGGGCACCTATATTGGACAATGAGTGGAAACAAAGACTTCAACAAAGTAAGGGAGAAGAAAAGGTACAAATACAACAAATTCACAGAATTTCAACATAAATAATACCCTCCTCAGCTTTGTACCATCACTGCTAGGATGATATTTCTTGACACTCACTGTCAACGGCTTAAGTGAATGGTGCCTTGATGTAAAATAAGATGGAACTCTAGTTTTTGCAGGTTTACTAGACACCTGTTTGGCACAATAACATAGCCCGTGAGGATTTTAAAAGAAAATCATGCTAAATAAAAAAAATGTTTATTTTCAATGTAGCATGGAAAGCGTGTGGAAATACTCACGGGCATGCTAGAGATTCCATGTTGAATAAATGAAGAATGGGCAGAGTGATCCATCAATGGCTGGAATGTTGCTGTCTCAGATCCAAAAGGATCTTTCACAGCTATAATGCTTTCCGTGACCTTGCTTGTTGCTGTGAACCTATAAAGAAATAAGATGATTGCCTCAACATTTTGTGGTTAGTCAACTAATTGATTTTTTTTAAAAAGTGTATACAGCAAAAAGCATGAAATAAAAGTATGATACTACTGAACAAATTTTTACAACAATAAAAATGAAGATAAAAAACATCAACTTACTATTGAGGAGGATCGGGCTGAGGCGAGCCAACATCGAGTGAAACACCTCCATTATTCCCTAATGGTTACCAAAAAATAGCAAAGAAAGTTATAATGCTGTGCCAAAAATAGCAGTTACGAATATATGATAGATGTTGCACGCAGAAACCATTAGTATATTTTCATAATGATCATATGAACTTTTTAAAAATACTTGCTGAGACAAGAGGTGTTGTCCAGGGAGATGATGCTTGCTGATGAGGGAAGACAAAAGGAGGTTAATAGAACAAATTAAAAAAGAAAATTTACCAAAAAAAGAAAAGAATTAAACTATCCAAGAGACAGCAATGAGCATAAAACTATAACATAATCCAAACAAGAAAATCATGTATTGCAATTTCAACCAGATCAGATGAAAAATTCTTGATGAGCAACACACAGAAAGAAGTGATAGGAAGTTCAGAAAAACACTGCGCATTACTTATAATTGTATGGATCACTGAATTTCCATTATTTGGCCATGGTTTTGTCGATCTAATAGCAGAACTACTTGCTACTTGGTCACATCCATTTCCAGCAGATGGTGAGTGGATTGACAGGTGTTTAGGTGTTGTTCTTAAGTAATCAGGCCAAAGTCTTAAATCTTGAGTTGATAACTGAGGATTCTGTAGTAGCTGATTATTAGGATCACCGGCAGTGACTTGATCGCATCCAGATCCAGTAATAATGGGCGTTCTGGTGTGAAATGCAGATAGATTTGGTGATGGGATTTGGAAAGTAGGAGTATTCATATTTGTTGAGAACGCTGGAGCATTACAGGATGGAGTAGGGATTCCCAAGGAACTTTTAACTGAAGGAAGAGGGATGCTCAAATGTTGTTTGTCAATCCCTTGTGCTTGGTTACTGACTGAATTCTGCTGGACTGAAAAACATATAAAAAAAAAAACAAAATTCAAAATTATTTGATAGCAATATTATCAATAGACTTCTACAGACTACAGCAGCAAGTGATGAAGGTATAAAGAAAACAAAAGATAGAAAAACTTGTAACATATTAAGCATGCATACCTCCTGATGTTAGGCCATAGTTCTCCCATCTCAATTCTTCATGGCTTTTACCAGCGTAACAAGGCATGCCTGATATTGAAATTAGTCTACAATGTTTTGAATCATCCTTAATAATGGTTTACTCATATGATTTACTTCTGCATCCTGTATATTGGCCAAAAAAAAATTGCATTAACTTTACATCACAGAGAAAAAGCTCATAAAATTTACCAGAACAAAGATGTGGCGGACTGGCGGAAAATCAGTAGTATTAGAAGAATGTATACAAAAAAAAATGATTCTGCATTTAGACAGCTTGTGATTTTGTTTGTATTAGATTATTACTACCCTCAACAGAGTTCAAAAGCTCTGGTGAATTGGGTGGGGCATACTCAAAATAAAGTCCCTAAGGCAGCAGGACCAAGAAATGATATACTATGAAAACACAGAATTGCTACCCTACATTATAGTAGGTAAAGAAAAACATTTAGTTTTAGAGATTTAACTTTATTTCTTCTTCATAGTATCCACAGAACGGCAAAGTAGAATTGTTATCACTACAATCCGTTAGTAATCAGACATTACCTCCAAAGTTTCCAGCATACATAGATCAAGTGTGAGAGAAATTTATTGCCTCACCCCGTTAGTACAAAAGTGTTGGAGGATATATAAAATTAATCCATAGGTGTATATTATTTTAAAATAATCACACAGATTTTTAGCATATCAACAATTAATTAGGATTCCATGATTTATTGCAACTAATTATGCCCAAAACATACAAACTCTAATGACTCTGTATCATAAGTCTCTGTAGGATCAACAAACCCAACCACAAGTTTCTCACTGAAAATCCAAATTCCATAGTCTCAGTCACACTTGAGACTTGACATTGATTAGAACTGAAGAATGTTAAGATGGTCAAAAGACAATTAACAAAATTCTCACAACAGTCACAAGTCAAACATTTTATCCAGAAATTATTCACTTCCTCAGATTAGTAATTCCAAGAGATAGCCATAACTGATATTGTTTATTCACGTAGAACTTAAATGGAGCCCAAAGAACCAAAAAAAGGTGCAGGTGTTCCAACAATTTAAAGATAATGTATTCATAATGTGAAATAAAAGCAGATAACAAAGATAATAAAATAATCATAAAATTCACTATTTCACCTGCTAGTAATGATGGGGAAGCCACAGAACTGGAAGTTGAAAATGGGTTGGCAGGCATTATTCCAAGTGCATTTGATGTTTGTTCAAAATTTAACCCTGTGACATGTGAAGCTAGTGCATTTCTCAATGGCATAAACGTAGCTGCATTGCTACTATTATTGCTGGTAAATCCAACTATTGCAGGTGGTCCACAAGCTCTCGCTGATGTATCTCCAATTCCTAGATCATAAAATGAAATATTTCGAAGAAGATATTGTTTACATCATCAGTAAGATTTTTGACATGGAAGCTAAGGAAATGGAAACCCCCTCCAAAGGTAATCTATTTGGAGGTAGGGTAGTAGAACGACTCAGTGGGTCACATAGAGCAAGAGAAAGTATAAAACACATTAAGCTCCAAAGTCTTGATTAAATAATTGAAGTTCATATAGCCTCGTGTCAGCAAACTCTATGTAATAGAATGATTTCCTAAGTTTAGGAAGCCAAAGGAATGAATCTCCTCAACAGGTGAATACTGATTTTAGACCCTGTCATCTTTGAATGCTCCACAAGCTCACAAGAAAGAAAGTACTAATTGAATAAGGGCTAAGTGCTTAATAGGAAAAAGTAATATATAAGAGGATAATCTATTTAAAGCAATACACATCATGTCTATTACTCGTTGTGAAACGATGAATTGTCATATACGGGATTAAAGGTCAATGTTTTTCACCGGCCATGAATTAATAAAGATTGTGGCATACTCCTATGCCTTAATGATTATTCTTATCACGTCATTGACAATCACTTAGCATACAGATAATTGCTACTGTTTCATTGCCCATAAAAGCATACCCTCAAGAATGATGCTTGAGAACTTTTATTAGAGATCTAATAGTAAAGGGCTTAGGAATCTGATTAATATCGAGAGAAAACTACTATATAATGTGAACATAATAATGAAAAAAAAAACACACACACAGTTAGGCAGTGAAACTATATGCACCATCATCAATGAATCAACATAAAACAAGAAGCAGCAGCATTCAAATGTACAGTATCAATAATGAAAAGGAAATGCAGATATTTACCACATAAAGGATGCAGAAATTAAGCAAGTACCAAAAAAAACTACAACTTCTTTGATTGATATTGGCGAATAGTAGGATTTGAACCTGCATCTTCTCCTGGGTAGGAGAAGACTTACCATTTTTATTATATTCGCAAATGTACAGTGAAAGGGAGATATTCACCAATCACCACACAAAGGATGCAAAAAATATGCAAGATTAAGTACCAGCATAATGTTACAAGTTTATGTAGTTTTGGACAAATAGTGAGGACCGGTCCTACAGCCCTTCCTCGAGGGAATATCCTAAACTATAAGAGATACTATGGCTGCTATATGTGCCAAATAGAACATATGACCATCAAATAATCATGACTAAAGAAAGTACCAATATTCAAAATCAAAGCAACCAAATCATAAACATATTAGTTAGCTTCAACTTGTTTCCCCTTTCCAGATTCTTCATTAGGCTATTACACTAATTACAGCATAACCTATGACAAAGAGCATTGATTCAATAACTAATACTAAATAAGTATCACTCTCTTCCATATTTACCTTCACCTATCTTAAAATCTATCCAATTCAACTATTCAGAAAGCTATTATGTCGGCCATTCTAGAGGCTTGACACATGAGTACATGACACACCACCTCCCCTACGAAAAAAGAGAGAAGAGAAGAAAAACAAATGAAAGTAGAACCGATACATGTATTGAAGGTGGTAGGAGAAGTCAGAAATGAAGATGATGATGCTCCAATTATCCAGTCGAAATTCCACCAAAAAGTGACTTCTGTATTGAGGAATTTGGGATGGCTTCACACTCTATTGTATTACAAGCAACTGAATTATGTCCAGGAATTCTCTTATTCCCAAATAACGACAAGGTAAAAAATAAAGAAGAGGAACAAGAACCTTGTCCAAACACTGTAGATTTGAAATAAAGAATGTATAAAAATATAAATAGATAAAGGAATTAGAGTTAAAAATATCAGAAAATTGTGTGTTTAGCAAATGACAGATGAGAATGCAATAAATGATATGCATCGGCAGTTAATATAACTTAGAAGGCCTAAGTTCTCAAACATGAACAATACAAAAGCACACAAACTACTACGGAGTAATATGAAAAATAAACTCCCCATGGAAACAAAATCATGTTAAATAGATTTGACAAGGAAGCACGAAAATAAGTAAAAGCCAAACAATAAATGCTTCAATTAAGGATAATACAGAAACCAAACATGATGATGGCAGACCTCCAAATGCTCCTATTGAAGTAGTAGAACCAAATGGACCATCATTTCCAACGTTTGTGGTCCCAAATGTTGATGACGATCCAAAGAAAGCAGTTGGTTGTCGTCCAATTGCTGGCACATAGAAGCAAACAGAGAAATCAGCACAAACTGACCAGAGAGCCATGGATTTGACTTCCACTTAAATCATATAAATTCTAGAACTGCCAAGCTATGGACATAATCATATAAATTATCAAGGGAATATTCAGAAGAAAATAAAATGATCCTAAAAATACATTGTGAAAAACCTGACATAAATCATTCATCACTTACTCAAGGATGGAGAAGAAGCCGACGACACTCCAAATACACCAGTTGATTTTCCACCAATAAATGATCCCTGATTAATGAAACTTGGGGAAGCAGTACTTCCGGTTATATTAGGAGCAAACATATGATTCGAATTGCTATCCTTTCCAAACAAACTTGACATTCCCAAAGAAGATGATGTTGATCCTAATACATTGGTTGTACTACCCCCAAAAATTAACCCTTGGACGGTAAACTTGTAGTCTTTGTTGTATTTGGAGCGAACACATTACTCAAATTGCTACCATTTCCAAACAAACTTAACATCTCCAAGGAAGAAGATGCTTCTCTAAATACATTGGTTGTAGTACCCCCATAAGCTGACCATTGGGTAGATACATTAGGGAAATTTGTAGTCCCCAATGCATTAGAAGCAAACAGATTACTCGAATTGCTACCACTCCCAAACATACTTGATGTCTCCAAGGAGGAAGATGCTTCTCCAAATGCATTGGTGGCATTATAGCCAAAACCAGACCCTTGGGTAGATACATTAGGGAAATTTGTAGTACCCATTGCATTAGAAGCAAACAGATTATTCAAATTGCTACCACTCCCAAACAAACTTGACGTCTCAAAAGGAGACAATGAGGCACCAAATACATTGGTGGCATTACCACCAAAACCTTGGGAAGCAAACAAATTACTCGAATTGCTAACATTTTCAAACTCACGTGGCGTCTCCAAGGAAGCCGAAACTTGCCCGAACACTGTAAAATGGAGAATAAAAAAGCTCAAAGCCATTCAAAGTACTATATCCACAACAACACCTTAAGTATGTTAAGCATGCATGATTATACTACGTACATTTTTATATTTAATAGGTATACAGAGACCAAGTCATGCAGGTACTCTAAATATCGCAAATTTTTTCTATAGTCAATGAGAAATCAGGAAAAACTTCAATTAAGCATGGCTTTTTTTTTTTTTTTTTTTTTTGGGAGAATGGCAAAATTTCAAGTTTTTCTATCAAATCAACCCTTTTCCACTATTTTTGCTACAAATTCGATCATCAATTGAAACCCTAGAAGAAGAAACTCAACAACAACGATAAAAAAATTGCAAATAAGTAAAATAAATATACAGAAAACCCCTAAATATCAACAATTCAAATCCTAGATTAATGAAATTGAGCAATTATGAACAGAAACTTGTGAAATTTCAAAAAACAAATACTCTGAGTTAATTTTAAAAATTAAAAGACGTCGGAAATTACCTCCAGCCATCAATCCGGATCGCTAGAAGCTTCAATAGATCACAATGAATGCAACAAATTTGAAAGTTGGAATTTGGAAAAAAATTAGTAACATTAAAGCAAATTAAAGGAGAAAATATAAAAGAATCCATATATATATAGTGAAGAACTTAGCTTGAAAATGGTGCAGGAAATAATATAAATTGCCCAGAATATTTGCTCGGCGTCAGAAGAACGCAAAAGATCTTCAACTCCCGCGTTTTTTTTTTTTTTTTTTTAAAAAAATCTGCAAAATCATACTCACATTCTCACAGGATACATGTATTTCGTATAATGTACTTATGTACTCCTCGGATTGGGCTTGAGATCAAGTTGGGCTTATGTTTAGCAATGGTTTAAAATGTCGTTACTACTTAGAATTTGTTATAAACACCCGGACGTACGGTACTGTAGGCACCCATTTGTGTCTCCCCAAAACTAAACCCAGTGATGAGTATCTTTTACGTTGAATCATAATCGAATGAAGTGAAAGTGTGGAAAGTTTAGTGTTGCGGATAGTTTTAATTTCTTTTCTCTTCTTTCTGTTTTTGAAAACCTATTTTAAGAAAACAGTCAATCCAGTTTGGTTGGTCCATGATATGGGTCCAATAATAGTGTAGTTAGATAGGGCTTGAAAAGAGCTTTCTAACGATAATTTATAAGCCCAATTCCGATGAATATTGAGGAAGTTATGGCCAAATTACTAAACTGGGCCCGGTTTGAGCCTTATTTGCGGCCCAATGATCTAGAGGAGGGCCTAATATGGATTTATCATTCCTAATGCAATTAGGAATGGTTTTAGTCTTCTAGATTCTTCTAGAAGGTTCTTTTCATTCCTAATTCAATTAGCATTGATAAATTGACTTTTGTTGACTTTTTAGAGTTTTAATCAGAATAAAAGAATGTTTTTGAGGAAAATACGATTTTATCCTCTTGTACGGTTAAATTATATCTGATTTTAGAAAATGCGTTAAAAACGGGATTAGCACCTAACGCCAACATTAGCGCCTGACGCTTGGCGTTAATGTTAGCGTCCGGCGCCAATTGCCGGCGTCGGCGCTAATCAAATTTTATCTGCGTCAGAACTCTGTTTTGATGTTTTATCTTTTTGGTTGAATTTCTTTATAAATAGCGTTCTAAAAACTCCAATAGCGTTCTAAACACTCCGTTTTCAATCATCAATTCTCATCAATTCTTATTCATTCTAATTCTCACCAACTCTCATCAAGATTCTCTTGATTACTCTCTCTCTCTCTCTTTTCTAAACTAGCCTTCTCTCAAATATAAAAATTCCGCACTCATTAGATTTAGAAACACCTAGCCATATTCGAAGTTGCCTTCGCCCTAGACATGAAAGGTTTAATTTATGAGGGTTTGGTCCCAAATCTCTCTTTCAACTATTAAATTTAATTGTTTTGTTTATTATTTTCCTTGAAGTTACTAACGTGTGTATTTTGTTATTAGAAAGAGGTACGAGGCATCCAAGTAAGTACTTTAATGGTTTAATTGATGTTATTATGTAGAAATCATGCTTAGGTTGTTATTATGATAATCATAGTATCATGTCTAGGGTAACTTTAATATTAAGTATGATTAAAAGTATGATGCATTTTATGTTCTTTCTAATATATATGATTGTTAGTATCATGTTAGGGTTAAATATATGATTTTTATTGTTTAGTAACATGCTAGGGTTTGTTATTAATCTTGTTAGTATCATGCCTAGGGTCTTGCTATTATTATGCTTTAACATGATTATTATGATTATGATTATTATAATTATTATTATGATGATTATTGTTTTGATTATTATTGTGATTATTTTAATTATTATTATGATGATTATTATTATTATGTTGCTTGATATATTATATTTATTGCTTGATCAAACCTTTTATGCATGTTTAAAGACAATTTGTATTTGTAATCACGCTTAATGAGATGATTAATAATCTTGTTTATGGTTAATATGATTATAATTCAAGTGATTGCCAAAAATAGTTTTATTTGTGCATTAATATTCAACCAACATAGATAAACAGGTTTAGGGTAATTCTATTGATTGCATGTTAGTCACAGAAAGCGCACATGAATACGATCAGAATAATGTAGAGGCCTATTATTAGGGCAAGTTCAATCTCTTTTAGGTTGGATTTGTACCTTCATCCCCAAACCCTATTTGGTTCAAGACCTTATGGAGTTGACGATCTCTTGGATCGTTAAGGGGTGTAACCTTCACCTTGTGAACGGTTTACAAGTTCCTAAAAAACTTGTTGGCGACTCTTTTGCTCTATCTTCTTTCCCTTTGGACGCCACCGTACTTTAGTTTATGATCACAGTGGGGATCAAGCTAGGGGTTAATGCTTGAAATATTCCCTGAAGTTACACCCGGGTAATTTGCTCGTTAATTTTTGCTCATTTAATGTAGTAACTTGTTAATTTAATAAATGAGCAAAAAGAAATTGCTCATTTATGAAATGAGCAAAATTTAATGAGTAAATACCCCGGGTGTGCAAAACAAACTCTTGTTACTACTAGCTAGCCATCTATGGGTCAGCCATAGGTGCCCTATGGGCGCTCTCCTCATTTATTCCGTTTTTTACTCCTTGTCTAAAAATATGGTTCTTACAATATTTGAACTCACTACCACGAATTTAAACTCCAACGTGTTAGGCACTAAGCTATTACCATATTTTATGTCATTCAATAAAATTAAATATTAATAAAGATTATCATGAAAATAATGCAGTAACTCAGAGCATTGCGCGGTCCTAACACTAGGTTTTTTTTTTTTTTTTTTTTTTTTTTTTTTTTTGTGTGTTTAGAGAGCTAACAATGGCGGGTTCACAGGATCTCCTAGAATCGAGAGGAAAGTTATAACCACTTGAGTTATTTCTCACTCTCCAGCCTAACACTAGTGAATATATGATTATACGTAGAGGTGTCACTTCAGGGCGCTGAACCGGGTTAGATCGAGTCTAGGGCGTGTTCGGCGCTAGCTTTTGAGTAGCTTTTAATGGTTTGACCAATTCAAACCACTACTCAACAAAAAATGTGAGTGTTTGGCAAAGTAATGGTTCAAGTAGCTTTTAGTGGTGGAGGTAGCTTTTATTAAAAGCTAGGATTATTAGCTTTTGAAGTTAGAGGTAGCTTTTGAAAATTTAATGTATGGTTTTAAAAATAAAATATTGATTCTTAAATGTAACAGCTAGTCAGCCACTACTTTACCGAACAATCATACCTAAATTATCTTTTTTTCACAGCTAACAGCTTATTGACAGCTAACAGCTATCTCCACAGCTCACAGCTATCTCCACAGCTACAGCTACCTTCACAGCTACATTTTGCCGAACATGCCCCAAGTCATGTTAGATATAGTTTAGGTTTGAGTCATACTAAATATTTATGGCAATACAAATCAAATCATTTAATCATAGCTTGAGTCATACTAAATATTTATGGTAATGCATATCAAATCATGGATTGAGTCATACTAAATTTTTATGGAAATAAAAATTACCTATTCAACTGGTTACAGTTCACTCAGGATCATTTTGAGTGGATTGGATATAAAGGTCGCATTATTTAAAAATAACCCACAGATCGAATTATTTTGGGCGGACGCCCCAAAGGTGGAATTTTTCCGGACAATTTTTTTCTGTATTTTTTCCAATATAGTTGATGTTTAGGGTAAAAATACCCTAGACATGTGGGCCAATCAGAGAGGTCCACGTGTCAAGTCTGGACAGGTCATCTAAGGCCACTCACCAGCTGACACGTGGCAGCCTCAGATAAATCAGAAGAATTGCAACCTTTAGGGCCCAATTCCCGAGAAAGCCGCAATTGCGGCGCAGCCCACAAAACCTAGGTTAGAGTGACCTAGGGAGGGGCACTTTTCCAGAATGACCCTATAAATAGGGAGATAAAAAATTTCCCCATTTTGGGGACACATTCAACCATTTATTACATCCATTTTCTCTCTCATCAAAGAACACCTGATCTCAAAATCCGAGAAGATCCTACCTAAATTTCCGCATCTTTTCCTTTCATTCAAGTTCTACCTTGATCTTCGGAGGCGGAGCTCCTACCACCCGGAGTCTCCGTTGTTTTTGTAGGTAAAACTCAAGTCGGACCAGTCTTCGAGCTGTAACTCTCCCGAGGGACAAAAACACCCAAAACATTTGGCACCGTATGAGGGGAGAGTACCTCAAGGATGGTTCAAGAGTCTTTACCACCTCCTGACCAACCGGTTAACCAGCCGAAGGTCTTTACTGACCATGAGGATGATGATCCTCAGGTCAAAACCTACATATCCAAAGATGACTCTCTAATTACCAAGCGCATCCGTCCCAGAGACACTCTGGAATGGGGTGCAAGCCAGGCGGGTACAAGTCGACCCCCTAGTCAGCTGGAAGGGGAAACCCATACGGCAGGTGGATCCGCTCTAGTCACCCGGGACGAACTCATGAAATTCATGACTAGTTTTAAGGGTGAAATCAAAGACCTGATCACCAAGAGCGGGGCTGGCCCAAGCAAGGGTTAGTCGGCAAGGAAGACTCCTCTAGAAAGGAGAAAGCCAGTTAGGGACAAGCAGCCAATTCCACATCCAAAGGACAAGGCAGCCAGGACCTTTGACTAGTCCAAAATTCTTCTACCCCAGAAGAATACCAGAAGCACCCGGCGGAGTGAACAGGCGGTGGGTAACAAAAAATCAACTCCTAATGCTCGGGAAATCATCATCCGCAAGAGGAATCAATTGCTGTCTGAGTCAGCCTCCACCTCGAGCTTTCTAGACAGATTTAAGAATACATCTGCAGGGAATGCCCAATCCTTGCATGAGAGCCATACAGGTAGTAATACCGACCACTCTGGCCCTCAGATGATTGTGAATGCACTGTACGTACCGCCTATGGTCTACGGCCTGTATTCTCCTCACTTCATGCAGTCGGCCCTCTTCGGAGGTCAGGCGGCATACAGCAATGTCCAGCCACTAGACTGGAAGCTTCGTCTGCTCCGCCTTGGTGAACAACCTTCTGCGTTCACCAGGGAAATAACCAAGGCAACACAGCCTACCAAGGTTAAAAACGTGTTGGTAGGTACTTATGATGGTACCTCGAACCCGGAAGACCACCTCATGACATACACCAACCTCATATATTTACAGGGGTTGGACGATGCCACTTGGTGTCGATGCTTCCCGGCTACATTGAAGGGCATCTCCCAACAATGGTTTGGCAACTTGCCAGCCGGTTCTATTGATAGCTTCAAGAAGCTTGCCTTCTTGTTTGCTTCCAACTTCTCAATGAACTTTTCTGCAAAAAAAAACAAGTCTTGACTTGAGCACCATTAAGCAGGGAGAGAGAGAAGGGTTACGCTCCTACGTCAGGCGGTTTAATCTGAACAAAATTTAGATTCAGGGACTTTCTAACGAGGTAGCTTTCATAGACTTCTTTAAGGGTCTGAGAGACGGGTCAGTTTGAAGTTCGACCTTGTCAGAAAAAGGGGCATTCACCCTACAGGTTGCCCTGAGAGAGGCTGAAAGCTATATTCAAGCAACCGACCACAGCTCGCCTGGAAGCCTGTCAGACTCCAAGAAGTCTTACAAACAGAAAGACAACCAGACTGCTCAGCCGGCAAAGAAAAACGAAGAGAGCAAGAAGAGAAAAGAAGTCTAGGCGGTGGGCGATTCTGACCAGCCCTCCCAGAAGAAAAAGAAAGAGTTTAAACCATACGTCCCCAAGTACAAGCTTAATAAGGACTGCAACTCCATCCTCATGGAGATCAAGGACCGTCTATCTCTTGAGAAGCTGAATCCAATGAAAAGTTCCATTTAATCAAGGAACAAAAATAAATTTTGCCTATACCATGAGAAAGTTGGCCGCGACACCAACGATTGCTTCAGCCTTCAACGGGCGTTGGACCGTCTGGATGACAAGGGGATGTTAAAGTCCTTCATTTCTAAGTCCAAAGAGACTAATAAGAAGAACCCGGGGCAGTCCTCTAAGACTCCCCAGCCTACTAGTAGCTCGAAAACAGACAAGGAGCCAGTCTACACTGCATCAAGCGGGTTCTCATGCGGTGGCCCAACCATTTGGGGCACCAAGAGCCATCTTCGAAAGATGGACAATGATGATGATGAGCAGGCGTTAGCTAGCTCCACCTTCCCAGACGTTTTGATCATTAAGAAGGACAGGGGCAGTGTCCGTCGCCCGCATGATGACCCGGTTGTCATTGAATGTAAGGTCGCCAATCAGTTGGTTGGGCGAATCCTTATTGACACCGGTAGTTCGTCGGACATCATCAGTTAGAGGTGCTTGCAGAATCTGAAGTACAAGCCCAGCAGCATGCACCTGGTAAACCACCCCCTGGTTGGCTTTGGAAAGGAGATGGTGTACCCAATCGGTAGGATTGATCTACCCATCCGTCTGGGAGAAAAAGGAGAAGGACGACACCAGGTCGTCAAGTTCTTGGTAGTTGAGGAGCTGACCGGCTATAACATTATTTTAGGCCGTCCAAATCTCAATGAGGCCAAGGCGGTAATCATTCCTTCAGACGGCCAAGGACAAGAACCAATAGACCTTGACAATGTCAAGGACGTCAACCCACCCCCACCAGCAGCTGGAAAAAAAAGAAAGGCTCATCAACTGGTGGAGATGAAGAAAAAGAAAAAATAGCAATCACTAATCGGTGATCGGTCAGATGAGCTCCGTCCCTAGCTGGCTGGTGAGCATATTGATATACCTCTGGATGACAGCCGTACATAGCGTACTATTAAGGTAGGGACGGTTTCTTATGCTATGTTGGATGCAGATTTGCACCTCTTGTTGAAAAAATTCAAAGAAATTTTTGCCTTTGAAGTGGAAGAGATGTCAGGCGTCAGCCTGGATCTCGTTGTCTCCAAATCAGGCGGTAGCTGCCAAAGTAAAAAAGTTGTTGGATACTGGGTTCATTCGGCCATTTAATTTCCCCGACTAGGTGGCGAATGTTGTGCTTGTAAAGAAGCCGAATGGTACCCGGCGTATGTGTGTTGATTACACAGACCTCAATAAGTCATTTCCAAAGGATAGTTATCCGCTCCCAAAGATCGACAGTTTGGTCAATGCTACAGTCGGTCATGCCTTGATTAGCTTTATGGATGCCTATTCCGGTTTCTATCAAATACTCCTGTGGAAAAAAGATCAAGAGAAGACGGTCTTCGTCACTGATTAGGGGTTATTCTGCTATATTGTGATGCCTTTTGGATTGAAGAATGCGCTGGCTACTTTCCAACGGATGATTAATACAATCTTCATTAATCAAATTAGAAGGAATGTAGAGGCGTACATTGATGACATGATAGTCAAATCCAAGCAGCACACGAATCATCTTGATGATCTCCGAGAAACCATCACCACACTCAAGCAGCATAAGGTCATGTTAAACCCAAAGAAATGTGTCTTTGGGGTTGAGTCTGGGAAGTTTCTCGGATTCCTGAACTATCAAAGGGGGATAGAGGCTAACCCGAGAAGATACAGGCTGTAGTTGACATGAAGTCACCCCGCATTGTCAAGGAAGTACAGAGACTAACCGGTTTTCTGGCGGCATAAGGGAGGTAACTCAACCGGTCAGGTGACAAATTCCTTTACTTCTTCCAAGCAATCAGGAAGAAGACTAGATTTGAATGGGGGGATGATGCTAAGGAGGCCTTTCTGAAATTGAAAGAACACTTGCACTATTTTCCAAGGCTTGTTAGCTCTTTGCCCAAAGAGACGTTGTACATGTACCTAGCCGTCTCAGACCATGCCCTCAGTGTTGTTCTCCTTGTTGAGAGAGACGGCATTCAGCTCCCAGTCTATTTTATCAGCCATGTACTCAGAAATGATAAACTCCGGTACCCAATGGTTGAAAATTTTTGCCTTGCTTTGTATGACATTCAAGAAGCTAAAACCTTACTTCTTGGCACATCCGGTGGTGATCTACACCGACCAACCCCTCAAGCAGCCAATGTCTACCTTGGAGTCATTCGGCAGAATGTTAAAATGGGCTATTGAAATGCAAAGTCTTGAAATCACTTACGAACCAAGAAAGGGAGTGAAAGGTCAGGCGTTTGCCGATTTCATTATTGAAATGACACGACCGGTTCCTCCGGATGACCTTGATCAGGTTTGGAAAGTGTCTGAAGACAGGAGCTCGACAAAAAACGGCTGTGGTGCAGGAATTATTTATGAGTCACTTGAGGGGGACAAATTTGAATATGCACTACCAGAAGAAGTCTGGGCGGTGGGCGATTCTGACCGGCCCTCCCAGAAGAAAGAGAAAGAGGTTAAACCATATGTCCCCAAGTACAAGCTTAATAAGGACTGCAACTCCATCCTCACGGAGATCAAGGACCGTCTGTCTCTTGAGAAGCCGAATCTAATGAAAAGTTCCATTTAATCAAGGAACAAAAATAAATTTTGCCTATACCATAAGGAAGATTGCCGCGACACCAACGATTGCTTCAGCCTTCAACGGGTGTTGGACCGTCTGGCTGACAAGGGGATGTTAAAGTCCTACATTTCTAAGTCCAAAGAGACTAATGAGAAGAACCCGGGGCAGTCGTCTAAGACTCCCCATCCTGCTAGTAGCTCGAAAACAGACAAGGAGCCAGTCTACACTACATCAGGCGGATTCTCATGCGGTGGCCCAACAATCCGGGGCACCAAGAGCCGTCTTCAAAAGATGGACAATGATGATGATGAGCAGGCGTTAGCTAGCTCCACCTTCCCAGACGTTTTGATCACTAAGAAGGACAGGGGCAGCGTCCGTCGCCCGCATGATGACCCGGTTGTCATTGAATGTAAGGTCGCCAATCAGTTGGTTGGGAGAATCCTTATTGACACCGGCAGTTCGTCGGACATCATCAGTCAAAGGTGCTTGCAGAAGCTGAAGTACAAGCCCAGCTGCATGCACCTGGTAAACCACCCCCTGGTTGGCTTTGGAGGGGGGGATGGTGTACCCAGTCGGTAGGATTGATCTACCCATCCGTCTGGGAGAAAAAGGAGAAGGACGACACCAGGTCGTCAAGTTCTTGGTAGTTGAGGAGCTGACCGGCTATAACATTATTTTAGGCCGTCCAAATCTCAACGAGGCCAAGGCGGTAATCATTCCTTCAGACGGCCAAGGACAGGAACTAGTAGACCTTGACAATGTCAAGGACGTCAACCCACCCACACCAGCAGCTAGAAAGAAAAGAAAGGCTCATCAACTGGAAGAGGTGAAGAAAGAGAAAAAATAGCAATCACTAATCGTTGAACGGTCAGATGAGCTCCGTCCCCATCTGGCTGGTGAGCATATTGATATAACTCTGGATGACAGCCGTACAGAGCGTACTATTAAGGTGGGGACGGTTTCTTATGCTAAGTTGGGTGCAGATTTGCACCTCCTGTTGAAAGAATTCAAAGACATTTTTTCCTTTGAAGTGGAAGAGATGCCAGGCGTCAACCCGGATCTCGCTGTCCCCAAATTAAACTCGCCGTGGATCCAAAAAAGAATCCCATCTGGCAAAAGAAAAGAAATCACGGTGAGGAAAGAAATAAGGCGGTAGCTGCCAAAGTAAAAAAGTTGTTGGATACTAGGTTCATTCGGCCATGTAATTTCCTCGACTAGGTGGTGAATGTTGTGCTTGTAAAGAAGCCGAATGGTACCCGGCGTATGTGTGTTGATTACACGGATCTCAATAAGGCATGTCCAAAGGATAGTTATCCGCTCCCAAAGATCGATAGTTTGGTCGATGCTACAGCCGGTCATGCCTTGATTAGCTTTATGGATGCCTATTCCGGTTTTCATCAAATACCCCTGTGGAAAAAAGATCAAGAGAAGACGGTCTTCGTCACTGATTAGGGGTTATTCTACTATGTTGTAATGTCGTTTGGCTTGAAGAATGCGCCGGCAACTTTTCAACGGATGATTAATACAATCTTCATTAATCAAATTAGGAGCAATGTAGAGGCGTACATTGATGACATGATAGTCAAATACAAGCAGCAGACGGATCATCTTGATGATCTCCGAGAAACCTTCACCACACTCAGACGGCATAAGGTCATGTTAAACCCAAAGAAATGCGTCTTTGGTGTTGAGTCTGGGAAGTTTCTCGGATTCCTGATCGATCAAAGAGGGATAGAGGCTAACCCCGAGAAGATACAGACTGTAATTGACATGAAGTCACCCCGCACTGTCATGGAAGTACAGAGACTAACCAACTGCCTGGCGGCATTAGGGAGATTTCTCAACCGGTCAGGTGACAAATGCCTTTACTTCTTCCAAGCAATCAGGAAGAAGACTAGATTTGAATGGGAGGATGATGCTAAGGCGGCCTTTCAGAAATTGAAAGAACACTTGCACTATTTGCTAAGGCTTGTTAGCCCTTTGCCCAAAGAGACGTTGTACATGGACCTAGTCGTCTCAGACAATGCCCTCAGTGTTGTTCTCCTTGCTGAGATAGACGGAATTCAGCTCCCAGTCTATTTTATCATCCAATTTGTACTCAGAAATGCTGAACTCCGGTACCCAATGGTTGAAAGCTTTGGCCTTGTTTTTTATGGCATTCAAGAAGCTAAAACCCTACTTCTTGGACCAACTGGTGGTTCTTTACACCGACCAACCCCTCAAGCAGCCAATGTCTACCTTGGAGTCATTCGGCAAAATGTTAAAATGGGCTATTGAAATGCAAAGTCTTGAAATCACTTACGAACCAAGAAAGGGAGTGAAAGGTCAGGCGTTTGCCGATTTCATTGTTGAAATGACACGGCCGGTTCCTCCGAATAACCTTGATCAGGTTTGGAAAGTGTTTATAGACGGGAGCTCGACAAAAAACGGCTGTGGTGTAGGAATTATTTATGAGTCACTTGAGGGGGACAAATTTGAATATGCACTACCAGAAGAAGTCTGGACGGTGGGCGATTCTGACCAGCCCTCCCAGAAGAAAATGAAAGAGTTTAAACCATACGTCCCCAAGTATGAGATTAACAAGGACTGCAACTCCATCCTCATGGAGATCAAGGACCGTCTGTCTCTTAAGAAGCCGAATCCAATGAAAAGTTCCATTTAATCAAGGAACAAAAATAAATTTTTCTTATACCATGCAGAAGTTGGCCTCGATACCAACGATTACTTTAGCCTTCAACGGGTGTTGGACCGTCTGGCTGACAAGGGGATGTTAAAGTCCTACATTTCTAAGTCCAAAGAGACTAATAAGAAGAACCCCGAGCAGTCGTCTAAGACTCCCCAGCCTGGTAGTAGCTCGGAAACAGACAAGGAGCCAGTCTACACTGCATCAAACGGGTTCTCATGCGGTGGCCCAACCATCCGGGGCACCAAGAGCCGTCTTCGAAAGATGGACAATGATGATGATGAGCAGGAGTTAGCTAGCTCAACCTTCCCAGACGTTTTGATCATTAAGAAGGACAGGGGCAGCGTCCGTCGCTCCCATGATGACCCGGTTGTCATTGAATGTAAGGTCGCCAATCAGTTGGTAGGCCGAATCTTTATTGATACCGGCAGTTCGTCAGACATCATCAGTCAGAGGTGCTTGCAGAAGCTGAAGTACAAGCCCAGCAGCATGCACACGGTAAAACACACCCTGGTTGGCTTTGGAGGGGGGGATAGTGTACCCAGTCGGTAGGATTGATCTACCCATCCGTCTGGGAGAAAAAGGAGAAGGACGACACCAGGTCGTCAAGTTCCTGGTAGTTGAGGAGCTGACCGGCTATAAAATTATTTTAGGCCGTCCAAATCGCAACGAGGCCAAGGCGGTAATCATTCCTTCAGACGGCCAAGGACAGGAACCAATAGACCTTGAACGGTCAGATGAGCTTCGTCCCTAGCTGGCCGGTGAGCATATTGATATACCTATGGATGACAGACGTACATAGCATACTGTTAAGGTGGGGACGGTTTCTTATGCTATGTTGGGTGCAGATTTGCACCTCCTGTTGAAAGAATTCAAAGACATCTTTGCCTTTGAAGTGGAAGAGATGCCAGGCGTCAGCTCGGATCTCGCTGTCCCCAAATTAAACTCGCCGTGGATCCAAAAAAGAAGCCCATCCGGCAAAAGAAATGAAATCACGGTGAGGAAAGAAATCAGGCGGTAGCTGCCAAAGTAAAAAAGTTGTTAGATACTGGGTTCATTCGGCCATGTAATTTCCCCGACTAAGTGGCGAATATTGTACTTGTAAAGAAGCCGAATGGTACCCGGCGTATGTGTGTTGATTACACGGACCTCAATAAGGCATGTCCAAAGGATAGTTATCCGCTCCCAAAGATCGACAGTTTGGTCGATGCTACAGCCGGTCATGCCTTGATTAGCTTTATGGATGCCTATTCCGGTTTCCATCAAATACCCCTGTGGAAAAAAGATCAAGAGAAGACGGTCTTCGTCACTGATTAGGGGTTATTCTGCTATATTGTGACGCCGTTTGGCTTGAAGAATGCACCGGGTACTTTCCAACAGATGATTAATACAATCTTCATTTATCAAATTAGGAGGAATGTGGGGGCGTACATTGATGACATGATAGTCAAATCCAAGCTACAGACAGATCATCTTGATGAACTCCGAGAAACCTTCACCACACTCAGGTGGCATAAGGTCATGTTAAACCCAAAGAAATGCGTCTTTGGTGTTGAGTCTGGGAAGTTTCTCGGATTCCTGATCGATCAAAGGGGGATAGAGGCTAACCCCGAGAAGATACAGGCTGTAATTGACATTAAGTCACCTCGCACTGTCAAGGAAGTACAGAGACTAACCGGTTGCCAGGCGGCATTGGGGAGGTTCCTCAACTAGTCAGGTGACAAATGTCTTTACTTCTTCCAAGCAATCAGGAAGAAGACTAGATTTGAATGGGGGGATGATGCTAAGGCGGCCTTTCAGAAATTGAAAGAACACTTGCACTATTTGCCAAGGCTTGTTAGCCCTTTTCCCAAAGAGACGTTGTACATGTACCTTGCCGTCTCAGACCATGCCCTTAGTGTTGTTCTCCTTGCTGAGATAGACGGAATTCAGCTCCCAGTCTATTTTATCTGCCAATATGTACTCAGAAATGCTGAACTTCGGTACCCAATGGTTGAAAATTTTGTCCTTGCTTTGAATGGCATTCAAGAAGCTAAAACCCTACTTCTTGGCACGTCCGGTGGTGATCTACACCGACCAACCCCTCAAGCGGCCAATGTATACCTTTGAGTCATTCGGTAGAATGTTAAAATGGGCTATTGAAATGCAAAGTCTTGAAATCACTTATGAACCAAGAAAGGGAGTGAAAGGTCAGGCGTTTGCCAATTTCATTGTTGAAATGACACGGCCGGTTCCTCCGGATAACCTTGATCAGGTTTGGAAAGTGTATGTAGACGGGAGCTCGACAAAAAACGATTGTGGTGTAGGAATTATTTATGAGTCACTTGAGGGGGACAAATTTTAATATGCACTACGGTTCAAGATTCTGGCCTCAAATAACGAGGCTGAATATGAAGCCCTGCTAGCCGGAATCCGCATGTGTAAGGCAGAAGGGGCAGCAAAAATTGACGCCTTCTTTGATTCACAGTTGGTCGTAAGCCAGTATTAGGGTCAGTACAAAGCTACCTATCCGGCAATGATCATATACCTCCAGACAGTCAAAGAAGAGGCTGGGACACTTGAAGAGTTTCATCTAAGTCAAGTGCCCAGGTCTGGCAACAACCAGGCGGATGCCTTGTCCAAATTAGCATCTTCCGCCTGTTGTGACATGCCGCGGTCAATCTTTTGGGACGTTCTTAAAAAAATAAGCATATATGAAGAGCCCATTGGAACCCTTGATTAAATCTCTACCTGGATGGATGGCATCCTGGCTTATCTCATAGACAGCACACTCCCGGATTCACCACAGGAGGCAGCCGTCATGAAGAAACGAGCTGCAAACTTTGAGATGAGAAATGGAGAACTCTTCAAAGTAAGGTTTTTGGAACCTCTCCTGAAGTATGTTACCCTAGAAAAAGGGAAAGAAGTTCTCAAAGAATTGCATGCAGGATATTGCGCCTCCCATATATGCGGCAAATCCTTAGCCGTTAGGGCGAGGCGGTAGGGATATTTTTGGCCCACCCTTGAGTCAAACGCTAAAGAGATGGTGGAAAAATGTGACAAGTGCCAAAAATTTGGCAAGCTCATTCATTATTCGGCTACTGACCTTACGACAATCCACAGCCCAGACCCGTTTGCTAATGGGGCATGGACATTTTAGGTCCTTACACGCCTTCACCCGGTGGAAAAAAATATATTCTGGTGGGTGTGGATTACTTCACCAAGTGTGTGGAGGCGGAGGCGGTCAAAAACATCAAGATAAAGGATGTCCTCTCTTTCATATGGAAGAACATCATCACCCAGTTTGGGGTACCTATGTCTATGGTGTTTGATAATGGCCCTCAATTTGAAACGCATCAACTCAAAATTTGGTTGGGAGATCAAGGGATCTCAAATTATTTTGCATCAATAGGCCGACCCCAAGCAAATGGCCAAGTTGAAACCTTCAACAAACTCATCTCAGACGACATCAAGAAGACAATTGAAAAGTCGGTGGCTTATGGGCAGAAGAATTAATTCATGTCCTATGGGCCATCCGGACAAATGCAAAAGGGGCAACCGGTGAAACCCCATTTCTCATGGTATACGGTGCTGAAGCCATCTTGCCCATTATGAGCCGACTCTACGAGTTATGCTTTACGATGAAGAGGCAAAGTGGGAGTCCATGCGGCTAGCATTGGACTCGCTCCCGGAATGCAGGGGCAATGCTGCCTTGAGCCATGAGATATATCGTCTGAGAATGACTCGTGCCTATAACAAGTGAGTGCACAAACGGCTCTTGAAAGTTGGGGACTTTGTGCTACGAAAAATGGAGGCAACCGGTAGGGCCAATGAGCTTTGAAAGCTAACTCCCGATTGGGAAGGCCCCTACCGGATCTATGATGAAGTTAGGAATGACACCTACCGCCTGGAAACTCCAGACGGAAGACGCCTGCCTAGAACTTGGAATGTAGATAACTTAAAAAAGTACTACTTCTGAGGGTTATAAATTTTTTGTAAACAAGAAGTTTATTAATAAAAAGTTGCTTTTTTTATTTCAATTACATTACTGTTTTTGTTTTTATGTCGTCTGAGCAATGCACATACGGACTTTTAATGCTTACTTTAAAATTTTAATTTTGAAACTTGACACCAAAACAAACTAAGGACAAAAAGGCTTAGGGGCTACACAACCGGTCTTGATTAAGACGTGAGGCCTTAGACATTTTACAAAATCGCCTGTTCCAGTATGAAACTTAGTGTCCGACGACACTCCTCCGGGTGCAATCGTCGCATATAGCACTCTATAGTTTGCTCTACGTACACATGTAGACAACAAAGATTGAAAAACCTAATTGGTCCTAGTACATCAACCGGCTATCGACCGAAAGTTCTTACATAGATTATTTATTCCAAAATTACACAGGTTTCCCTAACAGGGGCAAATGAGCTTCGTGTAATGGCTATGCAACCATCCCAGACGGTTGTTTATCGTCTAGGTAAGAGGTTGGGAACGCCCGCTTCAATGGCCGGCTGTGCACTTGGTTTGGGGCAATCACCATTGTGATTGATTGGCTTATAAACATCTCACACTCTTTAAAGTATCAAACATTTCCAAGCTAATCAATCAATTTAAAATGAAACCAACCACACAGCCGTCCTGGGGCAAGAACAAACGAATTACTATCTGCTGCTTGCTTTTCATAAGTTAGGCAAAATGTCAAGTATATATGAGAAATTCAAGTATATATGCAAAATTCAAGATTCAAACGCAAATGCAATATGTGCAAAACCAACTAAGTCGGAATACTTCATAAATAAAAATCGGCATTAAGGTCGAATAATATTGTTAACCAGATATACATCCGGTGAAAAGAAGAGAAAAATTGTTGACCCGATAAGAAAGTTAAATGGCATACTACCGCTTAAAGAACGGGTGGCTGGCTCCTGCTGGTCCTGACCAGTTTGGGAGGGCTCCTTCAATTGCATCAGCTGCCTAAGATTGATTGGTTGGGGCCTCAGCTTTGTCATTAGCCGTTTGGGGCTAGGGGGCTTGATTCCCTTGGCCTTTAGCTTGCTCCCCTTCATCATCTAAGACTTCATATCCCAGCTCAATTGCCTAGGTTTTGAATGGAGGCGGAGCTGCCTCTCCCAGCACTTGGGCACCATACACCGCAGTGGCGTAGTCATACCTAAGTTTGTAGACTTCAAAGTCTACGACTGGGTAGAGGAGACACCAAGCAATCTTCAGGCGGGCCTCATTGTCTCGCTCATTTTCCTCCACCAGGTGGCTTTGCTCTTTGGCAATCTCATCTCGATGTTGGTTCCTCAGGTTGACCAGCTCCACCCCCAACCGAGTAACGTCTGCTCGGAGTTTTGTGTTCTCCCGATCAACCCCCTCCAATGCCTTGAGATCAGATTGAGAATTTTAAAGTTGTTGCTCAAGGTCATTGGCCCGATTGTTGGCAGTATCGTTAGCAGTCGTCAGATTCCGGATCAACTCCTCCTGTTTCAACTCTACTGCTTTAATCTTTAATTCGCACATATAGTTAGCATATTCAGCTGAGTTGAGATTTTAAGTGGCCCTCGTTTTGGCATCATTTATCTCTTCTTGCTTCCGCCTGAAGGGGCCCCGTAACTCGTCCACTCTCAGCATCACCTAAAAAAGAGGGGGTCAGTCGAAAAGTTCAATACTTAATGTAGACATCTAAAAATGTCTCCCCAAAACCAAACCCGATGATGAACAAACTTTCACTGTCACTATTGGTCGGGTTCAGTATTTAATCCCGAGAGTGCTTAAAAAATCGTATTTAATTAAATTCGTATTTTTGAATAGTCCATGGATTAGTCTTGATGTTTGGTCAAAGCATAGTTTTTATTTCAGCCCAAACTTATTATTTACTTTTAGCCCAAACCTTTTTTTATTTTTTATTTTACTATTTTATTATTTATTTTGGCCCAAAATTTTTATTTATTTTAGCCCAAATAATAATAAAATCAGAAAATGGCCCGAAATTATCAATCGACACTTAAAATGCTGAACGAAATTAGAGTTAAAAATTAATTTAGACGGAAAAGCGGACTAAAAATTCCCGCGTCACGGCAACAGTCCACCGTGTCACGGGAAAATTTCCCATCTGACGGTGGGGTTCCCCGTGACATGAGAAACCTGCTGTGACAAGGGAATTTCCGTGTCCTTTCCGCGTAAACCCTTAACGCGTTTCCTCCCCCGTTCACTAAATATTTCCCGCATCATACAAAATGTGCACCGTGTCACTTGAATGTTTCCCCTGTGACGGTGGGATTTCTCGAGTCACGGTACACTTTTCCGTGTCGCGGGATACTTTTTTTAGGGTTTTTATCATTTTAGGGTTCCGTGCGTTCCCTCAGCACATTTTTTTCTATAAATACCTCCTCATTTCTTATGTACGGGGCAATAATTAATTCTCTAGTTTTTTCTCTCTTCTATGCTCTAGCCTAAACACTAGCCTACCCTTATTCTTTCAAAATTCCTTCTTCAAGCACTCCCAGGAGTCCATACTTTACTCGTGGTTCTGTCCTTAATCCAAGGCGTGAAAGGTAGAATGTTTGAGGGTTTGGCCCTAAATCAATTCTATTTAATTTAATTTAATTATTGTTTAATTATTATTTCCTTGAAGTTACTAACTCGTTTATTGTTTTGTAGTTGCAAACAAACAGAATCAAAGTAAGAATTATGTTCCTTTTATTTCTATTATTTTTCTAACGATTTTGTATTGTTAGAATTATTGTTAAATATCTTCCAACATTGATGTTATTCTATTATTTTTTATGATCACCATTTTTCATGTTTAAAGGGAATATGTAATTGAAATCACGCCTAAATAATAGTTTGCAGGAATCAATTTTCACTATAAGAATCGAGTAGAGGCCAATACAGGCGAATGTGACTCCATGACTCACTTCGTACCATCATCCCTGATCCTCCTTTCGTGGTTCCGAACCATATGAAGTTAGTAATCTCATGGATTATGAATGGGGTGTAACCTTCACGGGTCAATCGTTGTTGCCTTTCGTTGTCCCTTTATTCGTGGTTGTCTTTTATGATCCGTGAACGGTTTACAAGTTCCTTAAAAACTTGTTGGCGGCTCCCTACTTTCCTTGTCCCTAATCGTATTATGTCAATTCCCACTTCCTATGAGTGCCAAGCATATTCAAACATGATTTAACATAGGCGCACTTCAAACGATGCTTACACTTAATAAAATAAAAATAGAAAGCATAGTGTTAAGCTAAGATCGACTTACCTCCGCCAACTGGCCCATTATCTGGTCAAAGTCCACTACCTGCAAATCATGCACGGAATTCTTCTTAGACCAGGTGAGGGTCCTCACCATTCGCTTGGCGCGTCAGATGTAACATCTGCACCATAAGAAGTACTTGGTGAGAGGGATGTAGCATAGTTGGCATTCATTCGTTGCCGGCTGCTAACTAAACCTCCAAAAGGGTCAACCTTAGTCTTGACTCGCATAAAGTCAAGCGGCCAAGGAAGTTCAATCCGATTCTTACCTTAGGTTTGAGTATGGGGTTTTGGGGAATCACCCTCCCCAGTCTTTGCCGCACCGGCTGCAACATTGGGTGGTTGGCAACCCTTCGATGCCGTAGAGGCATCCGGCGCATTCTTTGAGCGCTATGATTTTTAACTCAGAGTCTTCATAGCAGCAGGAGTTTTGCCCCCCGTCGTAGGACGATCCTGGTTGGCAGAAGAGGTTGACTGGGAAGGATTCTTCCTGGCAGCCTTAGTAGCGGGAGTCTTTTCCAACTCCTCACCAGGCCTCTTGATCAATTTTAAGATTGAGTGGGGCATAGTTTTGCTAATACTCTGCAGAGAAAAGAGACAATAAGATTACAGCAAGAAAAATGTTGGAGAAAAAGCAAAAGTAAAAACAGGTCTAGTGACCTTACCCCGCCCTTCTTAGCCTCCTTGGCCTCGGCTACTGCCTTCTTGGCTTGCAACTATTCCTTACGCAGCAGGGCAGCAGACTTAGCCGGAGTCTTCTCCGGGTCCTCCATTTTCAGCGCTTCTTCTGCAAGGAGCAAACAAACTGTTAGACAAAGCAATTAAAGGAATTGAAGTATATAATTATAGGGAATATTTCAAGCATTACCCCTAGCTTGAACCCCACTGTGATCATACACTAAAGTACGGTGGCGTCCAAAAGGGAAGAAGATAGAGCAAAAGAGTCTCCAACAAGTTTTAGAAACTTGTAAACCGTTCACGAGGTGAAGGTTACACCCCTTAACGATTATGAGATCGTCAACTCCAATAGGTCTGGAACCATAAATGGTAGTTCGGGGATGAAGGTACAAATCAACCCTAAAAGAGGTTGAACCTGCCCTAATAATAGGCCTCTACTTTATTCTGATCGTATTCATGTGCGCTTTCTGACTAACATACAATCAATAGGATTACCCTAAACCTGTTTATCTATGTTGGTTGAATATTAATGCATAAATAAAACTATTATTGGCGATCACTTGAATTATAATCATATTAACCCTAAACAAGATTATTAATTATATTATTAAGCGTGATTACAAGTACCAATTCCCTTTAAACATGCATAAAAGGTGTGATCAAGCAATAACAATAAATATAAGCAACATAATAAATCATAATAACAATAATCATAATAATTATAATCATCGTCATAAAATAATCATATTTATCATAATCATGTTAAAGCATAATAATAATAGCAAGATCATAGGCATGATACTAACAAGATTAATAACAAACCCTAGCATGTCACTAAACATCAAAGATCAAATATATAGCCCTAACATGATACTAACAAAAATATTAGGAAAAAAATAGGAAGCATCACAATAATGATACTTGATTTAAGGAACTTATTCTTTACCCTAAACATGATACTAAGAAGATTGAAACACCCTAACATGACACTAGGAATCATAATAACAACTTAGACATGATTTCTAAGAACCATAAAATCACTAAATCAATTAAAGCACTTACTTGGATTCCTCATATCTCTTTCTATTAACAAAATACACACGTTAGTAACTTCAAGGAAAATACAAAATCAAAGAATTAAATTAAATAATTGAAATAGAGATTTGGAAAGTTTAGACTAGATTTGGGACCAAACCCTCAGAAATTAAAACCTTTCACGTCTAGGGCAAAGGCAACTTCGAACTTGGCTAGGTGTGTCTAGATCATGTGAATGCGGAATTTTGTATGCAAAAGGCTAGTTTAGAAAAAAGAGAGAAAGAGAGAGTAATTAAGAGATTCTTGATGAGAATTGGTGAGAAGAATTGATGATAATTGATGATTGAAAACAGAATTTTAAGAGGCTATTTATAGAGAAAATCAGTCGGATGGATAATAAAACGAATCAGAGTTTCAACGAGAATAAAACACGATTAGCGCCAGACGCTGGTCATTAGCGCCAAGCGCTAATGCTTGTCATCAGGCGCTAATAATCAGTTTCACGCGTTTTTTGTTTTTATCATATCTTTTGATTCAAAAGTCCAAATAAGGCGTATAATATGTCGTTGGAAATATCTTGAAGTCTACTTTCTAATTCAATTAAAATCAGATTAAAATTTTATGTGAATAAAAAGATATGGCCGAAATAGTGGAAGGGTGTCAGTTTTGGATAGAGTTTCATATTCCATTCATATCTTTTTCATTATAACTCGGATTTAATATTATAATATATCATTGGAAAGACAATTTCAATATCTATCCAACCATATAAAATTTGGATAAATATTATGAGGCACAAAAATAAAATCTGAATATATTCCACTTCGTACAAAACAAGGATTCTAAAAAGGAGTAGTTTTATTCAATTTCAAACTCTACATAATTATCAATCCTAACTCCATTAGGATTTACAAGAACCTTGTAGAGTATTCTAGAAGACTATAATCAATCCTAATAGCTTTAAGAATGATAATTAATAATAGGCCCTCCTCTAGATCATTGGGCCGCATATAAAAACCAAACCGAGCCTAGTTTAGTATTTTGGCCATAACTTCCTCATTATTCATTGGAATTGGGCTTATAATATATCGTTGGAAAGGTCTTTTCAAACCTCATCCAACTCTACCATTATTGGACCCTTATCATGGGCCAAACTAAACTGGAATGAACGTTTTTCAAAAATAAGGTAAAAAAAGAAATATTTTAAAAAACAGAAAGAAGAGATATTTTAATTAAAAACATCCTCATCGCTAGACTTTTCACACTTTTGCTTTGTTAGATAATCAAATGACGTGAAAGATATTCATCACTGGGTTTGGTTTTGGGGAGACACATTTGGGTGTCTACAATAAGCAGAGACGACAATTTGCCGGATGTATAGTGGGTCTACCTACCCTTGGTGAACATCGTGCTAAGTCCGCAGGCGAACAGGAATCCCTCATCCTTGAAAAAATACAGATGGGGGTATTGTAGGAAATAATTTCAAGCGTTAAACCCCTAGCTTGAACCCCACTATGATCATACACTAAAGTAAGGTGGCGTCCAAAAGGGAAGAAGATAGAGCAAAAGAGTCGCTTACAAGTTTTAGGAACTTGTAAACCGTTCATAGGATAAAGGTTACACCCCTTAACGATCCAAGAGATCGTCAACTCCATAAGGTCTAGAACCAAATAAGGGTTCGGGGATGATGGTACAAATCCAACCTAAAAGAGATTGAACCCGCCCTAATAATAGGCCTCTACTTTATTCTGATCGTATTCATGTGCGCTTTTTAATTAACATGCAATCAATAGGATTAACCCTAAACCTGTTTAATCTATGTTGGTTGAATATAATGCACAAATAAAACTATTATTGGCGGTCACTTGAATTATAATCAAATTAACCCTAACAAGATTATTAATTATCTTATTAAGCATGATTACAAGTACGAATTCCCTTTAAACATGCATAAAAGGTGTGATCAAGCAATAAAAATAATATCAAGCAACATAATAAATAATCAATCATTAGAATAAACATGAATAATAATAATCATCATAAAAATAATAATAATAATATTCATAATCATCATAAATTATAACAATTATAATAAAAATCATGTTCATGTTAATATTAAAGCATAATAATAGCAAGATCCTAGGCATGATACTAACAAGATTAATAGCAAACCCTAGCATGTCACTAAGCAATAAAAATCAAAGTTTTAACCCTAACATGATACTAACAATCATAAATATTAGGAAGAACATAGGAAGCATCGCAACAATCATATTTAATATTAAAATTACCCTAAACATGATACTAGGAATATCATAATAACAATATAAACATGATTTCTACATCATAATATCAATTAAAACCATTAAAGTACTTACTTTGATGCCTCGTACCTCTTTCTAATAACAAAATACACACGTTAGTAACTTCAAGGAAAATAATAATCAAAATAGTTAAATTAAATAATTGAAATAGAGATTAGGGACCAAACCCTCAAAAACTAAACCTTTCACGTCTAGAGCGAAGGCAACTTCGAATATGGCTATGTGTTTCTAGATCTTGCGAATGCGGAATTTTGTATGTAAAAACAAAGTTTAGAGAAAGAAAGTAAGATGAATGAACGAATGATTATAGGCGAATGCTAATTAAAACTGATTGTAGATGAGAACTCGTGAATGATGAGAATTGGTGATAATTGGTGAATGAAAATGGAGTTTTTAATACGTTATTTATAGAGAAAATCAGCAAAAAAGATAAAATATCAAAACAGAGTCTGACGCACGAAAAACAGAGCTGGCGCAAACTCTGGCTAACTGGCGCTAGGCACCAACACTAGCGCCAAGCACCAATGGCTGGTGCCAGTCTTGGTTCCAGGCGCCAATGCCTGGGGTTAGGCTCCAAGCTTGTTTTTAACGCGTTTTCGAAAACCAGATAAGTTTGTCGTACTGTAGGATAAAATCATATAATTTCCTCGAAAATGCTATTTGATTTTGATTAAAACTCTGAAAAGTCAGCAAAAGTCAATTTATCAATGCTAATTGAATTAGGAATGAAAAGAACCTTCTAGAAGAATCTAGATGACTAAAATCATTCCTAATTGCATTAGGAATGATAAATCATATTAGGCCCTCCCTTAGATCATTGGGCCGCATATAAGGCTCAAAACGGGCCCAGTTTAGTAAATTGGCCATAATTTCCTCAATATTCATCGGAATTGGGCTTATAATATATCGTTGGAAAGCTCTTGGCAAGCCCCATCCAAATACACTATTATTAGACCCATATCCTGGACAAATTGCCGTTGAAGAAGATGCACGAAAATCCATTTTTGGAAATATTGTCCGTTGGGGATGACAATCCAATTTTTGGAAAACTTTGTCGTTTAATAAGAATGCGTGACAATCCATATTTAGAAATATTGTCGTTAAAGTGCTTGCTTTTGAACCGATTGTAATGAGCCAGTGTTTTAGGCGTCTGGCGCTACGGCTAAAATTCTAGCGCCAAGCTCTGGCTCCTGACGCTACTTCCCACATGCCTCAGCAGCTTTCTGTGCTCGATAAAATTTTCCAGTTTCGCGCGGTGTTATTACGGTCCTAGTTGTGAAAGATATTTCTCAAATTTCCTACGTGTAAAATCCTATGTTTTTAACTCATTACGGATGGTTGACAAGGTAAAGTCGTATCCCCTAATAAAAAATAATTACCTAAATCACTAACTAAGGTAGATAGGGAAGTAGGGTTGAACTCCACAGGGAAACAGGTCTTTTTAATTCTAATTAATTACTATAATCTAAATTATCTAAGTAACCAATATTTTTAGGTATGAATTCTATACTACGAAGAATAAGTTTAGGGAGAAAAGAATCAATAATAAGGAAACCTAGGGTCACAGGTTCACTAATAATTAATATTCCAGGATAGAACAAAGTAATTAATAATTAACAATGCACAGATAACATGATTAACAGGCTCTCGCAATTTATTAATCAACATAGATCTAACAGGCTCTCGCAATTTACTAGACCTAAGTTCCTATTAAAAACAGCCTTTAATATTAAATCAACATCTGCTCGATTCATCAATTCAATATTGCTAAACAATCACAATCAAATTACATCTGCTCGATTCATAATCTAATTGCAAAGAATTAAAACAATTCAATAGGAAATTATCATGCAATATCAATAATCAATAATAACAAACTATCCCTTCATATTAATTATGGATCCCCATAAACCCTAGAATGGAACTACTCACTAATCATCATAACTAAGCCAATCAAGTAAATAATTAAAAGCATAATCAAGAAAACAATTAAAATAGCTGAAATTAAAAAGGGAAGAAATTGTACCAAAAATAAATCTGGAATTAAAGGAAGTATTAAGAACAAAAGTTTAGTGAGAATTTAAGAGAGAGAAAAATAATAAGTAGAGAGAGAAAGTCTAAGAAAAAGGTAACTAAAAATTCCGTACAAATCGTATTTAAACCTCTCCTAAAAACAAGAATTAGAACTAAACTAATCAGCTACTAAGTAAACACGCGCCCGATCGGGCGAAGGGCCGCCCGATCGGGCCCGGCTTTTTACAACGCCCACTGCTGGCATGCCGCGCCCGATCGAGCCTACGCTCACCCGATCGGGCGCGCTTCTTCCTTAAGGGTGCCTTTGCGCGCATCCGCCCGATCGGGCCCGGTCTTCTTCTTCGAGGCTTGGACTTCGATTGGGCTAGATTTCTCGGCCCAATCCGGATTTCCTCTCGGGTCTTGAATACTTGGTCCAAATACCTCGTGATCCCAATTACCGAGCCCTTAATCACCGGCTCTCACCGATCCTGGGCTCCAAAAGTGGTCGTGTCCTTCTAGCTTCCGTAGTCGATCCATAAAGCCCGGGAAAATGCTCCAAGAGTGTAATTTTCTGTAAAATACAACTAAAACTACAAAAATACTAGAACACACAAATTAGTAATAAAAGTGGCCCGAAAGATCCAAAAACACTACTAATAACGACCAAGGGACGGGGATAAAACACTATATAAAATAGACATATCAATGGTCTTTCCAATGAGATCTTTTTTATGCATATGACAATAATGTTAATCAAAATTACGCACATGAAATACTTAGAACTTTTCGAGTCTCATCCACTCATTCTAAATCATTGCCGAAACAAATTCAGGAATTAAAATAGAAATCCTCCCCAGTGGAGTCGCCAAAAACTGTAGGAAATAATTTCAAGCGTTAAACCCCTAGCTTGAACCCCACTGTGATCATACACTAAAGTACGGTGGCGTCCAAAAGGGAAGAAAATAGAGCAAAAGAGTCGCCAACAAGTTTTAGGAACTTGTAAACCGTTCATAGGATGAAGGCTACACCCCTTAACGATCCAAGAGATCGTCAACTCCATAAGGTCTAGAACCAAATAAGGGTTCGGGGATGATGGTACAAATCCAACCTAAAAGAAATTGAACCTGCCCTAATAATAGGCCTCTACTTTATTCTGATGGTAGTCATGTGCGCTTTTTAATTAACATGCAATCAATAGGATTAACCCTAAACCAGTTTAATCTATGTTGGTTGAATATAACGCACAAATAAAACTATTATTGGCAATCACTTGAATTATAATCAAATTAACCCTAACAAGATTATTAATTATCTTATTAAGCATGATTACAAGTACGAATTCCCTTTAAACATGAATAAAAGGTGTGATCAAGCAATAAAAATAATATCAAGCAACATAATAAATAATCAATCATTAGAATAAACACGAATAATAATAATAATATTATTCATAATCATCATAAATTATAAAAATTATAATAAAAATCATGTTCATGTTAATATTAAAGCATAATAATAGCAAGATCCTAGGTATGATACTAACAAGATTAATAACAAACCCTAGCATGTCACTAAGCAATAAAAATCAAAGCTTTAACCCTAACATGATACTAACAATCATAAATATTAGGAAGAACATAGGAAGCATCGCAACAATCATATTTAATATTAAAATTACCCTAGACATGATACTAGGAATATCATAATAACAATATAAACATGATTTCTACATCATAATATCAATTAAAACCATTAAAGTACTTAATTTGATGCCTCGTATCTCTTTCTAATAACAAAATACACACGTTAGTAACTTCAAGGAAAATAATAATCAAAACAATTAAATTAAATAATTGAAATAGAGATTAGGGACCAAACCCTCAGAAACTAAACCTTTCACGTCTAGAGCGAAGGCAACTTCAAGTATGGCTAGGTGTTTCTAGATCTTGCGAATGCGGAATTTTGTATGTAAAAACAAAGTTTAGAGAAAGAAAGAAAGATGAATGAATGAATGATTATAGGCGAATGCTAATTAAAACTGATTGTAGATGAGAACTCGTGAATGATGAGAATTGGTGATAATTGGTGAATGAAAACGGAATTTTTAATACGTTATTTATAGAGAAAATCAGCAAAAAAGATAAAATATCAAAACAGAGTCTGACGCACGAAAAATAGAGCTGGCGCAAACCCTGGCTAACTGGCACTAGGCACCAACACTAGCGCTAGGCGCCAATGGCTAGCGTCAGGCTTGTAACTAGGCGCCAGGCCTGTAACTAGGCGCCAGGCCTGGTTCCTGGTTCCTGGTTCCAGGCACCAATGCCTGGGTCAGGCGCCAAGCATGTTTTTAATGCGTTTTCGAAAATCAGATAAGTTTGCCGTACTGGAGGATAAAATCGTATAATTTCCTCGATAATGCTATTTGATTTTGATTAAAACTCTGAAAAGTCAATAAAAGTCAATTTATCAATGCTAATTGAATTAGGAATGAAAAGAACCTTCTAGAAGAATCTAGAAAACTAAAACCATTCCTAATTGCATTAGGAATGATAAATCATATTAGGCCCTCCCTTAGATCATTGGGCCGCATATAAGGCTCAAAACGGGTCCAGTTTAGTAAATTGGCCATAATTTCCTCAATATTTATCGGAATTGGGCTTATAATATATCGTTGGAAAGCTCTTGGCAAGACCCATCCAACTACACTATTATTGGACCCATATCCTGGAGAAACCAAACTGGATTGGCTGTTTTCTTAAAATAAGTTTTCAAAAACAGAGAGAAAAGAAAAGAAATTAAAACTATCCGCAACACTAGACTTTCCACACTTTCACTTCATTCGATTATGATTCGACGTGAAAGGTACTCATCACCGAATTTGGTTTTGGGGAGACACAAATTGGTGTCTACAGGGATCCAGTTCTTTGGCACGACTATGTGAGTCCCATCCCCTAAGGGCTCAATCGTGGTCTCAAAAAATCCCGGCTCCATTATTTGTTCGTAAGCTTTGGGAGAGAGGCGGGGGAGGGTACACTTCCTGCCTAGAAGAACTGGTTCTCTATTATACCGGCGCAGGTCCGGTTGTGACTCAACCTTGTGGAGGAGAACAAATAAATTTCTCCTTCTAGCCGGTCCATTTGGACACTTTATCCAAAGACATTAAATATTGGGGAAGTGTGGTAAGAGTATATCACGCCCCATGACCGCCTGGGGCTTTGCTCATGTAATGCATGTGAGAAAAGACAGAAAAGCTAGGCTCCAAATCCTGAAACTTGTAGGCGGCGATGTAGCTCAGAATATTGACCCACGAGTTTAGGGTGAGCTGCCAGACGCCTACGTCGTACCCCTTGAGAATTTTTCTAATTCCCTTATGAAGAGGGAATTGGAGGCCGGCTGAAATAACCGCCTCGTAGCAGACGAAGTAATTGTCAGCATTTTCTATTCCATTGTCCCTGGCCATTACCGCATCCCTAGGCAGGACCTCAATTATCCACCCCTTTCCAAAGGGGTACTTCTCC
This sequence comes from Chenopodium album, assembly GCF_948465745.1. NCBI lineage: Eukaryota > Viridiplantae > Streptophyta > Magnoliopsida > Caryophyllales > Amaranthaceae > Chenopodium > Chenopodium album. Next base: position 66,031,767 of record NC_137836.1, on the reverse strand, counting down.
TTGAAAGACTCAAAGCCACTCTATAACAAGGCAATATCACCCAGCAGTATCCTAGTCTTTTTGGGATCAGGGAACGTTGAAGCTTTAGCCAACTGTTGGTAGTCAGCCGCAAAATCGTCTTGATTGGAGCCAAATGCCTCTACCCTCGATCTTATGGCGGCCTCGTCACCCATGACTCTTCACCTGACCCGTGAGAGGAGACGACCTCTTCACCGCCTACCCCCCTTACACTTGAACTACTTGGGGAAAAGGGAGCCCCATCATTGAAACCACTTTGCCCCTCCGACTCCTCCTGTTCCCCATCCGGAATAACCTCGTCTGCGGGCACTTTCCTAGCGCGCCGGCTTCTCAGCTTAATAGCCGTTTGTTTAACTCTTTCCATTGTGTCCTACACAGACACAAAGAAGGAGGAATTCGGGGATGAGCACAACAGTTCCGACAGTCAAGAAAAGGCACCCCATGTTCTAGATTCAGCCGTATCGAGAGACCGGCTGAATGTCCTAGGCAGTGCCGAGTGTGTGGATTGAGAGTCCATTTTTATTTTTAAAGAATATGTATACAGACGGAACAAGAATGTATACAGAGGAAAAAGAAGAAAAAAGCTGAAAGAGGGTACGGGCGGTTACCTTACTTTAGCTTTAAACTTTCTGAAAACTGCAATAGACGGTGACCAGGTGTAGTAAGTAACCACGCGGAAATCTTGAAAGATCTAATGCAGGCGGGATCAGAGTATCTCTCACTAAAATCTCACTTTCTCTTTCTAGAAAACTTATCAAACATTGTAAATGAGGGGAGAGAAGGGGGGGGTAAAACCCTATTTATAGTGGGGTAAAATTGGGGCATCCCCGTCATACCCCAGAAGGTTAATAGCCGTTATTACTGTTCACCACTCACAGGGGGACGCGTGTCACAGGCGTCACGTGGCCCGCCACGTCGCCCTTGTGAGGAACAAGTGTTTAGGGTAAAAATACCCTACACATGTGGACCAAGAGGTCCACGTGTCAGGTCTGGACAGGTCATCTAAGGCCACTCACAAGCTGACACATGACAGCCTCAGATGGATCAGAAGAATTACGCCCTTCAAGGCCCAATTCCCGAGAAAGCCGTAATTGCGGCGCAACCAACAAAACCTAGGTCAGAGTGACCCAATAAATAGGGAGATATTTCCCCATTTTGGGGACACATTCAATCATTTATTAAATCCATTTTCTCTCTCATCAGAGAACACTTGATCTCGGAATCCGAGAAGATCCTACCTAAATTTCCGCATCTTTTCTTTTCATTCAAGTTCTAACTTGGTCTTCAAAGGCAAAGCTCCTACCACTCGGAATCTCCGTTGTTTTTGTAGGTACAATTCAAGCCGGACCAGTCTTAAAGCTGTAACTCTCCCGAGGGACAAAAACACCCAAAACAGTTGAGACAACATTGAGTATTGTTGGTTCTGTTGATGATGTGGCATATTGAGGTATCGAGTGGATGACGTGGCATAATAAGAAGTCGAGTAAGTGATGTGGTGAAATGAGGAGTATACGTAGCATATAGACGTTTTTAGGAACACATAAACTTTATTTTCATTAGGATAGTATCTAGAGATGCCAATTTAGATAGGGTCGAGTTCGATGAGATCGAGTCAATTTTAAAGTTGAGTCCTCTTAAATTATTGTATACAAGGAGAGATTTATCTCGGATTTTCAAATTAGGTCGGTCAAATTAGTTTTGATTTGACACCTACTAGTACTAGTACATTCGATGATGCGCACACACGTACACGCAAGTATATAAATACATCTCACAAAACAAAGCTAAATCAAAAAGAGGTAAATTGATCTGTCGAGAAGCTGGTGGAATACCCCTTACAAGAAACACCCAGAGTGTTAATTTTTCAGATCATAATCTGAAAACAAGAGAGAATTTCATACTAATCCAAAAAATTGAAGAGAAATTAAACATGGCTCAAAATCCTCAATTGTTTCCTAATGGTATGCCTGTCCCTTTTTATGCCGAATTGTTCGTCTTGGCTAGAGATGGTGTTGAATTTGAGATCGATAAAATCCCTGGGTTAGAACTTCTCCTTCTTTAATTTCTGTTTTATAATGTTTTTTTTTTTTATTTTTTATTTTTTATTTTTTATTTTTTTTTTTTGGTATTCTGATGAATTTGAATTTGAATTTAAGGGTTAATTTGTTTAATTGAACGGGTGATTTGTGTATTTTAAGATTAGGAATTGGTTAATTGATACGAATTGTTGTGTTTGTGGTGTCGAATTGTGCATTTATTTTTTTATATTTCAATTTTTGCTTAATTTCTTCTTAATTATGAGTTTTTTTTTTTTTTTTTTTTTTTTTTTTTTTTTTTTTTTTTTTTTTTTTTGTGTTATTGAATTGGATTTTTGGTTGGTTTTATAATTGCAGATATGTTATTGTTTAAAGAAAATTCGAGCTTATAAATTGCTTTTAAAAAAAAAAAAAAATTTGGGGTGGAGCATCAAATTTGGATTATAGAGGACAAGAAGAGAATTGAGTAATTAAAGCAAGTATTTTGAAAATACCAGAAGCAACATTTAACTATACTTTTGCTTTAATGTGTTACATAGTGAACCGCTGTAAATTTGATACAAGCAAGTTTATGGGAGATAATGAGAGAGAATCTTTGAAGAATAATGAAGGTGATAGTATATGAGAGCATAAGGGATAAGATGAAGTGTTAGTCGAAATCACTTAAGCTTTCGACTATGATTTTGGGGACGATTCTGAACATGTAGTTACCTCGGTTGTTTATATAAGTTGTTAGTGAATTAGATTTTATAAATTTTCTTTCCCTACGGTTGCCATCTATGAACAAAATTCATGAAGGGTAGTGTGAATATGCTCTTGGAATTTCAAAATTCTCTTTACCTACATTTGTTGGATATGAACAAAGTCAATGTGAATGTTCTTTTGAGGTAGGACTTTGAGAGATGAAAGAAATGCTTTTAGTCATGATCGATAAGAAATTGCACATACGAGTGAAGCTTGAACTTGGCAGTGGTTGTTTGCAAGAGCAGTGTAAAATATCATGTATTTCTAAGTCCTTTAAGTACCGCTAATATTTGATGAACTCACTTTTAATATGATCAATTTTTTTTATTAGTAGTAGATCGGAATGTGCCATTATTCAAACTTTTATGTTTTAGCCTTTTAGGATGTATCCTTCACAAGAACTTATTGTTAGCTAAGTATATAGTAGAGTGTTGGGGTTTGTTATAAATTTCCTTCAAAGACTTTGTGGTCTTGTATCATTGTTAGCATTGTACAAACTACAAAGATTTTAGGTTAATACTTTGACTGCTGGAATCCTACTAGTAACCAAACCACGATGCTTGATCATGAGTTGTATCCTGTAATGTGCCTCATGCAAGTTTCTTGAGGTGTTAGCTCCACTAGCAATTTTTTTTTTCTTCACAATTCTGGAAGATGCGCTGCAGTAATACAATGTGCCATTAATTAATAGTGGTTTAAGTGACTAATAAATTTGTAAATATGTATTACATTCAGCACCAACGAATAATTGGTAGAGCCAAATATTGAGGCACTCCATATTGCATGTGGGCAGGTTCATGACCAGGTGTTTGTGTAATTTAGTTGCTATACGTTGTTTCCTAGTACCGTCACGAGATTAAAAATTAAATTTGATCTTATATTTCTGCCTTTAAATTTTGTTTTTGGAAATGTTAAGGTGTGTATGGTTATGGCTTTCATGTGTGCTGCACTGCTACTATATGGCTATATAAGGACCTCATCAATTATATAAAAAATGTATCCTTTTGGCTAGAAATATTATCAAAATTTTAATGCATCTTTTTTGCTTTATAAATGACATCTCCGTCTGGAATGAGTGATGAATGGAAGACACAGCTGTTACAAGATTTTTTTTTTTTTTTTTTTTTTTTTAAATCATGTTAAATCCTTGAACTTTAAAGTTATAGAAACGTGACAATTACTTTTAGATGGTGGGAGTATCATTTTTTTACCAAAATCTTCTTTGTACATGCACAAAAGGAAGACTAAGATGTAGATGGAATTATATTTTGAAGTTGAGTTGAATTACTTAAATAGGATTTGCTGAACTAGTTGATAAATAAAGATTATAGCTTTAGGGAGAAGTTCTGCAGCTTTAAAATTGCTGTCTCTTTTAGTTCTGCAATTATTACCTTGTCTTCAAGTTGATTAATATTATCCATTATGCACTATTGTCTGTCTCACTTGTGTTTTACTGGTTTCTAGGAGCGGAAAAGTGAAAGCTAAGGGGACTATCTACTTGTCAAATGTGCGCATGGTATTTGTTGCAAGCAAGCCTGTTGGGAATTTTTATGCATTTGATATGCCTCTGGTATACGAACTTTCCCCTAGTGCATAGTTATGTGTTGTATTTTTCCTTTCTAGTTGATCCAAAAAAGCTAATCCATTAACTACTTTTTATTATGTGCTCAGCAATTGTTTATCGTTTTATTTTGTGTCTTTGTCATTCCAATTTTAAACCTTTTTTCGTCCTTCCCTACCATTCTCTATTGATTTAGAGTTGTTTCTAGCGATTTTCTGGTGCCAAGTGTTTCTTTCTTGCCAACAGAAACTGTCTTATGCTAATAGTGTAGCATTTTATTTATTTATTTATTTTGGAATTGAAGAAGAATTCAACTATTTTTAATGAAAAGCTTCATCTGAAGTGGAAGTCACATACGTATATGTATTACTATTTTGTTTTTTGGGTATTTTGTATTCTGTATTTTGATGGCTTAACACTGTGGTGATCTATCTTGCCTTTCTGCAGTTGCATGTTCATAGTGAGAAATTCAACCAACCAATATTTCATTGCAACAACATTTCCGGACATGTGGAACCAGTGAGTTTTCAAAAATTTGCACAATTATCACACTTTTTAGAGTTTGAACAGTCCTTGTTTTCTGACACTTCTAACGCACAGGTTATACCTGAAAATGAGAACAGGGCTTTATACTCAACCCACTCATTCAAGATTTTGTTCAAGGAGGGCGGCTGTGGTACCTTTGTCCCATTGTTCTTTAACTTGATCAATTCCGTAAGGCGCTACAATCAGCACGTTGCACCTGCCCCTGAGCCTCGTATTGATCCTCTACGTGCAGCACAAACTCCTGTGGATGAAATGATGAGACATGCGTAAGTATCTTTTTAATGTTTTGAGTCTTCGAGATAATAGTCGACCTTAAGGTAGTTTTTACTAAACTAGAATTATATGTCTGCAGGTATGTTGATCCAAATGATCCTACAAAGATCTTTCTGCAGCAACCTACACCGGAGTCTAATCTGAGACGGCGTACCTACCTTTCTCAAGGGGACACCACCATGTAGTACTAACTTGTTTCTTTTGTGGAAGGTCTACCAAGTAAAGAGAATAACAGTATGCTTTCAGTTCATATTCGTGATGACTAAGGTGCTCTCATGGATTGTTAATACCTCTTGTATTTTCATCATTTTATGGAGTTCAGGACCTTGTATTATACTAACATCGTTGGCTTTATAATGATAATGTATTGTATATTACTGCAGTAAGATTTATGAGTTTTCGGGTTTTATATATATATATTGATTATAGTCTGAAGGTTGCAGTCATGTTATATGTATATGATGTTATCTACAGACAACTAATACATAAGTATGATTTTTCCTACTTATTGAAAATGCCACCACATTACGATTGCTAGGCATTAACCCATGCCTACACATAACAAAAGCATGCACGACTGCATAAGGCAGAGGCTGTAACGAGCGATCATATGAGGGATTATGAACCACTAATACATGTCTTCCTAGCTAGAAGACACTTAACACTTTTCTTTGTCTTTTTTTTTTTTTTTTTTGAGCTTTTCGTTGGTATTTATAACAAACCTTTTGATACCTTATTAGCTTATGCCAATAACTATCTTAAGTATCTTTAGAATGCCAGTTAAATCAACAAAATATAATATTAGTTAAAAATAAAGCTTTACAAGATTGATGATCATTTGTTCTTAATTAATGGCTAATAGCCCACCATGCTATGGAATAACTATTTAGTTAGAGAGTTTTGACTAATACATGAGATTAGTTTACAATGGAATCTATGGTGTTTTGAGTTTCCGGTTTAACTAAAGTAGTTAACCTTAATCTTGTTTTCCGTAGATTAGGCACAACATAGATCTAATTCGTTTTTTACGTTTGATCGAAGTCTCTAATTAAAGAATCTATATTGTGTTTATGATGAAGCTTTTAAACAGACAAATAACTCATTTGAGATATAAGGTTCAAATACATAACATTCCCTTTTAGGAGAAATTTTTACTAAATTTGAAAATATTACGACACTCTAATCTTAAAGTTTAAATAGACATGACAATAACTAGAGTAGTTTTTTTTGTTTTGTTTTCTCTACTTTATGACACTCGAAAATCAATCTTTCTCTTAAGGTGAGGATTTTCTCTAGAGGACTCTCTAAGAATTTAGAAAGACTTTATGAAACTCTCATCAAGTTTGCCTTAAGGCATGTTCTCTTCAGATTAATTTTAGTTCAGTTCAGTTGCAACCAGTTCAGTTCAGTTCCTAATTTTATCCTCTCATAAATAATTCATTTCAATTCAATTCAGTTCAGTTCATTTCAGTTCAGTAAATCAGAACAGGCCCTTACTCACCTTACCTACAAACCCTTATGTAGAGGAACTAAAGTTATATACTCCGTAGGATTCCTATCTACAAAGTGAATAATGGATTGTTATTGTGGGCAGGGGCGAACACACGTAGGAATAGGGGTAGCGCCCTAAAAAAAAAATTGTTAATAAAAGTGACCGGTTGTTATAGACAACAGGAATCTTATGTGCCACCATATGGAATTAATGCCAAAATGTCACTGCTTTCTGTTTTAAACTAAAAGAACTCGGTTAACGCTCTACGGAGCATATAACAAAGGGTGTCTTAGGTTCTCTCTTTTGCTTCTATATGTGTGCATGATTAATTTTGTACTCATCCAAAGTATTGGAAAAATAACTGTTGAAATCAATAACAAACAAAAAGATTAGAACTTTCCTGGATTGAAGATCCCAAACTCACAGTCGCGCCGTGGAACAAAATCCACTGCCTTAGAAGCGAAATACGCCACCACCGGTACAAGTTTCCTAGTGACGCACGCCCCCCAAGTTTAACGCAACTCTTTCCGTAATCCGTGCACCCGAACTAGAAGAGTGGAATTTCTCAAGAACTGTTCAGATCTCAAAAGGTAGGTTTGTGTTTTCGGCTAGAAAAGGGAATGATCTCATGAAAAGGTAAGACTCGTATTTATATGAGTCCCGGAAAAAGGAAACACGCAAAGCAAACCGACCTAGGAAAAAGGCGGGCCCGATCGGGCGAGCTGCCGCCCGATCCGGCGCGAGATCAAGCTTTTCCAGACGTAGTGTCGCGTCCGATCGGGCGGACATCGCCCGGTCGGGCGATATGAAGTCCCTATCCCGGGCGAGCCATCGGGCGAAGCTGCCCGATCGGGCTCGTCAAAAACTCGAGTCCGCCGCTTGGTCGGGCGAAGCCCGCCCAATTGGGCGCGAGAGTTCTCGTAGAAAAACTCTGGTCCGTTGCCCGGTCGGGCGAAGCCCGCCTGATCGGGCGCGAGAGTTCCCTATTTTTCCTTGACCACCTCCGCCTGATCGGGCGAGAGCCGCCCGATTGGACGCGAGTCATCCGTTTGCATTACCTATTTCCAACAATCCCCCACTAATGCGAGCGGATCTTCAACATGAAATCTGAACAGTAAATGAAAGTCTTAGTACTTAAATGCTAGTATCCAAAGGTTTGAACTAACACATTAGTGCACAAGGTTTTCAACACTTCCCTAGTGAGTATCCTAAGATTTGAACTCCTAGGAGCGAGGAAGGGACCTTGAACGCACATACCTTGACTTTAGAGCTTAAGCAACTCCGTCAATCTTGGCCAACACTTTGGCTCTCATGAGTACTTCAGGAAAACAATACTCCAGTCTTCCCTTGAGAGAGGCCACCTCTCGTACTCACGTAGGTGTTCATCCTATGTGTTACTCACACACGTTCCCAGCAAATTCAAAGGTCTTTCCCTGCAGGCTTAAACATGTTTAAGCACCTTGTAAACCAAAGAATTACATGCAATGGAACTAGAACATTAAGAACATAAGTTCAACCCTTCAACTTTCGGTGTCATTATCTATCCTGTTTTAAAAGCTACTGGGACAAAGGCCTTAACTCTCTTAAGAACCTCCATCTATCCCTGCTCAGAAAACAACTGGACTAATGACATTAAGAGATAAACTCATCCTAGCAGAATCTAACTGGTAAAACTTACCACTCTTATAGAGTAATAGATTCAAACACATGATACACATATAACAAATCCACATGATTCATTCCAATGAAACAAAATAACCAAAACAGGTTCCTGATTTATTAAAACCAATGTATCATGTCACATAGCTAGAATAACTACCATTCCAAGTCATTACAACAAAGGTCCTAAATCCATACCAGTTGATGACTCCACCACTAGTCTACGACTCAATCCCTTAGTAAAAGGGTCTGCCAGGTTTTTCTCTGTTCGAACATAGTCCAAAGAAATAACCCCATTCACAATAAACTGCCTCACATACTCGTGTCTGACTCTTATGTGCCTTTTCTTACCGTTGTAAACGCTATTTTTAGCAACACATATAGCGGCTTGTGAATCACAATGCATAGAGACAGGTGGTGACGGATTCCCCCACAAAGGAATATCAATAAGCAAATTTCTCAACCAACATGCCTCTTGTGTAGCAAGATCCAATGCGATGAACTCTGCTTCCATAGTTAATCTAGCTATGCACGTCTGCTTACCAGACTTCCATGAAACTGCACCCCCAATAAGAGTAAACACATAGCCACTTGTAGAGCTTGTTTCATCACTATCCGTTACCCAATTTGCATCACAATACCCTACAAGAACCAAAGGATGACCAACAAAATTCAATCCCCAAGACATGGTTCCACATAGATATCTGAGCACACGCCTCAAAGCAACCTAATGTTGCTCACTAGGACAATGAGTATAGCGACTAAGTCTACTAACAGCAAAAGCAGTATCAGGGCGAGTGCAATTCATCAAAAACATCAGACTACCAAGCACCTTAGCATATTCAGTTTGAGATACACCGTCCCCCACATTTTTCACCAAAGTTCCAGAAGGATCAAAAGGAGTTCTCAATGAAGGCAAATCAAAACAATTAAAGTTCTTCAGAATTTTCTCCACATAATGAGACTGAGACAGAAAATACCCTTTCTTGGTTTTAGTAACTTTAACACCAAGGATCACATCTACCTCTCCCAAATCCTTCATCTCAAACTTTGAATTTAAATATTTCTTAGTTTCATTTATGACATACATGTTTGTGCCAAACAGGAGCATGTCGTCAACATACAGGCATAATATCACACATTGCGCACCAAACATCTTAGAGTACACACATGCATCACTACCATTGACAAAAAAACCAAAACTAAGAATAGTTTTATGAAATTTTTCATACCATTGCTTCGGAGCTTGTTTCAAGCCATACAAGGATTTTTTTAGTCTGCACACCTTATTCTCCATCCCAGGAACTACAAAACCCGGAGGTTGCTCCATGTAGATCTCCTCCTCCAAATCGCCATTCAGGAAAGCTGTCTTAACATCCATTTGATGCACAATCAAGTTGTAAGATGATGCTAAGGCAAACAAAACACGAATAGTAGCAACTTTAGTCACCGGAGAATAAGTATAAAAATAATCAAGGCCAAATTTTTGAGTGAATCCTCTTATCACCAATCTAGCTTTGAACCTTTCCACGGTGCCGTTGGTTCTCATCTTTCTCTTGAAAATCCACTTGCACCCAATAGCTCTGCTCCTTTTTGGTAGGTCCACAAGCTCCCAGGTTCCATTTGACATGATTGAGTCAAGCTCACTGTTTACAGCTTCCTTCCAGAATGTTGCATCTACTGAACCCATAGCTTCTTCAAACGATTTTAGATCTTCATCCACAACCTGTAGACACAGCATGATCTCATCTAGATCATCTTCGAACTCACCTAGATTTCCGCACTCTGCTATAAAGGCTGTTAGGAAATCAGGTCCAAAGCTTGTCTCTACTCTTTGCCTTTTACTTCTCCTAGGTTGAATCTCACTTTCAATCCTAGGGGAAGTATCTTCTGGCTCTGCAGATGAAGAAACTGAAGAAACATCGTTAGAAACTAAGATTTTCTTCAAAGGAAATACCTGTTCAAAGAACTCTGCATCACGAGATTCAGATATAGAGCGATCTTCCAGACTCATAAACCTGTATGCGACACTATTCTCAGCGTAGCCAATGAATACTGTATCATAGGTCCTAGAACCTATAGTTGAGCGCTTGAACGATGGATAGCCCACCTTAGCTAGACACCCCCACACTTTCATGTGATTAAAGTTTGGAGCATAACCCTTCCATATTTCATATGGAGTCTTATCTAACTTCTTGTGAGTTACTCTGTTCTGTACATAATTAGCTGATAGAACCGCTTCACCCCACAAATTGTCTGGCAACCCGGAACTTAGGAGCATTGCATTCATCATTTCCTTCAAGGTCATATTTTTCCTCTCTGCCACACCATTTTGCTGCGGAGTATACGGGGCCGATACTTCGTGAATGATTCCTCACTTTCACATAAGTCCTTGAGGAAACCGGAGCCATACTCTCCACCCCTATCTGAGCGAACTCTCTTTATTTTCCGTTCCAATTGATTTTCTACCTCTGCCTTATACACAAGAAACTTGGACTCAACTTCATCCTTCGTCCTTAAAAGATACACCTTGCTATATCTAGAATAATCATCGACGAAGGTGATATAGTAGCGTTTCCCGCCTCTACTTTCCAAGTTCTTAAAGTCTGCTAAATCTGAATGAATTAGCTCAAGTGGTGTGGTCTCTCTCTTCGTGACAGATTTGTAGGGTTTCTTCACAAATTTAGACTCCGCACACACTTCACATTTTTCAAATCCATCTAATGACATATTTGGGAGCAAATTTAAACTTTTCATTTGTTTCAATTTAGTTGCACCAACATGACCCAACCTACTATGCCATAAATCAAAGGACTCAACAATATAAACAGAAGTAGAAATCTTATTCATTGAAGGAACAGTTACAATCTCAAGAACAAATAGGCCCCCACTAAGGTAACCCTTTCCAACATACTCCCCATTACGGGTTAACACAAGTTTATTAGCATCAAAAACTAACTTAATTCCTACTTTGTTCAACAAAGCACCAGAAATTAAATTTCTACGAAGGAGAAGGAACATACAACACATTGTGGAGAGCCAAGGTCTTCCCTATAGTCAGCTTCATAACCACTTTGCCCTTTCCAAGTACCTTAGAGCTGCTTGAATTTCCCATGTAGACTTGTTCACCTTCCTTTGCATCTTCCATACTGACAAACAGGTCCTTGTTAGCACAGAAGTGCTTAGATGCGCCAGTGTCCACGATCCATTCACTTTTGTTCTCAACCAGGTTGACTTCAGAAACAACTGCAGCAATGACATCCTCATCCTCATTCTCAACCAGATGAGCATGACCCTTGAATCCTCCACTCGATTTTAGATTTTTCTTCTTCTTGTTTTTGCATTGAGAAGCAAAGTGCCCCACTTCACCACACGACCAACATTTGACAATCACTTTCTTCCCAATCTTGCCCTTAGCTTGGAGATTTCCCTTCTTCTCAGAGCTCCCGTTCTTGGCACGATTATCACTTGTTTTCTTGTTAGAGTCAGCACCAGATTCAACAAGGTTAGCTTTGATTGCTAACACATTCTTAGGCTTAGAGGAAACATCCTTAAGCCTGTTGGCTTCCTCAATCTTCATGTGGCTCACAAGTTCTTCTAGGGTTAGATCCCTCTTTTTATGCTTGAGGTGATTTCTATAATCAGACTAGGAATCAGGTAATTTTTCAATCAAAACATTAGCCTGAAGGATTTCACACATCTTCATACCCTGAGCAAGAATTTCAGCAACATAATTTTAATACACATGGACTTGGTCCATAATAGGCTTTGTATCAACCAGTTTGAAATTCAACCAATTTCCAGTCACGTACTTCTTTTTCCCAGCATCATCAGCACCATATTTCTTCTCTAAAGACTCCTACATCTCTTTAGAAGATTTCATATTAACATACAAATCAAATATGTTGTTTTTCATGCTGTTCAAAAGATGACCTCTAACGAATTTATTATCACGATCAAATTTCTTGATTTCAGATTCATTAGCAATAATAGTAGTGATCCTTTGACTAGAACTAGATTCTTTATTCCCAGGAGCAGGAATACTAGGAATTTCAATCTTGGTATTGGTTTGCTCAATGGGTTTTGGAGCATCCTTAAACAAAACATAATCAATCTCTACTTGTTCAAAAGCAATCAACATCCTTTGTGAACATCTCTTATAATTAATTCCATCAAGAGACTCAACCTTAGACAGATCTAGGTATAGACGAGTTTGAGAATTGCTAGTCATGATATCAACAGAATAAATCAAATTATATTTCGCTTCTAAATTGTTGGAAAAATAACTGTTGAAATCAATAACAAACAAAAAGATTAGAACTTTCCTAGATTGAAGATCCCAAACTCACAGTCGTGCCGTGGAACAAAATCCGCTGCCTTAGAAGCGAAATACGCCACCACCGGTACAAGTTTCCTAGTGACGCACGCCCCCCAAGTTTTATGCAACTCTCTCCGTAATCCGTGCACCCGAACTCGAAGAGTGGAATTGCTCAAGAACTGTTCAGATCTCAAAAGGTAGGTTTGTGTTTTCGGATAGAAAAGTGAATGATCTCATGAAAAGGTAAGACTCGTATTTATATGAGTCCCGAAAAAAGGAAACACGCAAAGCAAACCGACCTAGGAAAAAGGCGGGCCCGATCGGGCGAGCTGTCGCCCGATCGGGCGTGAGATCGAGCTTTTCCAGACGTTGTGTGGCGCCTGATCGGGCGATCTGAAATCCCCATCCCGGGCGAGCCATCGGGCGAAGCCGCCCGATCGGGCTCATCAAAAACTCGAGTCCGCCGCCCGGTCGGGCAAAGCCCGCCCTATCGGGCGCGATAGTTCTCATAGAAAAACTCTTGTATGTCGCCTTCCCTATTTTTCCTTGACTACCTATTTCCAACACAAAGCGCCAATATAATTTCTAGTTTATCTCTTTGATTGACAAAGTTTGTCATTTTCGTATTTTCACTCATTAAATTGAGGGACCATATCGTCACTTTAAAATGATAACATGGTCTCTTTGCCATGTCACTTCTCAATCCCAAGTACACATAATAATACGGATATTGTCAGACAATTAATGGCGGTGGACTCCGTCAATAAACTTCATTCATTGAATGTTAAAAAAATTCAAAACATTTTGATTTGCCACGCCTAGGGTTAGCTCATCTCAGCATCGTCCATTCCCTCCGCTCCCCTTAGTCGCCGCGAAAATTGTTTTCCACCTTGTAAGCTATTGCAATTCAATTTAATTATGTACATAACTTTCACCTTGTCCTCATGGTGGATAGTAGTCGGCACTTGGTTCTCGGCACTGGCAGCAACAAAGATAATCTCTGTCACACTTTCTTAGCTTTCTATAAGGCTCCCCAACAGTGAGGTTTTGTTCAATCTTCAATAGCTGAGCTATGGTAAAAGAATTCTGGGATTCGCCATGGAAGAATGTCAGGAGTAGGATGGAAGAGTTGGAGGAGTAATAGATTGGTTTGTGGCCTACGAGATGGACCATAGTCATGGGCTGGATGAAGTGTTTAGTGTCGGAGTTGGAATAATGTGGGCTAGAAGAATGGGTGAGAAAGTTAAGGCTAATAAATGAATTATGAGAAAGGGTGCTGGGTTGGGTCATAAAAAGAGAGTAACGATAAGGGAGGTTGATATTTTGGGGCTGTAAAATGGGCCTGTTATTAATAAGCCCAGCTGTTTGACTTTCAAAATAGGATTCAAAATAAGTGGGCCTTTCCTCTAACATTCCTTCACCAATTTTAATTGGATTTGCCTGCTGACTCCCTACTTTTTGAGCTGAACGTGACCCCAGCAGTAGAGATGTCATCTTATTGTTACTAACCTTTTCATCCTTTTGTTCATTTACTATATTGCCCTCTGTAGACACCCATTTGTGTTTCCCCAAAACCAAACCCAGTGATAAGTACCTTTCGCGTCGAATCATAATCTAATGAAGTGAAAGTGTGGAAAGTCTAGCGTTGTGGATAGTTTTAATTTCTTTTCTTTTCTCTCTGTTTTTGAAAACTTATTTTAAGAAAACAGCCAATCCAGTTTTGTTGGTCCATGATATGGGTCCAATAATAGTGTAGTTGGATGGGGATTGCAAAGACCTTTCCAACGATATATTATAAGCCCAATTCCGATGAATATTGAGGAAGTTATGGCCAATTTACCAAACTGGGCCCGGTTTGAGCCTTATATGCGGCCCAATGATCTAGAGAAGAGCCTATTATTAATTATCATTCCTAAGGCTATTAGGATTGATTATAGTCTTTTAGAATACTCTAGAAGGTTCTTTTAAATCCTAATGGATTTAGGATTGATAATTATGTTTTAAAGAGTTTGAAATTGAATAAAACTACTCCTTTTAAGAATCCTTGTTTTGTACGAAGTGGAATATATTCAGATTTTATTTTCGTGCCTCGTAATATTTATCCAAATTTTATATGGTTGGATAGATATTTAAATTATATTTACAATGATATATTATAATATTAAATCCGAGTTATAATGAAAAAGATATGAATGAGACATGAAACTTTATCCAAAACTGCTATCCTTCCACTATTTTGGCCATATCTTTTTGTCTAAAAAATATTTTAATCTGATTTTAATTGGGTTAGAAAGTAGACTTTAAGAGCTTTTCAACGACATATTATATGCCTTATTTGGACTTCCGGATCAAAAGATATGATAAAAACAAAAACGCGTTAAAAACAGGCTTGGCGCCTGGCGCCAGCCATTGGCGCCTGGCGCCAACCTCATTTTGCGTGCGCCATACTCTGTTTTGTTAATTTTATCTTTTTGGCTGATTTTCTCTATAAATAACGTATTAAAACTCCGTTTTCGATAACCAGATTTCATTAATTCTTATTTCAATTCACCAACTCTCATCAAGATTTTCTTGATTATTCTCTCTATCTTTCTTTTCTAAAATTTGTTTTCTCATACAAAATTCCGCATTCATTAGATCTAGAAACACCTAGCCATATTCGAAGTTGCCTTCGCCCTAGACGTGAAAGGTTTAATTTCTGAGGGTTTGGTCCCAAATCTCTCTTTCAATTATTTAATTTAATTGTTTGTTTATTATTTTCTTTGAAGTTACTAACGTGTGTATTTTGTTATTAGAAAGAGGTACGAAGCATCAAAGTAAGTGCTTTAATTGATTTATTGACATCATGATGTAGAAATCATGTTTATATTGTTATTATGATATTCCTAGTATCATGTCTATGTTAATTTTAATATTAAATATGATTGCTATGATGCCTTTTATTCTCTTCCTAATATTTATGATTGTTAGTATCATGTTAGGGTTAAAGATTTGATTTTTATTGCTTAGTGACATGCTAAGGTTTGTTATTAATCTTGTTAGTATCATGCCTAGGATCTTGCTATTTCTATTGTGCTTTAATATTAACATGAACATGATAATTATTATAATTGTTATAATTGTTGATGATTATGAATATTATTATTATTATTATTATTATTATTATTATTATTATTATTATTATTATTATTATTATTATTATTATTATTATTATTATTATTATTATTATTATTATTTTGATGATGATTATTATTATTCATGTTTATTCTAATGCTCGATTATTTATTATGTTGCTTGATATTTATTGTTATTGCTTGATCACACCTTTTATGCATGTTTAAAGGGAATTGATACTTGTCATCACGCTTAATAAGATAATTAATAATCTTGTTAGGGTTAATGTGATTATAATTTCAAGTGATCACCAATAATAGTTTATTTGTGCATTAATATTCAACCAACACAGATTAAACAGGTTTAGGGGTACATCTATTGATTGCATGTTAGTCAGAAAGCGCACATGAATACGATCAGAGTAAAGTAGAGGCCTATTATTGGGGCAGGTTCAATCTCTTTTAGGTTGGATTTGTACCATCATCCCCAAACCCTTATTTGGTTCATGACCTTATGGAGTTGATGATCTCTTGGATCGTTAAGGGGTGTAACCTTCACCTCGTGAACGGTTTACAAGTTCCTTAAAAACTTTTTGGCGACTCTTTTGCTCTATCTTCTTCCCTTTTGGACGCCACCGTACTTTAGTGTATAATCACAATGGGGTTCAAGTTAGTGGGATTTAAAGGTTTGAAATTATTCCCTACACCCTCACTAGCATCTTTTAGGATTGTCTTCTTTCCCAAGGCAGTAAAGCTTCTACCATACTCACACCCTTCTGGAGTTTTCTGCAGCAAGTCACATGAAAAATCACCACCACCAGCATGGTCGATGCTACCACCGCCACCGGAATTGCCGTCGCCGGAATCATTAGACCTAAATCCATTCACCATCATTCCTGGCCCTTGAATTAAGCTGTTCTTTGTCCGGAAGCCAAACATCCCACCACCACCACCACTATTTTCGATACAACCTCCTGCACCACCACAAGTCCTTACGGTGTAAAAACCTGGGCCACCACCTAAGCCACTGCCATCAGCACCACCTCGCTCGAAGATTCCTCGCTCTTGGCGATTTCCTTTCGAGCCAATTACATCCATTACTCGCTCTATTGCCGGCGACACCTCTTTGACCACTACCATCCCGACCACCAAATTTTCCGGCGGCAAAACCATCTCGACCAACGCTGCCACCAGACGCGAATTCACTCAATCCAGATCTACTTGTCTTAGCATAACTAAACCAAAATTTTGAACTCTCAAGTTCTCCAACTGACATCTCAACAACCGCACCATTGCGAAAACCACCAAATAGGCCGTTGAAAGCAGAGCAAAAGTATTGATTACCTATGTTTTTCTCCAAATTGGCTTCCTCCACCATTGCGCCACTAGAGAGGCGCACGATTGAGTAGAAGTAGCGGTCAGATCTGAAAATTTCCAATTCCTCCACCTTCTTGTCCTCCTGTGATGGAGGTTCCTCCTCACCACATGACCACTCGGAGGTGGCCTTCTCCCTAACCTGATGTTCTTCTTCCTCAAAGTCTTCTTGAATTACACCTAACCCTGATCTGATACGATAAATTTCATCTTCAAAAATCCATCTAGTCTATGTTTTGGTACAATCAATATGTATTTGCATCTATTTTGACCTCAATTTCTGGCTGTGAGAACATGTCAGCGAACTCGCTGTTCACCGGCACCTTCACCTGACTTCCGGCAAGGTCACCGAAGACCGTACTGCTCTGATACCATTTGCTAGCTAGGCATTAACACGGTTTCCAACACTATAAATGACAGAAATTAGGAAGAAAAATCTGATTATAGTATTAAGTTGAGAATTACAACTAATAGAATGATAATTCCACTTCCGAGAGGTGGATTCTCTCCTAATATGAGCTTTCGAGAGGCTCACTCTCTCCCAATAAGAATCCTCACAATATTCAACATCATAATTATTCCTCCTAGTGAGGTCTATTTATAAAAAAACTCTCATAACAAACTCTAACTTATTCCCCAAGCTACTACTAATAGGATATGACTAACATACCCTTCCCCTAATAACATTGATTCCTTGCAGTATTGACCAAGATGATTTGATTCGTACTTGCCTCAATCGCTTTTGCAATGCTTCGGGCCAGAAAGTAAATCTACCTAAGTCTCAAGTATACTTTTCAAAGAATGTTTCCATCACTGAGCAGGTGGAAATAGGTTCGGCTCTAGGGATGGAAACTACGGAGGATATGGGGTTATACTTAGGGATGCCTACTCTAACTAGTAGGGTCACTAAAGAAACTTACAGTCACCTTTGTGAAAAAAATGATAGAAGGCTTAGTGGTAGGAAGTCAAAATACTTATCTTTCGCTGGCCATATAACCCTTGCTAAATCCACTCTATCTACTATGTCCTTCTACTCAATAATTAGCCAAAATCCTCGTACCATATGCGAAGAAATTGACAAAAAAAACTCAAAGATTTATTTGGTGAGGAAGTTAAGATCGAAAGAGAATCCATATCCTTTCCTGGAAAGTTCTGCAAAGGCCGAAAGATCTAGGTGGTGTAGGAATTACTTTTGCTAAACAAGCTAATCCGACTTTTCTAATGAAACTAGGTTGGCGAGTTTTAGCTAAACCTAATGTCTTGTGGTCTCGTGTTCTTTGTGCTAAATATTGCAAGGGTCGTTGCGATGTTGACATGTTCGAGCCGAAGCAAGGAATGTCTAATGTGTGGAGCGACATCACTGAAAATGCGAAGTTCCAAAGCAAGGGTATGCGGATAGCAATTGGTGGAACTCAAACGCTTTTTAGGGATCATGATTTGGCTACTGACACACCTCTAAAAGAGTTGGTTAGTATTACTATCCCCATGTGTTGGACTTAATGATTTTGATGATGACACAACCTCACTTACTTACTGACTAATAAGAGCTTGATTGTTTAAGTGTGTGATCAGTGCAAAGACTAGGAGAATTAAGTGTCGAGCAAAGATACCATGAGGAACAGGAAGGCCAGAAACAAAGCTATCCAAAAAGAAGAGTTCCCTCACAGGAACTGGCGCTTCAGAAATGAAGACTTGAGAAGAGAAGTTCCTTCCAAGGAACAGAAGCCTCGGAGTAGAAGCTTCATCAGAGAACATGAAGACTAAATATATTTTTATATCTTAGGATATATGTAAGTATAAGATATTAAGTTGAATTCGAAATACTGTGTGGAATTGGTCTAAAAAGATAACTTTGTGCTAGCTAATTTTTAGGAAAGTTTGTTGTTTCAGGGTTTTTTGTGATCTCCTCGGATACTGGTCACGCTCTTCTGACAACGAGACTCGAACACCTGCAAAACAATGAATATTCTTTTACCGAAATATTCGCTTTCGACGATCAAGTTAGAGATCGGGAAACAAAAAGTTTAGAGAGAGAAAGTAGAGAGAAGTTGGAGCTCTTTTAATGCTCTCTTTTTTTATGTTTTGTCCCAATCCCCCCTTCTATCATAAATTATTGGGGTATTTATAGGGGTGGGAACATGTGCCCCTTTAGGGTTTGTACCCTAAAATTCCGTGACGTGATTGGCTGCGCAATCAGAGAGCGCCACGTGTCATAGGGGGCACTGTTTTGCGGTTTTCAAGGATCTTTCTCGGGATTTGGGCCTGATGAAAATAGAGGCCTTTTTTCTTTGCTGATTTCAGGTGCCCCTTTTGGGCATTTGACACGCGTCATCTTCCCATAGGGACACGTGTCGCCTTTTGAATGGGCCACGTGTCGCTATGGGATTGGGCCACGTACTTGGGGTATTTTTACCCTAAACATTTGCCCCTCAAAGGGGGTGGCTCGTACGCAAACTGGCCGCCTCCTATGATTTTCTACTTGCTTTGGACGTCCACATACCCTGGAATGGGCTGGAAAAAGGGGCGGACAGGTTGTGTCCGTCCATTGAGGTGGCAATTGCCCTAGACCACATATTGGGTCTTTTTCCTAAGGCATTGTCCTCGGACGATTAGGATCCATGGTGAGGCAGACGCGTATCATCTGTTCATCAAAGGGGCGTACGCCCTGGTACTCAAGCCATGCTACGTCCGCCTAACAGCTTTCTCTAGACTAAGCGTCTGACGGACGCAATTTCTCAACTAAATCATTGGGAATTCTGGAGACTAAATCTTTGAGATGTAAGCTCTTGATTATGTTATTTGGCTGTCTACTTAGACACGTCGTTACTTGTCTGTCTCAGTTTTCATCTATACTGACGGAACCCTAACGCCATCCGCTCAATTTTCGAGTAATTTTTTCAAAAAATTACCGTTTGAATGTTTAGGCGGGAGAGATGATTTTACTATTTTGCCCCCATAAATTCTGCCTATATATACGAGGATTTTGACTTCATTTTGGCACCTTACATCCTTGGAAATTCTAGAGAGAAGGCAGAGCATTTTAGAGAGAGGAAGTTATCCCTCCCTGAAACTTCGAGAGTCCGCCGTGAATTTGAGTTTTCCGGACGTTTTTTGAGTTTTCCGGTCAATCTTCAAGAACACCAAGAACATTTCAAGGATTTCAACACTTACAGAGGTAGGCCGCCTACATCTTTCCCCTTTTTACTTCTTTACTTGTCTTTTTCTTTACCTTAATTCTGGATCCATACTCGGCTTCGTCCGACTCTCCTCATGAGGCCGGCCATTCGCCTGGGACTGAGGAGTCTAGAGTGGACGGAGAAGAGTTGTCTCCTCCTTGGAGTGAGTCAATGTCAAGTGCGTACGTACTCACCCCTACTTGTTCTTCTCTGCCCCTACAGGCGAATATGGCTAGGACCATGCGTACGCGTGAACTTCATGCGGCCAGGAACCCAGACGGCAGTCTGGTTCACCCCAGGGTCCCTTATGACCCGAAAACCCTAACAGTATCGATGTAGAGACCGCCTCCACCACACGTACAACTACCTCCACGAGCTATCAACATCTGGCCGTGGAGGTAACTTCATCTTTCGAGGAACGCCAAAGAGCTCAAGGCACCTCGTCCGCACCAATTCCGGAACTTAGGTTCCCTCAATATGCCAACTCGGTCATGGATGAGGCCGAGTTGCTACTTCGCAACAACCATCCTAACCCTTGTGGGGCGTACGCTGCTGGTTCGTCCATCCCAACTTCCTCACAACCTCTGCTCCAGCAGGGCAGGGCGGACAGGCCAAGGACTGGAATCTTTATTAGAGAACCGTCCGCCCTGCCTACTTGCAGTGCCCCTCCTTCGGGAAATGAGGCGGCCATTGCCAAAGACAAGGGAAAACGTCCCTTAGTCGAAGAGGATGTTCCTTCATCTAGAGGCGTACTCAGCTCTAGAGGTCGAAGCTCGGCCGAGGCAGCTGAATTGGACAGAGTGTTGTCCTCTGAGTTTGGGAGTGCTCCCCCTCACCAAATAGAAGAAGAAGAAGTTGAGAAAGAGGCCGAAGGTGAGACGGCCGAAGAGGACGTTGCCAACATTGACAACTTCACAGACCCGTACGCCTGTACGGTGGGTAGACGGCCTTGGGCTACCTAAATCATAAATTTGACAAGTACAAGGCATCCCTACATCTTGGGGAGGGATTTGAGATATAGCCTCCCAGAAAGTCACTTGCTGTGGCCGCCTGGGAGGAAGAGAAGCCGCACTAAAGAGCTTTTTGCGTCTACTGGGCCGCTTTGGACGTCGGCCTGCGTTTTCCCCTCCACCCTTTCGTCCGCACCTTGCTGGACGAGTATGATATTGCTCTCTTCCAACTGACGCCAAACAGTTAATTGAATGTTTTTGGGTATTTGGTGATGTGCATCCGCAAGGGCTTCAAGCCAGACTTTGCCGTTTTTCTGTGAGATGCACTCACTAACACGGCTGGAGAAGGACACGGACGGTTGGCTTATCTTAAGCTTAACCAGAGACTACATGGTAGTGGTTGACCGTTTCAACAAATGGAGGGATTGGAAGCACCGTTTTTACCGCATCAAGACTAAGGACGTTGAGTTCAACTTGCGGATGAATAGGTGCAATCCCGAGCCAATCCAGCTCGGAAGCGGGGACCACAAACATGACAAGCCACCCGTCCACCCCAGCCAAGAATACCAACTTGACTATTTCAAGGTCAATAGGGTCAAGCAGGGCAGCAATACTGTACGCGTTCCTCGCCACTAAGTTCCTCTATCCAGTTAGCTCCGGGATTCTACATTTATGTCTGCGTATAGCCTATACCAGAACTTGCCCCTAGGTGGACGCTTAGATATATTCTTTGTACGCACATGAATTTCATACTTAGAAAATTTTCTAACACTTTCTTCTTCCTTTTGCAGTGGAGGCGTACGCTATGCTTGACCCTGAACAGAAGGGTGAGGTGGAGATGGCTGACATCGACTTGGCTCAATACAAGGCACGACAAAAGATGTACGAGCAAGCCAAGGAGGTAAACACTTGTTTTCTGTTTTTAAGTTTCTTTGTTTTCTCTTTTTCATTGTTCGCCATGGTATATTGGGAGGAGCATACTTCCTGACTTTGCACGGACGTATCTTTTCGTCCGTTCAGGTATATTGGAAGGGAGCTCCTTCCAAACTTCACACGGACTCTTACAAATTCCTTTTCTTATGCCCTTGCTAATAATTGTACTTGTATTTTTAGCAGGCCACCCCCACTCCAAGGGCAAGGAGGAAGCAGCCGGCTACGTCGGCTCAGGATGCGAATGCATCCAAAAGGAGGAAGACGGTCGCTGCAAAGACCCCTTCCAAAACCGCGGCCAAGACAAAGTCGCATACTACTCCAACGCAGTCTCAAGGAGACCAACCCCGGCTGGGACAAAGCGGGGCCTCCAAGTCCGTGGATCCTGTTGTTGAGCAGGTTCATGATGCGTCCGTCCAATCGGACGATGGGGGTAAGTCGTCCCCTATAAAAACGACTGACCCTTTTTCGACTCCGCATGTCGAGAGAGTTCAAAAATATGACTGGTTGCATGCCAGTCAGTTGGCCAGTGACACTCCTGGCCGTTCTGGAAATGAGGGGGACGCTCAACCGCCGCCCCCTCCCTTCAATCTATCTCCTCCGAGTTTCTCAACTGGTTAGTTATCTCTATCTTTTTTGTACGTCTTTGTTTGCTTCACCTGTTCATCTAAGCTGACCATTTTGTACGGTCGTTCGCATTTATCTCGGAGGAGATGCATATGAAGCTGCCCGACCAGTCCCTTACTGGCGCGGACATAAAGGCTATGCGCGAGACCATGGTTTGCGCGGTTCCCCAAGCCTAGCAAGACAAGCTGCGGGGAATCAACAAAGGGTTTCTCGGCCCCATGATCAACTGCAGCGCCGAGGTATTCCTTCTTTATACCATATTATTTTTTCTCAACACTTAGCATATTTTTTTGTCATTTGGCTAACTCTTTTTCCCTCTGTCCGCAGCTCTTCCTTCGCCTAAACTCCTTCCTTGACTGGAAGGATAAGGAAAACGAGCGGCTGAACAAGGCCTGGCTCGAGTTGAGGAAGGCCGAAGATGCTGTCACTGGGACGACCGCTATTCAAAGGGTCCATCTTGAGACCCAAATTACTGCGCTGTCTGACAAGGCGGCGCAGCAAACTGAAGACCTGGTCAAACTGGGCAAAGCTCTCGAGCAAGAGACTTTGGAAAGGGAGACTATGCGCCAAGAAAGGGACACGACCGTCCTGGAGGGAGAGAAGTGGAAAGTTGGGTTTGAGGCGTCTGAGAAGCTAAAGAGCAACTTAGCCTTTGCTCAAGCTAATCTTCAGTCAGCTTTGGATGAGGCGGACGTGCTGAGGGCCGAGGTGGAAACCTTGAAGAAGTCTGTCTCGGACTTGACTGAGAAGCTGAAAGCTCCTTGGCCGCCCAGTGCTGAAGAAGTCGTCTGCATTGAGCACAACGCTGAAGAACGACTTAAGGCTCACTTCTTTGACGCCTTTGAGCTGATGGTGGCCGACGGTGAGGCGGCCTACTACCAGGAGCACTTTGCTAAGCGCCTGGCGTACGTCTATCTCAGGGAAGAGGCAAAGAAGGCCGGCCAACCTCCTCAAGAGCTAGTGGTCAATTCCCTAGAGTCCGGAGAGGACAAAGAGGAAGTTGAAGGTGATGAGGAGGAGGAGGCGGACGATGGCGCTGAAAAGCTAGAAGAAGAGACGTCCGTCCCTGACCCGGCCAAGGAAGAAAAGTCTGTGATGGAGGTGAAGGAGTTATGTCTTCGTCGTGTGCAATTAATAGATATATAATTGGATCAAATTATGGAGATAATTAAGTTCGGACATTTGGGTCGTCGTTTTGCCATAGCTAGAGGTACTTACGATCTTTGGACTAGTAAAATAGGCCAAAGCCCAATTGGACGAATCCTATAAGGTCATACTAAGGGGCTAGATCGAGCATTAGAGGACGAGGCCCATCATGGGCCTCATCACTCTAGGTGGCCGGCCATGTAGGGGAATTAAGAGGCTTTTGGGCTTCGTGCCCTAGTTTAATTATAATGAGATTATAAATAGACTAGGTGCCTAGGTTTGCATGTATGCAATTTACTGATCTTTTGATCAAAACCGAATTAGCAAACACGAAACCCAACCCCTCTCATATTCTTCTCTCTCACGGCTCTCTCCTCCTCCCCGGTGCACGGTGGTGTCTTGTGGTGGTGGTGGTTCGTGCGGTGGTCGGTTGTCCGAAAAGGTGGTGATCGAGGTTTTCCTCAATCACTCGACCAATCTAGTATTGGTGGACGACTCGTTCAAATCTCGTGGACTAAGTTGAGGAGCAACACTTGGGGCTCTATTCTCTCCCTAATTTGCTTGTCGAATAGCTTTGTGGAATTCACGCATCAAAGGTATAATTCTGTGTCTTGTGTGTTATGCATGCGATTCTTAGTTTAGGTGTTTTATGAATATGATTCATGTTATTTCCGCTGCGTAGTACCTATAAACTCCTACAGTGGTATCAGTTAGCCTCTTGCATGATCGCGCTAGATCATAATAATACAATTATTTGATGTCCACGTTAATTTTACAATCAATTAAGAGGGAGAAATTAAATTATTTATGGTTCAATTATTATATTTAATGTGATTAAACTTTTGGAATCGATTAAATGCGATTTAATTATGCTCAAATAGCCATGAAGAAGATCGAATTATGCCCTAATATGTTCGAAAATTTCGAGCCCTAGAACCCTAATTTCGAAAATTCCAAGCCCTAAAATATGATTTTTGTGCTTGATTTTGTTTTAATTCGATTTGTTTTATGTTTCATAATTTTAATTGGATTGATTTATGCATAAATTTTTTTTTATGTATGATCATAGATTTAATTTTAAAAGTTAGAATTAAGTTGGGATTATTTTTATGATGAACCCTAATTTTAAAGTTGAATATGATTTAATTTTAATTTTATGGACTGATTTAATTTAATTAGGATAAATGTTATTTTAATTAAATTAAAAACATAAAAAAAAAATTTATCCATGGCCGATAACCGCGGCTGGGTGGCGCAGCCACGGCGGCTGCCGACCAGGTGGTCAGTCTAGAGGGACGGGAAGGGGAGGGCGGAGGTCCGGTGGTCGTGGACGGCAGCGTGCAAGTGTTGCACAGCTGTTGCCATGGATGGAGCAGGGCTGCGGCTGCTGCCTTGCGCGGTAGTGGCTGTTGCAAAGCCGCCAGCCACCGTGGCTAGCCAAGGCTAGCCAACCACGGTGGCCAACGATGGTGGTTGCGGTTTTCAAAAAAAAAAAATCTATTTTTGAAAAATTATTTCAAGATAACTACGAATTATTTTGGGATAAAATCACTTTTATTTTGGATAAGTTAAAATATTTTGAAAATATGGTCTTTTATTTTAAAAGATAAAATTTGTTTTATTTGGATAAGATCTTTTATTTTAGGATAAAATCAACTATTCAAAAGTTGTTATATTTGATATTATCCATATTTAGTTTGTTATTTTGGTAATTACCCTAAATTAAAGTGGTTAATTTTGGATAAGATGATTAGGATATTTTGAGCATATTCCAAAAGGATAATAATTGATTTAAATAATGTGATTATCCCATAATTAGATTAGGATGTAATTGATTTTAAAATTATTTAATTGGCTAGTCATTAGGATAGAATCTCCTAACTTAGTTAGGATAATCATGGAAGATTAAATATGTTTTATCTTTCTAGATTAAAATATGATTTGATTCTATCTCATGACTAAATTAAATATATGATATTTTATGAACCGTCATGAATAATATATGATATTATCTAATTATGATTAAAATATAAAATATTTCAGGAAATGCGTTGACTTTATTATGAACATTCGATGTTGTAGTTTAGATAAGCATGTTGAGTGATTTATTATATGGCACTTTTCTAATATATGATATTATGTTTCTATATGTAGACTAGTATGGCCCATAGATTCTTAAATACGATTTGCGCATCGTGATGTATTTTTGTAATCTAAATATGGTCTGCGTACCGTTAAGTATTTTTATAACTTTTATTTAATGTAAATAGAATAGTTATTTAAATGGTGTTAGCCCAAAAGAAGCCCATGAAGTGAAGGCCCAAAGGAGCAAGGTGGATGAAGATCCATGATGATTCAAGTGGGAGCAATTTTCATTTCTAGTTTTCTTAGGACTAAGGGGCCATACTACGTCATGTTTATTTTATTGCATTAGTTGATTATGCATGTTTAGGTTTATTTATGTTGCTTGATGATGCGCTAGAGTTCACTAAATAATCATAACATAATAAATCTAGATCCCAGTAATATTGAGGCAGCTTTTCCAATTAAAAACCCGACGAAACCTTCGATCGTTTATGATGGGTCGGCCTCAGCAGAGTGTCATAATATATCTTGGGGAAGTGGGGGTAGGACCAATTCTACAATTTTAATTGGTTTTACTCAACAAGGTTACCTAAAGCGTTTAGAACCTTGAAGCTAAGGGTAATAATTAAACATGTGATGGTTAATTATTCAACCAAGAGTTACAAGAGTTGTAATCAGTAAAGAGTTTACTCACCTTGAAAATGTAATGGTTGATGGTAGGGCCTCAGTCCGGTCAATTATTTCACAAATAAAGGATCTTAGAATCACTTAAAATTCAATTGGGATCATTTAATCATTGAATAAAGTGTTTTAAAGTTACCAAATGAATGCGTTGTATGGTACTTTAATTTATTAAACATAATTATTAAACTTTGCCTTATTTTGACATAGATGGGTAGCCGTAATAACAATGATAGCAACGTTTACAATTTGCGACCATTCCTTGAGAAGGATAGGTTGACAGGGGAAAACCTTTCCAACTGGGAAAGAATGCTAAGGCTTGTTCTGAAATCTGAAGGTAAGGACGATGTCATTGATACCCCATTGCCAGGACCTCTGCTAGAAAATCCTACTGCAGCAGAGATCAAGAAGCACAAGGAAGCTCATGATAGAGCTATGCCTATCACTTGCTTAATGACTGCTACCATGGAACCTAGTCTTCAAAAACGTTTTGAGGACCAGGATGCCTACTCAATCATGGAAGAACTCAAAGCTTTGTTTAAGAAACAAGCTAGATTTGAAAGATATGAGCTTCATCGTGAGATTCTGGATTGTAGAATGGAGAAGGGTACCACAGTTCATGATCATGTTTTCAAAATGATCGGCCTAATTCAAAGTATGGAGAAAATGGGGTACCCATATAGTGATGATTTGGCAACAGACATCATTCTCCACTCACTTCAAGAAAGTTTCAACCAGTTTATCATGAATTTTAACATGACTGCCAATGCAAAGACTATGAATCAATTGCATGCAATGCTGGTTAGTGATGAGAAACAAATCCCTAAGGAACCTAAGAAGGAAGTTCTTATGATTTAAAAGGGAAAGGGGTTCAAGAAGAAGGGGCAAAATTCTAGTGCCAAGAGCAAGGGCAAGCAAGTTGCCAAGGCTCCTGAAAAGCCTAAGGTGAATCCAAAACCCAAGGCTGCAAGTTAGAGTGAATGCTTTTATTGCAAGAAGAAGGGGCATTGGAAACGCAATTGCCAAAAATACCTTGATTTCCTCAAGAAGAAGAATGGAGCATCAACCTCAGGTATAATGCTATAAACATTTTAACTTTCACTTAGGTATGTGATACCAAGTTGCAGTGCTTAACATTGTGATGTTGCGCAAAAACTGCAAACAAGTGAAGCTAGCATGGAGGTGGAGCTTTAAGGTGCACTAGAAGTTTTGAGTGGCAAGAAATAGCTTCATAGCTTTAGTTTTTGATTAGTTTATCATGACATCTAGAACAATTTCCAGTTTTTGATGAGACAATATTTCGGTTTTCTTGTTTTGAATACTGATTTGTTTTTACTTGGCTTGGACAAATGTTGATCCATGACCAAGGTAATAAATTGTTTTCATTTTGCTAGATATGAGTTAATTTTGGTTTTATGACATTGATATAATTAGATCACAAAAGTAAATTTAGATGATTCAAAGTAAACTTACTTATAAATAAAGTAAGGTTAGGTCACATAAACCATTTGCACATCCAAAGTTATGGGTGGACTCTTACTCTTATATGATTATGAATCACTTGAGAATTGGAAGTCATGCTTGATAAGGTAAAATGACCAAATTACCTTTTAGTTGAAAGGGTAAAAGAGCTAAAATGACCTTTTGGAACACAAACATATGACGTGTGTGTACCACAAGTTCAAGGTTTAGCAAAAGGATTTAACTAATTCATTGCTCTTATTAACTATTTAAGTTAATATGTTGATAATTACTTAATGAAGTAAAGGTTGGAATCATTGAAATGTTCAAAATTACAAAATGAAATGTAAAATCAAGTTTGAGATAAACAATTTAGCACCACAATATGATTGTTGTGATAAATATTTAACTCAAAACAAATGATCATCTAAAGGAATTGTTGAATTAGTTCATAATCCAGAAACATTATAATTAAATTGTATGTTTAAAGCAGGAATCAAACTTTGCTTGCCATGATTCGATCCAAGATTTAATGATTTACAAATATCGTTTTTGAGGATATGCATTAGAACAACAACAATTGCGAATATACTAAATAGAAACTTAACCAAAGCAGTAGAAAAGATGTCATAAGAGTTATAGACTGGAAATGTTCCAAAAGTTATCTTTTCTAAAATGGATTGAGGGAATATGAAATCTATGTAAAATGTTTATAAAGATGGCATAATAAACCTTAAATCAGAGGTATTATTCCTACAATCTCTTAGAAACAAAATGTTTGTTGCTCGCGATAGTGTCTTTATAGAAAGAAATGTCTTCCTACAAAGCCAAGTGGGAGTAAAGTTAGATCTCGATGAGATTCGAGACAAGCAACAAATGGATGTGGATAACACTACATTAGAGACGAAGGCGTATGAAATCAGCTAATTTGATAAAACATGTGTCGAAGCAAGCTAATTCAACTAGCGAGACTTCTATCGTCCTACTAGAATGAAAGGCTTCAAAGAGTTGAAGAGAATAATTCTATTGTCGCTCATACCTATCGTAGGTTACTTAGGATCAAAACAAACGTTTTGTTGAAATTCTGGTAAAAGGTGGATTCTAAAATTTTCCTATTGGAATGGTTGGAATCTATACCTACAAACAAGCTTTGGACAAGTGCCAACTCAGAAAGTGGCTCAAAGCCAAGAAATCCTGAATAAAATCCACGTCTGTAAAGATGTGCTAGTCCATGATAGTCTTACAAATGGGGTCAAACCTATTAGATGTGTAAGCCTATTCAGATTATTCTAGTTATGGAGATCAAAATCACCTTCATGAAATGTTCTTGATGGATGGCATGCATATGATACAACCTAAGAGTTTTGAAATCCAGAAATTCGTAGAATGTTTTGCAAACTTCAGAAATTCATTTATGGATTGAAGTAAGCATTAGGGAGTTGGAACATTCATTAGGAAAACAAACAGTTTGATTACCTTGGAAGAATGAAAAAGAATCTTGTACAAACAAGGAGTTTAGTGGGAGCAATTGGTCTTCTTAGTCTAGTATGTAGTTGTAGGCGTCGTTCGAAGTGCGCCTACGTTAAAAAGCATGTTGTGAATATGCTTGGCACTCATAGGAAGTGGGAATTGACATTACGATTAGGGACAAATAAAGTAGGGAGCCGCCAACAAGTTTTTTAGGAACTTGTAAACCGTTCACGGATCATAAAAAGGCAACCACGATAAAGGGACAACGAAGGCAACGATTGACCCGTGAAGGTTACACCCCATTCATAATCCATGAGATTACTAACTCCATATGGTTTGGAACCACGAAAGGAGGATCGGGGATGATGGTACGAAGTGAGTCATGGAGTCACATTCGCCTGTATTGGCCTCTACTCGATTCTTATAGTGAAAAGCATTCCTGTGATCTCAAAGGCATACAAACAATAATTCAATTCGCTCCAAACTATTATTTAACTAAATTGGTTCAAAATTAATGCACACATTATTCTAAAATATTTGGTGATCACTTGATTAAACAATAAGATTAAAAGGAACCTAAATCGGTTGTCCAAATTATCTTATTAGTCGTGATTTTCAATTACATATTCCCTTTAACATGCAATATTGTGATCAATAAATATTATAGAATCAATATAAACATAAAAACCAATTTAATCATAATTCTAACAACAGAGAAATCGTTAGAAAAATAACAATAATAAAAAGAGCATAATCCTTACTTTGAATCTATTTACTTGCAACTACAAAATAATAAACGAGTTAGTAACTTCAAGGAAATAATAAAACAACAATTAAATCAAATTAAATAAAAACAAGATTAATTTTGGGGCCAAACCCTCAAACGATTCTACCTTTCACGCCTTGGTTTAAGGATAGAACCTCGAGTAAAATATAGACTCCTTTGAGTGCTTGAAGAAGGAATTTTGAAGTGAAAAGGGTAGGCTAGTGTTTAGGTTAAGAGCATAGAAGAGAGAAAATAAGAATAATAGAATTCTCGTTGCCCCGTTCATCAGAAATGAGGGGGTATTTATAGGGAAATGTGCTGAGGGAGCACACGGAACCCTAAAATGATAAAAACCCTAAACAAGTATCCCGTGACACGGTCAGACTGTACCGTGACACGGTTAGACTTTACCGTCAGACGGTACAAGTTCCCGTGACACGGTCAGTTTTTGGAGTGTCGCGGGAAATTTTCAGAAAACGGAACGGAAAACGCGTTAAGGGTTTACGCGGAAAGAACACGGAAATTTGCTTTTAATGTAGGCGCACTTCGAACGACGCCTACAATTTGGCGACTCCACTGGGGAGGATTCTTAATTATTTATCGATTTGAGTGATTAGTATTTAATTAAGATGAGTGGATGAGACTTGAAAGATTCTTGAAAAGTATTCCTGTGATTAATTTGGCATTTTTGCATCTGCATAGACGTTTTAACGTCGCATTCAGGTCTGTCCCGTAGGAAAAATTGGATAACTTGGTTGCGCGCAAAAGCAAACAGGGCACCAGTCAGATTTTCTGACTGTCGTGTCACGGCAGAGTCTGCCGTGTCACGGTACAGTGTACCGTCTGACGGTACACTATACCGTGACACGGGAATTTCTGCCGTGTCACGGCAGACCTAAAATCTGTCCGGTGACCTATTTTCTTTTCCCACAGTCGACTTCCTTCGATTTTTCTGAAAAAACGTATGTGTTCTACATGCGTCTTAGCCCCGGGGGATTTAAGCTCTATCAACCCAAAAACGCTCATGGCAATAAGGGTTCATCCGAGTCATTAAATCTACCCAAACCATGGAGTCGAGTTCGATTTCATCACGAACTCGCGGAGCCGCCCGTTGGCATACACCCTCAAGGGAGGCTGCCTTGCTAATGCGTCCAAACTCTTAACCATGGTACCCTTTTGACACCCAAAGCTTGACCAATAGTTGAACATAGACCTTGACTTTAGGTTGCGAACTTTTTTACATCATCGTGCCTAAATGCTATGTGTTTGTTCGGTGCTAACCCTAATGTGTTTGCTTTTTTGTTTGACCCATGATCGAGGGTTTTTATTCACATAGTAATTAGTACGGACTTAAAATCGATTAAAATCTAAAACAAAAATCACAAAACTGACCTGGAACTGTGCACCGTGTCACGGCATTTTCTGCCGTGTCACGGTGAACAGTGTCGTGACACGGTAAAGGCTACCGTCTGACGGTAAGTCTTAACCGTGTCACGCCAGTCTGCACCGTGACACGGTGCCTAGGAAAGTGTCCCGTCAGTCTTTTTTCTCGATTTTTGTGTCCAGTATTGAGTCGTGTCTAGTTATACGGTCAAAACACGCGTCTATAACCTCACCTAATCACTTACATGTTATGTCCACACACATTTCTTTTTTTTTAGTCGTACACCACTTTTGACCGTATTTTAGGGAAGTCTCGTTTTTGTGTCGTTTTTTTTTCGGAGTAAGTCGGATGGTATCCTCCCATGTTTTTTTTTTTTTTATTTTTATAATATTAACAAAAAAAAAAAATAAAATAAGTAGAACTTCAAATTTTTCTTTTTTTTAATCCGGATAGGTTAAGGTTAAGTGTGGTCATTAAAAGGTGTATTTGTTTCGGTGTCACAGCGCTTGGGCAAGAAGCAAGGGTAGATTGTTACGGTTTGAGTCCATACCTCAACAACCTCTCGTACCAAAGAGGCGTACAAGGAAACCACCTCAGTCATCTCCACAAGATCCGTCTCCAGTCTACTTTCAACCAATGGCCACTAAGGAAGACATCGAGAACCTCAACAGGACAATCGAAAGGTTGTCTGACATGATGCAGACACTCACTACTAGAGTCAGCACTGTAGAGAAAGACAAGAAAAACAGTGTTACTGCTGCTGCGATGGACAAGATCAACGAACAGATGAGTAAGATTTCAGAAGAGTTCACTTATGTGGAACAGCCTGTCACTTCCTCGTCCATAAGAGAGAAACTCCCTGAAAAATTTTCCACTGCTGATATTCCCAAGTTCAAGCCTACTGATAACCCGCTGTTCCATTTGAAGGCTTTTTCTGCAACTATGGCTCTTAAGGGAGTAGATGTGACACTCTTCCCTACGGTGTTTCCTCTTTCCTTAGAGCACGCCTGTCAACAGTGGTTCTATTCCCTAGAATCCAAGCATGTCGCGACCTGGGAAGATGTTGCTGAAAGCTTTATGAACCGATACAAGTGCAACATTCAGGCCAAGACTTCTGAACGTGAACTCTCCATTCTCAAACAGAAAGAGAATGAAGGCTTCACTACTTACCTAAGCAGGTGGAGAGAAACAGCTGCACTCCTAGTAGACCCTCCCAAGGAGAAGGAAATGGTTCGCTTGTTCATTTCCAATCTGACGCATAAATACAAGCAACACTTGAAGTTTCTGCCTTTAAGTACCTTTGAAGCTGTATACGATATTGGAATCAATATCGAAGATGAACTGATGAAGTCTGTTGGTAACAACAATAACAGCAGCACTTGGAAAAACAAGAAGAACGACACTCCTTCTTCTTCGTCTTCTAAGCCCAATAATGCTACCAACAACATCAACATTAATGATGTGCTGGCCCTTAATGCTCCTCCTCAAAAATTCCAAAGGCAAAGGAGGATTTATACACCTTTGGGAATGACTTATGATGCTGCTTATGACCGTCTTCATAGTAAGGGACTGATTATGCCAATTGGACCATTCCCAGAACCTCGACCTGAGAATAGGACCGCTAGCTATGACCTCAATGCTTATTGCAAGTATCATCAAGGCAAGGGTCATAACATTGAGAAGTGTTGGAGGCTGAAAGACGCAATCCAAGACCTGATAGATGCTAACCAACTTCCTGTCCCTCCAGGGGGCAAGAAGCCTAACATTCAAACAGGTCCTCTTTCTGATGCTTTGGCTATCATGGGAGATGAAGTCTCCTTTGATCCGTCAATACTCATTCAACCTGTGAATGAACCTTTTCCAGAAGTTGTATTTATCTCAAGCACTGAAGAAGTGAATGGGATTTGGGATAGCGATGATGAAGATATCTATCTCAAAGATATAACCTGTTCGTCTCTCGGCACCAGTGAAGATGTTTGGGGGGACCTTGAGGTCAAGGTTCTCACTAGAAGTGGACGGTTGCAACAACCTAACCCACCTCCACCTCCACCACAATCAAATCCGATAGTTGATCCCATCGACCCTGTGAATAGCGATGTGGTCAAACAGCTACAAAAGACCAAGGTGGAGATGAATGTATGGAAGCTTTTGGCCATTTCCCACGAGCATCGAAAGGCTGTAATGAATGCTCTGGTGAAGATAGGAGTCGATGACGACATGACTCCCCAAGGACTGGTCAACTTCCTCACTACTGAGCTGCCGAGTACCAGCAATCTGATTTCCTTTTCTGATAAGGATCTACCCCTGGAAGGGGACCAACATAATAAGGCCTTACACCTCACTGTGGTGTGTAGGCAGATGAATGTTCCTATGAGCCTGGTTGATAATGGCTCTGCAATCAATGTGTACCCACTCCGTACTGCAAAGAGGTTGGGTATAAAGAATGAAGAGTTGACTCCCTCCACTCAGGGGATTCGAGCTTACGATAATACTCGCCGTCAAGCCGTGGGTACTATCATACTGAATATAACCACTGGGGCCGTTGAGCGTCGCACCAAGTTTCAGGTGGTAGACATTAAGGCCTCTTTCAATCTGTTGTTAGGACGCCCTTGGCTTCATGAGCTAAAGGCGATTCCGTCGTCGCTTCACCAGAAAGTGAAAGCCATAGTGGGAGGGATTCCGATTACTATCGATGCTTCTCCTATGCGCATTCAAGTTATTGATACCCCTATCGTCCATGTTGAACACGACGAGGAAGATGAAGATCTGTGGGGTTTTTCTTTAGATGATGTTCTTGCGATCGAAGAAGAGGAAAAGTGTCATCTCGACTTCGATCCTTATTCAAACACTAGTATCAACGCCATTCTGAAGAAGCAAGGTCACTTTCCTGGAATGACCCTTGGGCTCAAGAAGAAAATGGCTAAATCTTGGGGCCATCCTGGTGCAATCAAGAAGGACACTTTCGGCTTAGGATTCGAACCGACAAAGGAAGACTTGAAACGGGCCGCCTTGAAATTGAAGGCTCGCAACAATGCTCGAATCACGAAGACAGAAATGGCCATGGATCCATATCCGTTCACTCTCAACGGCCAGTACATCAAAGAAGGGGAAGACTTCCCATGCTATGAATTCCCCGAGCCATTTGTCCATGATGGGATCCGCGAACCAGGATTCGAGGTATTCCTCGATTGTGACTTCCTCGATGAAGAACTCTCCACAGTCGAGAAGTCAGCCAGCTTGAACTCTGATGATCTGGGAATTAATCTTCTTTTTGGAATGGAGAAAAATGAATCCAAGCCGGTCTGCAATGATAACTCTGAGCTCGTTCAAGCGGTCATGGCAAACAAGGAGTTTGATCCCTCCGAGTTAATCGTCCAAGCTGACAACATTTCAAGGGGATGGCGCAAGACATTGAGGATCACTACGCCAAGTGGAGAGAAGTTGAAAATAACCGCTGGCGAGGGTCCTATGTTTGATGAGCCTGAATCATCTGAGTCTGAGTCCGAGTTTGAGTCTAAGTCTGTAGATGAGTCCTTAGAGTTTGAGGCCGACCCTCTTTCTGCTATAGAGTTCA
Organism: Chenopodium album; assembly: GCF_948465745.1. Lineage (NCBI taxonomy): Eukaryota > Viridiplantae > Streptophyta > Magnoliopsida > Caryophyllales > Amaranthaceae > Chenopodium > Chenopodium album. The sequence continues at coordinate 65,996,383 of NC_137836.1, read as the reverse complement.
GCCCTGAGTCTCTTGTTGAGCCTTATCTTTCTAGTCCTAATAATTCTGGTGAGGTCGCAGCTGACCTTGCCTGTCTTGATGTTTTAGCCAGTGAATTCAATAAAATGAATACCTTTGCTTACGATGTGTGCCATTTCCCTAGCCCTGATCAATATTGCTTTGCTAATGATAAAAATGACAAAGAAATAATAAAAGCAATGGAAGAACACGAAAATAAAACAGCAGTTATTGAAGATACAGAAACAATTAATATTTCCAATGATACGACTGTTAAAGAAGTAAAAATTGGATTAACACTAAGTCAAGATGAACGCAAAGAGCTAATTAACTTGCTTAGTGAATTTGTTGATGTATTTGCTTGGTCATACCAAGATATGCCAGGAATTGACAGGGATATAGCTCAGCATACGATACCACTCATTCCAGGTATGAAGCCTGTCAAACAAAAGCTGCGCCGAATGAAACCAGATGTGGCTCTCAAAATCAAAGAAGAAATCAGGAAGCAATTGGCCGCAGGTTTCATCAGAGTATCCAAGTATCCGGAATGGATAGCAAATGTGGTCCCAGTTCCAAAGAAGGACGGAAGAGTCAGAATGTGTGTTGATTACAGGGATCTTAATAAAGCAAGCCCAAAAGATGGATTCCCTCTACCTCATATTGACATTCTGGTCGATAATACAGCAAATCATGCACTCTTGTCATTCATGGATGGTTATGCCGGATATAATCAGGTATTGATGGCCGAAGAAGACATGGAGAAAACCACATTCATCACACAGTGGGGTACATATTGCTATACGGTAATGCCATTCGGGTTGAAAAACGCGGGTGCCACCTACCAAAGAGCAGCTACAGCACTCTTACATGACATGATGCATAAAGAGGTGGAGGTCTATGTCGACGATATGATTGTCAAGTCTAAAGATCGCCCAGGCCATATTGTCGCACTTCGCAAATTTTTTGCAAGACTCCGTAAGTACAACATGAGATTAAATCCAGCAAAATGTGCATTCGGAGTCACGTCAGACAAATTACTTGGATATGTGATCAGTTCTCGAGGGATTGAAATAGATCCTTCAAAAGTAAAAGCGATCATGGTCATGCCACCACCCAAAATTGAGAAGGAAATTTGAGGCTTCATTGAAAGGTTGCAGTACATAAGTAGGTTCATATCAAAGCTCACAGCGATATGCGAACCTATATTCAAGAAGCTTAAGAAGAATGTCCCAGTCACATGGGATAATGACTGCCAAAAGGCTTTCGACAAAATCAAAGAGTATTTGGCAAACCCACCCGTGCTAGCGCTGGCAATACCTGACTTTCCTCTTCGACTCTACCTTACGGTCATAAGAGAAACGATGGGGGCGATGCTAGCACAAGAGATCGAAAGCAAGGAGAATGCAATTAATTACCTGAGCAAGAAACTCCAAGGATATGAGATGCGATACACGCCACTCGAGAAATTGTGTCTCGCACTTGTATGGGCCGCACAAAAACTGAGACATTACATGCTCACTCATACAGTGCACGTCGTGTCTAAGATGGATCCTCTCAAATATCTGTTCGAGAAAGCAACACTCAACGGCAGATTATCAAGGTGGATAGTCAATCTAGCTCAATTTGACTTGAGATTCATGCCACAAAAGGCCATCAAAGGTTCTGCAATTTCTGACTTCTTAGCAGACTTTCCGCTAGAAGAAGCTGAAAAAGAAGAAGATGAGTACGATTTCCCTGACGAAGATTTACTCATGACCGAAGACGATAGTTGGACGCTCTATTTCGATGGAGCTTCAAACTAAAAGGGATGTGGTGTGGAAGTCTTGCTCGTATCGCCCAATGAAGAACACATCCCAATTTCCATGAAGCTCGACTTTGATGTCACCAATAATGCCGTAGAATATGAAGCATGCATTTTGGGATTAGAAACAGCTGTCGCCTTGGGAATCAAGAAACTCAGAATCTATGGTGACTCCTCACTAATCATTAACCAAATCTCTAAGAGATGGAAAGTAAGGAGTGAAAGTCTCGCTACGTATCAAGCTCATCTGGAAACTCTCACGGAGCAACTAGATGAAGTGGAATATACGTATTTACCAAGAGAAGAAAACCAGTTCGCCGACGCACTAGCTAAGTTAGCATCAATGGTGCGAATTCCAGCTGACACGATCAGAATGCCACTGACCATAGAGAGAAGATATGAACCAGCTTATGTTCATGCACTTGATGATGAACAAGAAGAAGATGAAGAACCATGGTATACAGACATCTTCAATTATGTGACAAGAGCAGAGTATCCTCCTAATACTGATAAAAGGGCACGCCGTGCTTTGAGGCTCCTGGCCTCACAGTATGTGCTCATCAGGGGAGAAATCCATAAGAGAACCGCAACAGGAAGGAATCTCTTATGTGTAGCTAAAAAAGAAGCACATAAAACCATGGAAAACCTTCATGCTGGTATATGTGGAACTCACATGAATGCAAAGATGTTAGTCCAAAAGATTCAACGACAAGGTTACTATTGGACTACTATGGAGCGAGATTGTCACGAGTACGTCAAGAAATGTATGAAGTGCCAAATCTATGCAAACTTACAACATGTTCCACCTTCACTTCTCTACACGTATACTTCTCCATGGCCTTTCTCCACTTGGGGCATCGACATCATTGGAAAAATCACACCACCAGGACAAGGGGGGCATGAATTCATTCTCGTAGCAATCAATTACTTCACCAAATGGGTTGAGGCAGCCTCATATGCCAAGCTGACGGCAAAACATGTAGCTCAATTCATTGAGAAAAATATTATATGCCGCTATGGGGTACCACATGAGATGATCAGTGACAATGGAACACATTTCCAAGCCGAATGCGCGGAATTGTTGCAGAAATATCACATCAAACATCATCGATCATCACCTTACAGACCACAAACAAACGGAGCAGTCGAATCGGCCAACAAAAACGTGAAGACCATCATCGAAAAGATGACGGAAAATTATAAAGATTGGCCAAGTAAGCTACATTTCGCCCTTTGGGGTTATCGAACCTCTGTCCGTACATCGACAGGGGCTACCCCCTTTTCCTTGGTCTATGGCGTCGAAGCTGTACAACCAATCGAGCTCGAGATACCTTCTCTCCGAATCGCATTGGAAAGCCAACTAGATGAAGTCGACTGGATTAGAGCAAGATACGACGAACTGGTCTTGCTTGATGAAAAACGATTGGCAGCTTTGCATCATGTCCAAACCTACCAACAGCGTATGGCACGACATTTTAATAAAATAGTCAAGACCAGGAACATCAAAGAGGGTGACCTAGTGCTTAAGGCCCTCCGCAAAAATGTGTTACATCCAAGAGGAAAATTCAGACCGAACTGGTCAGGCCCGTACATTGTTAAAGCCATCCTGTTCGGCGGAGCGGCACAATTGGTAGACATGGACGGTAACGGCTTCCATAATTTAACCAACTTGGATCAACTCAAAAAGTTCTACGCCTAGTCGCATGGGTTCATGACCCAATAGAGCTACGTCTGGCCTGATTCCTTTTTAGGATACGTAGGCAACCCCTCAAGGGGGCCCGACCACTCTAAAATAAAAAATAAATGCTCCCTCTATTGATTTAATATGTGCCCGGTTCAACATTGCGTCACGGCAAAAAAAAAAAAAAAAAAAAAAAAAAGGGTACATATGCCGCGACACGGGAAGAATTCTCGTCTGACGGGAGAAAATCCCGTGTCACGGCAACATCTGAACAGCAAAAAGAACAGAACGCCTCCCGTGACACGGGATTTGTTCCCGTCTAACGGAGAACTATTCCGTACCACGTCGCGCCAAAAAAAAAAAAAAAAAAAAAGAGTTTTGCCGTGACGCGGGAATTTTAACCGTGTCACGGGACTTTTTGACCGTGACACAGCAGATTTTCAGTTTCCCGTTTTATTTATTGGCGAATTCGTTGCGAATTTCCTGTTCGAGCTTTGTTCTTCCATTGCGTCCGACTCCTTGACTCGGATAATATATAAAAGTCATTGTAATTTTTATTTAAGAAATAAATACGCTGTTATTATTAAAATAAATGCGACTACAATATTGGCATCATACGCCTTATTTTAAATAAAAATTAAATAATAAAATGCAAAGTACTATTGATCTAATCTCTCTTCTCTTTAGGAACATCCTTCTCTTGCTCAATTAGTTCGGCCCTCACCATTAGTGTGTCTTTTGTAGCCCGAACCGTCACACCCCTAGTCGAGCTTTCGCCCCTTTCACCTTTCTTGAACTTTTTTGGTTGTTTCTCCCTATACACCATCTTTTCTTTACCCTTTCCTTTCACATAGGTCTTCTTCCTTGGCATCTTAGGAGTCTTAAACTCAATTCCTTGTGTTCTCGGACCTAGGCGATCTTTAAGAGGAGCTTTCTTATCTCCAAGACGACTCTTTACATCAGACTTGCGTGATCCGAATCGTTCCCTCTTGCTTCTAGGGTTCAACCATGCCTTGTATGCACTAGATAAGGGAGGAGGAGCTTGGTCACTTGCAGAAACGGTCCACAAAGGTCTTCCAATCCAATAAGTCTCGTACTTGTGAACGTTACTTTCATGCAACGATACTTCACGAGGACTATCGTTATAGCGTGGAATTACTTGTTCAAGTCCATACTGCCGCATCAGTCAAGAGGGACAGTAAAAGGTCAATTTGGAGATACTAGGAACACGGAAATATGGTGTTTCATTCGTGCCAACCATCCTAGTAAGCCTCCACCAAGGCACCACCCAACGAATGGAAAATTCTCTCTTTGCAAAGAAATTTTTCCAATCTTCATACGACATGTTCGCAGAATAATTCTTCTTCCTACGGACTAAGTCGTTAGGGCCATATTTTTCAATGTCATCGGGGGCTTCAAATAATTCCAAACGCTCCATCAACCAAATCTGCAAAACAAGAAAACAAAAAGAACATTAATCGTCAAAAAAAAAAAAAAAAAAAAAAAAAAACTGCAGATTCCCGTGACACGGCAGTTTTGACCGTGTCACGGCAGAACCTAACCGTGACACGGTGACTGTTTTGTGTCACGGGGGCTATTCAGAGCGTATTTTTACCTGTAATAGTACCAGAGAGCCCTTCCTGATGGCTTTCCGGTCAGATTTTGCCTCGTCTAAACCACGAAATGTTTCTCCAAGGCACGTCGGCATAGGAGATCTTCCGGATTCTACATGCTCAAGCACAGACGCTAGACAAGCATGTCCTACCCTACCGTTTGCAAAAAGTAGCTTGCTAAACATGCAAAAAATATATGCCCTTCTACGATACACATGATAAGACTCAGAGACAGGGCGATTAAAATATAAGTTAGCAAGTTTTTCTATGTCTACTTCATTACCACAAACAATTCTATTTAAATCAGGATCTGTTAGATTCAGATGGCGTTCAAAGTCTTGGTAATAATATTCACGTAAGGTAGGCATGGCTATAAGATTCCTAGCAGGAAATCCAAAGATTGCGCCAAATTCCTCCGGCAGAGGACAGATTTCATCATAATCAAATTTGAAACAGTGCGTTTCTGGACTCCAATAATCTAATGCTGCCCTAAGAAAATCATGTTCAATAGCTACATGTCGCAGGGCTAGCAAACTCCTGACATGAAATAATTCTAACTCTCTTTTTTCGGCATTGGTCAAAGAATAAGACCAGTCGCGCAATGTATTATCAAAATTCTGAGACATGATTATCGAAATATGAAATTCTAAATTATTTTGTGTTTCGTAATTATGCATATCATGAATAATCTGGTCTTATTTTATAGCAAAAGCGCTCGGAACTGCCCAGAATTTATCTTTTCGCACGCGTGAAACAAACTGCTGAATAATAAGCTTCCCGTGACACGGGAAATTCCACCGTGTGACGGGAACCTTTGCCGTGACACGGTGAACAGTGCCGTGTCACGGCACCTTACGCGCCTGCTTTTGTTTCATCTTTTCCGTATCTATCCGGATTTTTTGTATTTTCTTATCTTTAACGTTTGTTTTTTCAGTCTTTTATGAGAGTTCTATAAAATTCTCACCTTTTTTATTTTTATCTTTATTTTACGATTTTATTTCTTTTGCTTTTTATTTTTTATTTTTCTTTTTTGGGGAAGATATTTTTTTAGTTATTGATTCATCATTTTATCTTTATTTCTTTTCTTTTCTTTTCTTTTGGGGAAGGTAATGTTATTTCTTTTCTTTTGGGGAAGGTCGGTACCCTCCATTACTCCACTTATGTCTTTTTTCATCGTGTCATTAATTAGTACACAATCACACACAAAGAGTCTCAAACACACACTAACACACACAATAGTAGATATATAAACTGTAAATAATGTACAAAGAGTCGTAATACATAAATGTATCAAGTGTCATCACAGTATGCACATAAACCCTCGGTCAAAAATCTCTAGAATCAGAATCAGTCTCATCTTGTCCCTGTGCACGTGGACCTCCCTGTGTGTATGGAAACGGCGAACCAAAGAGTCCCTCGACCATCCGAGTACGGGGAGTAGCGTCCCTACTAGTCCCCGCAGGCCCAGTAGTAGTCAAGCTCAAAGCAGGACCCGTCCAGCCGGAAAGCGGAGTAGACTGGCCCAAAGATACTGGAATCGTCGGCGAAGGCATCGTCCCATATAGCGGAACCGAGAACAAGCCCGACAGTGGTGGAGGAATCCCGGATAATGGGGCCGAGAATGAACCAGGATCCAAAGGAGACCCAAACTCAGGAACTGGAGGCTGTGAAAGTGACGGACGCTAAGAAGACTGCCCCTGCTGCCACTGAGCCTCCTAGAACGGCTGAGTAGTCTGCGGCTCTCACTGAGAACGCCGGTGAGCCACAGGAGATCGTCTACTACGACCAAGCTCCTCCTCGTCCGAGCCTCTGGGCCTCGAGCGCGAGCGGGACCTCCGTCGCTCCTGAAAAAAAACACAAAATCAAAAGGTGTCAATGATGCAAAATAAAACAAATGGTGGAAATGAAAAAGTAATAAGTGATACCTCAAGGACGTCGCTAGAGCTCCGACAACTCGCACCACGCCGAAGCTTAATGATGCAATACTTCAGCGCGTCCACCAGCTTTATAATTCCCATCACCTCCGGGCGGTTAGGCTGAGGATAAAACAAAGAAAAATCAGTAATAAGCAGCATTAAAAGAGTGGATAATACGTCGAAGAAAACTCACCGGCTCAAAAGCCTCAGGCACTGACTCCTGCGCCTGTCTATAACCCTCCTGCGCGTCAGCAATGTGGTCCTCCGTGATACCGATCGGCCCAGGGTAGCGGACAGACTGAGGAGGAATCTGAATCCTCCCCACAGGGTGAATGGTCGCCTGAAAATATAATCGAATAATCAAGTTATTCGACTATTTAAAACAGAGACTAGTAAAGAAGATTCTCGAAATAAATCATACCTCGGGAAGACGGGGTGGAGGAGCCAGAGAGGGAAGCAAATCCCACGCGTAGTCACTCTCCATGTGAACAAGCTCCTGCCACGGAAAAGTGTAGCGCTCTCCCCTGTTGATCAACCCTCTGATCAAGCGGGAGTCCAGCATCGACTCTGGCGGGGAAGAAGGCACCACAAAGCGATCGCCGCTATGCTGACGGACGACTCGCTCCCCCAAATACCAGACGAAGCGCCCAGTACCAACCAAAATGGTACGGTACACTGAAAGACGTAGGGCCTCGGGTAGATCAGTCATCCCGGCCCAAGGACGATACTGGACATCAATGGGAACCTGGAAACCATAAAAATTTAGGCGTGAAACGACAGAAACAACATCAGAAGGAAAAAACGCAACAAAGCTAATCCTTACGCCAACGGAAGAGGTGCCTCGGCGTAGTACACCACGAAGCGCCGGAACAGACTCCACCCGTGACTCTCCTCGGTCACGCCAGCTGGCTCCGACGGGGAAGTCATGGACCACTCCCCGACGCCGGCGAGGAGCCAAGCCTGGGAAGTACTCGTAGAACCATAACTGCAACAAAAATAACATTCAGCATACGAATCGAAAAAGCCGAAATGGAACAAGAAGGGGAAAAGATCATCACCTCTACGACTCTCCACAGGCCGTAAACGGTGATAGGGGACTCGTCATTCAGCTGACGGCAGCCATGACGTAGAGATAAAAGAAGATCCGCGTATCCAAGACTGGCCCAGCTGTAGGATCCTATCTCGGGAATCCTGGCCAAAGAAGGGAGGTAGCAGAGGAGCACGCGTGAACTCCTGTCAGGAGAGAGGGTCATAGAGATCAGGATCAAGATGAAGATTCGCACCCGCTGCTCGGCCGTCGTATCCTCCATATCGAAGCCGCGAGCAAGAACTGAAGCCGACTCCGATCGTCCACTCCTAGGACCACCTCGTGACACCGGACGAGATATGCTGAACGATCGGACCTAACAAATCGGCTACCTCAGCCGATGTCCAGGATAGATCAGACATCTGGCCTACTGCCCGGTCGGTAAAGAGCAGTCCGCTGATCATGCTGAAGTCTAAGGGGGTCACCGTCATCTCCCCCCAAGCAAAGTGAAACGTGTTGGTAGTATCCCAAAAATACTCCAACAACGCACGAACAACCGTCGCGCCGCAACCCCGGGGGCTGCGAAACCCTACAACCGCCGCGTAGAAATCGACCAAGCCAGACGACTCCCATAGGGCGCTCGTAGCAGGATCCTCCGTAATGACCTGGTGAAGTCGAGGGATCAAATCACCGGCCCCGGAACCATGATGGCGAAGTGTGCCATCGACTATGCCGGAGAGTGCACGATGAGAAACGTGGTTTTCACGGCAGAAAACCAACTGGTCTGGAGTCCACGGAGGTGGAACCCACCTACCCCTACTCGTAGAAGTCCGAGGCTTGGACTCCAAGACGTCGTCGTCCACGCCCTCAGGGACAATGGGACTGTCCTCCCGAAAAGCCCGACGCCGGCCGCGGGTAGAAAGGTCGCAATCTCGTCGTCTAGGCATGCTATTGTCAAAATCTAAATGTTTAGCATCATTTCCTAAACATTTAATTCAAGTTGCATATTTATAATAAAATCTAAATACTTAGTATCATTTCCTAAGCTATTTAGTTGTTTATTGTATTATATGCTAAATTTTATCAAAATCTAAATGTTTAGCATCATTTCCTAAACATTTTAAATTGCAAAATAATAATCTAAATACTTGGCATCATTTCCTGAGTTATTTAGTTGTTTATTGAATTATATGCTAAATTTTATCAAAATCTAAATGTTTAGCATCATTTCCTAAACATTTTAAATTGCAAAATAATAATCTAAATACTTGGCATCATTTCGTGAGTTATTTAGTTGTTTATTGAATTATACGCTAAATTTTTACCTCAAGGCTAAAAATTGGCAAAAATTATTGTATTTAGTTTCTCCATGACAAACTAATACTACAGTGCTCCTAGCCGCATGATACTATGTTCTCCATGACAATATAGTACATATGCAAAATATGAATCAACACATCATTTCACAAGATTCACCACTATTTTTTCACCATTTCAAAGCATGAACATTATTTCACAAAGCAGCACCCAAAAATGGTGATTTGCTCAATTCTCCATCAAGTCATGCAATTTTTATCTCAAATTTCTCACAAACACACATGTACACACATACAAATAAAATCATGGCAAGAATTTCAACATAAAGCTTCAAAATCAAAAACCCCCAAATTGATTTTTTTAGGGTTTGTCATGAAATTGTTAATGTGAAGCAAATTCAAAGCAAAAATCAAAGGGAGCTTACATGGATGTGTGTAAAAAGTCAAAAATGAGGAGAAGATCGAGAAATTACAACAAAATTGGTGAAATTCGAACTCCAAAACTCGAAAATATGCTCCGGTCACCAGCGCAACTACCGCGACACGGGCAAGACCAACCGTGTCACGGTCAAGAGCAACCGTGTCACGACAAACCTTCAAGGCTGACGGAGCTCCGGTGAACTGGACGGCAGTACAAGAACAGAAACAGAAGCAGCAACGAAACAGCAACAGCGCAGTAGCCAAACAACCGCAGCAAAGCAAAAAGGAGAAGAAAAAAGAAAAAAAAAAAAAGAAAGAGACTAACCGTGTCACGGTCGCCGTTACCGTGTCACGGCAAGTTTCGAACGGCCGGCGATTAATTCCAGGCGTGGCGCGGCAGCTTTTGGAAAGAGAGAAGCTAAAGTGGTGAATGGTGAAAGCAAATGTGAAAGCAAGAAGAAATGTGAAATGAAAAAATGGTGCACGCGGATTTAAAGGCAGAAAAGGACAAAAAAGAGCCGTTGTTGACTGATTCAAACAGCGAAAATAAAAAAAAAAAAAGAGAAAAAAAAGAAAATTATGTGTCCCGTGACACGGGATACTAGTCCTGTCAGATGGGAATCGCTGACCGTGTCACGGGAACTTTCTGACGTGGCGTGACAAATCTGAACCTGGTCAGGGAATTTTCTTAGCTTTTTGACCAGTTTGGCTGACTTTCCGAGTTTATTGGGTGATTATTTTTTCGCTACAGTCACGCGGAAAATCCCAACTGATGTTTAAGGGGGACTAAAATTACCATTTTACCCCTGGCAGGCGTCAAAGCCTATTTTGCGGCATTTTAAACATCTAATATGGTCGGATAATCGGCTTAAAATTGTGAATCATTTACAGCCCATGTTCGGGGATAATCAAACCACCATACACTTATCAATTTTCAGCAACCGTCGGCTTTCCTCAGGCTTGGAAAGCGTTATCGGTGGATTTTTCTTCAAGTATAGAAAACCGCCAAGTCGGCTTTCCTCAGGCTTGGAAAGCGTTATCGGTGGATTTTTCTTCAAGTATAGAAAACCGCCAAGTCGGCTTTCCTCAGGCATGGAAAGCATCATCCGTGGATTTTTCTTCAAGTATAGAAAACCACGAAATTCCTTTGTCGGCTTTCCTCAAGTATGGAAGGCATTATCGGTGGAATTCTTCAAGCATAGAATGACACCAAAAGGGTTTGGGCTTAAAATTAATTAACAAGTTTGGGCTAAAATTAAAACTATGCTTTTACCAAACACCAAGACTGATCCATGGACCTTTCAAAAATATGAATTTAATAAAATACGATTTTTTAAGCACTCTCGGGATTAAATACTAAACCCGACCAATGGCGGCGGTGAAAGGTTATTTATCATCGGGCTTGGTTTTGGGGAGACATTTTTAGGTGTCTACAGTAGTTGACATACATTTCATATGAAATGATAAATCAATGGTTGAATAAGTCAAGAAATGGTTAGAAAGATTGTTTCTATATGAAAGACTTAGGAGATGTTGAGTACATATTGGGAATCAAAATCCACAAAGTGAATCTTGAAGGATGACTGGACCTAATCAAGAGACTTATGTTGATAAGGTTCTTGACAAATTCAAGATGCAAGAATCTAAGAGAGTATCTCTTCCCATGTCTCATGGTTTTACACTCAGTAAAACTCAGTGCCTTAAAAGCTAGTAGAGTTGAGTTGTAAAGGTATTGTACCTTATGCTTCGGCAAAAGGGTCCATTACATATACCATGAAATTTATAAAGCAAGTTGTTACATATGACTTGTGCATGTGTAGCAAGTTTCAAGCAAATACAGAATAAGCATACGGAGAGTTACAAAGAACAAATCCTTGAGTACTTGAGAAGCGCTAAAGGAATTTTTCTAGTTTATGGTGTTAAAGGTAAACAAATTGTCAAAAGGTTTTACGGATGCAAGTTCTTCCAAACAGGCAAGATGATTCTAGAAGTTTATCTAGATGCATATTTTTGTTAGTATGGAGAAGTACAGTGAGCTTGAAGAGTTCAAAGCAGAGCACTATTGCATGCTCAATGTTAGAATATGTGTATTAAGCTATAGTCGGATAGTTTTAGAGGAAGTTCGGATTAAAATGTCATATGACTAAAGGATCACCTTTGCCCAAGAACAAAGGAGCCAGGGTCACATCACAAATCACAACAAATGGATATGAGATATCGCCTCAGTTATGAGATCATTGACCAGCGGGAGGTCAAGTTCTGCAAAGTTTTATTATGCGTGAGAAATCACTAAAACCCCTTCCTTAGACTAAGGTATGAAAGTTATATTAAAGTCATGGATTGAAGCAAATTATGTAATTTAAGTTGTGTATGTTTGAGAAAACATATAACATGAGAAATACATCAATTTGCAGAATTATGTTTAAAACAGAAATTATTATTTCTCTTATTTAATTATGGTTTTGGAAATTAAATAAAATGTCCAAAATAATTATGAATTGATGGGCTCACTAGGTTGATGACCTTTTGAATTGAAACCCCACAGGTGAACAAAATTCATATATTATTTAAGTTCCTAGTTTAAAATCATTAAAGTAGACATAAATGATTTCAACAAATGGACTAGCATGGAAGATTGATTGGATAGCGCAGTTTCATGGGCTATATGGGCATAGTGATGCTCGGTCAATCACTTGGATATGCATGAATGATGTATGATCGAACTATTGACCTACTTTGAAGTTCAAGTATAGAGCTTCTGTATATATTAGTGGATTCCTTTGACATGAGTGGAACATGATTTCATTCAATGGATGTTATGGCTGTGGTACACTCAAACGTCTTCCCGTAACTGGAGATTATAAAGGGTGTTTCCCGCTCATTTCAGAAGTTGAGTGGGAGGATTGTTGCCACAAGATTGGATAGAGTCTACCTATTAAATTAGGAAATGTGTCATGGCCGCTTGAAGAGGGAAAATTCAGAAAATACGTGGCCGCGTTCAAATGCAGTACTTAGTAGTCATTTGTTTTTGTAATTCTAACTCAGTTTTCAAGTATTGATATGTATATTAATATGATCTCGACATGTGATGCAGTCATATTATCAAATCGACACATATTAACTTAAGGAATTTGAATATTGCACCCTTGTCTCAGACAAGTGGGAGATTGAAGGAGTTATGTCTTCGTCGTGTGCAATTACTAGATATATAATTGGATCAAATTATGGAGATAATTAAGTCCGGACATTTGGGTCGTCGTTTTGCTACAGCTAGAGGTACTTACGATCTTTGGACTAGTAAAATAGGCCAAAACCCAATTGGACGGATTCTATAAGGTCACACAAAGGGGCTAGATCGAGCATTAGAGGACGAGGCCCATCATGGGCCTCATCACTCTAGGTGGCCGACCATGTAGGGGAATTAAGAGGCTTTTGGGATTCGTGCCCTAGTCTAATTATAATGATATTATAAATAGACTAGGTGCCTAGGTTTGCATGTATGCAATTTACTGATCTTTTGATCAAACCCGAGTTAGCAAACACGAAACCCAACCCCTCTCATATTCCTCTCTCTCATAGCTCTCTCCTCCTCCCCGGCGCACGGTGGTGTCTCGTGGTGGTGGTGGTTCGTGCGATGGTCGGTTGTCCGAAAAGGTGGTGATCGCGGTTTTCCTCAATCACTCGACCGATCTAGTATTGGTGGACGGCTCGTTCAAATCTTGTGGACTAAGTTGAGGAGCAACACTTGGGGCTCTATTCTCTCCCTAATTTGCCTGTCGAATAGCTTCGTGGAATTCACGCATCAAAGGTATGATTATGTGTCTTGTGTGTTATGCATGGGATTCTTGGTTTAGGTGCTTTATGAATATGATTCATGTTATTTCCGCTGCGTAGTACCTATAAACTCCTACAGGAGGAGCCTGCCAAAGATGATACGGCTTAATAGAGCTCAGGTCCTCCATCAGTCGTCTGCCCAGCTTTCCAGCTTTCCTTTTATCATCTTTTAATTTGTTTTCCTTAGCTTTTCTTGAACAATTTTTTGTTTTTGTTTGAAGCCGCCTGTTTTGAGCGGTAATGTAAAGCATTTTGGCCGCCTTCTGAGCGGTCTTTTTTATATGCTAATCTGTTCGCCTGTTGAGCGGTTTTTTATATCTGTTCCATACTTAGCAATTTTTTTCGCAATTTTATGCTTTTTGAATGCTTTTTTGTACGAACCTAGAGGTATGCCCCTTTATTCGGTGTTCGCCTAGTCCATACTCTGAGTGGTTTGATTGACTTGGTAGTTTTTATACCTTAAAGGGTATGACAAATAGCAAGTTAATCAAATCATAGTAATGATTGCCCTTGGACTAGGTGAAACGCCGAATCAATCAGATTTGAACGGCAGTTCAATTGTCTTTATGCGAGTCGTTCGTTGAAACTATCGCTCGGACGCACTCGAGAAATTCCAAGTATTATCTCAACTTAGAAATTTCTTGGCTTGGCTGGGCTAGGTGCCTAGGTATGCCTTTGCCCTATTTGTAAGGGACACTTGTATTACACAATTTTAGGATACCTTGCCTTCACTGTCCGTCCTGGATTGGGATGGACGTTCATCTCTTACTTAAGTCAATTTCTTTTTCCTTTTTTTTTTTTTTTTTTTTTTTTTTGTGGTCGGGTTGCTTTATTGGAAACAATCTTGTAACCTTTTTACCTTAGCCATTTGCTGAGCCTATGGTAGGCCGAGTTGCTATGTTTGAAGCAACTTAGTAAGAGATTTTACTCGGCCTTTCAGTTTATATCATAAAGTGCAAATAAGCATAAGTAAAATAACAAAATACAATAAAAATGTTTGACCTTTTCATTAATTTGTCAAAATTACACTGTCGTGGCCGTATGGCTTTAATTACATTGCTCGGTCTGATAGACCTAGCTGTATATACAGCTTTTTGGCTAAGTACTAAAAAGGAAACTTAAACATGATACTTTTTTAGATTGTCAGTGTTCCACGTCCGTGGGATCTGACGACCATCTATGGCTTCAAGGCGGTATGTGCCGTCTCGGACTTCTTCCCTAATTCGGTATGGCCCCTCCCGGTTTGGAGTTAATTTGCCATCCTCATTGGCACGGCCAACAATTTCCATTTTTCTCAACACCAGATCCCCTATCTTCAGCGGACGCTTAGACACTCGGCGATTATATGCCCTTGTCATCCTTAAGCGATAGATTTCATGTCTAAGCGCCGCATTGCCCCTAGCTTCTATGAGAAAATCTAGGGCGGTCTTCATGGCCTCCCAATTGGCTGACTCATCATATAGCATCACCCGCAAAGTGGGCTCGTACATCTCAATTGGGAGTACAGCTTCGGCTCCATAGACCAAAAAGAATGGAGTTTCTCCCGTGGAACTCTTTTCTGTTGTCCGTATGGACCATAACACATTAACCAACTCATCAGCCCACAGGTCGCCTGCTTTTTCAAGCTTGCGCTTGATTCCATTTGAGATCAACTTGTTATAGGCTTCCACTTGACCATTGGCTTGTGGTCGGCCGACCGAAGCAAAACAGTGAGTTATGCCTTGGTCCTCCAACCATTCTTTGAGTTGGCGCGTCTCAAACTGAGGTCCATTGTCAAATACCATTGATTGAGGCAATCCATACCGAGTGATTATGCTTTTCCATATGAAGGCTGACACATCCGTCCATTTAATGCCCTGGACGGCCTCGGCTTCAACCCATTTAGTGAAATAGTCCACAGCCACCAATATATATTGTCTCTGGCCGGACGCTGGAGTGTATGGCCCTAAGATGTTCATGCCCCATTTTGCAAAAGGGAGAGGACTGCTTATGGCTGAAAGACTATTAGCTGGCCGATGAATAAGGGTCGAAAACCTCTGGCACTTGTCACATTTTTTCACCATTTGCATGGCGTCCGTTTTTAGGCTCGGTCGGTAATATCCTAAGTGTGTAGCCTTTTCAGCCAAGGCTCGTCCTCCAATATGGAAGCCACAATGTCCCTGATGGAGGTCGTCCAACACATCATGCCCTCTTTTAGGAGTTATGCACTTAAGATAGGGCTTCACAAAAGCCTTTTTGAATAGTTCCCCATCCTTCATCTCGAACCACGCCGCTCTCCTCTTCATTAGCCAACTCTCTTTGGGATCGTCCGGAAGAATTCCATCCCTCAAATAGGAAATAATTCCGTCCATCCAGGTTGAACTTCTATCTATTATCTGAACGGGCTCGGCATCAATACTCCGTTTTTCTTTCACTTCCCAAAATACTGATCTCGGAGTGTCACATGATACCGAGGAAGCTAACTTGGAGAGCGCATCCGCTTGATGATTTTTTGAACGAGGAACTTGTCTGAGAGAGAAATGTTCTAGGCACTCGGCCTCTTCCTTCACCAGCTGCATGTACTTCATCATGGCCGGTTCCCTGGCTTCAAAGCCACCATTGACCTGGTGGACTATTAGCCGGGAGTCCGAGCATACTTCAATTTTGGTTGCCCCGGCCGCTTTGCACATCCTTAGGCCGACCAACAATGCTTCGTACTCAGCTTCATTGTTTGACGCTTGGAACTGAAATCTCAATGCGTACTCAAACTTATCTCCTTCAGGAGACTGACATATGATACCAACACCACACCCAACTACTGTTGCACTACCATCCACAAACACTTTCCAAATCTGGTCCCCGGCCGACTGAAGGTCAGGCCTTGTCATCTCAACCAAAAAATCCGCAAAAGCTTGCCCCTTGATTGCTTTTCATGGATCGAACGTAATGTCAAAGCCTCTGAGATCCAAAGCCCACTTGAGCATGCGACCACTAGCCTCTAAAGTTGAGAATGGCTTCTTTAAAGGTTGGTCTGTATAGACCACAATTGAGTGTGCTAAAAAATACGGCCGCAGCTTCTTTGATGCCATGTACAATGCCAGGCCAAATTTTTCAATTGGGGGGTACTTAAGCTCAGCATTGTGAAGTACATGGCTGATAAAATAGACTGGGACCTGGTGACCGTGCCTCTCAGCAAGAAGGATGGCACTTAGAGAGTGTTCGGAGATGACAAGATAAATGAATAACTTCTCATTCCTGAGCTGATTGACGAGGCGAGGCAGTGTATGCAAGTGACTTTTCAATTGTATGAATGCTTCCTCATCCTCCTCTGTCCACTTGAACATAGCTTTTTTTTTTAATAGTTTTGAAAAATTAACGGCACTTATCCCCTGATCTTGATAGAAATCTACCAAGGGATGCTAAACAGCCGGTCAGTCTTTTTACCTCCTTGATTGTTCTTGGTGACTTTATGTCCAAGACGGCTTGAATTTTTTCAGGGTTGGCCTCAATTCCACGTTAATCAATAAAAAATCCGAGAAATTACCGGACTCAACACTAAAGACCCATTTCTTCGGATTTAACATCATCTTATGCCGCTTGAGTTCGGTGAAAGTTTCTCGTAGATCCTTCAGATGATCAGCCGGCTCTTTTGACTTGACAATCATGTCATCAATGTACGCCTCCATATTTCGGCCGAGCTGATCTCTAAAGACCGTGTTAACAAGCCTCTGAAAGGTAGCAGGGGCGTTCTTAAGGCCGAATGGCATAACTTTGTAACAGTTCAACCCCTGCTCAGTCACGAACGCTGTTTTTTCTTTGTCTTCTTCCCATAGGGGAATTTGATGGAATCCGGAGTATGCGTCCATGAAGCTCATTAGGGCGTGCCCGGGCGTGGAATCAATCTTGGGCAAGTGGAAGCTACCCTTAGGGAACGCCTTGTTCAAGTCTGTATAATCCACGCACATTCTCCAAGTTCCATTCGGCTTCTTTACAAGAACTACATTAGCTACCCAATCTGGATAAAAGCATTGCCGAATGAAACAGGCATCCAACAACTTTTTCACCTCAGTCGCGGCCGCCTGATTCCTCTCTTCTCCATGATTCCTCTTTTTCTGGCGGACATGCTTTATCAATGGATTCACGGCCAGCTTATGCACGGCCAGGTTAGGACTTATTCCTGGCATTTCACCAACTTCAAATGCAAACACATCTTTGAATTCTCTCAACAGCTGAATTAACTCATTCCCAAGCGTACCCAAGGCTATAGTGCCAACACTAATCGTTCGTCCTTGTTGGTCAGGGTCAAGCACTATATCTTGGTGGTTGCCGGCCGGATGGGGCCTCAACTCTTCTGGCCAGCCGACAGTCATTAATTGCTAGGCTTCTTCTGCCTTGGCCGCCTTACGCTCCTGGCCGACCTGGTATGCTTGGAGTGAGGTTCCTTCCTCCTTTACCTCACACAGTCTTGGTCCGCGTGCAGTAGGTTTCACCTCTAACTGATTACATTCCTTAGCCATTTTTCTAACTTCCTTGAATTGTTCCAATCTTCCCGTCCGACCTCTCAAACTTAAGCAGCATTAGGTGAGGTACAATGACTGCCTTGGCCGCATTCAGAGTAGGGCGGCCGAGGATAACATTATACCCTGTCAACTCTTTGACAACAAGAAAGCGGACGACCATATCTCTCCTTTCTCCTTTCTTCCCGAAGCGGATAGGAAGATCTATCCGTCCGACTGGATGAATGACATTCCCCTCAAATCCTACCAACTGGTGGGTAATGTCTTATAGAGCATCCTCTGGGAAGCTCAGATTCCTCAGGGCGGTCAGGCTGATGATGTCGACCGAGCTACCCGTATCAATCAATATTCGTCCCACCTTCAAGGTAGCTATCTTCATGACGAAGAACATAGGATCATTATGCAGGGCCTTGACCTCCCCACGATCAGCCTCACTAAGGATTACTTCGGGGAAAGGCTTAGCCTTTATTGAATTCATTTGCATCATATTTGCCAAATTCCTAGCATCCTGCTTGATCCCTTTCATGGTAGGGCCACCTGAAGCAAAGCCTCCTGATATCACGGCCACAAAGCCTGAATAAGTGTTGTTCCCATCATATTCTTTGTCATTTTTCTTATCATTATGCTGCTTTTTTTCGGACGCGTTGTCTGTCCGTTTGTAAGTGAACTTGGACTACATTACATAAGAATTCAACAAACCCTTCTCGGCCAGCTTGTCCAATAGCCTCTTCAAATTGATGCAATCGTTCGTGTCATGACCCACATCTTTGTGGTAATGACAATACTTGTTCTTGTTTCTATACTAGGTCGAGCCTCTCAAGGGTTGAGGTTTCTCAAACTCAAACTTGTCTTTTATCTCCATTAGAATGGAATAACTGTCCTTGTTGAACTCATACTGGGGCTCGTACGTCTTGCTCTTCATTGACTTGGGTTGCTTGTCATCAGCTACCCAGACTTCTTTTATTTTGTTTCCTTCTTTCCTTTAGCAGGCCGAGTCTTGCTGAGAAGATTGCTTCTTCTCATCCCCCTTGGCCGGCTGTTCTAATTTGGTGAGCGAACAGAAGTCCGCGGCCTCATTGTAGGCTTCGGCTTCCCGCAATACACCTGCGTACGACCGAATCGCAGGCTTTTTCTTGGTTAAATCTTTGGACGTACGAGCGTAGTCCTTCATTCTTTCCTTGCACAATTGTTGCCAAATTGAGGCTTGTCTTTCTTTTTAGGATGTTGTAAGAGAAATTTCCCACAAACAACAAACTGAGGGTGGTAAAGCAATTTATGCACCCGGCCGGAAGGCTATTAAACCAATCCTGCGCCACACCCTTTAAGGTGGCCGTGAAGCATCTGCACCAGGTAACGTCATCTACGCTTTGCAAGTACATCAGGTTTCTGTACGAAGTAATATGCTCCTCTGGGTTGCCCGTACCATCATAGGCACTCACAAGTACACTCTTAACCTTTGCTGGTTGAGGGGTTGTTAGAATGTCTTGCGAAAACGGAGGCGGCTTATCTCCCAGAGTCAACAAGCGCATCTGCCAATCAATAGGTTGAGGCTGCGCGGACAGTCTAGCCAGGTAGGGAGCCTGGCCGAACGTCTGGCCATACGGCCCATACTGTCCGAAGAACTGGGGACTTGGCTGCATCAACGCATTGAGAACTTGAGGGGGCTGATATTATAACGGCTGAACTGGAATAGGAGTAGAAGTGCGAGCAGCTTGCCTTCTGCTGGAGATGGCCGTGTTGGTATATTGGGAGAAAGATTGGTTAGAGAACTCATCTGACATAGTTGGGGTAGAGGCCGTGTCAGAATATGCGGCCCTCTCCCTTTGCTTGTGCTGAATGTAGTCCCTTGCGTCCTTGAAACGCTGTGACGGCTCAGGCTTCCCCCTTTTCAGCTGTCTACCCCTCCCCCTAGCCGACTAGGTTCTTGCCAACAAACTAGAGAGATTGGTCTGTGGGACTCGGGGAGACCTACCATGTGGACGGCGGAATGGGGTATTACCAGCATCTGTTACATTGGTCTTGTTGTGCGTTTTCTTGGAAGCACATCCTCCCCCCTTCTGTTGTTTAGAGGCCGAGGCACGGTGGTTGTCCAACTCTTGGCGAAGCTTAGTGAGCTCGGCCATCAAGGTAGCTGGAGTAACTGGAGATTGTTCAGTCTCATGAAATGAGGCGGTCAAAGGCTGACTGGAATGTATGGTGGTATGTAAATCCTCTACAAATCCGTCCTTGCCTGGACGAGGACCAGTATTAGGTGTTGTAGACACCCATTTGTGTCTCCCCAAAACCAAACCCGGTGATGAGTGCCTTTCACGTCGAATCATAATCGAATGAAACGAAGTGTGGAAAGGTCTAGTGTTGCGGAAAGTTTTATTTCTTTTCTCTTCTCTCTGTTTTTGAAAATTTATTTTAAGAAAACAGCCATTCCAGTTTGGTTGGTCCATGATATGGGTCCAATAGTGGTGTAGTTGGATGGGGCTTGTAAAGACCTTTCCAATGATATATTATAAGCCCGATTCCGATGAATATTGAGGAAGTTATGGCCAATTTACTAAACTGGGCCCGGTTTGAGCTTTATGTACGGCCCAATGATCTAGGGGAAGGCCTAATATGATTTATCATTCCTAATGCAATTAGGAATGGTTTTAGTCTTCTAGAATATTCTAGAAGGTTCTTTTCATTCCTAATTCAATTAGGACTCTCAGAGTTTTAATCAAGATCAAATAGCATTTTCGATGGAATTATATTATTTTATCTTCCAGTACGGGAAATTTATCAGATTTTCGAAAACGCGTTGAAAGCCAGTTTGGCGTCCAAACCCAGGCCTTGGCACGTGGAACCAGGATTGGCGCCAGGCGCTAGCCACTAGTGCCTGGCGCCAACTAGCCAGGGCTGGCGCCAATGCTGTTTTGCGATCGTAAAACTCTGTTTTATTAAATTATCTTTTTTGGATGATTTTCTCTATAAATATCGTATCAAAAACTCCGTTTTTATTCATCAATTCTCACCTACTCTCATCAAGATTTTCTTGATTATTCTCTCTCTCTCTCTCTTTTTCTAAACTAGCCTTTTCTCAAATACAAAATTCCGCATTCATTAGATCTAGAAACACTTAGCCATATTCGAAGTTGTCTTCGCCCTAGACGTGAAAGGTTTTAATTTATGAGGGTTTGGTCCCAAATCTCTATTTCAATTATTCAATTTAATTGTTTGATTATTATTTTCCTTGAAGTTACTAACGTATGTATTTTGTTATTCGAAAGAGGTACGAGGCATCCAAGTAAGTACTTTAATGGTTTAATTTATATTATGATGTAGAAATCATGTTTACATTGTTATGATATTCCTAGTATCATGTTTAGGGTAAATTTAATATCAAGTATGATTAAAAGTACGATGCTTCCTATGTTCTTCCTAATATTAATTCATGTTAGTATCATGTTAGGGTTAAAAATTTGATTTTTATTCCTTAGTGACATGCTAGGGTTTGTTAATAATCTTGTTAGTATCATGCCTAGGATCTTGCTATGTTTATTATGCCTTAATATTAACATGAACATGATAATTATTATAATTGTTATAATTTTTGGTTATTATTATTTTGATGATAATTATTTTATTTATGATGATATTATTATTATTATAATTATTATTCATGATATTGATTATTTATTATGTTGCTTGATATTTATTTTATTTCTTGATCACACCTTTTATTGCATGTTAAAGGGAATTTGGTACTTGTAATCATGCTTAATAAGATAATTAATAATCTTGTTAGGGTTAACTTTGATTATAATTCAAGTGATCGCCAATAATAGATTTATTTGTGCATAAAATTTAACCAACATAGATTAAACAGGTTTAGGGTAATCCTATTGATCGTATGTTAGTCAGAAAGCGCACATGAATACGAGCAGAATAAAGTAGAGGCCTATTATTAGGGCAGGTTCAATCTCTTTTAGGTTGGATTTGTACCTTCATCCCCGAACCCTTATTTGGTTCATGAACTTATGGAGTTGACGATCTCTTGGATCGTTAAGGGGTGTAACCTTCACCTCGTGAACGGTTTACAAGTTCCTTAAAAACTTGTTGGCGACTCTTTTGCTCTATCTTCTTCCCTTTTAGACACCACCGTACTTTAGTGTATGATCATAGTGGGGTTCAAGCTAGTGGGATTTTAAAGGCTTGAAATTATTCCCCACAGGTGTCTGACCGTCTATTGCCATAACATACGAGTATCCCCACAGACGGCGCCAAATGTTTTAGGGTTTTTTGTGATCTCCTCGGATACTGGTCATGCTCTTCTGGCAACGAGACTCGGACACCTGAAAAACAACGA
The DNA here is from genome assembly GCF_948465745.1 of Chenopodium album. NCBI lineage: Eukaryota > Viridiplantae > Streptophyta > Magnoliopsida > Caryophyllales > Amaranthaceae > Chenopodium > Chenopodium album. Next base: position 65,973,943 of record NC_137836.1, on the reverse strand, counting down.
ATATTCCTTTATCGGAATATTCGCCTCCGACGATCAAGTTAGAGATCGGGAAACGGAAAGTTTAGAGAGAGAAAGTAGAGAGAAGTTGGAGCTCTTTTAATGCTTTTTTTTTTATGTTTTGTCCTAATCCCCCCTCCCATCATAAATGATTGGGGTATTTATAGGGGTGGGAACATGTGCCCCTTTAGGGTTTGTACCCTAGAATTCCGTAACGTGATTGGCTGCGCAATCAGAGAGCGCCACGTGTCATAGGGGGCGCCGTTTTGCGGCTTTCAAGGATCTTTCTCGGGATTTGGGCCTGATGAAAATAGAGGCCTTTTTTCTTTTCTGATTTCAGGTGCCCCTTTTGGGCATTTGACACGCGTCATCTTCCCATATGGACACGTGTCGCCTTTTGAATGGGCCACGTGTCGCTATGGGATTGGGCCACGTACTTGGGGTATTTTTACCCTAAACATTTGTTATTTTCTAACGAATATCTTTTTAAACAAAAAGAGGATTTTATTCTGATTTTACAAAATATCTTCTGAAAATAAAATCTCCATGTTTTCCAAGACTTGCGCCCTACTCTCCCATGTTCTTCTTCAGTCATGGTTTTGCACATTGAGGAGTTCATGGTTCCTTAATTTAAGGGACATGATCTTCTTAGTGGGTATGAGTAGTGGCGTAATGGATTTGCTGCACAAAGAAGTTTTTCCAAGGCGTTTATTGCTCTATAAATAGTTCATAATTTCTGTCGGAAAAATTCACCCTTGCTCACATAAGTTTTCAAGCTTTTAATCGAGTTAAGAGTCCAATTCCACATAAGTTGATTAGAGTGTTCTTAATGTTATTGTACTAGAGTTTTAATTTTTTCTTTTGAGTTGTAATTTGGAGAATGGGGAAGTTTGAGTGAACTTCTGTATTGTGAGAAAGAGAAGTGAGAAAGCGAAAGAGAAGAGAGAAGAGAGAAGTGAGAAGAGAGAAAGAGAAGAGAAGGAGTAACAAGTTAGGTTACTTGTTCCTCGAGGCTTCAAGTTCGTTGAGGAACTTGAAGTAAGAGTTTTTAGTTTGTAATAGGATTTATTGTCCTATTCTAGTGAAGATTCTTTTTCCTAAAATCCCAAGTGGTCGTGGTTTTTCTCCTTGATTAGGGCTAAGGAGTTTTCCACGTAAAAATCTCTCGTGCACTTTAGTTCCTTTTGTTTATCTTTCTGTTCCTTTATCTTACTTAGCTTTAATTCCGCAAAAAGTTTGGCTAAACTCTCATACTACAATTCCACCCCCCTTCTTGAAGTATTCATAGAAACAACACCATGGAATTGAACTAGCTGGCGTGACAGTGGAAGATAAGTGGGAAACCGATCATGGCAGGAGGTGGAACATCTTTGCCTCTTTCTTAGACTCGGATACTTTGAAGCTTATACAAAATCATGAGGTTAGAGCAAACCCGAGTATTAGGGATTTAATCTACTGGAAGGGGGTTTCAAAGGGCAAACTTACAATCAAATATGTCCTTAGCATCATGCGCTACGAAACAAATGTTTTTGATGAAGAATGTTGGAATCTTGTGTGGAAGGCACTTTTGCAATAGTGTGTGCATGATTTTTATGGCTACCTTTCCATGACAAGGTGCTTGGAACCATAACAGGTTCAAAAGGCAACTCACTGACGATCCCTATTGCTTCGTTTGTGGTCATATGGAAGAAAGTATTCTACACATATTGCGTGACTGCTCAGCAGCAATGCAAGTCTAGAAAATGGTACTCACTCCTACTCTCGCTCGTGATTTCTTTCAAGGGTCCTTAAAGGATTGGATTTCTCATAATCTCAAGGAGTTTGGACAAATTGATGACCAAGGATGGCCCAATCTCTTTGGTACAATTACTTGGTGGGTGTGGAGGTGGAGAAATTGCTATGTGTTTAACAGGGGGATGAAACTCCTATTGATATGGGAGCCTTTATTTGTATAAGAGTAGATGATGTATTTCGCACCTTAAATAATCATGAAGATGCTCCTTGTTTAAGGCAAGCAAAACAGCAGCAGCAAATCTCGTGGTAGGGTTTTAATTGGGGTGGTATGTGCTCAACTGTGATGGTGCTGCTAAAAGGTGTCCAGGCTTGGCAGGGGGTGGAGGGATCATTAGAGATCATGAAGGCAATCTCATATTTGGCTTCTCTGCGAACTTTAGTCAATGCATGTAATACTCGAATATTTTAAGATTTTATCAAATATATTTTATGGTTAAAATATGAAATTATCAATTTTTTTATACTCTATTTTTTTTTGTTATCTTATATAAACTATTTTGAAACCTTAATAATTATCTAAATTACTTATGTAATGTATATATAAACCTTTATTTCTCTGCGCACTTCGTTTGCCGTACGAGAGTCCTCACAAGGTTGGCAGTAAGATGATTTTACATCTGATTCCACTTCTTAGTTTTCTAAAAGAAATTATCAATTACCTAACCTCGTGTTTTCCTTTTTTTTTTTTTAATTATTGGGTAACTTTGTTTCCTATTATTCGGATCAAGCATACTCGGTGACTTTTTGTTCCCCAAATCCTACAATGTCCCTTGATCATATGTAATATATTTGATGTTTCGATTTGAAAGGTAATCACACGAAATTTTGGAGATGTTTGTATTATATTTCGTATTATTATGTGTGATATGATTTATTATTTGTACTCTATATTATTATTGTGTGTAAATTTTATAATTGTAATTCGTGTGATCAAGTTTGTATATGTACATGATTGATTATTGATATTATATATTTTGATTGGATATGAGTATCGTATTACTTTTATTGTTTATGATTGATAATTTCTAGGGTTTTAATGTTGTTGCTATAGGGAGTATTGTTTTATTGAGGTTTAGGATGATTAATGCAGAGTATTATTTTGGGTTGAAAATTAATTAATTTTGGGTACTAGTATTAGCCCTATAAGAGTTGAGATATTTTATGAGCCGAATATGTCGTCATATATGAATTGGGAACTTGTGCCAATATTGAGATATTATTTATTATCATGTGAAAGATTATTTGATCAAGTATGAGATCAAAAGGTTGAGAATTATTATATTTTATTCTTGGTTTGAGGCTCGACGTTATATAACTTAGTCCTTGACATGTTGGTAAGGAGATAATGATCATGAGTTAAGAATGAGGTACAATCTTTATTATTTATTTTTCTATGGTCCCCTACAGTGGGAATTGACCCGTATGTGGTCTGGTTCAAGATGTTTTTTTGGTTATTGTAATCCCCCACATTTTTCGATATAATTATAATGTATTAATTTATTATTTATAATTATTTATACAAATATTTCTATTTTTGATTTTCTAAGTATGAATTATTTTGAGGAAAATAATAAGATTTTATTAAACTATTAAGTTTAGTCTAATTACAATTTATTTTCTTGAATATATTTGGACCAAAGTTGATTTCCTACCCAAACCCAAATTTGCCCAAAGTCAAATCCTAATTCTACTTGGGTTAGGAATTTAGGCCCAACTTTTATAAAAACACAAAAAACAACCCACCTTAATTCCTTTACTCCTCTCCTCCTCTTTCACGTAAGATAAAAAAAAAAAAAAAAAAAAAAAAAAAAAAAAGAAACCTCACTTTCTTCTTCCTCCCTCTTCACAACTCTAGCAGAAGAAAAAAAAATTCTCGAAGCTGCAGCCGCCACCCTCACCGGCTGCCGACCACCGCAGTTCGCCACCTCTCTTTCCCTTTTCCTTTATTTTTTTTATTGCTTTATAATATTAATTGGAATGTCTAAAGATTCAAGCTTTAATTAAAAACTTTGTTCTAAATTACATTATTATGGTTTGATTATGTACCTAGTTTATAAAAGATTATAAATTTATGGGTTTTAGCATGTTTAAATTATTTTAATAAATTTTTAGATTTGGGTATGTATGAATTTAGGGTTTAAAGTGTTGATTTTTCATGTTTTAAGGCTTAATAACGTACTAAGCAAGTTACTTAATTATTCTATGTTTAAATTATGTCAAAGTATGATTATTTTGGTTGTATATTAATTTTCAGATTTTATATATTGTAAAATTTGAGTTTTATGTTGTTTATTTGAAGGGTTTTAAGATTTAAGGTGTAATACACTATTCTAATCATTGAACTGTTAATGTAGATCTTTAAAGGTTTGAAATTTATAATTTAAATTAATTTTCAGATTTGATATAATCTGATTTTTGTTAGTTTTGAGCCAAAAATAAGGTTTTAGAATGCTTCTATATGATTTAAACAAATATTTATGCAATATGCTAAGTATAAATTATTTGAATAACAATAACTAATTATAAAACAAATTTTCAGCATGTATTATTAAGATAAACTTGCTGTAATTTTGTATTATACACTATATTTTCAAAATTTTAACACATAAACTTGTAATTGGGATGTTGTACAACTAATTTTGACTAATGGTAACAATTTAAAGGCTTTATTTTAATGGTTTGAGAGGTTTTAAAATGCTTTAGTATTGCTGTAAATTTAATGGCTTGAGTATTGATTTATTTCTCATTGTTTGCTTTAGAAGAGGACTTTGTAGAAAGCGACTTCTAGCTAGTTTCTAAAGCGGCCAATCGAATTGTTTACTCAAGGTATGTACAAGTTACAAACCTTGCTTTTAGGTGCATGTTTAAGAACGGATCGAGAACTTAGTATCATGTATAGGGATGACAGGGTTAAATTGTTTGGTTATACATTGTGAATTTCATTTGACGTGCACTATTCCTTATTGCAATTATTGGTTATGCTCTAATTATGCAAGGTGCGCTTAGAGGCAAAGGTATGTGATTGGTGAAATGATTTATTTATTACTCATTCATGATTAATGAAATAGGATGAGTAAAGGAAAGATTCAAGTCTTATAAGACAAGGTTAAGAATTTGGGGTGCCTTATGCACTCAAGGTGTTTATACACCGAGGTAGTAAAGGAATAATTAATAAATGTTGTTTTGTCACTAATAAATCAAGAATTGAAATCGGAAACTTGCCTTGCTTGATTTAATTGTGTTTGGAATGTTTGTATTGTTATGCATATGAGTCATCACCAAGTTTAAACCTGTAAATCACGTAAAGTGCAAGATGGATGAGCAATAAAACTCTGGATTGGTGCACATCTGGAGTAATGACAATCAGGGGTTGGGGTACATGGGTATTAGCCATGTTTTTTTCTCGAGGCCGTCTGATCTACGAGTCTCTTATTTCAAATAATTTTCTTAAAACTAGGAGTTAGGTGAGATCTCATACTAACTACGGTCACGGAGTCGCGCTCGTGGTCGTTGGATGTTTATTAATGTTTCTGAAAGGAGGCATGGGGTTTTTCTTTATTGATGTTCCGAATGGGACATGGGTTGGACAACCTTGTCTATTGCTAAATCCAATGAGTAAATTGAAATGAGTTAGCTATTATTAACTAGTGAAGTCTTAATAAATTGGATAGTTGAGTCATGTGTTGATTTTATTATTTAATGATGCATATGTTTGATTATTAGTAGCATGTTAGGTATTTTTTAAATTATTTCGCAGCTTGTATGTACTCAGCTTTGCTGATTGCGTGCTTTTGTGTGTGTCCTTCTTTGGTCATGGCCTTTGTCTTTCAATGACCCTGTGACGATCCAATTTTTGCACTTGTAATATTGGAGAGCAGAATAACCACAGGTTCTTACACATGCAGCATTCATCAGGGTTGTGGGATTTTGAGTAGAGGGTTGGTTGACTGCAGTTTATGTCTTTCGCAAGTTGAATTCATTTTAACTCGATTTTCTTTGACACTATTTCTTTTGGTTTGAATTTGTTCGAACACTAGATTTATTTACTTTCTACTTTTTGTTGGGTTTTGATAAAGGGCTTTAATGGTTCCAACTTGTAATATTTATTTTGACTTAATCCTTTCATTTTGAGGTTTATTTATAACTGTTTTAAGTTTTCCGCTGCTAATTTCTGAAATAGCCTTAACGTTTGAACACGTGGCGGTAGCGCGCCAGTAATTCTTTTGAAATTGTTCAGGTTATATACAGGTTTTTAAGAGAGAATTATTGGGGTATTACAAAGTGGTATCTGGGAGCTTAGGTTAGATTTAATTACCACTAAAGCCAATTAGCTTAGTATGTCTTAGGCGCCTAACTAACAGTTGAGGATTTAAGTTCAAAGGCTAAAGTGATTTTTCGAAACTTAGTATGTTTGAAACGTTTTATCTAATATGATTTTGAAGCTTATTTTGTCTACTTGGTGAGCTTTGGATAGACTTAAGAAGGGAATGCATGCATATTTCATACATATCTTTTCATTTAATTGTCACATGAAGTGTTATTTTTCTTTTTTATTTAACATGTTGTAATTAATGTCTTAATTGATGTGTTTTATGATGTGCTTGTGTTATGCTTTTGTATGTTCGTTGCATTGGGTTGACGTAGAAAAGAGATGAGTGACTAAGTAAGCACGTCTGAAAGCACGAATAATGGTACTAGGAACAACCCCGTTGTTGTGTCTGAGGATGAGAATGATGCTCGAAGTGAAGATACTCTAGAGAGGTTTGAAAGGACTATCACGCCAGCTAATCCTGATGAGGAAGATTACCAGTATATACATGAGTTTAAGACTACAAAGAACAAAAAGCATAAGATTAAAACCTACCAAAGAATGTTCCATGACTATACTCTTATTGAATTTCCAGATGAGAATAACCTTGAATGGCTACAACCACCACCTGAAGATCCAAATGCTAGAAGGAGAGTTATTAGGAATCCTAATCCGCTTTACAAGGCAATAATTATTGAAGACTCAGATGATGAGAAGGATCCCGATTTTGATGTTAATAATTATGATGAGAAGAAAGATAAAAACAGCTTTGTGATACCTTGAGATTTATTTTTGTTAGGGTAGAGTTAGCATGAATAAGGCAATTTGCCATTAATAATGGTTATTAGAACTTCATTATAGCATGCTACAGAGTTATTATTTGGGATTGATACATTTATTCAAGTTATAAAAAGAAGTTGATATTTTATTTTAAGAGCCTTATTTTACTTTTCTTTGTGAGTAAGATCAAGTCTAATTTTTGTGATCATATAATTTTGGAAAAAATTTCTTTGTTTATGATTAAACTTAGTATGAGTGACGCGGGATGGGGGAAATATTTTCTTAACTTCATTTAATCTTGCGTATGAATTGTGTTTATAATGTATGGTTTTGCTTGGAACAAGGGGGTCCAATCTCAAAGTACCCTTTTGAACAATTTTATGTGACGAATGCAATATTGTGATTCAATGAATATGTGTGAATAGTATTTGGGTTTCATTTAAAATAGAGTGCATATTTATTCTATTTCAGGCGTAGCACTAGAATGGTTGGGAACGCTGCCTTAGCTGATGCTATTCGTTTGCTAGCTGAAAATCTTAACCAAAATCGGGGAGACCAAGTCGACCCACAATCAGAGATGTTTAAGAAGTTGGCCCAGGTTAGGCCACCAGTTTTTAAGGGAGGGGCTAACCCTAATTTCCTAGAAAACTAGATTAGGGAATTTGATAAGCTGTTTGTGGCACTGAACTGTCCTGAGGGTATGAAAGTGGACCAGGCAGCTATGTACCTTAAGGACGAAGCTGATATATATGGTGGAGAGATAACTCTGAACTAGTGAGAGCCAGACCTAACTTTGGGTGGGAAGTGTTCAAAACCGCCCTAAGAGATAAATTTTATCCTCCTTTCCTAAAGAAATAGAAGGCTCGGGAGTTCATAAACCTGAATATGGGGCAGATGACAATTTCTGAGTATTACAATAAATTTATGACCCTTGCCAGGTTTGCTCCTGAGGTTGTACCCACAGAAGAACTGAAGGTTTAGAGGTTTGAGCAGGGGTTAACTGACCAATTACAGAAAGACTTAGCTGGAAAGGTATTTAAAACCCTTGATAAGGTATATGAGAGAGCTACTCACATATACCACCTGAATTCAAAGAGTAAGGGCGAGAGTACTAAGGCCGGAGAAAAAAAGAAGGACTTTGGGAGACCCGAACACCAAAGTAGCTTTAAGAGGCCTAGAAATGGGAACTCATTTGATAGAGGTAACCAAAATGTTAGCAACTCTTCTAATGCTAACAATGGAGAGAGAACCTACCATTGTAAGAGGTGTAGGAGAAACCACCCTGGGAGAGACTGTGATGGGAAATTGGTGACTTGGCGGTTTTGTAATAAGAAGGGGCACAGGGAATATGAGTGTTACACCAAACAGAAACAATAGGGAAATGGTGGGAATGGTGGGAACACCCAACAGAGGCCTAACAACTTCAACAACCAGGGGAACAAGGGAAATGGTCAGAATGGGAAATTTGGAAATGGTAGCAACAACAACAACAGATCTGGCAACGACAGCAACAACTCAGGCAACAACAACAATGGTTACCAGGCAAGAAAGAACACTCCCGGCGCTTGATTGTGATGAGCAAGGGAGAAGCTGAGAGGTCCTCGGATGTAGGTACTGGTACTTTTTCTATTCATTGTGTCTCTGTCAACACTTTTTTTTACTCTGGAGCAGCTTACTCTTTCATTTCTACTTTTGTTGTGCGCAAGTTAAACTTAGCTGAATCGAGTCATGTTAATGTGTCGGTCAGTCTGCCTACGGGCAAACTTGTCCATTGTAATAGAATATTCAAAGGCTTGCCTTTGAAAATAGGAGATGTTTAGGGTAATTTTACCCTGCCACGTGGTCCAATCAGAGGATGACACGTGTCAGTCTCAGAATGGCCCAGAGTGGACCAATCCCTGCTTGACACGTGTCACTCCAGAAATTAAGGGAAAAAGGCGGCCTTCAGGCCCAAATCCCGAGAACGCCGCAAAGCGGCGCGGCCCACCAATGATTAGGGTTCAGTGACCTAATTAAGGGCACAATTCCCAAAGACCCTATAAATAGGGAGATGTCCCTCATTTTGAGGGCACGTTTTACCATTTATTACACTTTCATTCTCTTACATCAGAGAAACACCTGAGCTTGGAATCCGAGCAGATACCCACCTAAATTTCCGTTCTCTTTAGTCCTTTTCAAGTTACTAACTTGACCGTCGGAGGCGAAGCTCCAACCACCCGGAGTCTTCGTTATTTTGCAGGTACAGCTCGGCCGGATCAGACTTCGTGCTGTAACTTTCCCAAGGGACCAAAACACCCAAAACATTTGGCGCCATATGTGGGGAGAGTACCTCGAAGATGGTTCTAGAGTATGTACCACCCCCTAACCGTCTGGGCAAAGACCCAGAAGTCTTTACAGACCATGAGGTTGAAGATCCTTAGGTCGAAACCTTTACAGCCGAAGACGGCTCTCTCAGAACCAAGCGCATCCGGCCCAGAGACACTCTGGAGCGGGGCGCCTCCCAGGCGGGTACTAACCGACCCTCTGGGAAGCCGGAAGGGGAAACCCAAACGGCCGCTGGGTCAGCACCTGTCACCCGAGACGAACTCATGAGATTCATGACCAGTTTCAAGTGTGAAATTAAAGAGCTGATCACCCAAAGCCGGGCTGGCCCAAGTAAAGGTTAGTCGGCCAAGAAGACTCTTTAGGAGAAGGGGAAGTCAGTCAGAGACCGGCAGCCCACTCCTCATCCAAAGGAGAAGGCAGCCGGGACCATTGATTGGTCAAAGATTCTCCTTCCCAAGAGGAACAACAACAACACCCGCTGGACTCAGCAGCCGGTGGGAAGTAAAAAATCAATTCCTGATGCCCAGGAAATTATCAACCGGAAGAGGAATCAACAGTTGTCTGATTCGGCCTCAACGTTGAACTTTCCAGACAGCTTCAACAACTCTACTGCAGGGAACTCTCTCTCTCTCTCTCTCTGCATGGGAGCCAGACAGGCGGTAATACTGTCCATTCTGGCCCTCAGATGATTGGAACTGTACCGTATGTGCCTACTCAGGCTTACGGACAGTATCCCCCTCACTTCATGCAGCTGGCTCTCTTTAGAGGTTAGGCTGCATATCAAAATGTCCAGCCATTGGACTGGAAGCTCCGGCTGCTGCGCCTGGGTGAACAGCCTTCTGCGTTCACCTAGGAGATAACCAAGGCGGCTCAGCCAGCCAAGGTTAAGAATGTGTTGGTTGGTACCTATGATGGTACCACCAATCCGGAAGACCACCTCATGGCTTACACCAACCTCATGTATCTGCAGGGGTTGGATGATGCCACTTGGTGTCGGTGCTTCCCGGCTACATTGAAGGGCATTGCCCAACAATGGTTTGGCAATTTGCCAGCCGGGTCCATTGATAGCTTCAGGAAGCTCGCCTTCCTGTTTGCTTCCAACTTCTCAATGAACATCCCTGCTAAGAAAACAAGCCTTGATTTGAGCACTGTTAGGCAGGGAGAAAGAGAAGGGTTGCGCTCATATGAGGCGGTTCAATCTGATAAGAATTCAGATTCAAGGACTGTCTGACGAGGTAGCTTTTACAGACTTTTTCAAGGGTCTGAGAGACGGGTCGACCTTTAAGTTCGACCTAGTAAAAAAAGGGGCTTTCACCTTACAGGCGGCCCTGAGGGAGGCGGAAAGCTACATCCAAGCTACCAACCTCTTCTCGCCTAGAAGCTAGTCGGACTCTAAGAAGTCCGACAAACAGAAAGACAGCCGGTCAGCTTAGCCGGCCAAAAACAAAGAAGAGAGCAAGAAAAGAAAAGAAGTCTAGGCGGTTACTGACTCTGACCAGCCGTCCCAGAAGAAAAAGAAAGAATTTAAACCGTACGTTCCCATGTACGAGTTTAATAAAGACTGCAACTCCATCCTCATGGAAGTAAAGGACCGGCTGTCCATTGAAAAGTCGAATCCAATGAAGAGTTCTGTCTAGTCACGGAACAAAAATAAATTCTGTCAATTCCATGAGGAGGTTGGCCATGACACCAACTACTGCTTTAGTCTTCAGCGAACGTTGGACCGTCTGGCTGACAAAGGGCTGTTGAAGTCCTACATTTCTAAGTCCCCTGCCGGGGCAAAAAAGAAAAACAAGGGTCAGTCCTCACAGACTAACCCCTGCCTGCTAGTAGTTCGGATACCGATAAGGAGCCGGTCTACACCATAGCAGGCGGGCTCTCATGTGGTGTCCCTACCATCCGAGGCACCAAGAGCCATCTTTGAAAGATGGACAAAGATGATGATGAGTAGGCGTCTGCCAGCTCCTCCTTCCCAGACGCCTTGATCACTGAGAAGGATAGGGGCAGCGTCCGCCGTCCGCATGACGACCCGGTGGTCATTGAATGTAAGGTGGCCAATCAGTTGGTTGGACGGATCCTTATTGACACCGGAAGCTCCTCAGACATCATCAGCCTCCAGTGCCTGCAAAAGCTGAAATATAATGTCAGCAGCATGCATTCGGTCACCCACCCCTTGGTTGGTTTTGGGGGTGGGATGGTCTACCCAGCCGGTAGAATTGACTTACCCATCCGGCTGGGGGAAAAAGGCCAGGGACGACATATTGTCGTTAGATTCTTGGTCGTTGAGGAGTTAACCGCCTACAACATCATCCTTGGCCGGCCAACTCTCAACGAAGCCAAGGCAGTAATCATCCCATTTCTCATGCTCATCAAGTATGAGAGGGATGACGGCTCTGTTGGTTCCCTGAATGGGGATCAGAAGACGGCCCGAGAGTGATATCTCTCATCCGTCAGAGATACTGTGGCCACAGGCGGTCAGGAACCAATAGACCTTGACAATGTCAAGGATGCCGACCTAGCACCTGCCCCACCAGCAGCCGGAAAGAAAAGAAAGGCACCTCTGCTGGTGGAGGTGAAGAAAGAGAAAAAATAGCAATCACTGATCGGTGAACGGTCAGATGAGCTCCGTCCCCAACCGGCTGGTGAAAGCATTGATCTCGTTCTGGATGACAGCCGTCGAGAACGTACTGTAAAGGTTAGGATGGTTGCTCATGCTACTTTGGGTGCAGACTTGCACCTTCTGTTGAAGGAATTCAAAGACATTTTTGCCTTTAAAGTGGAAGAGATGCCAGGCGTCAGCCCAGATCTTGCTATCCACAAACTCGCCGTGGACCCCAAAAAGAAGCCCATCCGGCAGAAGAAAAGAAACCACGGCGAGGAAAGAAGTCAAGCGGCAGCTGCCGAAGTCAAAAAGCTGCTAGACCCCAGGTTCATTCGACCTTGTAATTTCCCCGACTAGGTGGCCAATGTGGTCCTTGTTAAGAAACCGAATGGGACATGGCGCATGTGTGTTGATTACACAGACCTCAACAAGGCGTGTCCAAAGGACAGTTACCCGCTTCCAAAGATCGACAGTCTGGTCAAGTCCACAGCCGGTCACACCTTGATGAGCTTTATAGATGCCTACTCCGGCTTCCATCAGATACCCCTGTGTAAAAAGGATCAAGAGAAGACGGCCTTCGTCACTGATCAGGGGTTATTCTGTTATACTGTGATGCCGTTTGGCTTGAAAAATGCGCCTGCCACTTTCCAACGGATGATTAATACAGTCTTCATTAATCAAATTGGGAGAAATGTGGAGGCATACATTGATGACATGATAGTCAATTCCAAGCTACAGGCGGATCACCTTGCTGATCTTCGAGAAACCTTCACCACACTCAGGCGGCATAAGGTTATGTTAAATCCAAAGAAATGCGTCTTTGGTGTTGAGTCTGGGAAGTTTCTCGGATTCCTGATTGATCAAAGGGGGATAAAGGCTAACCCCGGAAAGATACAGGCGGTGATTGACATGAAGTCTCCCCGTTCTGTCAAGGAAGTTCAAAGACTCACCGGTTGTCTGGCCGCCTTGGGGAGGTTCCTTAGTCGTTTAGGCGACAAATGCCTCTACTTCTTCCAAGCAATCAGGAAGAAGACAAGATTTGAATGGGGGGATGATGCTGAGGCGGCGTTCTAGAGGTTAAAAAAGCATTTACATTCTCTACCTAGGTTGGTCAGTCCTTTGCCTAGGGAGATGTTGTACATGTATTTAGCCGTCTCAGATCATGCCCTCAGTGCCGTTCTCCTTGCTGAGCGAGACGGCGTGCAGCTCCCGGTTTACTTCATTAGCCATGTTCTTAAAAATGCAGAACTCCGGTACCCCATGGTTGAAAATTTTGGCCTTGCTTTGTATATGGCATTCAAAAAATTGAAGCCTTACTTTTTGGCACATCCGGTGGTGATTTACACTGACCAGCCACTCAAGCGGCCAATGTCTACCTTGGACTCATCCGGGAGAATGTTGAAATGGGCTATTGAAATGCAAAGTCTCGAAATCATTTACAAACCAAGAAAGGCAGTGAAGGGTCAGGCGTTTGCCGACTTCATTGTTGAAATGACCCGACCGGTGGCTCCGGATAATCTTGATCAGGTTTGGAAAGTGTACGTAGACGGGAGCTCTACAAAGAATGGCTGAGGTGCAAGCGTAATCTACGAGTTTCCTAAAGGGGACAGATTTGAGTATGCACTACGCTTCAAGTTTCAGGCCTCTAACAATGAGGCAGAATACGAAGCCCTGCTAGCCGGTATTCGCATGTGTAAGGCGGCAGGGGCCATGAAAATTGACGCCTACTCTGATTCCCAATTGGTTGTTAGCCAATATGAGGGAAGCTATGAGGCTACTCATCCGGCTATGATCAAATATCTTCAGGCAGTCAACGAAGAGGCCGGGGCACTTGAGGAATTCCTACTGAATCAAGTGCCTAGGTCCGAAAACAACCAGGCGGATGCATTGTCAAAACTGGCGTCTTCTGCTTGCCATGATACGCCTCGGTCTGTCTTTTGGGAAGTTCTTGAAAAGAGAAGCATCTATGAAGATCCCATTGAAGTTCTGGACCAAAGATTTACCTGGATGGATGGCATCTGGGCTTATCTTTCAGACAACACACTTCCTGATTCGCCAAAGGAAGCAACCGTCCTGAAGAAGCGAGCTGCAAGCTTCGAGTTGAAAAATGGAGAACTCTTCAAGGCGGGGTTTCTTAAGCCCCTGTTGAAGTGTGTCACCCTTAAAAAGGGGAAGGAGGTTCTCGAAGACTTGCACTCGGGATTCTGTGCCTCCCACATAGGCGGCAGGTCCCTAGCCGTCAGAGCCAGACGACATTACTTTTTGCCCACTCTTGAGGCAGACGCCAAGGAGTTGGTGAAGAAATGTGATAAGTGCCAAAAATTTGGCAAACTCATTCACCGTCCGACTACTGATCTGACGGCCATCCACAACCCAATTCCGTTTGCAAAATGGGGCATGGACATTCTAGGTCCTTACACGCCTGCTCCAGGCGGAAAGCGCTACATCTTGGTGGCTGTGGATTATTTCACCAAGTGGGTGGAGGCTGAGGCGGTTAAGAACATCAAGACCTCAGACGTAATTTCTTTCATTTGGAAGAACATTATCACCCGGTATGGGGTACCTATGTCTATGGTGTTTGATAATGGTCCACAGTTTGAGACGCCTCAGCTAAAAACTTGGTTGGGAGATCAGGGGATCTCAAGATGTTTTGCATCCGTTGGCCGGCCCCAAGCAAACGGCCAAGTTAAAGCTTTCAACAAACTCATCTCAGACGGAATTAAGAAGAAAATAGAAAGAGCCGGTGGCTTGTGGGCAGAAGAATTACCATGTCCTATGGGCCATCCGGACAACAGAAAAAGGGGAAACTGGTGAAACCCCATTTCTCATGGTTTACGGTGCTGAAGCCGTCTTGCCCATCGAACGTTACGAGCCGACTCTCAGAGTCATGCTATATGATGAAGAGGCAAACTAGGAAGCAATGCGCCTGGCATTGGATTCACTCCTAGAACGCAGGGGCAATGTCGCCTTGCGTCATGAGATTTACCGTCTGAGAATGACTAGAGCCTACAACAAATAAGTACACAAGCGTCCTCTGAAAGTGGACGACTTAGTTTTTCGGAAAATGGAGGCAACTGGTAGGGCCAATGAGCTGGGAAAGCTAACTCCAAATTGGGAAGGCCCCTACCGGATCTATGACAAAGTAAGGGACGGCACCTACCGCCTGGAAACTCCAGACGGCAGGCGCCTGCCTAGAACTTGGAATGTAGACAATTTGAAAAAGTACTACTTCTGAGAATGTAAATTTTTGTAAACAATGAATCAATCAATGAAATCAGACTTTGTTTGCAAGCAAGTTTTGTTTTTCCGCCTGGGTAATTCCCGGATGGACTCCTTATGTATTTTTACTATGTTTTACTTATTAATTGTCTGTTCGCCTGGGCAATAACCCAAACGCGTTTTTCTGTTTAACTAAGTTTGACACTTAGTGTACATTTAATACTCCGACTAAAAACTAAGCACAAAAACGTTTAGTGGCTATACAACCGGTCTCAAACAAGACCAGAGGCTAAAATGGCCGAATGGTTGCTCATTTTATAAAATCGCCTGTCCCAACATGGACAAAGGCGCCCGGCGACACCCCTCCGGGTGCAATCGTTGCAGAGAACAGACTATTTGTCGGTTCTATGTACCCATGCAGACGACAAAAATTGAACGACCAAATTGGTCAACTAATAGCCGTCTGACCAAAATGACCTGTGAAGAGCGATCAAGTTGCCAAATACCGGATGCCCTGGGGCATCCGTCGGTCACCGGCTGAAGGTCTCACTTAGGTTATTTATTCCAAAATTGCACTTCCTACCTCAATTGGGGCAAAAGAGTTGTTCAATGGCTATGAAATCTCTACTAAGATGGACAAACGCCGTCTGGGTAGTGACTGAAACGCCTGTTGGTGTACGGCTGTGCAATTGGTTTGGGGAAATCACTATTGTGATTGATTGACTTACAAACATATCATGCTCTTTACAGCATCAGACGTTTTCAAGTCAATCAACCAACTCCACTTAAAACCAATCACACAGCCGTCAGGGGCAAGGACAGCCAGACTATTGATTAGTTAGGCAAAAATCGCCGCATGCTTTTGATAAGTTAGGCAAAAATGAAAAATTAAAATTTGCAAAATTAAAATTCAAACGCAAAATGATCAGAACCGACTCAGTCGGTGCATTTCATAAAGTCCACCCAACCAAACGGTTGAAGTGGATTAAAATGTTAACTGGACCCCGTCTGGGAGTGTAGGCGTCGCTCGAAGTGCGCCTACGTTAAAAGCATGTTGTGAATATGCTTGGCACTCATAGGAAGTGGAAATTGACATTACGATTAGGGACATCAATTAGGGACAAATAAAGTAGGGAGCCGCCAACAAGTCTTTAAGGAACTTGTAAACCGTTCACGAATCATAAAAGGCAACCACGATAAAGGGACAACGAAGGCAACAACGATTGACCCGTGAAGGTTACACCCCATTCATAATCCATAAGATTACTAACTCCATATGGTTCGGAACCACGAAAGGAGGATCGGGAATGATGGTACGAAGTGAGTCATGGAGTCACATTTGCCCGTATTGGCCTCTACTCGATTCTTATAGTGAAAAGTGATTCCTGCGATCTCAAAGGCATACAATACAATATTCAATTTGCTCCAAACTATTATTAGGCTAAATTGGTTGAATATTAATGCAGCATATAATTCTAAAATATTTGTGATCACTTGATTAAATAACAAGATTAAAAAGAAACCTAAACCGGTTGTCCAAATTATCTTATTAGGCGTAATTTTCAATTACATATTCCCTTTAAACATGCAATGTAGTGATCAATAAATATAATAGAATTCTCATTAATATTGGAAGCAATTCAATAATAATAGCGTTAGTCAAATCAAATAAAAAATAACCTAATCATGATACTAGCAATAAGAAAATAAAATAAGAGTAATTAAATTAATTAATAATTACTCACATTTCGCGCGTTCCTTTAAATTGCTACATCATGAATAAACTGTTAGTAACTTCAATAAAAAAATATAAAGTAAATGGAAATTAAATTAAATAAAAAGTAGAATTGATTTGGTCCAAACCCTCAGTTATTTGTACCTTTCACGCCTTGGTTTAAGTACGGAACCTCGGGTTAAGTATAGACTCCTTAGAGTGCTTAGGAGAATTATTATGAAAGAATAAGGAGGCTAGAAATTAGGTTAAAGAGAGAAAAGAGGATGATTTTTTGGTGCAAGGTGAGAGAGAATGATTATTGCTGCCCCGAACTGCAGAAAGGAGGGGGGTATTTATAGGGAAAATGAGCAGAGGGAACACACGGAACCCTAAAAAGATAAAAACCCTAAAAAAGGCTACCGCGACACGGTCAGACTGTACCGTGACACAGTCAGACTCTACCGTGTCATGGGGAAAATTAGCGTGATGCGGGGAAAAATAGAGTGACGCGGGAAATATTTGACCTACGGGAGTAAAAACGCGTGAAGGGATTACGCGGAAAAGACACGGAGTTGTCCCGTGTCACAGCACTGGCACCGTGACACGGTAGTAATTCCCTTGTTGCGGCACAGTTCCCCGTGACGTGGGAAAGTTTTAAGCACCGTGACACGTCAGCAACCCACCGTGACACGGCAGAAAACGCTGTGACGCGGCAAAGTCCACCGTGTCACGGCATATTGCGCCGGGTCACGGTACTTATGCCAAGTCACGGGGCACTAAAAACATGAAAATCCCCTCCAAATTACCGTGTCACGGGAATTTCTCCCGTGCCACGTCAGATCTTGCCGCGTCGCGGCATTTTAGCTGCTGCGCGGTAATTCCAGTTTTTTACCCGTTTTTAAAATCATCATAACTTTTTATCCGTAACTCGGAATAAAGCATATAATATATCATTGGAAAGCTTATCAAGTCTACTTTTTAACTCAATTAGAATCAAGTCAAAATAATTTGTAGATTTTAAGATATGGCTGTTTTAGTAGAAGGGTGTTGGTTTTGGGCCGAGTTTAATGTTTTTCTCATATCTTTTTCGTTATAGCTCGGAATTGGGCTTATGATATATGGTTGGAAAGCTTATTTAAAGGCCTATCCAACAAAATAATAATTAGATCAAAATTTTATAGCCATAAAATCAGTTTCTCTCAGTTATGTGATGTGGACACGAAAAGTGGAAAATAGGTTATGGTTTAGGGAAATGAGCTAGAAATTGGATTGGTTCATGAAGTATATTGGATAGAACATGGATTTAAGTATTCCAAAGATTAAATACTCAACTATACCAATAATGGCGGTGAAAGGTGTTCATCAACGGGTTTGGTTTTGGGGAGACATTTTTAGGTGTCTACAGGGAGAAAGAGAAATTGTTAATTAACCCGGCTCCTCAGCCGGTAAATACAAATATACTCGACACGCAGGCCAAAAAAAACAAGTTTTGGCATACTACCGCTAAATAAAAGAAAAAATAAAAAACAGAGATTGGCATACTGCCGCTGAATGGTCACTTCTGGCCTGCAGGTGGTGCATCCTGGTCCTCCTCCTTCTCCTCATCATCTGAGGGTATCTCCTGTGCTTCGTCCAGACCAGGTAGCTGAGGCACGGACGACTCGTTGCTCGATTTTACCTAGGCTTCAAAAGAGTCAGGCTCTGGCTAACCTTGCTCTCTCAAGTACACCACGTACTCGGCATAGATGTGCGCCAGTGTCCAGACGCTGTAATCCGCGTCTGGGTACAAGGCAGCCCAGGCGATCTTCATACGGGCGTCATTGTCAGCATCACTCTCAGCAACAAGGCGGTTTTGCTCCGCCTCCAGGGTCTCTGCAAAGTTTGTCTGAGCTTGAGCAGCCTCCTTCTCCAGCCTCTCAACCTTGGTCTTCAGTTTGGTGTTCTCTTCGGAAACACCCTGAAGTGTGCCAAGGTCCGCCTGGGCCTTCTTGAGCGCCTCATCAGCCTTTTTGGCGCTCTCATCCGCCTTCTTCTAGGCCTCCTCCGCCTCTTTCCGGGCCGTCTCAGCATCAGTCGCCCGCTGTTTGGCCGTCTCTTGATCTGACTCCAGCTGCTGGATTCTAGACGCCTGTGTCATAATTATTGCTTTAGTTTCAAGTTCATTTACGATAGTCGAGTGTAAAGCAATATTATCAGCGTCTATGGTGGGCTTCTTGGCCCTTTTTACCTCTTCCCGTTTGCGGGAATAAGGACGTTTGAGCCCGTCCACTCGCAGCATGGCTTGAAAATGCAGGCGGTATAAGAATTGCAGGCGGGATAAAACACTTGGAAAAAATAAAATTGAATTGACAAGTTTCTTACCTCAGCCAGAAGGGATAGAATGCGTTCAAGATTGAACGTCTCTATCCTAGGGATACTGTCTTTATCCCTCTTCCGGACGGCTTCCAGCATGGCCTTGGCATGCTTCTAGACGTTTGGCCAGCGTGGAGATTGATCTGCACCACAATCAATACGTGGTGAGTGCGAAACTAAGGCAGCACCTATTTGTTGCCGACCGTCTGAAGATAACGTCTGTTGAGAGTGGGATTTCACCCGCAAAGGCCACCCCAGCTCAAGCGAGGATTCAAAAGGGTTCTTACCTTCAGAGCCAACCAAGCGGGAACCGCTTGCAGGCGTGGAGAACCCCCTGGTCGCGGTTACTAGTTTAACGAGGCTGAGGCCCAGGCTGCCGCCTACCTTCTCGTTCCGCCCCACTATCCGCATCTGCTGATGCCCGGCTGAGGCGCTAGGATTTGACGCAGAGGTGGATTTTTTTTTTGTTGAGAACGGCGGGGGTCTCCTCCCTAGCCCGTTTGAGTTGTTTCTCAAACGTCTTTCCAACCTCTCACCCCTGCAAAAATAACCAAGTTAAAGTTAGCATCCGGGGAAAAATAATTGTTAAGATCAATTTACGAAAGGGTCATGTGTTTATTACCTTGGCCTTGACCTCAGCCGCAGCTTTTTCCGCAAGCTGCTTGTGAATGAGTGCAGAGGATCACTTGGGAGTTTCTCGTCTGCAACATGTTTAATTCTTCCTCTGCAAAAAGAAAGAAATTGGTCAATATCATAAATCAATTTCGATAAAAAAGTACTACAGACGGATATAAACTCAGGCGCATACGTTTGGTAAACATGTGTCTTAGCCCGCAAGCGGCTAGGAAACACTCGTCCCTGAACCAGGCGCTCTTGGGGATCCAGTTCTTGGGAACTTTTATTGTTTCCCCATTTGACAAGGTCGCGTCTGTGAGGCCGAAAAAGTCCGCCTCAATGATCTTGTCAAAATCTTCCTCTGGGATCCAGGGAAGAGCGCACTTCCGGCCCATCAAGTCGGGCTTCTTATTGTACAAACGGAATTCATAATTCTCCCGTCTGGTTGGAGCTTACATCAGGTAGAACCTGTGCTTCCAGCCGTCGAATTTCGAGACCTTGTCCAAGGTCATCATATATTGGGGCTGCGTGGTCAGAGTGTACCACGCCCTCCAGTCGCCTGGGCTTCTGCTAAGATAATGCATACTAGCAAAAGCCTCCCAGCCGGGGTTAAGCCCTGGAACTCACAGACGGCAACATACCCCAAAATGTTTGTCTAAGAGTTGGGAGTAAGTTGCTAGACTCCAAGGCCGTAGCCTCTTAAAATTGCCTTCACCGCCCGGTGAAGGGGAAGCGAAGGCCAGCCTTAAACGCCGCCTCATAACAGCCAAAATAGCTGTTGGCGTTCTGTTGATCGTCCCCCCAGGAGATGGTGCCATTCTCAGGCGGCACCCGGATCCTACACCCGTCTCCTAGCGGGTGCATTTTCGTAAATTCTTTAAGTTTTCCTCCATTTGAATCCAGTCCTTGGAGGAGACGTGGATATTGAAGGGATCGTCCTTCTCGTTCCATTTTTTCCTTACCTCTTCCTCGCTATCCTGAAGCGGGGGTAAGTCATCACTACTCTCAGAGGTAGAGGCGGAGCTGTCGCTCTCCGTCTCTTCCTCATTTTGGGTCAAGGGGGCAGAGGCGGCCTCATCGCCGCCTTGGTCACATTCCTCTAAGAAGGAATCAGCGGGAGTTGAGGGGGCGCGCGGAGGGGACTTCTCCAGAGCCATCTGGTCTCCCTGACCAGACGGTTCTCCCTCAGGCGTTTGGCCGCCTGAGACTTCGCTTTTGTAATTTGGATCAGTTGCCGTCTGCATTGTTCGAGCCATGGTTTCCTGCACAGACACATAACTGGTTGGAATCCAAGGCAAAGGGTGGTCCCAACACCCCGAGACGGCACTCCCAATCCTAGACTCAGCCGTCCCATGTGACCGGCTGGACCCTAACCTAGGCTGTGCCGTGTGTGTTGGTGATGCATCCATTTATTGCAAGAAATATGTACAAGCGGTGAAAAAAAAAAAAAGAGCTGAGAGAGACAGAGACGGTACCTTTGGATGTGATATCTGAAGGTAGGCGGGTCCGACTGGGTCGATGGAGAGCAAACTTTCTTACTCGCGTCTAACTCAAACGGATGACTTCTTCTCTCTCAAAGTTTTCACTCTAGAAAATTTTTGTAAACGTACAAAATTATGAGGGTAAAACGGCTATATATAGAGGGTAAATATGGGGGCATTTTCGTAATTTACTCGGAAGGTGAATGGTTACTTCTTTAAGGTAAAATTACCGCCAACCGGAGCGTGACATGTGTCACAGATGCCACGTGGCGTGCCACGTCACATATGTGAGGGGCAAATGTTTAGGGTAATTTTACCCTGCCACGTGGTCCAATTAGAGGATGACACGTGTCAGTCTCAGAATGGCCCAGAGTGGACCAATCACTACTACAAATCCCTCAGTTTTTAGACGCTATTGGCTCGACGTTGTGTATGGGCCGTCAGCAGTAAAATAAATTTCCGCTTTTTTCGACGCTTTTTGATGTCAAACAAGTTTCTTAACAAGGAAAAGCGTCCACAACGTCGTATGACTTGCACGTGACTCAAAAATAGTGTATAAGGAAAATAATAAAAAAAAAAAAAAACCGCCGTATAATTAACCACACACAAAATATACCAATCTCTCTCTCTCCCTTTCTCTCTCTCTAACTCTTAGATCTTAAAACTTCAAACAAATTAAACCTAATTGTTCACCATTTATCATCCATTCTTATACGATCTCAGTTCAGCCGTTGAAATAGCTTGAAATTTGGCTAAAATGGGTGAAAGCTTGTTATAATTTCCTGCATGTCCTTGTTAATTTCTTCAATTAATTAAGGTAATCTCATTCTTTTCCTCATCAATTTTACTGTTTTTATGCTAAAACACCATTCAGATTATATTTGTTATATTTAATTATTGTGAAATAACATTGAATTTTTAGTTATTGTGTAGAAAGCCATTTTATTGAAATCTAGGTTCTTTCGTATGTGTTGGGTGCAGGGGATTTAGAATAAATTTTTGGTTTTTACGTTTTATTTAATTATTGTTGATTTTGTTCTAACTTACATTTGCATAATTGCATGTATTTTTCCAATTCTGGGTGTAATTGCAATTCTTTTAAAAAAAAAATAAAATTTGTGGGTGTTTCAATTTAGGGTTCTATTTGATTTTGGGTTATTAACTCAAATTTAATGGGTCGAGTTTATCATTTTATTTATCTCATAATTGTTTGGGTTTAGCTCGATGATTCATATCCTTTGTTTTTGTATCCTTCTCAACTTATTTAGTACAAGAGCTATTCACTCTTCATTTTCTCAATTTGTTAGGCATTTAGTTATTTGCTCTGAAATTGTTTAGATTAGGCTTGAATGTTATGAGATTTCCCTAATCAAATGGAATTTAAATATTGTACCATTTTACGTGATTATTTAGAGATATATTAGAACAAATTGGGTATAATATTGGCTACGGAGTATTAACTTATTTTAGATGCCTTGTTAAACTAATGGTGTATTATTTGTCCTTTTAGTCTTCGCTATTAACTTGCATGAAAACCTTATAATATTTATTACCCTCATTCATATAGAATATACTAATTCTTTGTTTCTGACATCTATTTATGTTTGAAATGCACTGTGTTTTATCAGACTTAAAAATGAATTATATTAAGCTTTGTTTGCTCTACAAGCTACAAAAACACTGGTAGCTGATGGCCCTCTTTCTAGTTGCTTTAATTAAAACCAAGGGTATGCACATAATTTTAACCGACGATACCCTTTATCTGATCACCTTTCCATGTTTTTATTAGATTGAACTATTGTTGTGTTTTTAATCATGTACTTCCTCTGTTTTCTTTTAGATGCAACACACCCTTTAGGGCGGTAATTAAGAAAGGTGGGGTCTACATGGTATAATAAACTTTAAAATAGGATGAGTGGTTTTTAGGAGTGTAATTTAATGGGCCATGTGCTTTAAATAAGGAAATTGGTATAGCTTTTCCCTAAAGTAACTTTCCTTTTATAGTGTGTTGCAAGTATTGTGACATTTCCGTTTTAGGGAATTGTTGTAAGTAAAAGAAAACGGAGGAAGTATATGCTATGGCATGTCTGTCCTTGTCTAGTATGACAAATGATAAGACATAAAAGTGATAAAATAGAAATCAAACCTGCAAGGCTGCTAATTGACAATGAAATAAAGATATGCAAAGTATAAGCAATAACTTCACTTTCTTCATTTAAGTTTAATTATGAGATATTGAGTAATAATCCTCATTAGTGTATTGAAGGTCAAGGAAAAGGCGTGATTTAAGTAGGAGCTCAATTTTAGAGCTCCCACCTCGCAAGTCTTGGGCTAATTATCTCGTTTTATTCTATGTTGTTCTATTTTTGTCTTATTGCTATTGTTTTTCATACACTACATGCCTACTACTCTACTTCAAGTATTATCCACATTTTTTATGCACATCTTAATCAAGTGCTTTGTATGAATTGTACCCATTTTTGTTAGTGTAGCTCATAGTTAGCTTTTGATTTCTTTGTTCTCCTTGTTAAATTTAAGCTTTTGGGGTTTGTCTGATACTTTGTAGCTCACAGAGATGCTCTGCTTTTGTATTTTTTTGCTCTTGCATTGGTATGTAACTTTTTATTTCTTTGTTCTACTTGTTAATTTTCAACTTTTGGGGTTTGTCTAATACTTTGATACTTTGTAGCTCACAGAGATGCTCTGCTTTTGTATTTTTTTTGCTCTTGCATTCGTATGTTGAAATCACCTACGATTTTTAGGATTAAGTGTAATAATTTTGTGATTTCTTGGAACTACCTTAATAAACCTAATTGTAAAAAAAAAAAAAAATACTGAGTTTTCTCCTCCGGTTAAGCAAGGAAATAGATGGCTCAAATTTATGTACTGGTTGAGGAAGTGTTATTAGTGTAGCATCTGAATATGTTATTCAATAAGTATACTTGATTTCATTGGTGGTTTTCTTAATTATTGGGGTTATGGTTTATGTAGGATATGATTTATTTTTCCAAGGTCGAGTGCTTTCCCTTTTAGTGAGGGGTGGCGTGGCTTGGTATGGTAGACCATGCTAGTTAAATTTTTCTTAGGTGACAATTAGCTATTTAGCTTCAAATGTATCTTGTTGCTTTTATTATTGAATATTCATTGTTAGCTTTGGTACATTGCTAACAATATTCATGATTGAGTTTCTTTGTTTATAATTGATCTTGATTAAAATTCTGTTATGTTGGCTTAGATTTGAGGATAGATCACCAAACTATTGGATAAGGAGCAGCTATAAATTGTCTATCCAGAATATGTATGCAAAAGATCCACGATTACCAGGTTGTCTTACACTTGATATCTTCCTAGCTGTCTCATTGATTTCTAATATTCAGGTAGCTTTTTTTTTTTTGAAACTTTAATCTCTAATATTTGTTATCATATAGTGCATTCCTACTTTTATTTACTCTGCATTGTCCAATACTATATATGATTTCTTGACATGATTGTGGTCTTGTGGGTGCTATTAATTATGAACTTCCTCTAGCTTCGTTGAATTTGGTGAATATTTATACGAAAGGTTTAACAGTTTTTTTTCGTCATATATGAGAAGATTGTTGTTGTTTTCACTGAATATTTTTTGAGGTTAATGATTCTTTAAATAATATAGTAGAAGAAATGGTGTAGCTATTATTCGAGTTTAACTATTTTTGTGGATTTGTATGAGCTTAAGGTTAATGGCTTTCCTATTAATTTTGTTTTCCTCTCTGGATTGCAGGTCTGAGCATTTTGTATCTATCCTTTATCTGTCCAATGGTCGTAGCCACAATTATAAAATTAACAGTTCAAGATTACGAGGATGGAAGAAAGATAATGTTAAGCTGTGTAAAGATTTTCTATCCGTGTATCAAAATTTGTTCCACTACTAGCTAGTCGCGAGTGAAGTGCAAGCTGGAATTATATATGTTGTAATAGATAACTCAGTACTATATATGAGAAATTGTACATATACTATAATATAATTAAATATATGCAATAATAAATTTTGGCATATTTTTGCTATATACTTATGTTTATATATTTTGGTAGTACTAGTATACTAGTATTATTTTGCAGTGAATGAAATATATATATGGCTAAATGTAAATATATTGTAGATTTTTTTTTTGAAGAAAGTGTACAAGAAAAAGCGTCCCCAAGATATTAGACATCAACTATATAAAACTCTGGACATTGAAAAGCGTCACCAATTTTAAGGTTCTAGACAAGAAAAAACGTCTCTAAAGTTGATAAAGTGCGCCAAATATTACATTTTTCGATGCTTCGTATAAGAATTTGGACACAATATAGCGTCGAGATTCGCGACGCTTTTTAATGACGCCTAATTTTTTCGACTCACTTATTCTCGACGCTTTTTAGAGGCGTCGAGAAAAAAAATTTCGACGCTTTTTAGCGTCAAAAATAGGCTTTAAAAGCGTCTTAAAAACACGGATTTTCTAGTAGTGAATCCCTGCTTGACACGTGTCACTCCAGAAATTAAGGGAAAAAGGCGGCCTTCAGGCCCAAATCTCGAGAACGCCGCAAAACGGCGTGGCCCACCAATGATTAGGGTTCAGTGACCTAATCAAGGGCACAATTCCCAAAGACCCTATAAATAGGGAGATGTCCCTCATTTTGAGGGCACGTTTTACCATTTATTACACTTGCATTCTCTTACACCAGAGAAACACCTGAGCTTGGAATCCGAGCAGATACCCACCTAAATTTCCGTTCTCTTTAGTCCTTTTCAAGTTACTAACTTGACCGTCGGAGGCGGAGCTCCAACCGAGTCTCCGTTATTTTGCAGGTACAGCTCGGCCGGATCAGACTTCATGCTGTAACTCTCCCAAGGGACAAAAACACCCAAAACAGGAGAAGCTATATTTCCATCGAATCTTATTGAGTTTAATCTAGGGGATTTGGATGTAATTCTTGGGATGGATTGGCTGAGTTCATACAAGGCCAAGATAGACTGTGAGATTCATGGGGTGCAATTGAGAGATCCTTTGGGTAAGACGGTGTCCTATAGACGTTTAGGGAAGCCTAAGGGTTTTGGGATTATTTCTGCTTTGAAGGTCAAGAAGCTAATGAATAAGGGATGTCCATTGTATTTTTGCTGTGTCCAAGATTTGAGTATGAGTGAGAGTAGGCGGATAGAGGATGTACCCATTGTGAATGAATTTTTAGATGTCTTTCCAGAAGAGATTTCGGGAATTCCACCTAAGAGGGAAGTTGAGTTTACCATTGACTTAGTCCCAGGAGCTGCACCTATCTCAAAAGCACCTTATAGAATTGCACCAGCTGAGATGAGTGAGCTAAAGGCTCAATTACAGGAGTTGTTAGACAAGGGGTTCATTAGGCCTAGTGCATCACCTTGGGGAGGACCTGTGTTATTTGTGAAAAAGAAGGATGGAAGTTCGAGGCTATGTATTGATTACAGAGAGTTGAATAATGTGACTATGAAGAATAAGTACCCTTTACCAAGGATAGATGACTTGTTTGACCAGCTAAAGGGAGCAAGTGTGTTTTCGAAGATTGATTTAAGGTCGGGGTACCATCAGTTTAAGGTTGCAGATAAAGACATTCCAAAAACATCCTTTAGAACTCGGTATGGGCATTACGAGTTTACTGTCATGCCTTTTGGGTTAACCAATGCACCAGCCATATTTATGGACTTGATGAACCGAGTGTTTCATGAGTATTTGGATAAGTTTGTAGTTGTGTTCATTGATGACATTTTAGTGTATTCGAGGAATGAGGAAGAGCATGCTGAGCACTTGAGAACTACCCTTGAAACTCTTAGAAAGAACAAGTTGTATGCTAAGTTTTCTAAGTGCGAATTCTGGTTGGAGAAAGTTACATTTTTGGGGCATTACATTTCGAAAGAGGGTGTATCTGTGGATCTTGCGAAGATCAAGGCAGTTTGTGAGTGGCCCACACCTAAGAATGTGACTGATGTTCGTAGTTTCTTGGGATTAGCTGGGTATTATAGAAGGTTTGTTAAGGATTTTTCGAAGATAGCTAGACCCATGACTACCCTTATGAAGAAGCAGAGCAAGTTTGAGTGGAATGAGAGTTGTGAGTCAGCTTTTCAAACCCTCAAAGAGCGATTGACCACTGCACCAGTGCTGGTATTACCTAATGGGAGAGAAGGATTCGAAGTGTATAGTGATGCCTCGAAGCATGGTTTGGGATGTGTGCTACAGTAGAATGGAAAGGTGATCGCATATGCATCGAGACAACTAAAGAAACATGAGGTCAATTACCCTACCCATGACTTGGAGCTTGCAGCTGTTGTGTTCGATTTGAAGATTTGGAGGCACTACCTTTACGGTGTTTCTTGTAGGATCTTCACATACCATAAGAGTCTAAAGTAAATCTTCACCCAAGAACACTTGAATATGCGGCAACATAGATGGCTAGAGTACCTCACAGACTACCATGTCCACATCCAGTATCATGAGGGAAAGGCGAATGTAGTTGCTGATGCCCTTAGCAGAAAGTCGAGTCATAATGTCAATGCTTTGATTGTGGCCTATGAGTTGTGTGAAGATATGAGGATATTAAACCTTGAGGTTATCAATCAAGGAGAGTTAGAGGGATTACTAAGTGCTTTAACCATCCAACCTTCAATATTTGAGGAGATTAAAGAAAGGCAGCTGGAGGATGAGTCGTTTCAGAAGATTAGGGATCGTGTGACTAGTGGTGCGGACACTGAATTCAAGATTCATGAGGTTGGGAGCTTGAGATATAAGGAGAGATGGTGTATACCACAAAAGTGTGAGGATGCTAAAAGAAAAATCATGGAGGAGTGCCATAATACACCTTATTCAGCTCACCCTGGGGGAGATAAGTTGTATAAGGACTTGAAGGAGTTCTATTGGTGGCCGAATATGAAGAGAGAGGTAGCTGAGTTTGTATCCAAGTGTCTGACGTGCCAGAAGGTGAAGATAGATCACAAGAGACCCATGGGAAAGGTGCAACCCTTGGAAATACTAGAATGGAAATGGGTACCTATATCCATGGACTTTGTGACAGGCATACCAAAGACTCGAATTGGGAATGACACGATTTGGGTGATTGTGGACAGACTTACTAAGTCAGTGATGTTCATTCTTATCAAAGAGACCTAGAAAAAGAAGCAGCTAGGAAGTGTCTATGTGAAGAATGTAGTTCGGTTGCATGGGGTTCCCAAGGACATAGTGTCAGATAGAGACTCGAGGTTTCTATCAAAGTTTTGGCAAAAAGGACAAGAGAACCTTGGGACAGCATTAAAGATGAGTACCGCCTTTCATCCTGCGACAGATGGTCAGACTGAGAGAACAAACCAAACAATGGAGGATATGCTACGAGCTTGTGCTTTAGACTTTCAAGGGAATTGGGAGAATCACTTACCTTTGATCGAATTCTCCTACAATAACAGTTACCATACAAGCATCAAGATGGCACCATTTGAAGCTTTGTATGGAAGAAAGTGCAGAAGTCCAGTTTGCTGGAATGATTACAGTGAACGAGTTACTTTGGGTACATAGTTCATTGAAGATATGGTGAGCAAAGTGAGACTAATTCAGTCGCGTATAAAGGCAGCACAAGATAGACAGAAGAGTTATGCCGACTTGAAGAGAAGAGATGATGAGTTTAGTGTTGGAGACAAGGTCTTTCTAAAGGTTTCTCCAACAAAAGGTGTGATGCGATTTGGAAAGAAAGGGAAGCTTAGTGCTAAGTATGTGGGGCCATATGAAATCCTCCAACGTGTGGGAAAGGTGGCTTATGTAACACCCCCGATTTACTAATTAATAATAAACAAGAATTAAAGGAAAATTAACGATCTTTAAATAAAATTGCGGAAGCATACACCTAAAACTGAGGTATTACCGCCACACTCAACAACCTGGTCAAGTGTTGAGGCTTACAAAATCCCAATAATTACAACCCAATAAAACTAAGTGAGCTATTTATACAACTTTACAAACTCGTTATAGCATACTAATCGAAACACTTGAGCTTCTTTAGCTACAATTGTTTCGGGTATTTTTTGGATTTCCTGGGATACTGGTCACGCTCTGCTGGCAATGAGTCGGTCCTACCTGCAAAACAACGAATATTCCGATCAACGGAATATTCGCCTCCGATGATCAAGTCAGTGATCAGAACGGAAAAAGGGCTAGAAGAGAGAAAGTAGAGAGAAGTTGGAGCTATTTAATGCTCTGTGTTTTCAATTGTCTGAATCCCCCTCCCATCATAAATGATTGGGGTATTTATAGGGGTGGGATTCGTGCCTCTCTCTAGGGTTTATACCCTAGATTTGCGTGCCGTGATTGGCTGCGCAACAAGTGATCGCCACGTGCCCCTCTAGGGGCGCCGTTTTGCGGCTTTCAGCGTCATCTCTCGGGATTTGGGCCCTGACGTTGTTAGGGCTTTTTGGCACGCTGTTTTTAGAAGGATCATATTGCCTAGACACATGGCATCTTCCCATGGTGACACGTGTCACCCTATAACTGGGTCACATGTCACTATGGGATTTGCCTGAGACCTTAAGAACTCTAGATTGTGTGGCATCTTCCCGTGGTGACACGTGTCATCCCATAATTGGGCCACGTGTCACTGTGGGATTGGTCCACGTATACGGGGTATTTTTACCCTCAACATTTGCCCTTCAGAGGGGATAGCTCGTACGCTTATAGGCCGGCTCCTCTGACCTTTAATAGCCTTGGCGCGTACAGATGTATTAGAGTTTTGTCAACTTTCTGTTCGCCTGACATTTTTAGGGTAAACGCCTGTCTATTCAAGCGGCGCGGACGAAACTGGGCCGTCGATTTTTGCGACCGTCTTGCCATTTCGGAAAGAGCCTTAGTTCTGTCAGCTTTCCCTTGGACGAGCCGTTTATTAGGTCGTCCTTTCCGTCTAGTTTAACGGAGTTACTCCTTGTCCTTCCAAATTCTAGGTCACTTTTTTCAAATTGTAACCATTTAGCTAAGTTGGGCGGGAAAGTTGAATTTACAATCTTACCCCTATAAATTTTTCCTATATATACAAGGGGTTTGACTTCATTTTGGCACTTTGGAACTTTACATTTTCTAGAGAGAAGTCAGAGCTTCTAGAGAGAGAAAGTGTTTTTCCCTTTGAATCTTCAAGAGCTCCGCCGCGCATTTGAGTTTTCCGGTGACATTGGTTGAGTTTTCCGATCAATCTTCAAGTTTTTCCAAGTTTTCAACACGTACAGAGGTAGGCCGCCTGTTTTTCTTTTCCTTGTCTTTTTATTTCTTTGTTTATTTAAAAGCTGGCTCAACACTCGGCTTCGTCCGTTTCTCCTCATGAGGTCGGCCGTTCGCCTGGGACTGAGGAGTCTAGAGTGGACGGAGACGAGTTGTCTCCTTCATGGAGTGGGTCCATTTCTAGTGTGTACCAACTCACATCCACCCATTCTTCTTTGTCCCTGTAGTCAAACATGGCACGGACGATGCAAATGCACAACCGTCACGCGGCCAGAAATCCAGACGGAAGTCTGGTAAACCCTAGGCCGCCTTATGTCCCAAACAGGGTTAATGCTGAGACCCCTTCTACCACTCCTACGACTGCTTCCACGGGCACTCACTGCTCGGCCGTGGAGGTAACTTCCTCATTTGAGGAGCATCAAAGAACTTAAGGCGCTCCTTCAATGGGGGGAACGTCCGGGCAAACTCCGGGGTTGAGGTTCCCCCAATATGCCAGCTCGGTCATGGATGGGGCCGAGTTGCTACTCTGTGAGGGGCGTCCTTCCTCTTCTCGAGCGTCCGCCCCCACTCCTTCAGAACTCTATCTCCGATATGGCGGGTCGGACAGACCAAGAACGGGGATTTCTCTTAACGAACCGTCCGACCTGCCCCCTCGCAGAGCCCCTCCTACCAGGAGTCAGGCGGCCGGTGCCAAAGATAAGGGCAAACGACCACTTGAAGACGCAATCTCCCCCTGGGGCGGCCATAGTTCTAGGAGCCGCAGCTTGGCGGAGGCAGCTCACCTTAATAGAGTGTTGTCCTCCGAGTTTGGGAGCACTCCTCGACAAGAGGAGGGCGAAGCTGAAAATGCGGTCGAGGGTGGAGCGGCGGCCGCAGAGGGTGAAGAGGCGGCCGAGGAGGATGTTGCCAATGTTGACAACTTCAAGGATCCGTATGCCTCCACGGTGGGTAGCACAGCCTTGGGCTACCTGAACTACAAATTTGAGGATTACAAGTTATTCCTCCACCTCGGGGAGGGATTCGAGATCCAGCCCCCAAGAAAGTCCTGCGCTTTGGCCGCCTGGGAAGAAGAGAGGCCGCGCCAAAGATCCTTCAGCGTCTACAGGGCGGCCTTAGACGTTGGACTGCGCTTCCCCCTCCATCCTTTCGTCCGCACAATCTTGGACGAGTATGATATTGCTCTCTTCCAACTGATGCCAAACAGCTGGTTGAACATCTTTGGGTACCTGGTGACGTGCATCTACAAGGGCTTCGCGCCAAACTTTGCAGTTTTCTGCGAGATGCACTCACTGACTAGGCTGGACGCGGATACGGACGGCTGGCTCATCTTAAGCACCACTAGGGATTACATGGTGGTGATGGACCGCGTCTCCAAGTGGCGTGACTGGAAGCACCGATTCTACCGCATCAAAACTAAGGACGTCGAATTTAACTTGCGGATAAATCGGTTCAATGCTGAGCCAATTCAACTTGGACGTGGGGATCTCAAGCCCGATAAGCCACCCGTCCACCCCAGCCAGGAGCACCAGCTTGAATATTTTAAAGTCAAGCGGGTGAAAAGGAACGGCAAAACCGAGCGCGTTCCAAGCAACTAGGTTCCTTTATCCAGCTGGCTGCGGGATCCCACCTTCATGTCCGCCTATGGCCTATACAGGAACCTGCCCCAAGGTGGACGCACGGACACAAATTTTTACACTTACCCATATTATTTGAACTTGAAAAACTTTCTAACTCTTTTTCTTCCTCTTTCAGCTGAGGCGTACAAGATGCTGGACAAAGAACAGAAAGAGGAGGTCAACATGTCCGAGATTGACTTGACTCGGTACAAGGCTCGCCAGAGGCTGTACGAGCAAACTAAAGGAGTAAGTAAACCGAACTAGCTCTCTTTCTTACGTCCGTGTATACATTTCGGAAGAGATCTTCTTCCTAACTAGGCTCGGCCTATTATATCATCTTGTTTTCGTTTTCTAACTTTTGTCTCTACAGCTGGCCACTCCATCCCCCAGATCCAAACGGAAGCAGCCGTCTCCTGTGTCCAAGACGGATCAGGATGGCAAGGCGTCCAAGCAACGGAAGACGGTCGCATCCAAGACCACTTCCACTTCTGCGGCCAAGACGACATCGCGGATTATATCAAAACAGTTCAAAGGAGAACAACCCCGGCTGAGCTATAGCGGGGCCTCCAATTCCATAGATCCGGCCGCCATGCCGGATCATGTTAGGTCCGAGAAATCGGACGATAGGGGTAAGTCGACCCAGGCAAAACCGACCGGGTCAGAAGTGACTCCGCCCGTCCAAAGAGTCAATGAATCTGATTGGCTTGATGCCAATCAATCGGCCGGCGATCAGCCTGGCCGGACGGGGGAGGAGAGAAATAAGCCGGCGCCGCCCCCGCCATTCACTTTCAATCTCCCTACTCCTCCAAGCTTCTCTGACGGTCAGTTCCAATAACTTTGGATCTTATTATTATTTTCTTTTTTTTTTTTTAAACTCTTTGTGTCCGCCTACAGACATTGCAGAGGAGCTACAAATGAAGCTGCCCGGCCAGTCCCTTACTGGAGCGGACAGGAAGGCGATGCGGGAGGCCATGGCTCGGGCCGTCCCTGCTGAGCAGCGAGACAAGCTGCGGGGAATTCATGAGGGCTTCCTCAGCCCCATGATCAATTGCAGCGCTGAGGTAAATTTCTCCCTCAAATGGACTTAGCCAATTTTTCGCTCATTTTGCTAACACATTTACCCTGTACGCAGCTCTTCCTACGGCTGAATGCCTTCTTGGAATGGAAGGACAAGGAGAACGAGCGGCTGAAGCATGCCTGGGCCCAGATTCAAAAGACCCAGGATGCTGTTACGAGGGAGGCGGCCGTCCAGCGCCGCTATTTTGAGACCCAAATTAATGTGCTGTCCGACAAGGCTGCGCGGCAGGCGGAGGATTTGGTGAAGCTGGGCGAGGCCCTAAAGCAAGAGTCCGTGGCCAGGGAGGCTATGAGACAAGAGAGGAACCAAGCCTTACTGGACGGCGAACGCTGGAGGGCAGGGTTCAAGGCCTCCGAAAAGCTTCAGAGTGATGTGGCCTTGGCCCAAAAACACTTGAAGGAGGCCTTGGACGAGTCGGACACTCTGAGGGCCGAGGTAGAGACCTTGAATAAGTCTGTTGAGGACTTGACTCTCCAACAGAAGACGCCTCGGGCCCCTAGCGCAGACGAGGTCGTCCGCATTGAGCAGAACGCTGAGGATAGGCTGAAGAGTTTTTTCTTCGAAGCGTTCAAGCTCATGGTGGAGGATGGGGAGGCTGCCTATTTTCAAGAGCGCTTCACTAAGCACCTCAACTTCGTCTGCCTCAGGGAAGAGGCTAAGAAGGTTGGCCAGCCTTCTCCTGAGCTGGACGCCACACCAACAACCTCAGAGGATGAGGAAAATCAAGTGGCGGACAGCAATGATGGTGAAGCGGAGAGCAAAGAGGTGCCAGCTGAGGACGCCTCTCCTGCAGCTTTTCAGGATCCCATCTCAATCCTTGATTCAGCTTCTGCCCCGGCCGCCCCCTGACTTTCAGCTTTCTCTGTTTTTAAGCTCTATTTATGTATAGTTTTCTTGACTTTTTCAACCGCCTTTTTGAGCGATTTTTATGTAAGATATTTTACCGCCTTTTGAGCGGCCCTTTTATTAATTTGGCTTCCGATTTCGCTTCATACTTTGCCCATTTTATACTTAATGAGTTTTTTGCATTTTTATACACGTACTTTTCACGTTTTTATATCCTCGTACAATTGGGGGGTATGCCCCTTTATTCGGCGTTCGCCTAGTCCATACTTTGGGTAGTTTGATTGGCTTGGTAGAATTTATACCTTAGGTGGTATGACTTTTACCAAGTTAATCAAATCACAATAATGATTGCCCATGGACTAGGTGGTACGCCGAATCAACACATATATTGGCCGTTCAATCGGCTTTGTTTGAGTTTGTCCGTTAAAACTATCGCTCGGACGCACTCAGGAAATTCCAAGTGTGATCTCAACTTAAAATTTTCATGTTTGGCTAGGCTGGAATGCCTTGGTATGCCCTTGCCCCACTATGTGGGTTTCACATGGTACCTTACCCTTATCGTCCGCATTACTTTAGGGCGGACGCATTCATGTGAATTTTGGGATCAAGCTGCCCATTCTTATTTTATTTAATTTATTTTTGTTCTGCGACCGTGTTGCTATGTTGCAAGTAACCTACTTGTAAATTTCACGCGGACTATTCGTATAAATTATGACTGTACAAATAAGCATAAATTAAATGGAAAAATAATTATAACAATCTTTGAATTTTTCATTAATTTGTCAAAATTACATTGTCGTGGTCGTACGGCTTACATTGCTCGGTCTACAGACCTAGCTGTATAAGGCTTACATTGCTCGGTCAATAGACCTAGCTGTATACACAGCTTTTTGGCTAAGTAATTAAACATAATATTTCTTCAGATTGTTAGTGTTCCATGTGCGCTGGTCATCATGGCCCTAGCTTTAGAAAGGAAGTCTAGAGCGGTCTTCATGGCTTCTCAATTGGCCGCTTCATCATATAGCATCACCCTAAGAGTGGGCTCATACATTTCAATTGGAAGGACCGCCTCAGCACCATAGACTAAGAAGAAGGGAGTTTCTCCTATGGAACTTTTGGTCGTAGTTCGTATGGACCACAGCACATTAACCAATTCGTCAACCCACAAGCCGCCTGCTTTTTCTAGCTTGCGCTTAATTCCATTGGAGATCAATTTGTTTTATGCCTCTACCTGACCATTTGCTTGTGGGCGGCCGACTGAAGCAAAGCAATGAGCTATGCCTTGGTCTTCCAACCATTTTTTGAGTTGAGGCGTTTCGAACTGAGGTCCGTTGTCAAACACCATAGACTGAGGAACACCAAAGCGTGTAATGATACTCCTCCATATGAAAGCTGTAACATCAGTCCATTTGATGCCTTGGACGGCCTCGGCCTCTACCCATTTTGTGAAGTAGTCTACTGCTACAAACACATACCGCCTCTGGCCGGACGCTGGTGTGTATGGTCCTAAGATGTCCATCCCCCATTTGGCAAAGGGGAGCGGACTACTGATGGCCGAAAGGCTGTTGGCGGGTCGGTGAATTAATGTTGCGAACCTCTGGCATTTATTACATTTCTTCACCATTTCCATTGCGTCCGACTTTAAGCTCGGCCAGTAGTAACCCAGGCGAGCAGCCTTTTCAGCCAAAGCTCGTCCTCCAATGTGAGAACCACACTGCCCCTGCTGAATATCATCCAAGATATAATACCCTCTCTCAGGAGTAATGCATTTTAGGTATGGCTTTACAAATGCCTTTTTGAACAACTCTCCTTGCTTAACTTCGAACCAAGCCGCTCTCTTTTTCATCAACCAGCTCTCTTTAGGATCGGCCGGGAGTAATCCGTCCTTAAGGTAAGATATGATCCCGTCCATCCAAGTGGAGCTTCTATCAATTGCGTGTACTGGCTCAACATCAATGCTCCTCTTCTCTTTTACTTCCCAAAACACTGACCTGGGAGTATCACATGATGCTGAGGATGCTAACTTAGAGAGGGCGTCCGCCTGATGATTGGACGAACGAGGGACCTGCTGCAGGGTAAAATGGTCTAGGCCCTCAGCCTCCTCTTTTACAATCTTCAAGTATTTTACCATGGCCGGCTCCCTCGCTTCAAAGTCTCCATTCACCTGGCCGACTACAAGTAGAGAGTCTGAGCATACGTCAATTTTTGTCGCTCCTGCCGCCTTACACATTCTGAGGCCGGCCAAGAGGGCTTCGTACTCGTCCTCGTTGTTAGAGGCTTGAAACTGGAATCTCAGGGCGTACTCAAACTAATCTCCTTCAGGTGATTGGCATATAACACCTGCACCGCAACCAGTGGTTGTCGCACTGCCATCCACGAACACTTTCCAGATTTGATCTCCGGCCGTCTGAAGATCCGGCCGAGTCATTTCAGCTAAAAAATCAGCAAAGGCTTGCCCCTTGATTGCTTTTCTTGGCTCAAATGTAATATCAAAACCTCTCATTTCCAAGGCTCATTTGAGCATACGGGCGCTTGCCTCTAGCGTTGTAAATGGTTTCTTCAAAGGTTGGTCTGTGTAGACCACAATTGAATGTGCCAAGAAATATGGCCGCAGCTTTTTTGATGCCATGTACAATGCCAAGCCAAATTTTTCAATGGGGGGATACCTTAGCTCAGCGTTATGTAGAACGTGGCTAACAAAGTAGACAGGGGTCTGGCGGTCGTCCCGCTCAGCAAGTAGGACGACACTTAAGGAGTGCTCTGAGATAGCAAGATAGATGAACAACTTCTCGCTCTTAAGTGGACTGACAAGCTGAGGCAATGTATGTAAATGGCCTTTTAGATGTACGAATGCTTCCTCGGCCTCCTCCGTCCACTCAAACATGGCTTTCTTTTTTATGGTTTGAAAGAAATAGCGGCACTTATCCCCTGATCTTGACAAAAATCTACCAAGTGCGGCCAAGCATCCGGTCAATCTTTAGACTTCTTTAATTGTCCTTGGTGACTTCATGTCCAAGACAGCTTGGATTTTTTCAGGGTTGGCCTCGATTCCACGTTGATCAATTAAAAATCCGAGAAATTTACCAGACTCCACACCAAAGACGCATTTCTTTGGATTTAACATCATCTTATGCCGCCTGAGTTCGGTAAAAGTTTCTTGTAGATCCTTCAAATGGTCGGCCGGCTCTTTTGACTTGAAAATCATGTCATAAATGTACGCCTCCATATTCCGACCGAGCTGATCTCTAAAGACTGTGTTTACAAGTCGCTGAAAAGTAGCTGGGGCATTCTTAAGGCCGAATGGCATGACTGTGTAACAGTACAACCCCTGCTCAGTCACGAACGCCGTTTTCTCCTGGTCTTCTTCCCATAACGGAATTTGATGGAATCTGGAGTATGCGTCCATAAAGCTCATCAGGGCATGCCCGACCGTCAAATCAACCAGCCGGTCGATTTTGGGCAGGGGAAAGCTATCCTTAGGGCATGCCTTGTTTAGATCTATGTAATTCACTCACATTCTCCAAGTTCCATTCGGCTTCTTGACAAGGACCACATTGGCCACCCATTCTGGGTAAAAGCATTGCCGAATGAAACCGGCGTCCAGAAGCTTCTTAACTTCTGCTGCGCCCGCCTGATTCCTTTCCTCTCCATGATTTCTTTTCTTCTGGCGGGCAGGTTTAACGGTCGGATTTACCGCTAATTTGTGCACAACTAGATCTGGGCTTATACATGGCATCTCGCCGACCTCAAATGCAAATACATCCTTGAACTCCCTCAATAATTGAATTAACTCATCCCCAAGCACACCCAAAGCTATAGTGCCCACACTGACTGTCTGGTTTGGTTGATCGGGGTCGAGCACTATATCCTGGTGACTGCCGGCCGGCTGGGGTCGTAACTCTTCTGGCCGACCGACAGTCATTAGTTGTTATGCTTGCTCTATCTTAGCCGCTTTACGCTTCTGGCCGACCTGGTGTGTTGGGAGTGAGGTTCCTTCTTCTTTTGGCTCGGACGATTTTGGTCCGCGCGCTGTAGGCTTAACCGCCAACTGATTACATTCCATTGCCATCTTCTGACTTCCTTGGATTGTACCTATTTTCCCGTCCGTCCTCTCAAACTTTAGCAGCATTAGGTGAGGCACAATGACTGCTTTTGCTGCATTCAGCGTAAGACGGCCGAGTATGACATTATATCCAGTAAGCTCTTTCACAACCAAGAAGCGGACGACCATATCTCTTCCTTCCCCTTTTTGACCAAATCGGACGGGTAAATCTATCCAGCCCACCGGGTGGATGACATTCCCCCCAAATCTGACCAACGGGTGAGTGATGTCTTGGAGAGCATCCTCTGGGAAGCTTAGATTTTTCAAGGCGGCCAGGCTGATGATATCAGCCGCACTACCCGTGTCAATCAATATTCGTCCGACCTTCAAATTGGTTATCTTCATAATGAATACCATTGGATCATTGTGCAAGGCTTTGACCTCCCCCCGATCGGCCTCACTGATGATTACTTCGGGGAAGGGTTCAGCCTTCACTGAATCCATCTGCATCACCTTTCCCAGGTTCCAAGCATCCTTCTTGATCCCTCTCATAGTGGGACCGCCTGAGGCAAATCCTCCTGATATCACGGCCACAAAGCCCGAATCAGTGTTGTTACCATCATCCTCTTTATCTTTGTTCTTATCATTCTTCTGTCTTTGCTCGGACGTGTTGTTTGTCCGCGTGTAGGTGAATTTGGACTTCATCACATATGAATTCAGCATGCCCTTCTCGGCCAATTTGTCCAGCAGTCTCTTCAAGTTGATACAATCATTTGTGTCATGTCCCACGTCCTTGTGGTAATGACAATACTTGTTCTTGTTCCTATACTGAGCCGGGCCTCTCAGCGGCTGTGGCTTCTCAAACTCAAACTTATCCTTGATTTCCATCAAGATAGAATAACAGTCCTTGTTGAATTCAAACTGGGGCTCGTACGCCTTGACCTTCTTGGTTTTCTGCAGCTGGCCATCAGCCACCCAGACTTCCTTTCTCTTTTTTCCTTCTTTCTTTTAGCCGGCCGAGTCTTGCTGAGAAGATTTCTTCTCAGCCCCCTTGGCCGGCGCTTCTGCTTTTGTGAGCGAACAAAAGTCTGCCGCCTAAATATAAGATTCGGCTTCCCGCAGAACACCTGCATATGTCCGAATCTTTTTCCTTACCAAGTCAAATTTAAAACCATTGTGCCTTAATCCCCGGAGAAATTCAGAATAAGCCATTTCGTCCGGTAGATTATGAATTTGGGCTTTTTTTTTGTTAAATCGCTGGACGTACGAGCGTAAGCCCTCATTTTTTTCTTGGACGATTGTCGCCAAGTTAAGGCTAGTCTTTCGAGGTGGTATGTTGTATGAAAAATTTCCCACGAACAGCAAACTAAGAGTGGTAAAACAATTGATACAACCGGCCGGCAAACTGTTGAACCAGTCTTGTGCCACACCTTTCAGAGTGGCCAGGAAACATTTGCACCACGTAGCATCGTCTACACTTTGCAAGTACATCAGGTTCCTGTACGAGGTGATGTGCTCCTCTGGGTTGCCCGTGCCATCATGGGCTCCCACAAGTACACTCTTCACTTTTGGTGGCTGAGGGGCATTTAGGATATCTTGCGAAAACGGGGGCGGCTTATCTCCCAGAGTAAGTAGGCGCATCTGCCAATCAATGGGTTGCGGTTGCACGGACGGTCCAGTTTGATAGGGAGCTTGTCCGTACACCTGCCCATAGGGCCCATATTGTACGTATGCCTGGGGGTTTGGCTGCATCAAGCCATTGAACCCCTGAGGTTGATATTGCAGTGATTGGGCCTAAACAGGAGTTGGAGAATGGAAGACTGGAATAGGAGTTGGGGTGCAAATTGCCTGACTTCCACTGGAGGCGGCCGTGTTGGTATGTTGGGAGAGAGAATGATGTGAAAAATCATCCGGCATAGTTGGGGTTGAAGCCGTGTCCGAGTGGGCAACGCGTTCCCGCTGCTTATGCCTAAGGTACTCTCTTGCGTCCTTCCATCGTCTGGACGGTTCAGGCTCTTCTCTACGAGGCTGCCTACCCCTCCCCCCTAGATTTGCGTGACGTGATTGGCTGCGCAACCAGCGATCGCCACGTGCCCCTCTGGGGGCGCCGTTTTGCGGCTTTCAGCGTCATCTCTCGGGATTTCAGCCCTGTAGGGAATAATTTCAAGCCTTTAAAATCCCACTAGCTTGAACCCCACTGTGATCATACACTAAAGTACGGTGGCGTCCAAAAGGGAAGAAGATAGAGCAAAAGAGTCGCCAACAAGTTTTTAAGGAACTTGTAAACCGTTCACGAGGTGAAGGTTACACCCCTTAACGATCCAAGAGATCGTCAACTCCATAAGGTCATGAACCAAATAAGGGTTCGGGGATGATGGTACAAATCCAACCTAAAAGAGATTGAACCTGCCCTAATAATAGGCCTCTACTTTATTCTGCTCGTATTCATGTGCGCTTTCTGACTAACATACAATCAATAGGATTAACCCTAAATCTTTTTATCTATGTTAGTTGAATTTAATGCACACATAAACTATTATTGGCGATCACTTGAATTATAATCACAATTAACCTAACAAGATTATTAATTATCTTATTAAGCGTGATTGCAAATACCAATTCCCTTTAACATGCAATAAAAGGTGATCAAGCAATAACAATAAAATAATATGCATATCAAGCAACATAATAAATAGTCGACATCATTAATAACAAAAATATCAATCATAATCATAATCATCATAATCATGTTAAAGCATAGCAAGATCCTAGGCATGATACTAACAAGATTAATAACAAACCCTAGCATGTCACTAAGCAATAAAAATCAAATCTTTAACCCTAACATGATTCTAACAATCATAAATATTAGGAAGAGAATAAAAGGCATCATAGCAATCATATTTAATATTAAAATTACCCTAGACATGATACTAGGAATATCATAATAACAATACAAACATGATTTCTACATCATAATATCAATTAAACCATTAAAGTACTTACTTGGATGCCTCGTACCTCTTTCTAATAACAAAATACACGCGTTAGTAACTTCAAGGAAAATAATAATCGAAACAATTAAATTAAATAATTGAAAGAGAGATTTGGGACCAAACCCTCAGAAATTAAACCTTTTACGTCTAGGGCGAAGGCAACTTCGAATATGGCTAAGTGTTTTTATATCTTGCGAATGCGGAACTTTGTATTTGAGAAAAAGCAATGTTTAGAAAAAGAGAGAGAGAGAGAGAGAATAATCAAAAAAATCTTGATGAGATTTGGTGAATGATTAAGAGAGAATTAGAGAATTAATGATTGCGAAAGAAAACTGATTGTTGATGAATCAAAACGAAGTTTTTAATACGATATTCATAGAGAAAATCAGCCAAAAAGATAAAATTAACAAAACAGAATCTGGCGCACGCAAAACGAGGTTGGCGCCAGGTATTGGCTATTGGCCCCAGGCGCCAATGGCTAGCGCCAGGCGCCAATGGCTGGCGCCAGGTCTGATTCCAGACGCCAATTCCTAGAGTCAGGCGCCAAGCCTGTTTTTAACGCGTTTTTGTTTTTATCATATCCTTTGATTCGGAAGCCTAAATAAGGTATATAATATGTCGTTAGAAAGATATTAAAGTCTACTTTACAGCCCAATTAGAATCAGATTAAAATATTTTGTAGATTAAAAGATATGGCCAAAATAGTGGAAGGGTATCAGTTTTGGGTAAAGTTTCATGTCTCACTCATATCTTTTTCGTTATAATTCGGATTTAATATTATAATATATCATTGGAAAGATAATTTAAAGATCTATCCAACCATATAAAATTTGGATAAATATTATGAGGCACGAAAATAAAATCTGAATATATTCCACTTCGTACAAAACAAGGATTCTTAAAAGGAGTAGTTTTATTCAATTTCAAACTCTTTAAAACATAATTCTCAATCCTAACTCCATTAGGATTTAAAAGAACCTTCTAGAATATTCTAGAAGCCTATAATCAATCCTAATAGCTTTAGGAATGATAATTAATAATAGGCCCTCCTCTAGATCATTGGGCCGCATATAAAGCTCAAACCGGGCCCAGTTTAGTATTTTGGCCAAAACTTCCTCAATATTCATCGGAATTGGGCTTATAATATATCGTTGGAAAGGTCTTTGCAAGCCCCATCCAACTACACCCCTATTAGACCCATATCACGGACTAACCAAACTGGATTGGCTATTTTCTTAAAATAAAGTTTTCAAAAACAAGGAGAAGAGAAAAGAAATAAAAACTTTCCGCAACACTAGACTTTCCACACTTTCGTTTCATTAGATTGTGATTCAACGTGAAAGGTACTCATCACCGAGTTTGGTTTTGGGGAGACACAAATGGGTGTCTACAGAAGCCCCCACTTTGACTGAGT
Organism: Chenopodium album; assembly: GCF_948465745.1. Taxonomy (NCBI): domain Eukaryota; kingdom Viridiplantae; phylum Streptophyta; class Magnoliopsida; order Caryophyllales; family Amaranthaceae; genus Chenopodium; species Chenopodium album. The sequence continues at coordinate 65,931,527 of NC_137836.1, read as the reverse complement.
TTGGAGAAACGCAAGCTTCGAAAACGAAAGTCAAAGTAACGATAGGGACGAAGAATGATTCAGAACGTTCTGCGATCCTAAATCAATCTTGTAACGCCAATACCTGCAAAACTAGCATTAGTTAAACAGATAAAAGAGTTAAGAAACGCGTATCTTGCACCGTCGAGCACACGTCTCTGAAAGTAACCGATTTGCTTTGATGACCTCCTGCAAGCTAGAGAATGCCATCCCGCTTGAAAACTGCTACATCTGTAACTGCTTCCAAATTAGAAGATTGCTTTGCCTGAAACTATCCTCCCCGCTTTGATAATATTCCACGTCCAAGGGAATACCATCGAAGATTATTTCTCTCGAAACAATCCTCAGTTGTTTGTGACAACTCTCCACAATCTAGGGAACGCCACCTTGTTGTTTCGATGTTCACTCGTCTCTCAACAAAGAGCTTCTTTTTGATATGTTCACGCGTCTTTGAACAAAGAGCTTCTTTTTGATATGTTCAATTTCCGCTGTGATAGTCTTCGAAAAGATCACTGCTTTTTAATCCTTAATACTGCCATGCCAGTACGTCGGCGCTTTGCTGCTTGTGAACCAGTATGTCGGTGCTTTTGCTGTGATGACAATCCTCTTTTCTTTGGGAATAGTTGCCAACACAACTCTTGTATGATGTATGACAATCCGATTTAGGGAAAGTTGTCAATGCTTCGTAACAATCCATCCTTGGAAATGTTGCCACGATGAAGCGACAATCCGTACCTCAAAAAATTTGCCAAAATCCAATTTTTGGAAAAGTTGCCAATGCTTCGTAACAATCTTTCATAAGAACTTTGCTATGATCGACAATCCACATCTTAGAATATAACTCTTGAAAGCAATCCACCTTGGAAATTTGCCAACAGTATGCGACAATCCTTTTGGGAAAATATTGCCACTATTGACAATCCGCGTCTTGGAACATTTGCAAAAAAAGAGTCAACCGACAATCCACTTCGGGAAAATTTGCCACTTACTGAAATGAATGGCAATCCACGTTGAGGAACTTTTGCCGATATTTATGATGAATAAAAACCTACAACAATCCTTTGGGAAATTTTGCCATAGGGAACTGGGTGTATGACAATCCAATCTCGGAAAACTTGCCAGCGATCTATGAATGTATGACAATCCGAACTTGGAAAAACTTGCCAATAAAGAAGGAGCACGACAATCCATGCTTGGAAACTTTGCTAGAGATGACAATCCAATCTTGGAAAAATTGTCGTTTGAAGAAGATGCACGACAATCCATTTTTGGAAATATTGTCAGTTGGGGATGACAATCCAATTTTTTGAAATATTGTCGTTTTAGTGCTTGCTTTTAAACCGATTGTAATGAGCCAGTGTTTTAGGCGCTTAAGCTAAGTGATACGATCTTTCATCAGGTCGTCCACTTATTGTGATTGTAATCAAACTGACTACTTAATCATGTCAAATTGCTTATAGGGGCTAACTGGCGTACCAAGGAACCCGAAATTGTTGCATGAGGTCGAAATCACCTTTCTGAGAGGCTTCGAGCTCTGTCGTTACTGAGATGTTTCTGGCGCCAGGAATTGGAGTAGGGTCCTCCCTATTCCGCTGCACCTATATTTATTTTTACTATAGAACTTTTCCAATTTCTTTAATTATCTTAGGGTTGACCTAAGGCTTAAAATTATCTTAGGGTTGACCTAAGGTTTAATGTTGCTTGACTTAATAACTTGACACGACTCAAGGTATAAACTTGACTTGCTGATTGACTGACTCGAGGTTGACTCGACTCGAAACTGTTTGACACATGTGTTAGACTCAAATCAAGGTGATATGGCACGACATGACTCAATGTGTACATGACTCGTGTGTGCATTGTAATGTGATCGTGCGACTCGAAAAATGCAAAAAACAAAAATATTCCGTCAATTTTGTGGAGGGTACCGACTTTCTCCCGAAAAAGAAAGACTTGAAAAAGAAAATCAAAAGTTTGAAGATGCATGTTGAATGAGCTTAGTCAAATGTTGTTTTATACTATCTCTTAAGGTTCAAGGATTAATTCATCCTAGGCTATCTCAACTGTTGACTCCATGATGAAAGTATTTGGGTAACTTAGGCACGAAGGCTAAGCACTTCATACTTCGTGATGCAATGACAATTATGATTGATGAGTGATGTTGATATGACAACGCATGCTTCAATGTTAAGATTTCATGATAAAGGGTTCCTAAGGGAAGTATTTGGTCATGTGTCTGTGATGTGTGTGATAGTGACACTAAAGTTAGGCCGCAAGAGCTAAGTGTGTGAAAAAACATATTGTTAGAAGAGCCAAATAATGGTGACTCTTAGGCTAGGTAAGCTAATGATGTAAGGACCAAGCCCCCAAGTCTAGCTCTAAGTGAATAGGGATGAGCATTGGAGATCCCTTGATATGATCATGGTGTAAGTGTATGAATGTGAATATGAATGCATGTTTATTACGGCCGCACCTCGATGTGAGGTTGCCTACGTATCCGTTAGGAATCAGCCCGAACGTAGCTCTAGCCAAACCTCACACAAGTGTGTATACCTCAAAAAGGTATTTTCAAGGGTTGTAACGTGGTTAGGCTAAAGGTTTGAAGAAGAAGGGGATAAAGGCTCAAGACCCTAGATAAGCCCCCAAGGTGTGCAACCTTGCTTTTAAATATTTGTATTTTTATGCTTGAGGTTTTCTACTCTTTTTTTAGCTCTCTTTTTGCTTTAGCATTTATTTTATTTTAATAAGTGTGAGCAATCCCGATCATGCGGTCTATCACTCACTTGACATTCATGTTTCTCAGGCACGGTACCGAGCACTCGATAAGAGACGCAATCTGAGACGTGTTCTTATCGAAGATATATTCACATCAAAGACATTGGAACACTTACCCTTTTGTACACTTTTATTTATTTTTTTTTTATTTTTATTTTGATCTTTTGAAATCACTCAAACTTTGTTTTAGAATTGCATAAGTTGCACACCATCCCATCCCAAGGTTTGGTAGATGTAGGTTGAAAACAGAAAGGTCTATCATTAGACAAGGCTCAAAGTGGTTTATGAAGAAAGGATTGTAAATTTGAAAGGTGAAAGGAGATATGATGTGGCTACAAGGGGTGCCTAAAATCATTGGTATACCTTGTGCTTAATTCGACATGGATTTTTTTTTTTTTTAATGCAATATAATGAAATGATCATATATAAGGAAATAAATGCTCATTTTATTAAAAGAAAATAAATAAGGAATCTACAAAAAATAATCTAATGGAAAAGAAAGGTGTCTATGCTAGACTTATTGGGGAAAGGGAAAAAATGAAAAAGAAATAGAAAAAGAGGTCATGAAATCTTTTCGTTGAAGCTCGCCTCTTGTCTTGTGTTGTTTCATCATTACCCTCATTTTTTGTTTGTCAATCATATGACTCAAACTCGATTCAACACACATGGATCGAAGAAGTGAAGAAAGATGGAATAGAAAGTGAAAAAAGAAAAAGATGATGGAGGTGGAGGGATATGAAGAATTAGGGATAGAATGTACCCCCCAACTCAAATAACGAAAAAGACCGACTCATGCATGAACCTAAGACATGGTCATGGTGATGTATACTCAAAGTGTGTTCTAAGATTAGTGAGTGTAGGTGACATTTTAAGACTCGTGTCATGACCATGTGGCTAGACTGTGTGACTAGACTCAAGCAAAGACTAAATTAAGACTTCACGTATATGCATTAAACTGGACAGACTGTGGTATTTTAGTCATAACTTTTGATCTGCGACTCTGATTGGGATGAAACCAACGCCGAATTAAAGATAAAACTCGGGGCTACAGATCCATTTGTTGTACGACTCGTAGTTCTTTCTAGAACTCCAGCTATGACCAAAACAAGTTGACATTTGTGCAGTATACGGGAATAAAAATTCGGGTTGACTTAAAGGAACTATGACTCGATTTTATGTTTATTTATTATCTCAAATTAATTAATTAATTAATTAATTAGGCAAAGTTCTTTAGGTCATTAATTTTAGTCTCAACACAAATCAACAAACGGTTAAGAGGAGCATAGGATATATATGCACAACAAAAAATGCACAATTAGTCAAGTAGGCACGACATGATGCAATGAGTTTGCAACCTAACCATGGCTCTAGTTCTCTAAAGTTCGGGATATGGTTTAGTCAAACAGGGTCCATGGTTAATTGTCCAGATGCACCGCGTAGAAGCCTAACCGTGAAGGGTTAACGCGTGTGGATAGGACACCGCGAGTTTTTAGAAACAAAACTCACTTCCATGGTTTGGTGATTTCAACCTCTCAGATGTACCCTTTGTTGCTAGGAGCGTTCAATCGGGTAGATAGAGCATGAATTCCCAGAGGGTTATGTCCATATGTAGAACACATATGGGTTTCGAAAAAATGAGAAAAAATTCAATCAGGAAGTAGGATCGAGCAAACAATACGAAAAACCGGTCGAAATTAGAACGCATATTTCTAGCTCGGTATTGGGGGAAATTGGCGCCAGCAAACAGAGACTGGCGCCAACTTTTAACTGTAGCGCCTGGCGCCAATATTGGCGTCTGGCGCAACAGCTAAAAGTATGGCGCCAAGCTCTGGCCCCTGACGCTACTTCCCACATGCCTCAGCAGCTTTCTGTGCTCAATAAAATCATCCAGTTTCGCGCGGTGTTATTTCAGTCCTAGTTGTGAAAGACATTTCTCAAATTTCCTACGTGTAAAATCCTTATGTTTTTGACTCATTACGGATGGTCTTTCCAATGAGAACCTTTTTATGCATATGAAACAATGTTAATCAAAATTACGCACATGAAATACTTAGAACTTTTCAAGTCTCATCCACTCATTCTAAATCATTGCCGAAACAAATTCAGGAATTAAAATAGAAATCCTCCCCAGTGGAGTCACCAAAAACTGTAGGGAATAATTTCAAGCCTTTAAAAATCCCACTAGCTTGAACCCCACTGTGATCATACACTAAAGTACGGTGGCGTCCAAAAGGGAAGAAGATAGAGCAAAAGAGTCGCCAACAAGTTTTTAAGGAACTTGTAAACCCTTCACGAGGTGTAGGTTACACCCCTTAACGATCCAAGAGATCGTCAACTCCATAAGGTCATGAACCAAATAAGGGTTCGGGGATGATGGTACAAATCCAACCTAAAAGAGATTGAACCTGCCCTAATAATAGGCCTCTACTTTATTCTGCTCGTATTCATGTGCGCTTTCTGACTAACATACAATCAATAGGATTAACCATAAACCTTTTTATCTATGTTGGTTGAATTTAATGCACACATAAACTATTATTGGCGATCACTTGAATTATAATCACAATTAACCTAACAAGATTATTAATTATCTTATTAAGCGTGATTGCAAATACCAATTCCCTTTAACATGCAATAAAAGGTGATCAAGCAATAACAATAAAATAATATGCATATCAAGCAACATAATAAATAGTCGACATCATTAATAACAATAATATCAATCATAATCATAATCATAATCATAATCATCATAATCATGTTAAAGCATAGCAAGATCCTAGGCATGATACTAACAAGATTAATAACAAACCCTAGCATGTCACTAAGCAATAAAAATCAAATCTTTAACCCTAACATGATACTAACAATCATAAATATTAGGAAGAGAATAAAAGGCATCATAGCAATCATATTTAATGTTAAAATTACCCTAGACATGATACTAGGAATATCATAATAACTATACAAACATGATTTCTACATCATAATATCAATTAAACCATTAAAGTACTTACTTGGATGCCTCGTACCTCTTTCTAATAACAAAATACACGCGTTAGTAACTTCAAGGAAAATAATAATCAAAACAATTAAATTAAATAATTGAAAGAGAGATTTGGGACCAAACCCTCAGAAATTAAACCTTTCACATCTAGGGCGAAGGCAACTTCGAATATGGCTAAGTGTTTCTAGATCTTGCGAATGCGGAACTTTGTATTTGAGAAAAGGCTAGTTTAGAAAAAGAGAGAGAGAGAGAGAGAATAATCAAGAAAATCTTGATGAAAGTTGGTGAATGATTAAGAGAGAATTAGAGAATTAATGATTGCGAAAGAAAACTGATTGTTGATGAATCAAAACGGAGTTTTTAATACGATATTTATAGAGAAAATCAGCCAAAAAGATAAAATTAACAAAACAGAATCTGGCGCACGCAAAACGAGGTTGGCGCCAGGTATTGGCTATTGGCCCCAGGCGCCAATGGCTGGCGCCAGGTCTGATTCCAGACGCCAATTCCTAGAGTCAGGCGCCAAGCCTGTTTTTAACGCGTTTTTGTTTTTATCATATCCTTTGATCCGGAAGTCTAAATAAGGTATATAATATGTCGTTGGAAAGCTATTAAAGTCTACTTTACAACCCAATTAGAATCAGATTAAAATATTTTGTAGATAAAAAGATATGGCCAAAATAGTGGAAGGGTATCAGTTTTGGATAAAGTTTCATGTCTCACTCATATCTTTTTCGTTATAATTTGGATTTAATATTATAATATATCATTGGAAAGATAATTTAAAGATCTATCCAACCATATAAAATTTGGATAAATATTATGAGGCACGAAAATAAAATCTAAATATATTCCACTTCGTACAAAACAAGGATTCTTAAAAGGAGTAGTTTTATTCAATTTCAAACTCTTTAAAACATAATTATCAATCCTAACTCCATTAGGATTGAAAAGAACCTTCTAGAATATTCTAGAAGACTATAATCAGTCCTAATAGCTTTAGGAATGATAATTAATAATAGGCCCTCCTCTAGATCATTGGGCCGCATATAAAGCTCAAACCGGGCCCAGTTTAGTATTTTGGCCATAACTTCCTCAATATTCATCGAAATTGGGCTTATAATATATCGTTGGAAAGGTCTTTGCAAGCCCCATCCAAGTACACCACTATTAGACCCATATCACGGACCAACCAAACTGGATTGGCTGTTTTCTTAAAATAAAGTTTTCAAAAACAAGGAGAAGAGAAAAGAAATAAAAACTTTCCGCAACACTAGACTTTCCACACTTTCGTTTCATTCGATTATGATTCGACGTGAAAGGTACTCATCACCGGGTTTGGTTTTGGGGAGACACAAATGGGTGTCTACGGGCCCTGACGTTGTTAGGGCTTTTTGGCACGCTGTTTTTAGAAGGATCATATTGCGTAGACACATGGCATCTTCCCGTGGTGACACGTGTCACCCTATGGCTGGGCCACGTGTCACCCTATGGTTGGGCCACGTGTCACTATGGGATTGGCCTGAGACCTTAAGAAATCTGGATTGCGTGGCATCTTCCCGTGGTAACACGTGTCACCCCATAATTGGGCCACGTGTCACTGTGGGATTGGTCCACGTATACGGGGTATTTTTACCCTCAACAACAATCACTTCATTAACCTGTTAAGAAAATTTTGACTACTCATCATTAAGGACAAATTCCAAAATAGATCGTCGCAGGGCCACCATAAGAAAAAGACATGGATGCAAACACAAGTAGCACAACAAACAAACACACACGTCAGCAAAAAGCTGAGTAATCACCACATATTAGAAAACACAAAGAGTTATAGAATAATTAATATAATGAATCAATTAAACAATGCAGTTCGAAACTACATTACACATATACACCTCAAGAATAAAACAACTCCCTACTCCAATAATAACTTTTATCAAACTCAACCTCGAATAATAATACGAACTTTTACTCAATTAACTCCTCTAACCATTAAGTGTGCCATGATCTTTGTTTTACACCTACCCTTGGACCATGGGCAATTCGAATAACAAACTAACAAGTATAAAAACTTGAATACTCCCAATAACTAAAAAAACACCTTGAACCAGACCACATACGGGTCAATTCCCACTGTAGGGGACCATAAAAATAAATAAATAAATAAATATTGTACCTCATTCTTAACTCATGATTATCATCCTCTTACCAGCATGCCAAGGACTAAGGTATATAACGCCGAGCCTCAAACCAATAAAAAAAAATAATTCTCAACCTTTTGATCTCATACATCGATCAAATAATCATTCACAACCTATTAGATTATATCTCAACAATGGCACAGATTCCCAAATAACATAACAATTCGATTTAAAAATATCTCAACTCTCAGGGAAATAAAACTAGTACCCAAATATAATCAAATTTTAACCCAATATAATATTAGTAACCCTAAAACCTCAAGAACAATACTCTCTATAGCTAACATCAAAAGTCCTAACATAATCAATCAATGCGACAATTAAATCATATAATACCTCACACTAATCATATACATATAATCTTGATCATACGAATAGCAAAAATAAAATTTACACATGACAATATAGAGTACAATCAATAAACAAATTATAACCAAACAATTCTAATAATTTAATACAATCACATTATAATCAAGCAACTCCAAAAGATCGATAGTGTGATACCTTTCCGACGAAGACTAAAACAATGAGACGCAATAGAGAACCACGCAAATTGCATAGAGTGATAAGCAAAATATTTAAATCAATTAGTTGCACGCCAATAGAAACCCATGTCCAACAATTTTGTATAAAGAGGATATGATAGAAGGCTTGATGATAAAATTTGGGTGAAATCATACATCATGATGATAATCAATATAATATAGGTTGAGATTTTGCTTCATAAGAAAATCAAGGTTCTGATTGTTCCAAAAGCAAAAGTGACGAGCAACGGCGAAATAAATAAATGTAGTAAAAACAAATAAAATAATTAGGGTTTATTAATATTTATAGGTGTTAATAAAAGAGTCCTATTTAAATAAAATAGGGTTTTAAAACTTTTCGAACTCTAAAATAAAAATATTAGATAAGAAAAGTTATTTAATAAATAAAAATAAACTATTTTTTAATAAAATATATTATATAAAATCATAGAATATTCGGGTATTACAATCTACCCTCCTTAAAACAAGTTTCGTCCTCGAAACTTAAAATAGAAAAAAATAACTTACTTGTAAATTTGAGAGAATGTAAAAAAAAAATTATAAACAAACCAAACTTTTGTTAATAAATATATATATATATATAGAGCACTGCTATATTAGGGGTATTACAGCTTACAAATTGGCTTTGCCAATGGAGTTTGAGAAAATGCATGATGTGTTCCACATTTCCTAGTTAAAGAAGTATATGCCTAGTGAAACCCATGTTTTGCAGCTGGAGACTATTCAACTAGATGAGTTTCTAACTTATGAAGAAAGACCAGTCAAGATACTAGATCACAAAGTGCGTAGTACTAGAAACAAGGATGTGAAGACAGTGAAGGTCCTTTGGTCTAACCAGGAATACAAAGAAGCTACTTGGGAGGCCGAGGAAGAGATGAGGAACAAGTATCCCGAGTTATTTGACGAGGTGAGTTACGAGGGCGTAACTCTTTTCTTTTGAGGGGGGGTAGAATGCGATGTGATTTCGCGCTTTTACCTCAATTATACCATTTATTGCTTGATTTTGCATGTTTTTTATTATTATTATGCATTAGTATTGCGTTTACATACAATAAAAGTATGTAAACTTAGGCCAAATATGAGTTTATTGAGTACAAAGTTCAGTTTGTTGAGTATACATGTTGAGGATCAAGCAATTTACGGCAATACAAAACACAAAAAGTTTGAATGATTATGGAAAATTATGGTTTTTGGGTTAAGTTTCGAGGGCGAAACTTCTTTTAAGAGGGGTAGATTGTAATCCCCCACATTTTTTGATATAATTATAATGTATTAATTTATTATTTATAATTATTTATACAAATATTTCTATTTTTGATTTTCTAAGTATGAATTATCTTGAGGAAAATAATAAGATTTTATTAAACTATTAAGTTTAGTCTAATTACAATTTATTTTCTTGAATATATTTAGCCCAAAGTTGATTTCCTACCCAAACCCAAATTTGCCCAAAGTCAAATCCTAATTCTACTTGGGTTAGGAATTTAGGCCCAACTTTTATAAAAACACAAAAAAAACCCACCTTAATTCCCTTACTCCTCTCCTTCTCTTTCACGTAAGATCAAAAAAAAATGGGTGTTGTTATTCGTCGCTCCCATTTTACCGAGTAACGCTCCCTTTTGACTTGAAATTCCAATTTTACCCCTAACATTTAAATACGGTTTTTTCCACTTCCCGACCAACATTTCTCACTTTCTTACTTCTCTCTCTAACTCTCTTACTCTCTAACTCTCTAAAACACTCTAAAAATCTGAAGAAAAAAAAATTTCCAAATTTTTTTCTTCGTTTTTTAAAAAAAAAACAACAATCATCAAAAACACAAAAAAATGGGTGATTCGAGGCGGATAAGGCTGAAATTCGGAAGGAGGAGCTTTGGCGGCGGTGGAGGCAGCGGCGGAGGTGGCGGCGACGGAGGCGAGCAGATGAATTTTTTTTTTTTTTAATTACGGATCGTGGAACTTCCGCCCAGAAAATCCGGTAGTTCCAAGGAGGATCCGGAAACTCCAGGCGGATCCTCTTTGGAACTTCCGGATTTTTTGGGCGGAAGTTCCATTTTTTTTTTCTTTGTTTTTTTTTCCCGTTAAAAATATGGTTTTGTAATTTTTTATGTTAATTTAAATTTTTTTTTTCTTTTTGGATTTTGTTATTTTTGTTGTTATTTTAAGTGTTATGGTTAGTATTATTATTATTGTTGATATTATTATTGTTGTTGTTATTACTATGGTTAGTATATTTTGTAGTGTTATTATTTTTAAAAATATGATAAGTATTATTATTTTGTTGATATTAGGGTTTTTATTATTATTGTTATTATGGTTATTGTTGTTGTTGTTGATTTATTTTTATTTTTTTATTTGGATTTTGTTATTTTTGTTGTTATTTTGAAGTGTTATGGTTAGTATTATTATTATTATTATTATTATTATTATTATTATTGTTATTATTATTGTTGATATTATTATTATTATTGTTATTATTATGGTTAGCATATTATGTAGTGTTATTATTTTTAAAAATAAGATTAGTATTATTATTAAACTAAGTTGATATTAGGGTTTTTATGGTTATTGTTGTTGTTTATTTTTTTTTTTTTTTTTTTTTTGTTGTTGTTGTTGTTGTTATAATAATATTATTATTATTGTTATTAGTAGTACTATTATTAATATTTTTAATTATGATTAGTATTATTGTTGTTGATATTAGTGTTATTATTATTGTTATTATGGTTATTGTTGTTGTTGTTAATTTGTATTTGTTGTTGTTGTTGTTGTTGTTGTTGTTGTTGTTATTGTTATTATGGTTATTGTTGTTGTTGTTAATTTTATTTGTTGTTGTTATTGTTGTTATTCTTGGCCTTCTATGGTTATTGTTGTTGTTGTTGTTAATTTTAATTTTTTTTTGTTATTGTTATTACGATTATGATTGTTGGTGTTGTTGTTTTGATTATTGTTTATTATTATTATTATTATTATTATTATTATTATTATTATTATTATTATTATTATTATTATTATTATTATTATTATTATTATTATTATTATTATTATTATTATTATTATTATTATTGTTATTATTATTATTATTATTATATTATTATTATTATTATTATATTATTATTATTATTATTATTATTATTATTATTATTATTATTATTATTACTAAAATCGGATTTTTTTCTTATTTTATGTAGATCGAGGGTTCTGGTGCTCGACATGCAATATCACGACGTCTGAAAGCGTCTGTTAGGAGACAGACATCTCGTTCAGCACCGCTTCAGCCCGAGCAGTAGCAATATGGGTCTACTAGTGGTTGGTCGGGAGATCAACAGTCTGGTAGTAGTCGGCCCTTGTACTCTGCAAGTGGAGCACCCATATCTGACGAGGAAGACGAATGTTCGGCTAGTCATGATGAAGAACAAGACCCTCAGCATTACGAGTGCCCCCCACTTTATTCATTGGCTGCATCCAGTACCGTAAAATCATTGAGCCGTACATGCCTAATAGAGTGGTGCGCCAGCTTGGTTTCGTGCAAGGCATTCCCCGCGAGATCATCAGGCCAGAGAAGGCCAAGAGGCCGACTAACTTGAAGATGTATCGGGTAGACTTCCCGACCGAGATGACAGATGTGATGTGGAAGAGGTTTGTCCTTGGGGTATCTCATAGTGTAGTTTTAGGTGCCCTCACCAGGCTTAGTGTTGCAGCTCCTTCGGTTGCGCCTGGTTACATGCAGTGGTTGTACAGGTTTTCTCACCCGCGGGTATCTCCAGGTGCAGGAGTTACAAGCAACCTACCTGAGCGGACTAACACTTATTATGTAAGTATTTATGCTTATTATTATATTAACAATGACTGTGATGAATTTTTGTGTTAATAATATGTTATTGTTTAATTTGCAGTGGATGGGTCGGTCCATGGAGATTCACCAAATAGCACTGGCTGAGTATCCTGAAATGTCGAGTGAGACTCGAACAATGACTGAGCAGCTTGTATTTGATTGGATGTCAAAAATGGGACTTTAGATTATTTTGATTAGAAGTTGTGTTAGTGGTTTTAATTATGTTATGAACTTTTTTTTTTTTTTTAAAAATGTAATGTATAAACTGGACACTTATTTATTTTTATATTTGATGTTTTGTTGCATATCATGTTAGATTAAAAGCAAATACATTTAAAATTAATTTCATAATTCTAATTTTCTTACAAATGTTCAAAGTTAGTGAATGTACATTACAAACTACCTAACTAATGCATCCCACATGTCCCTTCTCAATTGATATTGTTGATCCCATCCATTAACACTATCCTCGTGGTGTTCCGTCCACCAACTGGCGATCGGCGAGAGAGGTGAATCAGGTACAAGGTCAAGACGGATGAAATGTGATCCACCAACTGTAGCAATCACAAACTCTCGAGTCGGTGACCGAACCCCGTTGCGTGCCCTCAGCGGTAAGACTGTGATGCATGGGTAGTAGCAAGTTGGTACTAGGCCTACCTCGAGACAAATCACCCTTGCGTTGAACCACGTAGCAATAGGAAATAAATCTTGAATTGTAACCATCCAATGCCACTCCCCCAGCCCCACCATCCCATCGAATATGCTCTACGTTCATCCAAAGTCGCCCAAGCCCGTAAATTCGTTCGTACAAATCAGGATGACCAGCGATCTCGTTCGCTATTGTTTCCCGAGCGTCAAACCACTAATTTTGATCGCCAAAGAAGAATTCGGCGACACAACGAAAGCCACAGTTCCCATCACCAATGACATCCTTCCAAGACGAAATGTACGGCAACATTGGGCCTGGAAGCAAGTTCAAATACCTGCATTGACTAATGTCACTTGGATCTACAACACAAAATTAAAAGATAAATTATTAGTAAAGCTACAAGTATTAAGTTTACATATTTTAATATTACATATATAATTTTAATATTACCTGGTTCTGGGTCACCACCACGTTGAGTGTGTTGACGGTTCACATGCTCGAAATAGCTACAATCACGCCTGGTGTCATTTTTCCTCGGTCGACCACGAGTGTTGAGGTTGATATGTGGTTCTTCAAGGTGTGTTTGATCTGGATGTAGCTCCTCTTCGATGATTCGCGTTACATTTCGACGTATGGTCGGGTCACTTTCCATGACTTCATCAATTAGGGACCTAAAATGTGCAGCCTCCTCGGTCAAATCATTAACCACTTCAGGAATGTTAAGGCCATCACCAATAACCAGTGTCTTCCAGAAAGAATGAATTTGGCTGCTATACAATCCTGTCTGTGCAACTATCGAATCATGTATCTGGCAAGCACATGGAAGACCATGGGTCACACGCATAACACATCCACACCGTTCATGGACCTGGTAACTCAAATCCCGCATCCTTTTTGTCTTGTTATTCAGTACTTTCAAGCAATGTTGAGACACTTTGCCATTTATACGTGACAGTGGCAACTGTCTGTACATCTGACCAATTTCAGACCTTGATGCCTCCAAGTCATTACGAATTTGTATGATGCGATTACCGATATGACAATGGACTCGGGCCTATACGATATCCAAAGAACCTGCTAATGATTCTAATTAGTAAATACACTTTAATTTTTTTATTATAATTACAATTACGTAACAACGAGAACAACTAATAAAATAGTACAACTAACCTGTGGATGATTCAAACCAAGTTTTCACTGCTGAATGTTGGCTCTCAACTCTGCAGTTGGTGGTGTTACCAAAGTGAAGAACCTGGTTCGTCCAAAATTTCACAAATTTCTCCTTATGACAAAGCCATGTTCTCTGAACATACTGAATCACTGCCGGATATTTTCCCCACCTCACTTGCATGGCAACTAGAGCATGATCATACTCCGCCTGTGTTGTTGCATTCACGATTTTGAACCATCTCCCAGCTCTAAAACTGACACCAACCTTCTTGTTTCCAAACATCTTCGTCACCTTAGCCTCCACATCTCCGTTGATGTGCCATAGACAGAGTAAATGTGACGTCCCTGGAAAGACTTCTCTCAAAGCCGCACATAGCCCAAGATCACGGTCTGAAATAAATACAGATGGCTCTTTATCAAACCCAATCAACTCCCTTAATATCTGCAACACCCACCGATAGCTAGCCGTGCACTCGTCGCGCATGAAAACATATCCAACTAGAAAATTCTGGTTTGTCGGTGTCACACCTACTATCTCAAAGAAAGGCATGTTATATCGATTGGTCTTGTAAGTAGAATCCATATCTATGACATGTGGGTATGTGCGGAGTATGTTGACCATGATCGGGTGCACCATAAATGCATGTTTCAAAACGTTGTGATCATCGTTCGTGGCCCAGTAAATGTATTTACTAACTCTCGCTAGATGAAGAAATTGCTGAACAACTCCTCTTCCTTCGGACATCTTCATCCTAAAGTCATTTCGGCAATTGTAAATGTGTCGGATGTTTGGATGATCATCAGGAAATTGCTCGGCAATAGTGGACATGATGTTACGGGGAGCAACCTTGGACTTTGTCATGTCCCGCACAACCTGTTTTGCACCCGGACTCAATCCGCTCACTTTACGGTGACCCTCTTGGTACACAATCATTGGGTGGTTATGTGTCCCGGTGTGATCATTTTTCGCAATGATCTTCCAACTGTCGGTGCTGACTTCATAATATATCTTGATGTAGAATGGACAACCATTAGCTTTGGTTTTGGTGTCCTTCCGTATTGCGTTCTCCTAATCTTTCGGCTTGCTCCTTCATGACCGATCACATCGCAAATACCGATACGGCCGACCATCTCTGGTTTTGTTATAAGACGATTTCACCAATATAAATCCCAATTTTATGGAAACACCATCAGCCCATATTACCGCATCGTCAAATGTAGGAAAAAATGTATCCATGACAAAATTTCCACTATAATTCACACCATCACTGCCTTCCTCATATTCCATATCCTATACAAATTAAACAAAACATGGTTTCTGTCAAAATAATAATAATAAAAACAATAATAATAATAATAATAATAATAATAATAATAATAATAATAATAATAATAATAATAATAATAATAATAATAACAACAATACTAATAATAATAATAATAATAATAATAATAATAATAATAATAATAATAATAATAATAATAACAATAATAATAATAATAATAATAATAATAACAATACTAATAATAATAATAATAACAACAAATACAAAACATAACAATATTAATAATAATATTAAAAATAATAATAAACAATTATAACAACAAATACAAAAAAATAATACCATAACATTAATTACTAAATAATAATAATAATAATAATAATAATATTAAAATTATATTTCTACTAATTAATAATAACAATATCAACAACAACAAAACCAACAACAATAATAATAACAACAACAACAAAAAAAATAATAATATCAACTACAACAACAACAATAATATCAACAACAACAACAACTACGATAATAATAATAATAATAATAATAATAATAATAATAATAATAATAATAATAATAATAATAATAATAATAATAATAATAATAATAATAATAATAATAATAATAATAATAATAATAATAATAATAATAATAATAATAATAATAATAATAATAATAATAATAACAATAATAATAATAATAATAATAAAAATAATAATAATAAAAATAATAATAATCTCGAAGCTGTTGCCGCCCAGCCACCACCTGCACCGCCGCCCAGCCGCCACCTGCACCGCCACCCTCACCGGCTGCCGACCACCCCAGTTCGCCACCTTTCTTCCCCTTTTCCTTTATTTTTTTTATTGCTTTATAATATTAATTAAAATGTCTAAAGATTCAAGCTTTAATTAAAAACTTTGTTCTAAATTACATTATTATGGTTTGATTATGTACCTAGTTTATAAAAGATTACAAATTTATGAGTTTTAGCATGTTTAAATTATTATATTAATTTTCAGATTTGGGTATGTATGAATTTAGGGTTTAAAGTGTTGATTTTTCATGTTTTAAGGCTTAATAACGTACTAAGCAAGTTACTTAATTATTCTATGTTTAAATTATGTCAAAGTATGATTATTTTGGTTGTATATTAATTTTCAGATTTTATATATTGTAAAATTTGAGTTTTATGTTGTTTATTTGAAGGGTTTTAAGGTTTAAGGTGTAATACACTATTCTAATCATTGAATTGTTAATGTAGATCTTTAAAGGTTTGAAATTTATAATTTAAATTAATTTTCAGATTTGATATAATCTAATTTTTATTAGTTTTGAGCCAAAAATAAGGTTTTAGAATGCTTCTATATGATTTAAACAAATATTTATGCAATATGCTAAGTACAAATTATTTGAATTACAAAAACTAATGATAAAACGAATTTTCAGCATGTATTATTAAGATAAACTTGCTGTAATTTTGTATTATACACTATTTTCATAATTTTAACACATAAACTTGTAGTTGGGATGTTGTACTACTAATTTTGACTAATGGGAACAATTTAAAGGCTTTATTTTATGGTTTGAGAGATTTTAAAATGCTTTAGTATTGATGTAAATTTAATGGCTTGAGTATTGATTTATTTCTCATTGTTTGCTTTAGGATAGGACTTTGTAGAAAGCGACTTCTAGTTTATAAAGTGGCCAATCGAATTGTTTACTCAAGGTACATACAAGTTACAAAACCTTGCTTTTAGGTGCATATTTAAGAACGGATCGAGAACTTAGTATCATGTATAGGGATGACTGGGTTAAATTGTTTGGTTATACAATGTGAATTTCATTTGATGTGCACTATTCCTTATTGCAATTATTGGTTATGCTCTAATTATGCAAGGTGCGCTTAGAGGCAAAGGTATGTGATTGGTGAAATGATTTATTTATTACTCAGTCATGATTAATAAAATAGGATGAGTAAAGGAAAGATTCAAGTCTTATAAGACAAGGTTAAGAATTTGGGTTGCCTTATGCACTCAAGGTATTTAAACACCGAGGTAGTAAAGGAATAAATAATAAATGTTGTTTTGTCACTAATAAATCAAGAATTGAAATCGGAAACTTGCCTTGCTTGATTTAATTGTATTTGGAATGTTTGTATTATTATGCATATGAGTCATCACCAAGTTTAAACCAGTAAATCACGTAAAGTGCAAGATGGATGAGCAATAAAACTCTGGATTGGTGTACATCTGGAGTAATGACAATCAGGGGTTGGGGTACATGGGGTATTAGCCGTGTACTTTTCTCGAGGCCGTCTGATCTACGAGTCTCTTATTTCAAATATTTTTCTTAAAACTAGGAGTTAGGTGAGATCTCATACTAACTACGGTCACGGAGTCGTGCCCGTGGTTGTTGGATGTTTATTGATGTTTCCGAAAGGAGGCATGGGGTTTTTCTTTATTGATGTTCCAAATGGGACATGGATTGGACAACCTTGTCTATTGCTAAATCCAATGAGTAAATTGAAATGAGTTAGCTACTATTAACTAGTGAAGTCTTAATAAATTGGATAGTTGAGTCATGTGTTGAGTTTATTATTTAATGATGCATATGTTTGATTATTAGTAGCATGTTTGATATTTCTTAAATTATTTCGCAGCTTGTATGTACTAAGCTTTGCTGATTGCGTGCTTTTGTGTGTGTCCTTCTTTGATCATGGCCTTCGCCTTTCAATGACCCTATGACGATCCAATTTTTACACTTGTAATATTGGAGAGCAGAATAACCACAGGTTCTTACACATGCATCATTCATCAGGGTTATGGGATTTTGAGTAGAGAGTTGGTTGACTGCAGTTTATGTCTTTCGTAAGTTGAATTCCTTTTAACTCGATTTTTATTTGACACTATTTCTTTTGGTTTGAATTTGTTCGAACACTGGATTTATTTACTTACTACTTTTTGTTGGGTTTTGATAAAGGGCCTTAATGGTTCCAACTTGTAATATTTATTTTGATTTAATCCTTTGATTTTGAGGTTTATTTATAACTGTTTTAAGTTTTCCGCTGCTAATTTCTGAAATAGCCTTAACGTTTGAACACGTGGCGGTAGCGAGCCAGTAATTCTCTTGAAATTGTTCAGGTTATATACAGTTTTGTCTCCTATGATCCAGTGAAAGGGGAATGGAGGTTTAGTACAGTGTGCAGAATTTTTAGTGAGTAGATTTTTCGTAATGTCAGAAGAAAACAATAGTTGAAGGTACAAATAAAAACCCCAGGTTTTTTCTTAGTTCAGAATGTTAATTTCCTTAAGTGTTTGTTCATAGGTTTAATGATTGTTTGATGATAAGAATTTTTTCGAATGTAAAGAGTTTCAGTATCTAGTGATAATAAAAATTCTAGCGTAGTCGTCGACTACGGGCGACTATGGTCGACTACGATAATAATTTAAATCTAAACCGTTGATACATTATTTGTCTAATCTCAGCCGTCCAATTCAACACATATGTTACACAGTCAACAAGGGATTGTTTGGTTATTGCTTTTTTATTTTACGCACATTATTTATTTATTTTTAGTTAAAATTGATTTTTTTTTTTTTTAAAAAAAAAAAATTTAACATTATTAATTACTATCGTGATTCATCTCTATTATTAACCTCCATTGTCAACATTAACATTGAACCTCAAATGTCAACATTAACATTGAACCTCCATTTTTTATTTCATTATTTACCTTCATCCTTCAACAATAAATCCGGTAATTAAATTACCAAAATCTATGAAAAACTTGTAAAAGCAACGTCAAATTATCACAACTATGCATGCCTAAATTTTTAAATCATTGAAAATCAAATTAGTTAGTTCATTTAAATCAATTCTCACAGGATAATTAATTTGAATGTAACTTATAAAAGAAAGGCAATTTAAAACTCATGTATCATGTTCATGTACAATAATCATTAGTCTAAAAGTGTACTCAATGGGTTGTTTTTAATCATAATCACCATTGATGAAGGACTTTAAAGCTCTAATATAAAAAAAAAATAAAAATAACGGAAATTAGATAGAAAAGGAAAAAAAAATGTAGTTAGTTAGGCGTAAATTGAGAAATTGAGGGATTTTTTTTTTTTTTTTTTTTTTTTTTTGAAGGAAGTTAGGCGTAATTAAGGATTTTTTTTTATTGATAAATTTTATCTTCATTTATCTATACTTAAAATATTTTCACAAAAAAAATATCAATCCCTACAAAATTTTGTTAAAATCTCATAATTATGTTAATTGGATATTTTTACCACGTATTAGCGTATAAATTGAAATATACTTGTACTGTTATAAATAATTATATGTTATACTTTTTAAGAATATATAATTGTATTTAATGTATTTGAATATTCATAGAATCATTTATTTATATAATTTCAATCAGTTTTTTATTACAGTGATTTTTTAGAAAAAAATACGTTGTTGTTGTTGGGTTTTTTTTTTTTTTTTCAATTCTACATTTACTAGCCAAAAATATAATTTGCATATTCACTTGAATACATTTGCATATTTGGTAAAAAAAAATGTACTATGTGTATCTCAACTTTCTCAATATGACTGATCTTATTATAGTGGTTGCATAATTATTGCAATGTATAATTATTGTAATTTTGACCTTATAAATTATAGCTTTCCTTTTAGTTTCAATTTTAAAATATTGATGAAATATTTTTTTAAAAAATGAAATAACTCAAAAGGCAATATAATTGAAATCACTTTTTTTTTTATTTTTTTATTATTATGGGATAATTGAAATCACTTTAATAGTAAACAAATGTTAA
Source organism: Chenopodium album (assembly GCF_948465745.1). Taxonomy (NCBI): domain Eukaryota; kingdom Viridiplantae; phylum Streptophyta; class Magnoliopsida; order Caryophyllales; family Amaranthaceae; genus Chenopodium; species Chenopodium album. The sequence continues at coordinate 65,911,219 of NC_137836.1, read as the reverse complement.
GTTGCAAAATTACATAAATTTCTTCAATGAAAAAGGAATACATGTTTAGGATCCGATTATGCTAAAAGATATTTAGCCAAGGTCAATCGAACAGTCTAATAAATTCAATAAATAATACAACATCTTATGCAATTTTTGTTGTGTATTAGCTTAGATAAAGTTTAAAAATGTTTAAAAAATACAAAAAATAAATAATATATTTAATTAATTTTAATAGTAGTCGTTGCAGTACGCTGCTTTATTGTTACATAGCAGTATGCGACATTTACAATAGAATTCTCGAATTTCTCATATATAGAATTATAAATACATAAATTGTTAATTTTAACAGTTTAATTAAAAATTTTGTAATATTTTTAACCTTTTTTGTACCACTTTCGTATATGATATAGTGAAAATGTTGGTGTCTAACTTTTGAACTATCCAATTATCCCTTAAGTTTACATATAATGATTTTGTTTTATTTTTTATATTATTTATTCCAATTTAAAATCTCAATCTATACAAGGATCGTTGTGTAAGGTAATGTTTTGGGCGAGCAACTATTTTTAGTATATAAATTTAGGATTTCTACTTTAATAATAAGAACCATGATTATGCAAATTAGATCTTGGTTGGATAAAGTGACATTAAGGCCCCGTTCTATTCACCTTAATTTTGCTGAACTGAAATTATTTTTACTGAACTGAAATTATTTTTGCTGAACTTCAATTATTTTTACTGTACTTAAATTAATTTTACTGAACTGAAATTATTTTTGCTGAACTGAAATTATTTTTACTGATTTTCTATTATAATTCTTCTTTGAGAAAACTGAATTTTACTGAAATGAACTTATTTTTACTGAACTGAAATTATTTTTACTGAACTGAAATTAATTTTACTGAACTGAAATTATTTTTACTTAATATTTTTTTTTTTAAGGTGAAGAGAACAGGGCCTAAATCTAGTCAAGAGTACTAAAATGGATGTGATTATACGAAATATTAATAAATTTCTATGATTTGTAAAAAAAAATAAAGAAAAAAAAAGAAAAAGGAAATGGAACTGAACCACTTCGTTTTAGGTAATACGTCCAAATATAACTTAACTATACCCAAAATGGGAAACATTTTATATCGTAATCTATGGGCGTGTTTTGTTCAGCTCCATTCTGTTAAGTTATTTTCAATAAATCGGAACAGGCCCTATGTGTTATTCAATTCTTATCTTTGTCAATCGTCCTAATTGACTAATTATGACATTCGAATTTTGCGTATGCCTAAAATCCAATTTAGGATATCTAAAAAAATTTATTTATGTTGTAGGGGTCATGAGTTTTTTTTCTTTACAAAATTAATCTGTTGCGAACAATTGGACTAATAATCGAAATTGATAGGATTCTTGTGTGTATGAATATTGAAAACTATCCTTCGATTAAAAGCAAACTAATCTTTAGCGATTTATTTTGGGACTAACTAGCTGTTGTTTACTTGGGACCGCGTAATTTTGTTCTTTGTTACATACTACTAATTACATTCACAAGTATTGTATATATTTTCGCATATACCTAAATTAATTTAAGATAAGTGGATCTCAATCTAAACAAGAATAGTTATTTAATAGATGAAATAAGTCGTTTTATTTCAATAAAAACTGTGATTAAGCTAATGAGATCTTGATTAGATAGAGTTGTAATATCTAGTCAAGAGTGCTAAAAACAGATTTGATTATTCGAAATAACTTTATATTTCTGTATTTTGATTAATAAAAGTATTGAACCATTGTGTTTTAGGTATGCCCAAATATAGCTTAGGTATGCCCAAATATAGCTTAGGTATACCCAAATTGAAAAACATTTTATATACCTTGATCTATGTTTTAATCAAGAAGTCTTACATTAACTAATAAAAAATCCACTTTTGAGTTCGCCCAAAATTATTGTTACGTACTACGTACATTCAAGTATATGTTTTAACAATGTCTTATTGTTACGCACTACATACAATTAAGTATATGTTTTAGACCTGATCAAGTCGAGCCCGACCCGATTTTGGCGGGTTTTGGGCAGCTTTTCCGTCCGAAATCGGGTCGGGCCCTGCCTAGCCCGAAAGATTTTTAAAAATAGGGCGGACGAGGAAAATCAATTTTATGCACTTTAGATAATTTTTTTGACCCGGCCCGAAATTGGCCCGAAAAGCATGCATGGCCCGGGTAGTTTGGGCACATATATTCCGGTTCGAAGCTTGGCCCGACCTGGCCCGACACAAGGAATGACTTTTTTTGCTCTCGACCCGACCCAAACCCGGTCCGGCCTGCCCGACCATTGATCACCTCTAATATGTTTTAACCATGTCTTATCTTTGTCAATTATCTTAATTGACTAATAAGATTCGAATTTTGGGTACACGAAAAATTAAATTGGGGATACCTAAAAGTGAAATTTACGTATTCTCTAAGGGTTGTGAGTTTTGTTCTACACAAAGTTAATCTGTTGCAAACAATAGGGTTAATAGACGAAATTGTTAGGATTCTTGTGTTTATGAATTTCGATAATTGACCTACGAATAAAACCAAACATTTATGTAGCGTTGCATTTTGGGACTAACTAGTAGTCGTATGGGACCGCCTAATTGTGTTCTTTGTGTACGTACTACGTACATTAAAGTATATGTTTTCTTGATCCCTAAATAAATTTAAGATAAAGGGTGTTTTTTAATCTAAACAAGAATCGTTATGTAATAGGTAATGTTTTGGATGAGTAACTATTTTCAGCATCTAAAATTGGTCTTTCAATTTTAATAAGAGTCGTGATAAGTTAATAAAATCTTGGTTAGATAGAGTGACAATAAATCTGGTCATCAAGAGTACTAAAAACGAATGTGATTACCTGAAATAACCTTAAACTTTTCTAATTTTTTTTTTAAAAAGAATTGAACCACTTCGTTTTAGGTACGCCCAAATATAACTTAGGTATACCCAAAATAAGAAACATTGTATACATCGTGAAGAAGATGGACAATAATTAATGAATTTAAAATTTTATTAACATAATATGCGTATGGAAATTTATAAGTATGGTATATTAGGATATGACCATATATTGTATAGTTGGCATATGATATATTTTGGAAAACTTTGATCTTATCTTTTATACTAGGGTGGATTGCCTAGGATTGTACTTGTATTATATTTAAGCTGCCGCATATGATGAATAAACACAAGCTTTTGCCTCATTATAATTTCACAATGTACTAGTATTCTAAATCTAAATGCAACTTTGACAAAGATATAATATTTTTTAAATATATTTATAAGGATATGAGAATATATGATATAATACTACAACCTAGAGAACATCTTACACTAGTACAAAATTAACCTAAAGGAACACTTGTTGGTAACACTTTTTATATTGTCAATTTGCTAAATATTTAGGTAACACTTATGTAGCACTTTTATTTTATGTAACACTTAATGTATCACTATGAAAAAAAGGTAGCATTTTAAGGTATCACTTCAAAATATGTATCATTTGTATCATTATAAGGTATCATTTGTGAAGTCGTGTTACTTACTCCACCGTCCTATGATGTCTATTACTATATTTTTTTATTATTAATTAATTTACTCATAGCAATTACGAAACATTTAGAAGAATTTTTTTGTTGGAAAACACATTCTCGTCGTAACCACCTAGGTTTCTCCAAACCGCCTTGCCGATCATCATTCATCAATCATCGCTGCCAAGCTACTTTCGGTGCTCAATTAGTCAATTTCTATCAGCCACCCTCTTTCGTTACCCAATCCATGTTGTTTGTGAGTCTTTAACCAGGTTTGATTAGAATTAGTTTGTTTAATTTGATTGAACTTGTACATATTAAAGTTCTTGCTTTATATTTTAATTTTTATTTTCAATTCTGATTGATTAAACTAATTCAATATATTTATTTATGGTTTTGGGTATTTTTGTACTTCTAAATATCGTTAATTTTCGGTGAGTTATACCCAACTTAAGTTTGTTGTCTTGTTAAATGAGGTATTGATTGTTCTGAAATTTTTCTTGTTTATTTATTGATTTTATTATCATATCTATTGAGTCCAATTCATTTTTTAAAGGTTTTGTTTAGTACAGTACTTCGTATTGATTTGGGTTTCTTAGTTAGAAAATTATGTTTTTTAAAGGGAATGATGAATTTTATGATTTGAAGTATTGGGATTGTAAATTTTTAATTTTTCTAAGTATAATTTTATAACTAGTTGTCGATTCAATAAATCTTTGTATTTTGCAGAGAGTATAACAATTTTGGATTAGCTTATTTTGCTTCTGTAATTGATCTCTCAATTTAATGGAAGAATTTAATTTATTGAATTGGTATTGATCTTATTAAGTTCATTAATTTGTAGGCTACATTATACAATTGAGGATCCTATATTCTGCTTAGACTATTATAGTTTGACGTCTCCTAACTGGTGTTTGTTCTTGTAGTTGATTTGTCACCATAGTTCTCTTTATTGTCTAAACTCTAAAGGACTATAGTAAGATGTCAAACTTGTGCCTATACAGTTAGTAAGTGTGCTTTGACAAAAACTTGGTTTTTCCTCTAAGGGAAAACTCTCTAGCACTTTTGGTTTATACTAGATAAAAAAAAAAAAAAAAAAAAAAAATTGCATTGATTCTTATGATAATTAATTTCCCATCTTAAGTACTCTTACACCAAATATTTAATAATATGGGACATAGGACTCTTATGTTAAACGAATTTATGAACTCATCATGATTAGCTATAGTATACGAGTGCTTTTAAATTGAGAAGTTGAGAACAACTAGATACTCATACAGTAACTTTGAGTTATTTGTCCTTGCCTGCTCTAGACACTTGCAATTAGATGAAAACAACATTTTATGTATATATCATATATCATTCTAAGGTTTCTTTTCTAAAAAAAATAAATAAATAAAAACTGTTTGATTAACATTTTACTGTATTCTTGATAATATGTGTTGATTCTATTCTTCATACTAGTATTTAGCTCACATTATTGAAATTTTAATGTACAAGTTTGTGTGATTTGATATCCTTGAGCACAAATTGGTTTTACTTTGAAAGCTTTGCTACCTTGAAGTAATTGCATTATTTTTAACCCGTGGATCAACATAACTTTTAAGCTACAGGTCAGTTACTTGTTTGAAGTAGTTCTTTATCTCTTTATTTGCTACTATGTTGGAAATAGACTATAGCTAACTGTTGACTGTTGTGGTAAATTTTGGTGCCATTGGTGTGCTTGTAGATGGGTCACCTCTATTGGAAAAAAAATATATGCAAAGCATTCTCTTGGAAGCACAGATGATCAACAACATGTTCAGGTGCTCTATTTGTTATTCAATACAAGTTATACATCTTTTTTTGTCCTTGTTGTATTTGATAAATTCTAGTTTTTGTTTTTGATTCCTTATGTCTTATTTTTCCGATCTCTTGTCTTGTTTCAGATCTAATATGATTCTTATGATTTGTGTTTTATATCTCTTGAAATAAGTTGCTCAAATACTTATAAAACAAAATCTAGTAATTTATGAGGTTGTGTTTGTGCATAACAATAGAATTTTACAATAAATTCACGGCTATATGAATATTACCTTAACAACTACAATATTCTCTCTTGTTATTGTTGCTGTTAAAGTCCCCTGTGCTACATTGATGGAACAAGTCCAATTTTTGAAAATATATATTGACCATTGGGTACTCAATCTCTCTTCTACCCATATAATTATAATAATTTTATAATAAATTTTGACAAAATTGTATTGAATGCGTGCAGAATGAAGAAGATAAGAGTGGAGGGATAATGCATTTTGAAGCTACGGGAAACATATGCTGCATAAAGAAAAATTGATGGAAGCTCATAGAAAAATAGAAGAAGTTTTTGTTTCCAGGAATTTTTCTTTCAAATTTATCTATGTATTTATTTTGAAAAATCTACCGCTTATGGAGTTGTATAGGTGGTAGATATAATCATTTATGTAATCAACATATATACCTTCTATAATATATCTACTTTAATTTAAATTTCTTTTATGATTGATTATTTACTTTTTTTTTTGTATAAATAATAATAATAATCATAAGTGTTTCCTAGTTTATTAACAATATGTTACAAGAAGCGACAAAAAAGTGATACATAATGTCAAATAAAGTGGTACAATAGGTTATTAAATAATTGAAAATTGTTACTATTGGTTCTAAAGTTTTACATGAAAAATGTGAGTAACACTTTAAAACCGATACAAAAGGTATAGAAAAAGTGATACATAATAGGACATTAAGTAACACCCGTGAAAGTGCTATTATAGGAGTTTAAAGTGTTACTTATGAGTATAGGTAACATGGGCAGATGTATCACCCAATAAAGTGTTACCTTTGATCTATGATACCACTTTTACCACTTAATGTAACACCTTTTGGATGTTACTTAAGGTTAGTTATGTACTAGTGTTATTTTAGGATATGTTTTAAGGTGGTTAGGTTGTTGCCTTTTAAGCCTAAATTAAAGTCTTATAAATAAATTAATTTACCTTGATTACGCCCTTTAAAACGTCTTGTTTCAGTTTTTTAATTTTTTTTTTTTTAACAAAATTTTAATTTTAATTTTAAAGTTTATTCATCTCCAACCTTAAACCATTCACAATTTCACATAGCTTCAACGTACAATAATGGCGGATGATTACTCGCGAATTCATATGACTAATCAAAAGGAAAATTTGGATTTTGGTACCTCGAAAATGGGGTAATTGAATTTTAGTACCCATCTAAAATTTTATTTTAAATTGGTACCTCAAAAATGACTAAACTATATATACCAATACCTCCGTTAGCATTCTGTCAACTTTGTCGTTAGTGGGTCCCATTATCTAATTATTTAATAATTTAATTTATTAAAAAAAAAAGAAAAAACATTTAATAAAAAAAAACTTAAAAAATAATAAAAAAAAAACAGAAAAACCCCTAATACCACCAACCACCCACCTTCCCCGCGCCGACGCCACCCCCCCCCACCCCACCAGCCCTGCCTCCCCGCGACGACGCCACCTGTGGTGTTGGTTGGTGGTTTGTGAGTTTCGGGGTTGTGGGCGTTGGATCTAAGTTCGTGGGTTGTGCGTTTCGGGGTTGTGGGTGGTGGGTTTCGTGGTTGTGGGTCTGGGTTCGTGGTGGCGGGTTTTGGGGTTGTTGGCTGGGTTCTTAGGTTATGGGTTTTGGGGTGGGTGGTGGTGGATTGTAGTTCGTGGGTTGTCGGTTTCGGGGTGGAGGTTGGTGGGTTGTGGGTCTGGGTTTTTGGTGGTGGGTTTCGGGGTGGGTGGTGGTACGTGGGTTTCGGGGTTGTGGGTCTGGGTTCGCAGGTGGTAGTGGTGCTGGGCTCGTTGGTGGTGCGCTGGGTGGTGGTGTGTTGGGTGGTACTGGGCTCGTTGGTGGTGCGCTGAGTGGTGGTGTGTTGGGTGGCGTCGTCGCGGGGAGGCAGGGCTGGTGGGGTGGGTGGCGTCGGCGCGGGGAAGGTGGGTGGCTGGTGGTATTAGGGGTTTTTCTGTTTTTTTTTTATTATTATTATTTTTTAATTTTTTTTATTAAATGTTTTTTCTTTTTTTTTTAATAAATTAAATTATTAAATAATTAGATAATGGGACCCACTAACGGCAAAGTTGATAGAATGCTAACGGAGGTACTGATATCTATAGTTTAGTCATTTTTGAGGTACCAATTTAAAATAAAATTTTATATGGGTACTAAAATTCAATTACCCCCATTTTCGAGGTACCAAAATCCAAATTTTCCTAATCAAAATTATACCACAAAATAAATCATACCACTTCTAACAAAGTAACAATTAATTCCAAAATTATAAAATAAAATCTGAAATCAAACTATTTTTTTATACAGATAATTAAGTAGATTACAAATTCCAAATAAAATAAAATAAATAAATAAATAAATTTGAAGCATAAATGTGATGAGTATACTTTATTCTTATTGGTTTCTTATATACTTTGGTAATTTATTGTTGTGTAATGGTTGAATAATGAAGGTTGAAGATGAAGTGTGCAATTGAAGATGGTTGAAGCAGTCAAAATGGGATGTAGTTGTACAAATGTTTTTTTTTTCTTTAATTTATATTGGACGACTTATTTCAAATTTGGTTGGTTATTTATAAATTATTTTATTATAACTTGGAAAAAAAAAATTACCCTCCAAAAGTTAGTAACCAAACAACTCTTTGTTGACTGGTCGATGACTTGTCATGACTTAAATGATGTGTAAATTAGGTTTTTTATTTTTTTAAAAATATAACATTCAAAGGCTAAGATTAAGCAACAAACTATATCGATGGTTCAGATTTAATCTCTTATTGTAGTCGTCCGTAGTCGACGACTACGGTAGAAGCTTCGCTAGTGATAAATTTGTGAATGCATTTCATTAGATGTTTAAATTTGTGCAATTAAACAACTGCCTAAATTTTCATTCTGCGGTGCCTTTTACTTTGAGTAATCTGTCTTTTCTATGTCCCTCACTCCATTCTAAGTGTTAAAAAAATGTTTGTAAGGCATAAGAGTATTTTTCCCAACATTGCAATATGAAAAAAAAACGGAGGAAGTATAGGTTTGGAAATCTAACCACCATCAAGTTCTATTTATATTTATGACATGTTTTAAATTTACAATAATCCCAATATAGTATAACTGTATAAATGCAATTGTTTTTTTTTTTTTTTTTTTTTGGACAGCTGAAAAAGGAGAGTTAATCCCCAGTAACAATACAAATACTAACACAATGAAAGTTTAACAGTAAATCTGCAATGTTTCGAAGATGCATTCTTGCATGTTGAGCTCCAGTATAATCTCCCTGCAACCATTTATGAAGTCTTCTGCCAGGGATAGAAATTTGTAAATGCCACAAATGCAGCTTCACCGCTTCTTTGACTCCCTTGAAAATCGTTGCCAACATGCATGAAACTATCTGCTAGTTGCAAGGATCCCTCTCCCTCTTTAATGGCATCTGCAGTAGTTCTAAGTATCCACCACCATCCTCGATTTTTGTTTGCCTGATGTCCAGAATAGTAGGCCTGCAAACACCACTTCCTGTAGTTAAAATGTAACACTTACTCTGTTGGTGTGCTTCCCTGCTGACCTGCCTTGATTCGAAGCCTGGGTGGCAGCTTTGTTCTGACTCGGAATCAGCTGCAAGGTCATTATCTTTAGCTGCCATGATACCAGAACCCGCCTTATGCTCCATTCTCGACTTTCGTCTCCTCATCAAAACAAAGTTTGCAGGCATCAATATCCCACTCGGCATTATTTTTGCGGAGGGAGGCTACTCTAACATCTGTGATGGTAGCTTGGCTACTCAAAACAGGTGGCTTGCCATGAACCCAGAGATGGTGAATATAATTGACAACTGTGATGTTAAGAACAAACTCTACTGAAGCCAAATCTCTTAATCAGACCCTCACACACGGGATACAGCTTTGAATAGGCATAGCATGGAGATTTTTTCTTCACTAAAATAATCCTCACCCTTGAGCAATAAACGAATATCGATCCAATTTGACAGCTCTATAGAATTTTTATTTTTGAATATGAGAAAAAAAAAATTACTACGTACTTTAATGTTAAACTGTCGTCCATGCCCAAAAAAAATAAATAAATAAAAAAATAAAAATTATTCAAGGCAAAAAGAACATTAAGAAGTCATCTCACAATGGAGGGTACTAATGCAAAAAATTAGAAGCGAAACAATTTGGCAAAATTCATTAATATATGCCAAAACCAAAAGTGGGTGAATTGAAAGAGTTTAAAGAAGAGAAAAGAGTAAAAGGTTGGTTTAAGCACCATTATGCCTCACATTGTAACCTAACCTCATTATTTTCTTCTAATCATTACAAGATTGGTGTTATCCTCCAAGTTGTTGCCTTGTCTATTCCATATTTACATACATGTTAACATACTACCTCCGTTACATATTATTTGCAACGATTTGACATAAAGTAGATAGAAAAAATGTCTAATCGTTGCACATAATATGTAACGGAGGTAGTATATAATGCACAATTTCCATTGTTGAGCTTGCTAGCTACTCCGTAGCAGGTAAAAAGAGTAAGAAATTTCGTGTTTCAACATCGAAAGAGACACTTCCAACAAATTCTTTTAAATAATTGCTTTCATTTGCAAATTACTTCTTCACGACTTAGAATGCGAATGATTACTAAAAGGCTAAGCCAATCATAAACTACCACCTCCGGTCCAATTTAGTTGCAACTATTTCTTTTTTGGGCCGGTCCACATTACTTGCAACTTTCCCATTTCTTTCCTTTTTTAATAACTTTTTAGTGGTAAAATTACCATTTTACCCTTACTTTTTTTTAAAATACCCTAATTACAAAACTGATTTTATCTTATTACCTTAAACCCTAACATTAATTTAGTTACCTATTTTCACCAAAATCAACCCCTTAGCCACCGAAACAAATTCCAGCCACCTTCACCCTCCTTCATCTTCCTCCTCACCACCATTATTCATCAAATTGTACATAATCTTCCTCATCCCCAATTTTTTTCTCTCTCCTCTTGAGGTGATTTTCGGCGAGTTCCAATTGAGACGATTTCTCTCTCCACTCCTCTATGATCTAATTAGCTTGATCGAGTCCAATTGAGGCAATTTCCGGCGAGCTCCAAAGTTTCACGGCGAAGAATTGAGCGTGAATCGGCGGTTTTTCTCTCCTCTCCTTCCTCGTGGTTTAAGATCGGCGGGTTGAGGTTTCTAATCAGTGGTTTGTGGTTTCAAATTTGTGGGTCGGGCTTGGTGGTTTTTTAATCGGTGGGTAGGGGTTGGTGGGTTTCAAATTGGTGGGTTTCGGGGTTGGTGTTTCAGTGTTGGTGGTTCCGGTGTGCTGGGTTGGTGGTTTCTGTGTCGGTGGGTTCGAGGGTCAGTGGGTTTCTGGGGTTGGTGGGTTTCAAGTGGTCGTGGCTGGTGGAATCGGTGGGTTGGGGGTCGTTGGGTTTCTGGGGTCGGTGGTTTGGTGGTCGTGGGTTGGTGGTGGTGGCTGGGTTGGTGGTGGTGGGTTTCTTTTTAAAAATTGGGTTGAATTTGTTTTTTTTTTTTATTACTTGATTAATACTTAATTGTATACCCTTATCTTTCATTAAACATGCTTAGGAAATTTTGCCTCGGCCTCCGCAAACCCCCCCAAAGTTTCAACTAAATTGGACCGGAGGTAGTATATTATTTTTAACAATGACTATAATTTATCAAACATAGACGACATGTGTTGGGCTCAATCCTAGCACAGTTCAAGGGTAAGAATTACCCCGCCTTCACATAAGTAAATCATTTAACAATAGTTAGTTATTAAATAAAAAAATACAACCAAACTAAGATAACTTGTAGGTAAGAATGAATAGAAGTTAACATGGACCATGCTGATCATAATACTTGAGGCTTTTGGTAAATTCTTCAATGTGTTCTCGATAAACATCTGATATGGATTTGGCTTTCGGGCTAAGCATATGACCAGTTCCTCCAAAACTAACGCATGTCTAAGGAGAAACTGGGTTATTACTATCTCCTGATCTAATCCATGGTATTCCCTTATCACTATTCGTTTGAGACGATTCCTGCAACATACGGGAGTTTCATGATCTGTACGGGTAAAAAATTCTCGTTCCTGCTCCAGCGTCTTTTTCCTATACTTACACAAAATGCCGCCATGATATCCAGCAAGTCCCTAAGAAGTAAACAGCAATAATCAATAAAATAAAAAATAAGAAACTCTCTTAGAAGTTGAACAACATTGCTCATATGATTACTAAAACCACACCAACCTGTGCAAATTCAAGTGTTTCTAAGACAGGTGAACAGTTGAGAAAAGGCAACAACAGATTATCCCACCAGCTATATTCAGTAGCACCACCCAACTCTAGATGTTTCAGATTAGGAAACACGGGCAGTTTATCCTTTAAGACTTCCTCATCGACGAAGTTGAACTCCTACAACCACAAGTTAAACAATCATTACAACTGGTAAATTTCAAAATCAACTATGAAAGGAGAAAAGGGATTATTCAGCTTAAAAGAGATAAATTAGAGATTGAGACATTACCCTCATAAAAATGCCAAACAATGATAAGTGTTGTGAATAAGAAAAGGGTCTAATGAGGTTAATTATTTGCTGAAATGATCTTTCAAATTTTAAGGCCATACATATTGTCAGAGATGCTTTAACAAGACCATGCATTACAGGGATTGAGTAACAACTTGCTAAATTATCAGAGTATTTAATGTACTCCAGATTGGGAGTATTGATCAGCACACAGTCGCTGTTATCTCCTATAAAACCATGACATTTAGGCATCCTTAAAGTCAATCTTCGAAGGGAAGTCGACGTGATAGCCATGATGTTCACATGCCTTGTAAAGGGTTGGAATGTAAGATCTTCAAGTAGAGGGCAACTTGATACTAGCCTCGGCAAAAAGTCATCCTCAGAAATGAGAGGTGCAAACAAGACGAGCTGTTTCAATTTTGGAAGATGATAAGAGGGCATGGCGTAAATTTGATCAAAACCAATGTTGACCTCAAGTTTCAACACCTCCAACGTTTCACAGGTGAAAATAGCTGGGGGCAGCTGAAAATCACCCGACTCCCCCACCAGTATAGAGAGGTCAAGTTCCCTAAGGCCACAAAAAGACAATGGATAAGAGATCCACACATTCAATCGCAGAGATTTCAAGTCAGGGAGGCAACCTTGACTACACCCATAGAAACTATCGCAACCAAAAAAGTACACTTTACCAAAGTCCTTGCTGGTAAGTTTAAGCTTAAACTTGGTAAGATGCTGCGATTGGTGTGTCTGGAGTACGGTATCAACAAAGCTCACAAAAGTGGGGAAACGCTCAATTGCATAGGGATGTTTCAAACAAAGACAGATAGGTGAACCATCAAAATCAAGACTTGTAATCAAAGGGAAAACACGCCTCAATTTCGTAGACAAGGCACAAGTAGCAGCAGCATCCTTGGTAGGAAGCAAAGAGAGGATCCGAATTAATAATTCATCAGGCAAACTGGAGAGCCTATCTACCAACATTTGAGTAAAGTTGTGATTTTGAACATCACATACAGTAGCATAATTACTGGTACATGGTTTCAAGCTCCTATCCATACTGACCATACACCTGCATCCATAATAAATAAATAGACGATACTATTAAAACCCAAATATAGCAACACTCCCCCAGCAATGCCCTCTCTGATCAAATAGGATAATCATGCAAAACCGCTTAAAAAACAAAATAAAAATAAAAAATAAAAAAAAAAAGGACTATAATATGAATTTATGAAAGCGATAACTTGAAAGAGCAACTGGGGACGAAACAATCTGGTTCAAAGTTTCAAAGTTCAAATTCAGGAAATCACAGGAACAGGGCAGACAATAAAGTTTCTTCGACACATTAGCAACGATAATAAAAAATATAGGCTCGAAAATCACATAATTTTATAGGGAGAAAAGGCATATTTGATTCAATTATCAAATTAAGCTCACAATTTAATTATCTCGTCAGTAATTAGGACCAATAGTTCAAAAGTTCGAACCCTGGAATACGAAATTGATATTAGATTAGATCAACGATAAACCCTAAATCGTGAAATTGATACGATGATTACAAAAAAGGAATAAGAACTTACTTCAGAAGTTGCTTCAATGGAGGATTGAAATATCAGAAGGCGGCTCAGTGTACAACGTGGAGTGCGCTTCAATGGGAAACTCAGAGAGAGGGGAAGGGGGGAGGGGGATAGAAGGCAGATCAAAATTCGGGAAGACCCAAAACACGCGGCCCAAATCAATAACCCGGACAACATATCCGCGATCTGCTAAAATCAACACTACGCTCTACAAAATTAGCATGTAGTAAAAATATAAACATGCAAAAAAATGAACATTTAATAATAAAAAATGAACACGTAAAAAAAATGAACATTTAATACTTATAAGTTATAATGCATATGTTTCATAATCATATTATATTATATTTTTTCAAATTTTTATGTTCATAATTAAATGCATTATATTCATAATAATATTTTATATGTTCATATATAATTTCAGATATTCATAATGTAAATATGTGTTGTTCATGAAGTATTAATTAAATTTGTTTTTGCATATGTTGTCTTTCTTAAATGTTTATGTTCATATTTTTTTTTTACGTATATGTTCACCTATTAAATTCTTGTATTCACTTTAAGGAAACCAATGCTTACGTTCATATTTTGAATTGTTATGTTCACTTTTTGAAATGCATAAGTTCATATTTGTTATGCCTATGTTCACTTTCTGAAAAGCTAATGTTCACATTTAAGGGAACCTATGCATATGTTCATATTTTGCATGATTATGTTCATTGATAAAAAAAAAAATGCAGAAAATCAGATAAAATTCAATTCATTAGAATTAAGAAAATCATATATAACCTAATCAATCGAAGTTAATCACAAAGTCACCACATAAGAAATCGAAAACCACACATAGATCAAATTCATCGAACATAACCAAAAATGAAACAAAATTCAATTCATATATATTAAACAAAATTCATAAGAATTGAATCGAAATTCATACACAGATGCAAATATGCAATTGATCGAAGCAAACAAAATTTGTGAATTCAAAGATTCATATAAACCTTAATCAATCGAAATTAAGCACAAAATCGAAATTCACACCAATGTTCATACCTTTGTCCGTTTTTATTTAGTTGCAACACACCCCGTTGGCACGCATTTTAAGGAAGATATTAGACTAGGTATACGAATTAATTGTTTTACGAAATTTTACCACCTATAAGAAGAAAGGGATAAGTTGTAACAGTTTAAATCTCATAGATTAATTCATTCGTTTACCTAGTTTAATCACCTCCTTGAAAAGCGTGATAAAAGGTGTGTTGCAAGTATAAAAAAAAAACAGAGGAAGTACTTAATAACTACTTTCATGTTGTAAGAAACAAATTCAATCAAAAAAGTGTAAAAAAAAAGGGGAAAAGTTTAAAAAAGAGAGGAGAGAGAATAAAAAACGAAGGAAAAAAACAGAGGTTAAGAAAGCTAATGTTCATGTTGTGCCGTTGTTACACCTATTTCTAGGAATAGGTGCATAAGTGTGCACCTAAGAATATGCGCCCAAACCCGCCCTATTTTCGGGCCGGGCTAGCGGGTAGGGCCAATGTTGATCACCTCTCATAGAGGGATAGGGCTCCCAATTGTTGAATTTTCCTAAGAACCCTAATTTCCAAATCTGCCTATTTACCCCAATTATAGTGGAATTTGGTGAAGGAAATGCAAATTGAAGCTGGGAGGGCTGTTTTACAGAGAAAAATCAGGGGGGGGGGAATCACTCAAAGGGTCAAAATAGCGGTTAGTAGCCGTTAAGTGGAGCCCACAAAAGGAAAGCCCACCGGAATTTTGAAAAAATGTGAAAATCTGAGTAATTTTTTAATTTAAGGGGTGGTAAAATTAAAAAAAAATGTAGATAAGGAGGTCAAGAATCTCATGGCCAATTTACTATTCAAAGTGCTTACAAACTATATTCAAACTTTCTAAAAAAAAAAAAAGGAAAAATTGCTCCCATTAATCTGAACTTTGCCTCGTCCGCCGAAATTAATCCCAACTTTCGTTTATTATCTATCACTCCCACCTTTAGGGGGTATTAATTTCTATTGCACCCAAATGACTTGCAACTGGTTAATCAGGTAAACATTGCTGACTTGTGATTAATTGCACACGTGTCGTAATAGGATTGGTTAAAAAATAAAAAATAAATCAAAAAATAAAAATGAAAAAGAAAAAAAAACTAAACCACCTAATATCGCAGCCTACAACCACCTGCCAGCCATCCCCCTTCCCCCGGAGCACCGGCCTCCCAAAGCAGTAGCCCCATGCCCCATCCATCACTCTTCTCTCACGCACCAAAGCAGGAGAAAGGAAAGGGGCGCCGACGGTGGCAGAGGCCACGCCCGCGACGAACTCAAATTGGGGCTGATTCGAAGTTTGAATTTGCGGGCTGCTCTATTCGAATTATCGAACTATAGGGCGGCTGCGGGTCATGGTGAGGCTATGGGTTGCTAATTGCGGCTGCTGCGCGCGATTTGTGGTGATTTTGGTGACGGTGGCTAGGAGCAGAGGTGGTGCGGTGCCCGTAGAATGTGTTGGTTGCGATGGTGATTGCTAATGATAGGTGCAACGAGAACAGGGGTTGTGGGCTGGTGTGCGTGGTGTTTAAGTAAGGGAGATGCAAATTTGGGGGTGTGAGTTGCGGGTTGGTGTAAGAACAGGGGGTTGTGGTGGCTGAGTTTTGCGGTGAAGAAGATGGAGAAGGGGGTGAAAACGGCGGGGGCTGGTGAAGATTGGGTGGGTTTGCAGGGCGGGAGAGTGGTGGACGCCGTTTTCCGGCAGCGGGGGAAGGGTTTTCGGGGGTGGGGCGTTTTTCCGGAGAGGTAGGGATGGGGTGTTTACCGGGATAGGGGTGGGGGATGACTTTGGTTTTTTTTTAATTTTTGTTTTATTATTTTTTTTAATTTTTTTTTGGACCTATCACGTGTTGACACGTGTCTGGTGACTTGCTATATCAGGTTAGATGACCGGTTGGGTGCAACAGAAATTAATACCCCCTAAAGTTGGGAGTGATAGATAATAAACGAAAGTTGGGATTAATTTCGGCGGACGAGACAAAGTTTAGATTAATGGGAGCAATTTTTCCAAAAAAAAAAAGAAAAAAAAACTATATTCAAACTTTACTTCTCGTCCTTCTTTTCCCTCCATCACATGAAAGAAAATATGGCATATGTCCGTCCCTCACAATTACAAAATGCTAGTTTGGAATTTTAGTCACCAGATATTACCGGTACGGTTGCCACGATTTTAGCCAAGAATATTGATAACTTTGATGCTCTTTGTACCAGATTTAAGTTGGATAGTGAAAATCACCTTCCATTATTCAGGGACTGTATTATTAGTTCTAGTGTGCTATGGTCTAGAATTTTTAAGGGCAATAGAGTGGATAAAGAGTTAGTTATCACACCTTTTAATTAACTGCGCGATGCGCGCGCTTCGTATGGTGAATCAGAAAAGTTTAGTTTAGCGCTTAATGTTAATGTGTAATTAATTTGTTGTATCTTGACATAGTGTTTGTTGCATTTTATATATACAATGTTATCATCATATATAGATTAATAAAGTTGTAGTTGTTTATGTAGCAATAATTTATAACGTGTAGTATAATTATTGTGTATTCTTGTCAATTCATAATGTAGCAATAATTTATAGTGTGTATGTTAATTATGTAAATAGTGATGTTGTTGCATTGTTGTATCAAATTAAGGATACACAATAATTATACCTAGGCTGAAACTCCTTTAGATAGTCCTCTGTGTCTTCCCGTCAACGTCCTGCAAAATCAGCTCTCACTCCCTTTAATGGACGATGGAGAAGCAAAGCATCAATGGTGGAAAACTACCGGCACCGCGAAAAAAGCTAGCAAAAGAGAGAGTATTCGGAGCAAACGTTGTTCAATTATCAGAAGATGAAGCAAATCAGCTAATTAATTTGTTGTATTTTGACATATTATTTGGTGTATCTACAAATATAAATGTTATTGTTATATATGGATTAGTAATGTCGTTGTTTATGTAGTAAGAAATTATAACGTAAAATTTAATTATGGGTCGTTCTATTTTATGTGAATGGATTGGTTATACCAAATAAATAAAAGATGGTTTATATTTGCAATTATGAATTGTTTTAGTCGGATCTGATCAATGTGCATTTAAATTTGGGTTAAATTGTGTTTTTTGTATGGTCGATGCTCCAATTTTTCTCTTTCTTTTCCTTTCTGTATCTTATCTTCTTTCCTTCATAACCCATATTTCTATCTCTTCTATTTAATCTAACTTTTTTTTTCTCCCGACCTTTATCCCTTCTTCTACCCCCCCTATCTCCTTTGAACTGGTATCTCTATCTTTCAGCTTGCCCTATCTTTTAGCCCCTCTTTGTCTCTCTCTTCAAACCCTTCGCTTTCCTAGTTCCCTTTCTCTCTCTCGATGATTATCTTTATTTTGGCCATTGTTTTTCTACCTACTTTTCCTTTCTCTTCTTCTCCTCTTCTTCCCTCCTCTATCTTAAGTAACCCTAGACCGACTAATCCCGGATTAAGTAATTCTTCAAGTAAACCCTGAATGAACCCTCAAGTAACTACTGACCGAGTAACTCCTGATCGAAATCTTTAGGTAACCCTGACCAAATTACTCAAGTAACCCCTGACTGAACTCCTTAAATAACCCCTTACCTAGTACTCGAGTAACCCCTTACCAAGTAACTCAAGTAACCTATGACCGATTAACTCCTCAAGTAACCCTTGACCGAGTAATTCGAGTAACCACTGATCGAGTAATCCCTCAAGTAACCTTAACCGAGTGAACCTCTTGAACAACCCCTATCTGAACCCCAAAAGTAATCCTTGATCGAGTAACTTGAGTAACCTTTGACTGTATAACTCGAATAACCCCTATCAAAATAACTCGGGTAACCCTTGCCACACGGTGTGGCTTGCTATACCAAAAAGTTGTTGTTTGATTATATATGTTGAAACAAAATCGAGTTCAAACAAGTGAGAAAAGATAAAACAATAATCGAAAATTATAGGTCGCACTTACTCCCTCTCTTCCTCTCCCTCGGGCCTCCTCTTTTGTTCTTTATTATTATATCATATCTTTCTCTATCCTTTTCACTCAGTCATATTTCCTATTAATCACTCTCTTTATTTCTCTTCCAACCCCTTTGCATTTCTCCTGTCCTTACATCTTTTTTTTAGCCTCTTTCTATCTCATCCTCTCTCCTTCATAACACATATTTCTATCTCTCCCATTTTTTCTAACATTTTTTCTCCCGGCCTTGTTCTAGCCTACCCCTTATCTCTTTTGAACTGGTATCTCTAATTTCGGCCTGCCCTATCTCTTAAACCCTCTTTATCTCTCTCTTCAAACCCTTCACTTTCCTAGTTCCCTTTCTCTCTGTCTCGATGATTCTCTCTATTTTGGCCCTTCTTTCTCTACCTCCCTTTCCCTTTCTCTCCTTCTCTCCTTCCTCTCCTCCTCTATCTTCTAACCCCTGATCGACTATTCCCGGACTGAGTAATTCTTCAAGTAACCCCTGAATGAACCCTCAATTAACCGCTGACCGAGTAACCCCTGACCGAACTCTTAAAGTAACCTTGACTGAATTAATCAAGTAACTCCTGCCCAAACTCCTTAAATAACCCCTTACCTAGTAAATCGAGTAACCCCTGACCGAGTAACTCAAGTAACCCATGACCGATTAACTCCTCAGGTAAGGAAAGAGGATAAGATAGCATACCATGGTTAAATCACTATTGCATCTGACATTAGTGAAATCACGATTAAGAGGTTGTGTTAATGTGGCTGTGAGTGATATTGTCTTTCTCTATGATCGTTTGACAGGTGTGGAGTATGTGACAAGCTGTGACATTTAGATGAAGATTACAATATGAATATAGACATGGAGTATGTGACAAGGAGTTTAAATCATATTACACTTTAAAGCATCCAATACTAATTGTTTAAAATTTTAAAAACTTAACTAATTGCAAACACCTTATTACTTATGCTAAAAAAATTAAACTCATTTCAAAGCATTATACTTCTTACTAATTGATTACATTAATGAAAATATAACTCTTTGAAATTAAGTTAATTTATTATTCCCTTACCAAAAAAATTAGGAAAAGTTTTTAGACTATTGAATTTTTTTATGTACATTTTCCTTTAGAACATTGGTCTTAAGATGAGTTGGTAAAAATAGATCACCCTTGTTTAACAAACTAATTACCCTAGTGTGGTACCCCATTTTTGACTAATTAGAATTAGAAGTCAAAATCCCACGTTAGTCGATAATGTGACTAAAAAAAAAGAAATTAGAGTCGCCACTCTATTTTTATTTTCCCGAATAGAGACGGTCTTTTTGTTTATGATCGTTTTCAAATAGAAAACGACATTGACTCCATTAGGTGAGGCACTATCTAAGTATGGTCTTAGGAAAATTAGAGATCTAGGTACGGGGTATAAGTTAGGAAGATCGAACGTTTGGAACTCGTCTCTTCCTCTGTTCTAATGAACAGGCTCTTACTAGTACGTTGCTAATTGGTTATGGTTATTCACATACTTTGCCTTAAACTAATGCATAAAAACACGAAAATTTCCACATTGTCAATCACACTCAAATGTAAAATAAAAGTGAATTAAACCTTACGATATATGGTGGGTTTGAGCATTAAAGTTGCCCTACGTACCGTTCATTGTGGGATTTGAATCCACTCCCGGATCAAAACCCTACGTAGTTCTTACGAACGTCCATTTGTACATGGTCAAAGATTCCATACGAGGTTTCAAGAAGGTTTATATTTTTTTTTGGGAAGGGTGGTCGATCCGTATGGGGTTATTTGAATGAGGCTGAGCAATCTTGCTTTCAAGATGGAGGTCAATTTATCAAGGTTGAGGAAGTCACTAGAATTAGCGACACCATAGGAGTTTCTTTGAGGAGAATGCTTTTTTATTTGGAAAATGTGTTTCAATCAACGGCTTTACTTAGGGTTGACCAACTTCTGAAAAGAGATTGTATGGGCTTTATTGGAGTCTGATAAAAAGGGGTATTTTACTTGGTATGAATCGAGAAGAATACAAAGGAAATGTATTTGGATTATAGGAAATTGACTTATGCAAAATGGACAGTCCATATGGCTTAAATCTAAATGATAGGTAGTGAATTGAAAACCTTGATCATGTCAGATTACGAAAACGATCTATCAGAGATAATAAAACTTTAAAAGTATAGTTCTCTGTGGCAAAAGATCATCTCATAACCTATCATGATTGAATATTCAATTTTACCCTATTATTTAAATATAGGCCATAAACCACAACTCGAAAGGTTTATTTTATTAATAAAATGATACAAGCATGCAAAGCCATATTTCACTTAATTAAAAATTAGTTGTCTCTTTATTAAGAAATGCATAAGGAAATTTTGCTCCTCCGAACGGTGATGGAATTAAAACTTAAACAAGATTTATATATAAAAAAAGTAAGACATTCTATTCCGAAATAAATGAATTATTTATACCGCTCCTTTCATATAGCCATAGGAGGAAGAAGACCCTTTTTTTAAGAAAAAAGAGTGTTAGTCTTAAAGTGATACATATGTGTCTCTGTTTTTGGATTAATATCAACTTGAGGCATGAGTAATTTATAGCTTCCTCAAATGACTTAAATTTAAATCTTAAAAAAAAAAAAATTACCAGAGGTGTATATAATAGGGTGACACAAATTATATAATAAAGTTCATTCTTTCTTAAAAAAAAGAACTTAAGGGTTTAAAAAAATTTCCTTAATATTTCGGACACCATAACTCAAGTTTTAACGGTCGGATTTGAGCATATGATAGATCCCTAGAAAGGTCTATCAGTCTTCTATAACATATCAAAAATTGGGATTCCAAATTAGGAAACCGGCACGTATAGTGCCCTAGGAGGTTATGGAACACACAAAAGTAGAAACGTTAGTAAATGTATGTAAAAATAATATGAAATCACAAATAAAAAGAGAGAAAATATTACCTTTGACTTTGAGTAGATATCTTGTGGAGTTAGTAAGAGTAGCGTGATAGTGTCAAAACGATCGAATTAAAATTAGGCCAAGTCTTTCTACAATTTTTTTTTTTTTTTTTTTTTTTTTTTTTTTTTTACGGAAAATAAAAAATTTTGATTGCTTTTTTTTTTTTTTTTTTTTTTTTTAAGTCTAATAATAATGCTGAAATAATTTATACTTCTTTTATGTTTTTTTTTTTTTACTATTCTCTTCGATATTTTTCCCCCTTTTTCGTGAAGAGTAGGGTGGTATATATATGGAAGCAAATGGGAGCTAAAATACAAAATACAAAGAATATACTGTTATACGAAATAAATACATACGAATACAAGAGTTAGGTAGAAATTATAACCAAAATTTGTCTTAATGAAGTAGAGGACAAATAGAATAGCCTACTACTTTATGTAAAACTTAATTACTATTGACTGAACAAAAGACAATATTATTAATGACTAAAAATAATTAAAAGTACTAATATAATTTGAATACAATGGTTAATTGGTACTACTTTCCTTTGAAGAGTGTACTTACTCTTCGTATATTAAACTTACCATAGCAAAATACGACTATTACACCACCTACTTATCAGAAAATAACAAGAAAAAAAAATTGTTTGCCATTGATTGTGGATAGTCATATCACCTTACTGTTTGGGAAGAAACACAGCTCAGTGATACAACGTATTGTCATATCACACCATTTTCTGATTCTCGTTGCTAAATTACAACCATGGCTTACCATTTTCTTTTTCTGTAGAGATTTGACATATCAAATGAGTGGTAATGGCAGGGGTATCTTTGCTTGGAGCCACTCTTTTACTGTCAAATATTGTCGTCATTGCAGTAACCCGGAAGAGAAATAGCATGCATACTTACACTTGTTATTTCTGAGTGTGTGAAACAGAGAAAAGATAACTCATGAAGGTAAGTGGTAATGGTGTTTTGGTGGGAATTTGAATAGGAAGGAAGAAGATGAAATATAAGGTAGTAGCATTACGTTATTAACAAAGTGAAATCTAACAAAATGCATTTTATGAGCGAAAAATAAAAAATTAAAGTACACAATAAAAAAAAATAAAAATGAAAAGTTGGGGAGGGGGGAAAACCGTGACTTTGTTAGCATTGGTAATAGCTTAGTGTAATGCATGCATGCTTTGCATTCTTTTACATAATCAAAATATGCTAATTTGTCCTTTATGATTTGTATTTTTCCTTTTTTTTTTTTTAAAAAAAAAAAAAAGAAAATAATAAAATTATAAAGGAACAAAAGCCATGAATATGTTAATGGGTTAGGCATATCGTCAAACTAAATCCAACAACAATGTAACAATTATTTACATAACATATGATGAACCCACTTATAATATAAAAATAGTAGAATAATTATAATAACAATAGGATAAAAAAGAATCAGTAGTACTAAAAATTTATTAGGGGTTAAAAAGTGATACTTTAGAAATGGTCAAGGTTTTAAAAATGTACAGATTAAAGGGTCAAAATTTGATACTATTGACTAGGATATGTCAAACGGAATAATTATTACATATGTCAGTAGTAACAATATTGTTTTTATTTTATGTTACTTTTAAAAGATACACTTACTACTATTATTAGACTAAACGATTATACAATTGGGATATGACAAAAATACGGATAAGATTTATCCCTTATAAAAGGGAGATTTCCCTTATCCGAAATCACCCTTTTCTCAAAAAACACACCCCTTGCCTTTTCCTCTTCGGTTTCCATGGCTCCCGGCAACCAAAATCGTCAAGCTCCATCTCCGTTCGACGAGCATTTTCGAGTGCTAAATTTATATTTAGCTTTGATCATGGCGTTAGTGGTGCTACTAATGGCGTTAATGATTTTCATAATCATGAATAAATGACGACTTGAAGTTCCCGGCACGGAGTGTACAAGGTTCGAGTTATGCTTCGAATTAACCTCGTATTTTGTTCGTAAATTAGGAGTACAAATTGTAAGAGTTTTGTATACTCCAAAATTATAAATAAACACTACTTGAATTTGTCTCTTATGTCTAATTATTGCGGTTGTCGTTAGCAAAATCAGATCTTATTATTATAATTTATTAGTTAATTGAAAGTAAAAAAGTATGGAAAATAGGGGATCAAAATTTGGTGTCTACAGAATGCCCCTCATTGATCGAGTTTGGAACAAATGATGATCAATGATTAGAAAAAGATAGTAAATTTTGATCCTTAAATAGAACTTATAAAGAAACTAGAGTAAAACAAAATGCTAATAATCATCAAGCATATGCTTAAATGTGGCGTGAGAATATTTGCAGTCAAATACAACGTATTGACTGTGGTTAAAAATTTATCGCCAATTATTTGCAGTTTGAAAAACTGGCTTAAATAAAATTGAATATTTGATTGATGATCAGTTGTGGTTAAAAAACCAGCTTTGATAAATCTCGATTGCGGTTGAAAAACCGGCTTAAAAAGTCTTGGTCAATTAACCAATGATCAATTGTGGTTGAAAAACCAGCTTTGGGAATTTTGGTTGCGATTGAAAAACCGGCTCGAAAATTTTGATTTATTGATCAGTTGTGGTTGATAAACCAACTTTGGAAAATCTCGATTGCGGTTGAAAAACCGACTTAAAAGTCTTGGTAAATTAACCAATGATCAATTGTGGTTGAAAAACCAGCTTTGGGAATTTTGGTTGCGGTTGAAAAACTGGCTCGAAAATTTTGATTTATTGATCAGTTGTGGTTGATAAACCAGCTTTGAAAAATCTCGATAGCGGTTGAAAAACCGGCTTAAAAAGTCTTGGTCAATTAACCAATGATCAATTGTGGCTGAAAAACCAGCTTTGGGAATTTTGGTTGCGGTTTGAAAAACCGGCTCGAAAATTTTGATTTATTGATCGGTTGTGGTTGAAAAACCAGCTTTGGAAATTTCGATAAAGAACTTATTCGTTCATTACACATGGTTGAAAAATCGGCTTGAAAGACTCCATATAGAACGGAGATAATAATAAACAGCTTGAGGCATATCAAAGTGTAACCGTAAAATTAGCTAAAAAGACATTCTAAGGATTAATTTGATTCTGTTTGACCATACTATTCATGTACAAAAAAAGCAAGTTTCACGGGTACTTTAACCATGAGAATATGGAGTAAAAAAACAATTGATTGTTATCATAACACATGCATGTAAATAAAGTTTGCATGAAGAAAAATGGCATGTTGTGGATGGTGGGACTAAATGCATGAAAGCTTATAGGTGTTTCAATGTAAGGTGGGATTTTTGCATGTTATGGTGGGTCTAGATGCATGAAAGCTTATATGTGGGATTTTTGCATGTTGTGGTGGGACTAAATGCATGAAATCTTATAGGTGTTTCAATGTAAGGTGGGGTTTTTTATTTGCCTATATAAGACATGAGTTTGGGTGATCATAATCATTCACTTCTATTCTCCTTTGAAACAAGAATACTTAGTTTTCTTGTTTCCCTTTCCTCCTTTTCCTCAAATTTCTTTCAAAATTATGGATATGAAAGGAAAAGAACCCAGCTACTTGAATGAAATCAATGAAGTAGACTACAAAAACACTTTATTTTCCATGGGGGTAGAGGTTGCTTTAGGAGAGAAGAGTTATGCAAAAATCTTCTTTGATTCCCTTCTTCCTCTTCTCAAACTTCCACTTTGCTATGACCTTATTTATGCTTCTACAAAATATTGGGATGAGAAAAAGCATGTTTTTAGGTTTAAAGGTGGGGAGATGGTGCCAATGGTAGAAGAAATTGAAGGCCTCTTGGGTTTTTCTATGAGTGGACCATTGGTTACCACAAAAAAGTGTACTTCTATTAGTGGTTATTTACATGAGGCTTTAGGCATATCTTATCATGATGGTATGACTTTCCATCATGAATATTCCATCCTTATCAATTGTGTCCTCGAACCTTTTAAAGCAAAAGGTACCAGTCTTAAACTTGATATTTCATATGGCTCCGCACGAAGTCGAGCATGCTTGTTTCCCCTCATGGGTCTTTTGTTGTTCAAGGAAGATCTTGGGTTGTGTCATAACAATGTAGCTAGCTATGCACTACAAATGGTTTATGGGGGCCTATTAGGGCCATTGATCTTGGGAGAATTGGTCCTTAGTCTTGATCATCAAAAGGAACATCCATACACCTTCATGAAGGGGAGCCCACTGGTGCTTCACTTGTGGCTGATGGAGAAGTTTAAGTTGGTGAAACCTTTGAACGAAATCAAGTACCATCCTAAGATTATCCTTAGTAGGGGTTGTTCACCCTTATATCATAAGGTAAAGAAAAGTAATGCTTGGAGCTTTACCCTTGAAGGTGAAATCCAATAGGTAACCTCTCATTTGGGGATCAAAGAAGTCATATATAGTACTGCTAACAAAAGGGGTGTAGTGCTTCCAAGTATCAACAATGTCACTTTTTATTATCCGTGGA
Source organism: Chenopodium album (assembly GCF_948465745.1). Taxonomy (NCBI): domain Eukaryota; kingdom Viridiplantae; phylum Streptophyta; class Magnoliopsida; order Caryophyllales; family Amaranthaceae; genus Chenopodium; species Chenopodium album. The sequence goes on along the minus strand of NC_137836.1, from coordinate 65,885,049 downwards.
GGTGTCTTCGGCAGCTCGGGCAGCGACAAACCTTCCTAAAGGATCTTCCCACTGATGAATGTACCACTCATTGGATAGATACCAACATGTTGAGGGATCTGTTCAAAGTTTGGGAACGGGTTAAGAAAGTTCCATTTCTCCCTGTCTTAAGAGATCCGACTATTGATGTTTATTATGAAGGGTGGCTTCTCAAAGATGTGGGTTCTTTTAAAAGGCCAAAGATAGAGGATGAACCCTCGATCAGCAATTCGAAGAGGATTAAGGAAGAGAAATGATAAAGTCAAGAACGGAAAGATTCAAATGCCCCCTTTTTTTTTTTTTTTTTGCACTTGAACCTTTCACGTAATAAGTCTAGGGTTTCCTTAGCACTATGGGCATTTGAAGCATCGAATTAGGATTAAAAGTCAACTCATTGTTGCTCTAAACTTTGACATTTGTTACTTGAAATTTAAAGTTTATGATTACGAGATCATGATTTAGAATATTCCATTTTATGAGCCCAATCATGTATTTAATAACCGTATTGGAGGTCCAAAGTTTAGACAATGACATCAAAGCCTAAATATACAATCGATAAATCTAAAGGAGACGAGATTATAAAAACTATAATTCGTATGCAACCTTAGAGTTGATTAAATGTCATACATTGACAAGAAATTTCCCGTTTTATTGACCAAAGTACGTGCGGAGATTTTTTTTTTTTTTTTTTACCCGTATTGACTTGGGTATGGATACTAAGCGTAATACTTTTTGAGCTGATCAAGATTGGTGAAGTGGAGGAAAGTATCACCATTTATATCGACTAACTGTACTGCCCCGGCAGGAGTGATATGTTTGACCAAGAATGGTCCTGACCAATTTGGTTTAAATTTGCCCCGAGGATCATGAAGAGGAGCGCGATTTTATTTTAGCACCAAATCACCCTCCTGGATGTCTCTATCTCGAACTTTTTTGTTGAAGGCTCGAGCAATGCGTCGTTGGTAAAGTTGGGTATTGTGAAGAGCCTGTAACCTTCGTTCATTTGCTAAGGCAAGTTCATCATTCCGAAGTTTGAGCCATTGATCTTCAGAGATTTCACTTTCATTCATGACCCGTAAGGATTGAATTTCGATTTCTATGGGAAGGATGGGCTCCATCCCATACACCAAGGAGTAAGGAGTAGTTTCTGTTAGGGTTCGAATAGAGATTCTATACCCCCAAAGAGCATACGGCAACTTGTCAGGCCATTCCCTTGTCTTTTCAGTCATTTTTGCGATTATTGTCCGAATGGTCTTATTGGCTGCTTCAACTGCTCCATTGGTTTGAGGGCGATAAGGAGAAGATTGATGATGTCTGACTTTATACTTTTCAAGAGTTTCTTTCAATTGCCCCTCGAATTGCGACCCATTGTCCGAAATCATTTCAAAAGGTACTCCATAGCGACAAATAATGTTATTTATCACGAATTTCGAGACTTTTTTTGCACCTAACTTGGAAAATGATGCTGCTTCAATCCATTTTGAAAAATAATCAATCGCTACTAAAATGTATTGATGCCCATTTGAAGCTTTCGGATGAATTTGTCCAATGATGTCGATGCCCAACCTTGAGAATGGCCACGGTGAAGTGAGATTATGTAGTGAGACGGGTGGCATATGGTTGAGATTTGCAAAGATTTGACACTTCTTACATGTCCTTACAAAGTGTATGCAATCTGTCTCCAAGGTGCTCCAATAATACCCGGCTCGCAAAATCTTACGAGCCAACATTCGTCCGTTCATATGTGGTCCGCATTCTCCTCCATGGATTTCTCCCATGACCTTTCGGACTTGTTCACCATGAATACATAGTTGCAAGGTTCTATCAAAACCTTTATGATACAATTGATCTTTTAATATCACAAAATGAGCGGCTAGCCTTCGAATTGCAAGTTGATCTTTTTTATGACTCCCTTCGGGATATTCTCGAGTGGCCAAGAAATTTTTTATGTCGCTATACCAAGCGTCCTCTTCGTCTTGTATAGTTAATGATGCGATCATTTCTTCATCCATGATCACTGGGGAACTTTTTTCTTCTATAGCTACAGACCGAACTTTAACGTTATCTTCCCAGGTTAAATTTACTGCCAAATTTGCTAGCGCATCAGTGAAACTACTTTGTTCTCGGGGGAGATGTTTGAAATCGATTTCCTCAAAGCAGGGGATAAGTTGTTGGAGATGGTCAGTATACATTTGCAACATTTCATCTCGAACCCTCCACACTCCAATTGTCTGAGATATAATGAGGTTTGAATCACCATACACTATAAGATTTCTTGCCCCTGCTGCTAAGGCTGCCTTTACACCGTAGATGCAAGCTTCATATTCAGCGGTGTTATTGGTTGTTGGAAAACTAAGTTTTATTGAAAAGGGAATATGAACTTCATGTGAATCAATAAGTAACACACCTGCACCATTCCCCCTTCTATTAGATGCTCCATCAAAGTACATCTTCCATTGTGATGTATTGATATTGAATAAATGTTCATCCGGAAAGTCGTTATCGAATTCATCTCCTGATATAGGCCCATCAGCTAACGCTTCAGATATGGCTCTCCCTTTAACAGATTTTTTATTAACACATTGAATATCGAATTCTGTCGCAAATCTTTCACTCAGAATAGGTTTCTCAAAGATATATTTGATAGGGTCTAATCTTGAGATAAGGAATGTTGTATGAGCTTGTAGATAATGTCGGAGCTTTTTTGTCGCGTAGATTAGAGCGATGTATGCCCTTTCTAAGGGAGTATATCTAGTCTCATATTCTAAGAACTTTTTGCTTAGATAATAAATAGCAATTTCTTTCTTGGTACCTTCTTGATATTGCGCCAACAATCCACCCATGGCAGTTTCTGTCACTGTAAGGTACAAGAGCAAAGGTTCCCCAGGCTTGGGTGGCATCAAAACTGGAGGATTAGAAAGATAATTTTTCATTGAATCAAATGAAGCTTGACACTCATCATTCCACTTTTTTGGCACATTTTTCCGAAGAAGTTTGAAGATTGGTTCACATCTAGTTGTAAGTTGTGATATGAACCTGCTGATGTACTGAATTCTTCCCAAAAAATCTCTTATTTCTTTTTCATTCTTTGGAGGAGGCAATTCCTTAATGTCTTTAACCTTATCTGAATCAACCTTGATTCCTTCTTGACTTACAATAAATCCTAGAAGTTTTCCGGAAGTCACCCCAAACACACATTTCTGGGGGTTTAATCTTAAGTTGTATTTTCGAATTCTATCGAAGAAAGACTTCAATGCCGATATGTGTTCCATACGGTCATGGCTTTTAACAATCATATCATCCACATACACTTCAACAGTGTCATGGATGAGGTCATGTAGGATGGTTGTTGCAGCACGTTGATAAGTAGCCCCAGCATTTTTTAGTCCGAAGGGCATCGCTTGGTAGCAAAATGTCCCCCATGGGGTAATAAACGATGTTTTTGGTGTATCGTCCATCGCCATCAGTATTTGATTATAGCCTGAAAAACCATCCATGAATGAGAACATTGCATGTCCCGCAGTACTATCCACCAAGACATCTATGTGGGGCAGTGGGAAATAATCCTTTGGCGATGCTGCATTTAAATCTCTGAAGTCTATGCATACTCGAACCTTTCCTTCCTTTTTGGGAACTGTCACCACATTAGCCAACCATTCAGGGTGTTTAATTGGTCGAATGAATTTTGCATCAAGCAGCTTCTGGATCTCCTCTTTGACCTTAAGACTGACTTCTGGCTTCATTCTTCGCAACTTTTGTTGTTTTGGCTTGCTGTCTGGATAGAGAGCAATACGATGTTCAGCTATGTTACGGTCCACACCCATATCAGCGTATGACCATGAAAACACGTCTACATAGTCTTTAAGTAATGAAATGAATGCAACTTGTTCTTCAGGGGAGAGGGAAGATCCTAATTTAACCTCTCTTATGTCACCTTCTATGCCTATATTTATGACTATGGACTCTTCTATAGGTGTCATGCATGATTTAGGCTCATTGAAAGATTCATTGTCAGATAACTCATGATAATCAACATTAATTTCTTGCATCAAACATGTTTAGATTCTACAAGAGCTTCAAAGTCTTCATGATCAGAAAAGTCAGATTGTGTGTGGAGGGAAAGCTGGCTGGATGAAGAACTATCCGTTTCATAGCCATCTGAGTGGGAGAAATGAATCTCATTCGTTTTTGAAAAAAGTTTAAGGGAAGGGTCCTTTAGGTAGGGTTGGTTTTGAGTCTTTTCGGTTTTCATTTAGAGTTGAACATCACCCTCAACTAGTACTATGAGTGATAATGGATCTATGTCTTCAATATCTCCAAATTTTGTGGAAAATAAATTTCTCAGAACACCATGCTTCAAGTACTCTATCCAATCAATGTATTCCTTTTGTTCAGGCTTCTCGTAAAACCACTTTTCTACCACATCCTCGTCTCTAGCCTCAGCGAAGAAGATTTCCAGTCCAGGGAGTATTTTTTGTGAGGCAAAGTCATACCACAGCTCAGGGAATTCATGGTATGGCTCGGTATCATTTTGTAAAACGAACTGTCCATTGAGTGTTAAAGATGATCTTTTGTGAGTGTGAAAGTCGTGGCTAGGATCATATCCTAAACCATGGCGATTCTTCTTGTCAATGATGGGGATAGGGTACCTCCTTCCTTCATTGTTTCGACCTAAACCTTGACCAGGTATATAACCCATTTTCATCATTAATTGTAGACCCTTAGTAAGTGGATGGGGCATCAAACCTTGGTTTTTTAGGATGGGATTTTCTAGTCGGCATGAAAGGCTGGTTTGTTGAGAGGGATTGGTCATATTTGTAAAGAGAAGGCTTCCAAATCAGACGTCTGCTTATCCTGGGTGGTTACCTATACAAGGGGTATTAAAGTCAACCAAAGTTGGAAAGAAAAGATATGTATGAATCATGCAAATTCATATGCCAAATAAGAAAATTTCCTTTTTTTTATATAAAAAAGGAAACTTAAGAAATGCATATATATGAATTTTTTGTTTGGAAAAAAAGTAAATGACGTTTTGATAAAGGAAAGAAAAGGTCAGTAAGGGCCGTTGATTAAGGTGTTAGATTAGATGCTTCAAGGTACCCAAGATGTTAGAACTCGCTCATTGTTTGACATTCATCCATGCTACTGAAACCATTTTGGTATGTAAACACGGAGATGTATTATGATTAATCAATAAGGAGAAGTGATCTGAGTTAACAAAAGGGTTTATAGGTGTTCATCTCTCATGTTATACCAACTTTAAAAAATAAAATAAAGGACAAAGATGTAGAACATGGGCCTGTATCCCTTTAATAATTTTCTTCAGCAGATGTCAAGAAACTCAACAATTTTCTTACGCGCTTGCGTATCTCCTTGTACCTTGTGTGAGTCCAAATTCTGCATAATCTCTATTTTGTTTGCAATACACATATAAAGTGGAAGGTTGGTTTTGTGTTTAAGCAGCTAAACTCATGCCTGAGTTGCCTACGTACCCCCAATGGCGTGGTGAGAAAAGAAAGTAATGAAGGGTATGGTGATTATAGGATTTTCAGTGTTATAGTGTGCCATGGGGGATCAAGCTGCACGTAGTTCTTAGGGTTATAAAAGGAGACATTTTTGTGGATTTTTTTTTTTTTGGTTTTTTTTTTTTGTGGGTTTTTCTTATTTTTTGGTTTTTTGTGGGTTTTTCTATTTTTTTTTTTTTGGTTTTTTTTTTGTGGGTTTTTCTATTTTTTTGGTTTTTTTTTGTGGGTTTTTCTATTTTTTTGGTTTTTTTTTTTTTTTGTGTGTGGGTTTTTCTAGAAGTTGCGTTTAAAAGAGGTTGGCTAAGAACGAACGGAAGTGTGGATCATGATTATTTCTTTGTTAATGTCCTGAACCTTCGCTAGGTTCTTCGTCATAACCATCCTGCTTCATTTTATACAACCATCTAGCCCATGCTTTACATACTTGAGTACATGCTTTCTTGGTTTCGTTGTCGATCCGTTTTAGAAATATATGTGGCTCCATGATATTGAATAGAAGCTACTTTTGTTGCGGGTGTATCTTCTCCATCCGCAGTCACGGCAAATTCCTCATCTTTCATCCAAAAGGGTTCTTCATCACTGGATGATCCATCGGATTGTGGTGCTGGAGATAACCGTTCATTCACATTCATCCGTCCCATTTCTTCACTTAGAGGATCGTATGTCATGAGATTCGTAGGGTCTTCTTCATCATTAGAAGTTGATAAGACATTAATGGATATTGACCTTTTACGACTCAAATGTGATATCTTGGTGATATGTTTGATGCGCAAGCGAAGAGCGTGACATCCATCGGTGTCGTGACCGTGAAGTTGGTGATAATGACAATATTTGTGGAGGTCTACTCCTATAGGGCTCGCTCCAAGTCGTCGAGGAAGTGGTTTAATAGCGCCTTCATCGAGTAATCCTCGAAATATTGCAGACTGAGATGACCATTGTTGCGATGAAAAACGTCGCACAAGATTGTGTCCAATCCTACGCCTTGTGTGGATTGGGTCGATTATCCTACGATCAATGAGGTCTTGGATAGAGCATCGAAGATCATAACATAAATCAGTTGTATGGCCAAACTGACTGCAATAACTACAGTATCTCTCCATATTTACTTCAGGTGGCAGGATTGCACATACGTATCCCTTCGTTCTTATAAGGCCTTGCCTGTGCAAACGACGATACACTGTACTTAGAGGCTCATTAATTTTTGTAAATGATCTTCTGTTAGATGTTTCGGCACATGGATTGACCCTTGGTCTATGGTCTAGTAATTTATATGTGTCGATATCGAACCCATGTTGTTCCATATGCCCAAGAATATTGTATCGCATTGTAACCATTTGACGGTAATAGAAATCATTAAGGTTCTTAAGCATGATGAGCATAAACTCTTTATCTGTGATAGGATTTCGGAGCTTGGATCGTACAACAGAACATCGAGAGCAGAAGTGAGAGAAAGTTTCTTGATTTGTCTGTAGGGTTGTGACTAAGACCAATTTCTGAGGGTCCGTTTGACTAAAATTATAAGCCCAATTAACAAAAGCTTGTGATATCTCATTCCAAGTTGCTTCACCAATGCGTTCAAAACTGTAATACCAAGATAATGTTGCGCCTTCCAAGCTACGATCAAATAATGTAGGGAGGTGTTCTTCTGGGACATCCAAGGGAGCAAGGACATTAACGAACTTACAGAGATGGATCATTGGGTCACCTGTGCCATCAAATTTTTCTAACTTTGGTAGATCTTGATATCTTGGTTCATGTTTATAGCCCGGAAATAAAATTAATTTTTCTGGGCGAATTGGCACTCTAAACATAGGAACATCAAAATCTAAATCAAAGTCATCGCGTGCGTCATTGCTATTTGCACGACTATCGCTGCTAGTCCACGACTTTCCTTCTCGCTCTTGTTGCTCATTGTTAATTCTATCCTCTGGGGTTCTAGGTTCTTCTTCCTTTTCTTGATATAGAGGTTCATCGCCTTCTTCTGGGATCTCAATTGGGTCCTCTGGTTCTTCATTACTATCCTCATCAGATACCTCTATCCACCCACCACTTTGAATGCAAAAGACATTAAAACCATCCAAGCGACTCCCTTCTTCTTCATCTAGGTGTAGCACAGATTTCCCGATAGGTGAGATGTTCATGATATCTGGATCTCCGGGGATGGTTACCGCTCCTTGATCGGTCATTAATTTCACTTTTTGATGTAACGTTGAGGCTACAACCTTGTTTTCATGTAACCAAGGTCTTCCTAGCAAGAAGTTAAAGCATGCTTTGATGTCAATCACTGTGAAGTCTACTTTCCTAGCCATTGGGCCATATTCTATAAGTAATTCGATGGAACCCAAAACTTCTCTGGTGGCGTTGTCATAGGCTCGAACCACTTGGCTTGATGGTGCCAAATCATCTTTTGAATGACCAATCTTAGTGAGCACTCGATAGGGACATACATTGATTGCAGATCCGTTATCCACAAGAACTCTAGGTATCGTCCATCCATTGCATCGAACAGTGATGTGTAATGAATTATTATGGTTTGAAACTTCAGGGAGATCTTCGTCCGTGAACATGAGAGTACGGTCTACACCATGAATAAGGCCTACAATCTGATCTGGAGTAATAGAGGGGTCAACCGAAGCTTCATTCAAATGCTTAAGGACCGCGCTTCGATGAGGTTGAGAGTGCATAAGCAAATTCCATATAGAAACATTAGCATTGACCTCCTTCATTCGCTTGATAGCATCATCCTCTATGTTGACTTCATCTACCATTAGTTCTTTCCCTTTTTCTTTTCTTCGTAAAGCATCTAATGGATTATCTTCTTCAAGGTAAGAGGGCTTGAAGTGTCGACCTGCTCGAGTTAAATGGGATACTTCCACTACTTCATCATCACTAAGGTCATCAAGGCATATAGGGTGCCTATAGTTGTTTGGAGTGGAGAAATAAGCTCCCGTGTTTCTTTCAACAATAGCCATTACAGGTGCAGCATCTTCATCTTCCTCACGGTCCAATATAAAGTATGTATTGTCGTAATCTATAGCCCCACACATCATAGCAAAAGGATCCTTGCGGAGGGTATAGTTATGACCTCTTATCTTGATGATTCTATGGGAAGCAAGTTCATTATCTAGACACCTGCCTATTTCAGTCACTGGTGCTTCACATTCACAAGATTCATTTTTGGTGATCAATTGGGTTGGGTCAAAATCATTTGTGTTGGTAGAGATGGCATTTATGGAGGTAGGGGGTTTGTGATTTGGAAGGGGGTTATTTGTGATGTTGGGTTGCATGTTATTTGGTTTGTTGGCTAAGGTTCCAACAGAGAGTCTTCCACCATCTATCAAGTCTTGTAGTCGATGCTTGAATGCCGTACAACTTTCAATGTCGTGCCCAACTCCTTGATGAAATTCACAATGTTTGTTTGGGTTGTACGTTGGTGGCGGGTTCCTTGGTGGAGGTCTTGGGTTCAAAGGTTGGATGAGATTGGCCTTTTTTAGTTTGGAGAATGCCTGGGCATATGTCATATTTAAAGGAGTGAATTCTCTTTGGGGTCGGAGTTGAAATGCCGAGGTTGCCCCAATGTTGTATATCATGTTGGTAGGCTTTGAAGCAGATGCATCATTATTGGTGATCTTCTTATTAGCCCCGAACCTTGAACTATATGAGTTGCCATTGTTAAAGTCTTCCTTCTTGATCTCTCCCTTCTTTATGGCGTCTTCAACCAATGAACCAGTTGAGATAAAAGCTTTAAAAGAGGGGAAGTATTGATATGCCATCTGCTTTTGATATACAGGAAGGAGATTTTTCACAATCATCTACAATTGCTCTTCTTCATTCGGCCTATTTATCATTTTAGCTGCTTTATTTCTCCATCTAGTAATGAAGGAAGAAAATGTTTCATTAATATTCTGTGCAGTTGTCTCCAAATCCCTTCTCGTGATATCAATTTCCTCATTGTATTTATATTGGTTGGAAAACTCTCTCACTATGTCGGCCCAAGTGGATTTCTTTGAATTTTCCAGATTCAAAAACCAATGTGAAGCAGCTCCATCAAGATATTGTTGAAATAACTGAGCCATCAATGGTTCATCTACACCCCAAGGGCTCATAGCGCCAACATAGAGTTTTAAGAAGTTGGTAGGACTTCCTGTTCCGTCAAAGTGTGAAAGAACAGGCATCTTAAAACCATATGGGAGGCGCGCTTTAGGAAAGAGAGTTAGCCCATGGATGTCCATCCATGGTTCGGCCTGAGTGATACCTTTCAACACTTCTTTCATCATGGTCATTTCCTCTTCAATCTTGGTGGGAATTTCCCTGTCATTGTTTCCAACTTCCAGTGGGAATGGTGAGGCTACCTCCGATTCTGGCACATTAGGATGCATCTGTGTGTTTTGTTTTATGAAATTCACCACAGTTTGCTCTACAGTATCTTGTCGTTCGATTATGGCTTGCATCATCCCCTTAAGTTCCACGAAAGGATCTAAGCTGAAGCTCGAATTTTGTTGCTCATTATTGTTTGAAGTTCCAGCCATGCTACTACAGCTGGGGGAGGAGAATATGACTGTATCGGGCAAGGGGAGAACTCTGCAGAAAGGGATCTTCTACAATTAAAAGGGGCTTGACGAACAAGTCTAGATCCAGCACGGGTCCATATAGAACTCCTGTTAACGAAAATGACATGATAATGTGATAAGAAAGGAAAAAAGGAAAGATGTTAGTATTCATGATAAACATAATAAAAAATACGACTAATGAATATTTTACTGAGAGATGAACACCTAAAATACCAATTAATATGATTTTATAAACTTATTTGAAAAGATTCCCCTTTTCCAAAAAGAGAAGTTTTGTCGGGATTCATAGGTTTTCCTCTAGCTTGTGTTAGAAGTTTGGAGATTTTGTTTGTTATCTCCTTATGTCTTGAATTTCGTGACACGCTATCGGTGGGTCCAGTACAAACTCTAGCCTATATATAAGTTCATCACTTACCTTACACATAATGTACCCTTATCCCTCCTTAAACTACACGATAAAAGAGAACTCATAAAAAAAAAAAAAAAAACTTTTTTTTTTTATTATATAGGAATATTTCCCATGGATCTCAACTTGCCTCCTCAAAGTTCTCGTTCATCCCGTGTGAGGAGGTTAATCCATTTTTTCTCAGAAGACCCTACTCCTTCTCTTCAAAACTTAAGGGATATGGAAAATGAAGCAGCTCTTGCTTCCATGTCGCTGGAGGACCGCTTAGTTGTTGATTCTCCTACGGGATTTTCTAACCAAATTCTCCCCACAACTACTTCTCCTACCCCTTTGGTAAGGCTTGTGTTGGTAGGTAATTTCTCTCAAACGTTTCGTATGAGTGATCCTTCAGAGTCCTTAGTTTTAATTGTGGAAGACACTGCGGTTTTAGCCATGTCTCTAAGTTTACAATTTCCTTTAAGCTTGACTTACTCTATTTTGGCCATCATAAGTCACAAAACACTCCCTTTTCCTCATAACTCTGGAGAGAGTTCTAGCTCTACATCCCCATTACCCGTCAACCTTACGAGTCCTAGGGCACTTAGGTTGTTGTTGTGGGATGTTCGAGATCAACCTATGACTCGACTTCCCGGTCATCTCCTCACGCTACTCAAAAATACCAACCTACTTGTTTTGTGCTTCTTCTTTCGGACCCTAGAATAGGCGAAGAGGTGGCTAAGGGTTTGGGTATTCGAACATACTCAATCTTCCGCGGGTCCGGCTCTCTCCCACCAATCTTATTCTTATGGGGCGAAACATGTTTCTTTTCTATGAACCAAGTGATTGCAGATTCAATAAGTTTATCTGCCTATGTTTCGCATCGCAGGACTTCCTCAGAGGTTCCATTACGAGAAGGGAAGGGTCCGAGCCAAAGTTCAGCTAACCAGGCCTGGTTAAATTTATCGGATTTTGCTTCTCATGATCGCTTAAAGGCAGCAATGGGTGGGCCATCGAGCTATTTGCGTTTTAAAGAAAGTTTCCTCCAAAAAATACCTGAATCCAGAATTCCTTCATTCGTGATTCCCGAAACATTATGGACAATAGGCCAAAGGGGTCTTTTTTCTTTAATGGACATATTTTCAAGGGCACGAATAACTGATCCTTGGGTGCATTCAAAACCTTACACACTCTCCTTTGCAGCTATCTCCAATGGTGCATTCAAAAGTAGGGGTGGGTTCACATTACGGAATGCTGAGGAGAATTGGGTGGTCGGGTTCGGTTCTAAAGTTAAAGGGCCTGGCCTGTCACTCTTTGTCTTATCATTACTACGACAAGGTTTAAAAAAGGATCACCTGCTACGAGTGAAGCATTTGGAAGTGCTGGTAGATGTTGGCATTTATAATCTAGTCTTGGCTAGTTTAGACATCTCCACCACAGAGGTTGAGTTAAAGTTATGCGACATACTCCAAATGATGTGCTCACATGATTGGGAGATTAGTATACGGCATTTCTTGCAGGAGGATCTAAAAGGGGCTTTATTTCTTGCTGAGCACTGTCAAAGATTCCCCTGGGGTCATCATGAAGAGTTTAAAATTCCTCCGTCCACTAAAATTCTAATTGGTCCTTATTAGCTTTGGTCCTTAATGGCTTTGGTCCTTAATAGCTTTTGTACTTGGTCCTTAGTGTATGAATAAAGAATTTTGTTTTACGCAAATAAAATATATAAATTAAGAAAAGGTACGGGTTTGGGCCATCCTAAAGCTTTTTAAAATGGAGGAATGGTTTAATTATGGGGTTCAATCGCGAATTACTTAATCATTGTCAAAAGTTCTTTCTACTTTTTCATTTCCCGCTTTGCAAAAAGTATATAGAAAGAGAGACGGAAATAGGACCTGTGTCCCTGTTACACTATTATGATGGTAATGTCAATCATCAAAGCTTTAGCACCGTGCATCCTGAAACAACAAAAATTAAAATTCGATAAGTGCAAAGGCCGCGCCCGAAGGCTGCCTACGTATCCCGAAACAAGGGTATTCTTCGGGAATCAGGCCCAAACGTAGCTCTAGGAAGCATGTTATTATTCCTCATTACTATTATTATTTATTTTTTGGTTCTTTTTTTTTTTTTTTTTTACTACTAGTCATACATTTTTTCAACTGAAAAATAAATACATAATACATATAAAGTTCATCGATGGAGTTTTTTTTTTTTTTTTTTTCTAAAGCTTGTAACTTTGATGTGGTAAACCCTTGATTTGCTAGACGTCGTTGTAGATTCCCTTTGCATCTTGCCAAGTAGATTGGGTTGCTTTCTTTCCATCAAAATGAAGATATTACCCATCCTATACCTTTGAGGATTGATCCACCCTCAATTATACACTTCGTTTGTAAGGTCTCCGGGAATTGTAATCACCCCAAGTGGCGTTACCAACTTTACTTTTTGGTGGAGAGTCGATGCAACCCCTTTATACTCGTGTAGCCAAGGCCATCCTAAGAGTAAGTTGTATGAAGTCGGACAATTAATGACCATAAATCTGACAGAAAAAACCATGGTCTCGTAACTTAAGGGCAAATTGATGTACCCAGTTACTTCTCGTGGTGTATCATCAAAACCAAGAATTGTGTAAGACAAAGGATTGATATATGAATCGGTGTAACCCAAACAATAAAGGAATCCTCAAGAGCATATGTCTAATGCAGATCCATTGTCGACCAATATGTGATTTATGTAGCTTCGTCCATGTCTTAGCGTGATGTGTAGTTCTTGCGTATGCCATGGGTTCGGGGGTAAATCAGCTTCGGTGAATGTCCACTCTTGATGATTGGTTTGACGTTGGAGAATCATCGAAGACTCGCTGAGCCTATTCCCATGACACAGGTCACCAGCATAAGATTCATGTTTGGGTAGTATGGTATCAAATGAATCAACCAATTGATCAGAATATGGTTGGCAAAGATCAAAATGGTTATGACTCATTCCTGAATTGCCAATAGTAGATACTTTAGGACAATCCTTCTCATCTTTTGATGTTTTTGCCTTTAGGAAAGCAAAATCTAGCTCAATTACCGGAAGAGTGTATTCTAGATTGCATAGTATGTCCTTAGACATGAATGCTTTGATGTCGATTGATTCCTCAAATAGGTCGATCGTGGTTGTCTTTAGGTGACGAATGAGGGCATCTAGATGAGTTTGTGAACTAGAGATCAACTCCCATAATGACATCGCATTGCCCCTATTCCGAGATTTTAGCTGATTGTGTTGAAGTGTGGAGTTTTCTATTGATCTAACCACGTTGCAGTATATTGGGGGCACTTTTGCCGCTGGCATATCACCATGGATAATTATCACTCCTTTCGGTGTTGAGAATTTTACTTTTTGATGAAGAGTAGAAGCAATATCTTGAGTGTCGTGGATCCAAGGTTTTCCCAAGATAAGAGAGAAGTTGCTAGGAGCTTCAACCACTTGAAACTCTACATCACATGTCCAATCTCCATGTCGTAGTTGCAGATTAATAGTCCCTATTGCCTTCCTCGGGATGTGATCATGTGTAACTACGATCGCATTAGAAAATCCCATAGGCGCACTTCTTCGCCCTAACTTGCTTAAAGACTCTTTGGAGCAAGTGTTGAAATTTGATCTGTTATCAACTAAAATGCCTGAAATCCGACGATAATTACACCCCAAAGTGATACACAAGGGTTGGCTAAAATTGATGACCCTTGGTAAATCGGCATTAGTGAAGGACAATATAGGTGGGATCCATCCTTTGGGAATTGCGATCTTTCCGTCATCAATTAGTTGTTTCACCACATGTCTCACATCGAAGCAACCTTCTATATCATGTCCATAGTCATAGCAGTAAGAGCAATATTTCCCCATGTTTATTTTCGGAGATGGCAAAATACAATTATGATGTTTTGCTTCAATGAACCCTTGTGACTTGAGACGATAGTACATATCCTTCATAAATTCACATTTTTTAAAGCAAATGGGGTTGACTGATGTCCATCGCCCTCCATTATTTCCATGCTTGTTCCTTAGTGCATTGAATCCCATATTGAAATGCAAATACATACCTGTCATTTCATATAAGAACATTATCAGTATCAATAGTTTGAGTGGTGATAAACATATAATGAATATTAGCGGGAAATGAAAAAAGCATCTCTTACATAAAATAATTGCCCCTCTTTTTTTATTGGTGGAAAGAAAAGATAACAATGAAAGACTTTTCCATGATTACAGAAATTCGCGATTAATTGAAGGCAGGTGGCCCTAAGAAGGATCATAAGGGTTTGCAAAATTGTCGGGTCGGGAATTATTGAAATCATTCATCTTTTACCTCTGCGGTTTAGGGACTTGAAAGACTTATCTTCTAAGGTTTCATAGCCTAGTTCAAGCACTAGGGATTTTAGTGACTTACCAGTCAGAATAAGTTAATCTTATTATGGTTTTAATAGGAAAATGAGAAGAAAAATAAAATGGTCAAATTTTAAAAAAATGACTAAAAGGAAAAAAAAGTTGAGCATAGGATGCTTTTAAAGAGAGCACATAATGCTTTTAAAGAGAGCGTGTAATGCTTTTAAAGAGATGGTACAATCAAAGTTGGAGGTGAAAACTTGTGCACAAAAAAAAAACTTTATGTAAGGAAGATAAAAATAATTAGACATGCATGCATTATAATAATAAAAAAAACGAAGGAACATGTAATAAAATCAAGCATGCATTTGTCCATGTGTCCTAACACACAATTTAAGATGATTAATCATTTAAGGTAATAATTAACCAGATGGCCTCTTTCGAGGTTGAACGTTCCTGCATAGCCGATTGTAATTAACGCACGGATACAGGTTTACGTCCTTAATTCATTATAAGTTGTCTAAACTCTCTGAACACCGCAAATTAGCAGCTCAGAGCCTATGTTACGACAAATTCGGTGTTCGTGTGTGGACACAGATCACGTAAGCATACCCAAAGACACATATTTTCACATTAATCATGATATCAAAAAAGAAATACTTCATGCGAATAACCATAATCAATAACATATAAATTTATACATATATGCTTTCGTATTTTCAGGTTTATACCTCTTAGAATTAAAAAAAAAAAAATCCCCAGTGGAGTCGCCAGCCTGTGGTACCCCATTTTTGACTAATTAGAATTAGAAGTCAAAATCCCACGTTAGTCGATAATGTGACTAAAAAAAAAAGAAATTAGAGTCGCCACTCTATTTTTGCCCGAATAGAGACGGTCTTTTTGTTTATGATCGTTTTCAAATAGAAAACGACATTGACTCCATTAGGTGAGGCACTATCTAAGTATGGTCTTAGGAAAATTAGAGATCTAGGTACGGGGTATAAGTTAGGAAGATCGAACGTTTGGAACTCGTCTCTTCCTCTGTTCTAATGAACAGGCTCTTACTAGTACGTTGCTAATTGGTTATGGTTATTCACATACTTTGCCTTAAACTAATGCATAAAAACACGAAAATTTCCACATTGTCAATCACACTCAAATGTAAAATAAAAGTGAATTAAACCTTACGATATATGGTGGGTTTGAGCATTAAAGTTGCCCTACGTACCGTTCATTGTGGGATTTGAATCCACTCCCGGATCAAAACCCTACGTAGTTCTTACGAACGTCCATTTGTACATGGTCAAAGATTCCATACGAGGTTTCAAGAAGGTTTATATTTTTTTTTTTTTGGGAAGGGTGGTCGATCCGTATGGGGTTATTTGAATGAGGCTGAGCAATCTTGCTTTCAAGATGGAGGTCAATTTATCAAGGTTGAGGAAGTCACTAGAATTAGCGACACCATAGGAGTTTCTTTGAGGAGAATGCTTTTTTATTTGGAAAATGCGTTTCAATCAACGGCTTTACTTAGGGTTGACCAAGTTCTGAAAAGAGATTGTATGGGCTTTATTGGAGTCTGATAAAAAGGGGTATTTTACTTGGTATGAATCGAGAAGAATACAAAGGAAATGTATTTGGATTGTAGGAAATTGACTTATGCAAAATGGACATTCCATATGGCTTAAATCTAAATGATAGGTAGTGAATTGAAAACCTTGATCATGTCAGATTACGTAAACGATCTATCAGAGATAATAAAACTTTAAAAGTATAGTTCTCTGTGGCAATAGATCATCTCATAACCTATCATGATTGAATATTCAATTTTACCCTATTATTTAAATATAGGCCATAAACCACAACTCGAAAGGTTTATTTTATTAATAAAATGATACAAGCATGCAAAGCCATATTTCACTTAATTAAAAATTAGTTGTCTCTTTATTAAGAAATGCATAAGGAAATTTTGCTCCTCCGAACGGTGATGGAATTAAAACTTAAACAAGATTTATATATAAAAAAAGTAAGACATTCTATTCCGAAATAAATGAATTATTTATACCGCTCCTTTCATATAGCCATAGGAGGAAGAAGACCCTTTTTTTAAGAAAAAAGAGTGTTAGTCTTAAAGTGATACATATGTGTCTCTTTTTTTGGATTAATATCAACTTGAGGCATGAGTAATTTACAGCTTCCTCAAATGACTTAAATTTAAATCTTAAAAAAAAAAAATTACCAGAGGTGTATATAATAGGGTGACACAAATTATATAATAAAGTTCATTCTTTCTTAAAAAAAAGAACTTAAGGGTTTAAAAAAATTTCCTTAATATTTCGGACACCATAACTCAATTTTTAACGGTCGGATTTGAGCATATGATAGATCCCTAGAAAGGTCTATCCGTCTTCTATAACATATCAAAAATTGGGATCAATCCAACAGTTGAATTGAAAAATAATGAATATTCTTTAAAAACACTCCAGTTTGAGACGTTCATGGGGAATTGGGTGATAATGGTCAAAGTACTTCGAAATTGTCATGATCCTTTTAATGGTATGTTAAGGACAAGCATATAAATGCTCTGTAGAAAATTCTCCCTTTTTAGAAGTCATTTGATATGCCAAATAAAAAGAGTATGCTTGGTTGGGGAAGACAGCCTCAAATCAGTTTATCATTTTGTTACCTTGTTTTGTAAAAATCATAAAAAATAGAGTATTTATCCTATGGGAACGTGTGACCCCAATTTACAAAGCTTAAGGAATCTTCTTTCTAGATAGTCAATTCAAATTTTATTATTAAAAAGGATATTGGTCGAAAATTGGCAAATAGACAGACCTGTAGTAAAAAAATTGTGGTCTTACTATGTCTTCATGTCTGATTTTTTGTGGATTGGTTAAAATTTATTTTTATGAAATTCCAAGTCTCATACACTTCTAAATACATAAGCTTACTGTAAAAAATTTATTTCTTAATTTTATAATAAAAAACGATTTTTTTACATAATAAAATAAAGTGGTCGAAAATGCTATCGTGCTAGAATTCCATCATTCATTCTTTGGAGCTTCCTTATGCATTTTGTACAATTATCATTGCTTCCATTTCATACTCTACATAATGATGATACATACAAGAAAAGAAAAATCAAACAAACCATGTATACTCACTCTCAAACTCGCTCGTGGTCGGTCAAATTCTACTTGGTTTCCAAATTAGGAAACCGGCACGTATAGTGCCCTAGGAGGTTATGGAACACACAAAAGTAGAAACGTTAGTAAATGTATGTAAAAATAATATGAAATCACAAATAAAAAGAAAGAAAATATTACCTTTGACTTTGAGTAGCTATCTTGTGGAGTTAGTAAGAGTAGCGTGATAGTGTCAAAACGGTCGAATTAAAATTAGGCCAAGTCTTTCTACAATTTTTTTTTTTTTTTTTTTTTTTTTTTTTTTTTACGGAAAATAAAAAATTTTGATTGCTTTTTTTTTTTTTAAGTATAATAATAATGCTGAAATAATTTATACTTCTTTTATGTTTTTTTTTTTTTTACTATTCTCTTCGATATTTTTCCCCCTTTTTCGTGAAGAGTAGAGTGGTATATATATGGAAGCAAATGGGAGCTAAAATACAAAATACAAAGAATATACTGTTATACGAAATAAATACATACGAATACAAGAGTTAGGTAGAAATTATAACCAAAATTTGTCTTAATGAAGTAGAGGACAAATAGAATAGCCTACTACTTTATGTAAAACTTAATTACTATTGACTGAACAAAAGACAATATTATTAATGACTAAAAATAATTAAAAGTACTAATATAATTTGAATACAATGGTTAATTGGTACTACTTTCCTTTGAAGAGTGTACTTACTCTTCGTATATTAAACTTACCATAACAAAATACGACTATTACACCACCTACTTATCAGAAAATAACAAGAAAAAAAAAGTTGTTTGCCATTGATTGTGGATAGTCATATCACCTTACCGTTTGGGAAGAAACACAGCTCAGTGATACAACGTATTGTCATATCACACCATTTTCTGATTCTCGTTGCTAAATTACAACCATGGCTTACCATTTTCTTTTTCTGTAGAGATTTGACATATCAAATGAGTGGAAATGGCAGGGGTATCTTTGCTTGGAGCCACTCTTTTACTGTCAAATATTGTCGTCATTGCAATAACCCGGAAGAGAAATAGCATGCATACTTACACTTGTTATTTCTAAGTGTGTGAAACAGAGAAAAGATAACTCATGAAGGTAAGTGGTAATGGTGTTTTGGTGGGAATTTGAATAGGAAGGAAGAAGATGAAATATAAGGTAGTAGCATTACGTTATTAACAAAGTGAAATCTAACAAAATGCATTTTATGAGTGAAAAATAAAAACTTAAAGTACACGATAAAAAAAATAAAAATGAAAAGTTGGGGAGGGGGGAAAACCGTGACTTTGTTAGCATTGGTAATAGCTTAGTGTAATGCATGCATGCTTTGCATTCTTTTACATAATCAAAATATGCTAATTTGTCCTTTATGATTTGTATTTTTCCTTTTTTTTTTTTTTTTAAAAAAAAATAAGAAGAAAATAATAAAATTATAAAGGAACAAAAGCCATGAATATGTTAATGGGTTAGGCATATCGTCAAACAAAATCCAACAACAATGTAACAATTATTTACATAACATATGATGAACCCACTTATAATATAAAAATAGTAGAATAATTATAATAACAATAGGATAAAAAAGAATCAGTAGTACTAAAAATTTATTAGGGGTTAGAAAGTGATACTTTAGAAATGGTCACGATTTTAAAAATGTACAGATTAAAGGGTCAAAATTTGATACTATTGACTAGGATATGTGAAACGGAATAATTGTTACATATGTCAGTAGTAACAATATTGTTTTTATTTTATGTTACTTTTAAAAGATACACTTACTACTATTATTAGACTAAACGATTATACAATTGGGATATGACAAAAATACGGATAAGATTTATCCTTTATAAAAGGGAGATTTCCCTTATCCGAAATCACCCTTTACTCAAAAAACACACCCCTTGCCTTTTCCTCTTCGGTTTCCATGGCTCCCGGCAACCAAAATCGTCAAGCTCCATCTCCGTTCGACGAGCATTTTCGAGTGCTAAATTTATATTTAGCTTTGATCATGGCGTTAGTGGTGCTACTAATGGCGTTAATGATTTTCATAATCATGAATAAATGACGACTTGAAGTTCCCGGCACGGAGTGTACAAGGTTCGAGTTATGCTTCGAATTAATCTCGCATTTTGTTCGTAAATTAGGAGTACAAATTGTAAGAGTTTTGTATACTCCAAAATTATAAATAAACACTACTTGAATTTGTCTCTTATGTCTAATTATTGCGGTTGTCGTTAGCAAAATCAGATCTTATTATTATAATTTATTAGTTAATTGAAAGTAAAAAAGTATGGAAAATAGGGGATCAAAATTTGGTGTCTACACCTAGTAAACTAATTATAGTCGACGTGGTTAAAATGTTGATTATTCAACCTTTGTTGCAGTTTCAGCTGCATCTTCATCTAAAAAAAGTCGACGTGGAATAACTGGAGGAGACTTGAGTCTTTGATCCCTGACAGTTGTAGATGTAGAGGATAATTTCTGATTCTTTATAGTTGGAGAAATTGATGACGTTTAATGTATAGTGACAGAAGATACTGCTCCAGATACCCAACTTCCAACTCTAGCACTGCAATTTCCTTTATAAAATTTGTTGCAAGCTGAAACCAAGCAATAGGCATAGAGTGAAGAAAATTTAGAAAAAACAACAAACTAATAGTACAATCCAAGAGAGGTTCTAATCACACAGAAGCACCAAACTTAAAGAGAGTTTTCTTTTGATTAGTGATTATCATATGCTTCGTAGTACATACCTTTGGGACTGTAGAAGGTTCATTTTTCTCGTAGGAGGACACTCCAGAACCTAATGCATTTTCTAAAGCACACCGAACAGCGAATTGGTTCTGCAACCTTTTCTCGAGTTGTAAAATCTAGAAACAATGTCAAGACAAAAAATAAGTAATCGACAATCAGTTAAAGGGATTTTTGAAGAAAAGGGACCTCAATGCAGAAAGTTTAAGCATATTTCACTTCTGAGTTCTGACCTCTTGTTTCAGTGAATGAGTTTTTAACTAAAATAATCAACTAAAATAATTTTTTTTTCATCTAAAAAAACAGCCTTTTTAACTAATTCTTTCATCAATGAACATATAATTGACCACAACATCATACTAAAACATACTCTAGTAAAACAGAAAACCAATCCCATGTTTTAGATTATGTTAGCTAATAAATTTAGCATTAGGCCATATATTTGAAGACAAGAATCAACCACAATTCACACCCGCAAGGAATTAATCTTCATCCATATAAAAAATTAGAAGAAAAAAAATGGGGAGAGAGAAATAGAACCAAATCTGAATTCCGATCTTGCACAATAATGTTGTGTATTATCCATAGTAACCAGAAAATCGTGGCCATCCCAGAAAAAGATCCCACAAAATCAAACCTATCAAAGCATCACATTATATGGAAATACCTAAGCAACTTTCACAAATTGATTCTTAGTTTTGTTCGTCAAAGAAAACACCAGTAGTAATGAACACAATACCTCTATGAGTTTTGAGTCACAGAGAGAAAAAACCTTCTAAAAAAACATAATGGATCTCGTGTTAAGAACTTGATATTCAGAAAAGAGTTATACACAAAATAATTTCTTATTTACAATAAACTCCCTGCATGGACGTGCTGCCACTAACCTCTCCCATTTCAAGCACCTCAAAATCTCTAACACTACTTTGTATTGTTGTGTTCTCATTAGCTGCTTTCCTTCTGTATATATGCAACATAAGACCTATCATTATTGCCCTGTCATATATTGCGTATGTAGTTGCTTTTCGAAAATTGAAACTAAAGAGAGACAATTGCCCTTTGCGACTCCTCATACACCCATAATCAAAATCACCATAAACTCAAATAAGATTGAGAAACAGGACACTTTTTGCATCATTATCCAATCAAACCTACAAATTGCTATCCCTACAATAAACCTTCAACCCCAATTCAAAAACTGAACATTACCAATGCAAATATAATACATCAATTAAAAAAATACAACAAATTAACCCTAAAAAAATTATTAAAAGAAAAGAAAGAGACCTTTTTAGTGCATTGAAGAACATCAGGTTTAGACTTAGAACGCAAAGACGAGACCAATGAACAAGCTTATCCCCGCAATTCTAACTGCCTTTCTTCGATCTTTCTTCTCTTCAGCAGCAATAGTAGCAGCAGTAGAAGCAGTTTCTTCTTATGGGTTTTGTTTAGAATCATCAGAAGGTGGGAATTCAGCAACTTCAGCAACCAAACATGGTCGCCATTGTTGGGTTCTTGAAGCAAGATTTGAAATTCTGAAAAAATTAATTAAGAGTAGCTGAAGTGTCGTCTCATTTCAGTTTCTTGGGGGTTTGGGGGAACGAAAACAATCATGGCACCAAAATTTCACAACCCTGGATTATATGCTTGGTAGAAATAACAAAATGTCCCTTGTTAGTTATATGAAAATTCTGATTTATAGAAGTTTTTAAATAAAATAAGAACTTAAGCTATAGGTGCAATCGCCCAAAATATACTCAAATAGAAATAGAGTAATCAACACACATAAAAGTTAAAATGTTTTATGTGGGGAGTCTGAACTCTAAGCATGTGACATCAATTTTCAGTTCTTGAAGAATGAGCAACATAAGCACACCAATAGCACAAAAAAATTGTAGTACAATTCAAAAAAGATGAATATCTACCAGTCATTTTGTGTAGCCTCGAACTATTTCCAAAGCTCATCGTCCTGAAAAATAAAACGATGAAAAGAACGAAAGATTAAAATCAAAAGTCAGATAAAAAATTAAGAAAATGGAAACGAAATTAGGGGCTGGCCCTATTAAACCCAGAGGAACCCCCCCCCCCCCCCCCAAAGCAACAATCATTATCACAAGGCCACAAGATAATTATAAATTTACAATCATGTAAAAAGAATCAAAGGTCCAACATCAAATATTCATCCATTATTCGAATGCACTCAATTATCAACTTTGTATGCATTCAAATGACAAACACTTTCTAATATTAATTACCATCAAATTTATTCATGAAAGCTATCAATCAAAGCTAATATAAATTAGAAAATTTGAATCAAAAGATTGCATATCAATCGAAAGTGGCAACATCAATTCAAATTTCAAGCTCACAAAATCGAACATCAACCTCCCATGCTCTCAACAAATCACAAATTCACTATAACATACTTCACATCATTCAATTCAGTCAGGTATCCACAAATTCAATAAACATCCTAAAATCAACAAAACTTGGCATAGAAATAGCAAATAAATCCGAAAAAAAAAATTAAACCCTAATAAATGGAAACCAAATCAAATCAATCCAAAAGCAATCCAAACAACAAAACTGATGAAAAATTAGTGATTTGCATACCATACCCCATTTTGTCTCGGCAATTAGGTAACGCCAGAATAGTGCAATGCAGTGAGACTAAAGCATGGTAATTGAATTGAGCTATGAGACATACATTCAAGTGGAGTACATGTCATCAAAAAATTTATAATAAAAACAATAAAGCATCAAAATACACATAGATGTCAAGTTAGCAGATATAGCCCAGAAAAAACCTCTTGCTTCCATTAAAGAAGTCTCGTCATCTTGCTGCAAACCCAAAAAAAAAACGCCAAGCCACCTACAAATCTGTTCGAATTTCACAAAAAAATTGCATAACTTCAACTGATCTTGTTTCTCAATTAATCAAAGTAAATTCCATCAAATCCACAAAACACAAATATCAACAACAGGAAAAAAAATTCTAGAATTTAAATACAAAAAACAGGTCGAACTACCTGAGTTTTATTCACCTCAAACTTGAATCGAGCAAACCTTGCTCCATCTTCCTCCTTCTACCTATTTCAGAGAGAAACAGGAGGAAACTACTTCACACCGCAAATAATAGAAACTGAATTTATCGGCATGAAAAAAAAAGAAATGAAATTACTGCTGCCATTGCTACAACCATAGAAAACTATAGAATCTCTAGACTCCAAATATCATGATTAGATTTTCCTCCAACATCCTACATTTCATAAAATAACAAAATCAAAAATCATATCCAAGCAACACGCAAAAATCACAAAATCGAATTCAAATAATCCAAACATAATCGAAAGACAATCAAAAGCCCTAACCGTAACAGAAGAGATCGAAACTCCGACGGAAGCATCATCATCCTTAGCAAAACACAAAAAAACACAAATTAATCCAAAAATAAAATGTTGAAAATGCAGTTTCAAGCGAAAGCGAGAGATTACCGAAGAAGAGGAATTGAAGATGAGCTGCGAGTGCGGCCATGGTGAAGGAGGCGAGAAGAACGAGGAGCGGGGAAAGAGAGAGTGAGAAGAAGCAGAGGAAGAAACATGCGAAACCCTAGCTCTAGATTTCCCCAAATGGGAAAAAAACTTGTGAACCTGAAAAGAGAGGAGAGAAAGGAGGAAAACTGAAAGGTGAATAATGAAGGTCAGAAAACATATGGCTGAGAGGAAAAGTGAATAATGGGGAAAACAAAAGGTGAAAAAGAGGAGAAGGGGCAAAACTGTAATTGAATATTTTGAGGGGCAAAAGAGTCACCACACTATTACTAAGGATTTTTCAACTTGCCAAGTTCTCACTTTTAATAGTTATAGATATTGATTGGGAAGGGTGATTTCATTATAATCTAAGTATGAGCAGGGAGTGGAACACTATTTTTTCAGTATCTCTTTGGCACATTTGGAGAGCTAGAACTCAATCTTTCTTTCAATTGGCTAGAATTCATCCAGTTAGTTTATTCAATAGATACATGGTGGATTTGGTGGGTATTATTAGCACTTTTCAAGGACAAACTAAGAAGACATCCACTAAAAAAGAGAACTATCAAATGGATTAGACTTGAAGGAAATTGGCTCAAAATTAATACTGATGGAGCCTAGAGATAGAAAGGGAAGGCAGGAGCAGAAGGGGTTATCAGAACCTCAGATGACACCTGATTTTTTGGCAAATCCTGGAAGATTAAAGCACGAAACTCAGCAATTTAAGGCAGAACTTATTTCTATCAGAGGTGGAATGCAAATGGCAGTTGATGCTGGGCTTAGTGAAGTAATTATTGAGACTGGTGCAAAGATCCTAAAGAATACCATTGAGAAGATGGGTAGTAAAGGAACAAGTGAGCTAGCTGCTATCCTAAAAGACATGGAACGAAGTATTGTTGAATAAGAGCTGTAAGTTCGAGTTTAGCTATGTCCTGTGAGGAACAAATTTTGTTGCTCATTATCTGGTGAAGCTTGATGTTGACATGGAAGGGTGGATGGTTCTTCATGAAGACCCCCAACATATGCTAAGGATCACTATAAAGCTGATCTCAGGAGAAGCACTACCTAGTGCTTTAGGAAGTTGGAATTATCTCCTCTTGTGGGATTTTCTCTTTTTGTGGGTTATTTCTAGCAGGCTACTGCTACTGCTATTTCTGTCATCAATTAAGTATTTTGTCTTGCTCATTGAAGCTGCAATGATTGTTGGGTTGTAGGACACTGCAATATTTTGGTTCTAAATTTTTTAAAGGTTGTAGTCAGTATCATTGGCCGTTGCTTTTGATCATATTTGGATGAATTTTAACTAATATATTTCCTTTTTCCTTGAAAAAAATATATATAAGAGGGTTCAAATTAAGTCAAAATAAAATCAACATAAATACTATATACAAAAGTAATCACCAAAATGACAACGATGTGGAATTGTAGGTCGTTATCTACCCTCCCCAACGGTCAAACAAAATTTATAAACACTTAACCAACCCTATACTAGTATATGGTAAGTCAAGGGTCGAACCCAAAGGAATGGTGGGCTATTGTCTATCGTCTATAGTCAAGCTATTCCGAAGTCTATAGGTAGGGTTGTGAATTCTAAACTAGGACAAACACGGCAAATAAACTTGAAGAAATCAAATTTAATAAGAACTAGGGCTAGGATCCACATGCATTCATAATGGAATTGACTAATTGGGAGGTCAAATTGGCTAAGTCAAACAATGTGAGGGAAGATCAATCATGCAACCAATAGAGCATATCAAGCTATTCTCCTAGAGGTCTAACTAGCGTCAACTACGATAAACTCTAGCTAGGAAACATCACAAGACACCTCAATCGTGTAAATGCAAGCCACAAATCAATGGTCCGTATCAATGTAAACTTACAATGCAATCTAGTGCAACAATCAAAGTTGGCCAATCTTCAATTAATCACACACATGCACATGATCATCAACCAAATTTAATCACACTATCAACTCCATCAATTATCCCCAATTAGCACTAATCCATTACTCATACATGCTTCACTATTGCCCTAGCAAGTAATCTACTCACTAATCATGGTAATTAAGATCAAAACAAAACTAATCAACACATTCATCATGATCATATTAAGCAATCTAAAATCAATACAAAAATCAATCAAATATCAATCAAACTAAAACAATTAACCAAGCATATGAAAAACAAATGAAATCAACTAAGATTAAACTATATATTGAATCAAAGAAGAGTAATCCTTACAATACTTGATCAAAGATCAAATGAAATGAAGAAATCTTGAATCATCAACAATTAACCATGAATTTCTCTCTCTAAAAACCTAGAGTTTCTCTCTCTAAAGTATGATCTCAAAAGTTTTCTAATTATTCTCCAATTGATTCTCTCTCTAAAAATAGAAGGAAATACTATATATAAGAAAGATACAAAAGAAGAGTCGATTAGATCGTCCAAAAAGAGACCCCGGGAGGTACGGGCGCAAGAATAAGGGTACGGAACAGGGCACCCAGGCAGGTGCGGCCACACCTAGCTGATGCGCGGCCGCACCCTGCACGTGCGCGCCCGCACCTGGTGGCAGCTCACGCATCCCCTTCTTTGTCCTAGCTCAAATTCGTGCGCTCGTCTTGGTGATGATGATGAACACCAAGGTAGTCAGTCTTGAAATGGACATTTTGGTGGGTTCATGGAAAAGATGATGCCCCCACCGCATACGTGCACCGATCTCTTGACTTGCTCCTTGCGCTCCTTCAACCTTGAAGCTCCAAAAGACGAACACGAGGCATCCAACTTGATGAGAAATGTGAGAGGAAGGCTCGGGAATCTTTGGAAACACAATCATAACTTGAAAACAAACAAATAAAAGGGAAAAAGAACAAATAAACAGAGAAATGCACAAAACAAAGAAACTAACTACGAAAAGCACAAACTAACGAAATAAAGAACAAAACTAAGAAAAACTAAGGAAAAGAGCTACAAAATAGAATGAAAATCATCCTAAAAGAGATCAAATGAGTGCCATAAATGACGCTCATCACAAAATTATCCCAAAAGTACACGGCGTGCTCACAATAAAAAATTTCCCGCCGAAAATAACTTTATATATTTTTTTCCTTAAAAAATAATAAGATAATTTAATTTATTTTTTAAAAAAAAAAAAAAAGAATCTATACAACCTAAATAACCCCAGAAAATAGAACAATAACAACAACTTTTAATAAATGAAATATTTTTCTCTTTGCTTAAAATGAATTAAAAAAAATATATAGAAAACTGATTAAAAAATATTAAAGATAATGAACAACAACATAAAGTCATAGTAAATTAGTGATTTTTTTCTTTTAGTTCTAAATCAATTTAACTGAAATTTATTATTGCAAACAGAAGATCACCAAAGTAAAAACTTTTAATTATATATTAAGATTAGAAAATCTTCTATGAAGTATTATATTTCCTTAAATCTTAATTCGTTAATCTATAATATGAATGGTTTATTTCCTACTTAAAAAAGAATTATAACTCAATTTTAAATTCGTAATTTGTCAGCAAACTATAAAAAATGGAGATACTCTATACTATCGTGTCTTATATATAATAGGAAATATGCGAGGAAGGTCCTTTTAAGAGGTCGATCTTGTGTGGAAGGTCCTTTTATGAAAAAGGTGGCACAAAAGGTCCTTATATGAACATTGGTTTGCGAGGAGGCGTCCGTTGACCATTTTCCGGCGTTGATCAAAATTTTCCGGCCAATAAAAATCACGTGCAAAGCACGTGACCCCTTAAGTTCCCCCCTTTATTCCCCCTATTTTCTCACGATTTTCCCTCTATCTCCATTTTTCCCAAATTAAAACCCTAACTTTAGCAATTGCATCTCACAAAACTTGAATTTTTATCCTTCAAATCACAATTGAAGGGAAATCAAAGCCTATAAACAACAGGCGAATCATTTAAGGTGATAATCCTTTGTCAATTTCATCAGCTTTAGTTTTGTAATTTTTTAATTTAATATTTTTTTTTTGTAGAACAATATTGTTGCGCGTGATGATGAAGAGGTGTAATTGCGATTGAATGAAAATATATGGGCCTTGCTCTTCCGGTTTGCTTTGCTATCCCGTTTTGGATTGTTCTTCACCATTTTTACAGAGTCAAATTAGATATTTTTGGCAAAAAAAACAATAGTACTTTTTACTACTATGAAAATGACAGAAGAGGAAGTAAGTTAGAGTCTTACCAAATGGGGTTAATTGCTAACCACACTCAAATAAAAGTCATTAATGGCTAGCTGCAACTAACATCAAAGGAGTTTAAGAGATAAAAGGGAGGGAGAAATGGGGGATTGAGGGAAAATCGTGAGAAAAGAGGGGAAAGGAAAAAAAAAACGGGAACTTAAGGGGTCACGTGCTTTGCACGTGATTTTATTGGTCGGAAAATTTTGGTCAACGCCGGAAAACAGTCAACAAACCCTCCTCGCAACCCAATGTTCATATAAGGACTTTTTGTGCCACCTTTTTCATAAAAGAACCTTCCACACAAGGTCGACCTCTTAAATGTACCTTCCTCAGCTCGCAGATTTTCGTATATTATAATTTTATAATGTAAATAGAAAATTCAGTGTATACAAAACCTTTAAATAACTACAAACTTAAAGTAATTTATAAAAATATTTTTTAGTGAATCCGAGCATTGTTTGGGAAAAGAATTAGTAAATTGTATTATAATTATTTATAAATTAACAAATTACATGAAACTACGTGTATATTATATTACACATTATTGATACATACTGCATTCGTGTTTTAATAAGTGTTACACTTTGACCGACAATTAGTTTTAGACAATTTAATTGACTTAAATAAAATAAGAGGTAAGTAGGGTAGTTGAAGTATTAAAAAATTGTAATATAAAGATAAGGAGTTAATAATTTATTGAAAAGAAATGAATGTAAGAGAAAAAAAAATTATTACTAAAACACAGAGGGAGTAATAATTATTATAATCAAAATTTGATTAGAGAGTTGTATAATGAGTAGAGAAAATTTGTCCAAGATTTTGGATTGATTGTCTGAATACGTATAACATTTTCCTGGCATCAATTGCAAGACTACCTATTACTGATTGAGATTCTACCGGCACAAATTTTTAGAGAAAATAAATTTTTGCATTTTGTATTAACTACCAACAATAGGTAAAGGACACTAGAAGAGAAGACAGTACCAAAACACCTCAAAGTTACAGCTTGTGAACAACTTCTTGTTCTAGCGGTGTGATTTTTGATTTCCTTACGAATTTTATATAAAAAAAATATTAATTGGTTAGGTACTCAGGTTTACGTTTGACCGAGAATTCTGAAAATTAGGTTGAATTTTAATTTTGTTCAACAACTCATTAAATCATAAAAGAAAATTATTGGGTTTTTGTTTTTTTATTATGTTTATTATCTATTAATAATATTGGAAATAGGTTTAAATGTATTCATGAAAAATTATCGTGTTTCAACATCAAAAGACTGAACATCAAAAGACTGAAAAACACACTTTCGAGTTTCAACTAATTATGTTAAATAATTGCTTTCAACTTGCAAATTAATTCATGACTTTGAATACGAAGCATAGATATCAAAAATAGACCCAATCAACCTAATATGATATGAAAAATATCCGATTTAGATTTCGACTCATATAAAGCATGTACATAATAAATTAAATTAGCAAAAAATCAACTTTAAAATACACCTGACCCAACCCGACCTGATCTCACCAAATCCAACCCAACCCTAGTACCTGAATTGACACTTCTAGTTGTGACTTTTGTGAGCTTTACACAAATTGTTAAAAAAATTAAGGAAAATTTGTCAAAAATAACACCACCTTTCACCGGTCTTCCATAAATGAAACGACCTTTAGATTATTTCAAAATAAAACGACCTTTGATATACATCTGCCAAAAATAAAACGTGACCGGTTGGTAACCTGTTTAATAGGTTACATGTGACACGTGTCACAATATCATTGGTCAATTTTTTTTAACAATTTTGTTTTTTTTTATTAAAAAAAAACTTTAAAATAAAAAATAATACTTAAAAAAACTGAAATTAAAAAAAAAAAAAAGGCAAACCCCCTTAGCTGGCAGCAGCCCCACCACCACCTGCCATCGGCCTGCGCCCAAATCCACACCCCTATGCCAGAAAACCCATTTCGCCCCTCTGCCGGCCATCTCCGTCCCTTCAATTCCCCCCTTAAACCATCACCAAAAAGTCAAAACCCCCTAAAACCACCACTCGATTTTGGGGTTCTAGGATTTTCAGGTGGTGGTTCAAGGGGGGAGTGGTTGGACACGGCCACCGGAGAGGATAAACGAGTTCGCCGGCACAGGAAGTGAGTTTGGTCATTTTCCGGTGAGAAAAGGAGTGTTTTCGAGGGGAAAGAGAGGGAATTTAGGATGGGGGGAAGCTGGTTCAGGGGAAGGGGACGGATGGGTTGGATGGTCGGGCACTAGGTCAGGAGAGGGTATCACCGGCGCCGGTAAGGGGCTTAGGTTGCTGGCGGTGATGTCGGGCGGTGGTGGGCTGGTGGGGTTGCTGCCGGTAAAGGGAAGGATTTTTCTTTTTTAATTCCAGTTTTGTTTTTAGTTTTACATTTTTTTAAAAGTTATTTTAATTTAAGTTTTTTTTTTTAAATCATTATTATTACACAAAAATTAAAAATATTTTAACCAAACACTAAGTGACACATGTCAAATGTAACCTATAAAACAGGTTACAAGTTTTACATTTCATTTTTGGCAGATATGTATTAAAGGTCGTTTTATTTTGGAATAATCTAAAGGTCGTTTCATTTATGGAAGGCCGGTGAAAGGTGGTGTTATTTTTTGCTAATTTTCCAAAAATTAAAGGATGAATTAAAGAATTTTTTTTATCTTAAAACAAACTTCAAATGTTACGCATATAATATGTAACCTATTAAACAAAATTTCTACACTAACGACTTTAACACATTATATTAATCTTACATACTTTCGTACAAATTATAACATGATGCATTACAACAGTGCTTGACAAAGAATCTTTAAACATGTTTTTTCAACACTTTTGGCCAACGAACATACGTGTGTAGTATATAATTTTTTTTATGTTCCCTTTGTTTGAACTACTAATGTGACAACTTTATATACGATTATTTTCAAATAATGGTACACTGTCCCGGACTGTCATAAGATGAAGAAGGGTACGACTGAACTGCAACGAAGTCACAAGGCTTGTTGTTGCTATACGAGGGAACGAAGTGGCAAGGCTGGTAAGGAAGGGGTTCAGAAGTACAATGAACATATGGACGACAGAAGTTACAGATGCAATAAGGAGGACATTTAGGGCGTGGTGGTCCGACACTTATAATTTCAGGCGCTTTGCCAATCTTCTTGAGCTTCTTGAAAATTGGAATTGGCTCAACTTCTCCAATTATGGTCAATGTGCCTTTGCTAACATCCACCTCCAATTTTTATATACCTGTTCAAAGTACCCCCAACACCATCATATATATAGATTTAGGGTCAAATGAGAAGTTTCTTAAAATGAGAAGGGTGATAAGGATTTTATGAGCATAAAATTTTTATTGCATGTGCAAATTTTTTGAATAAAATGTGCAAAAAAAAAAAGTTTGACCGAAATTGAATGTGCATAAGTTCTCGTTTTTCCAGAAATTGCAAAAAAAGTATCAGGTTCAAAATCAAATATGCACATTTAGTAGAAAATATATGCACATTTAGTTCAAAATAAATGCACATTTCATCCTTCTCATTGGATCTCAACCCTATATATATATATATATATATATATATATATATATATATATATATATATATATATATATATATATATATATATATATATATATATATATAGAGAGAGAGAGAGAGAGAGAGAGAGAGAGAGAGGAAGGCTCATGTAAGAACCCTTCTCTATATAAGAACCCAATCTTATATAAGAACCAACCTCAACCCTTTATTAGTTTTGATCTGACCATCTAAAATGATCCGTTAGTAATGGCATTTCTATAATTTTGAGAATTTCGTATTTAGAACATAGAAAAAAAATTTAGAACATAAAAAAAAAAATTAGAACATAAGCAGAAATTTTTTTGAACATAAGCAGAAAATTTTAGAACATAAGAAAAATAATTTAGAAGATAGCAAAAATTTATAACATAAGCATCCAAAAAATTTAGAACATAAGAAAAATAATTTAGAACATAGGAAATATTTAGAACATAAGCTGAAAAAATAATTTAGAACATAGGAACAAATTTAGAACATAATCTAAAAAACAATTTAGAACATTAAAAATAATTTGGAACATAAGTAGAAAAAATTTAGAATATAGGAAAAACTTTAGAACATAAGCTAAAAAAATAATTTAGAACATAGAAAAAAATTTAGAACATAAGCTAAAAAATATAATTTAGAACATAGAAACAAATTTAGAACATAATCTAAAAAACAATTTAGAACATTAAAAATAATTTGGAACATAAGTAGAAAAAATTTAGATCGAATATAGGAAAAACTTTAGAACATAAGCTGAAAAAATAATTTAGAACATAGAAAAAAATTTAGAACATAAGCTGAAAATTATAATTTAGAATATAGGAACAAATTTAGAACATAATCTAAAAAACAATTTAGAACATTGGAAAAAATTTGGAACATCCCCTATGTGTGTGTGTGTGTGTGTGTGTGTGTGTATATATATATATATATATATATATATATATATATATAAGAGATTATTAATTTTTTATAAATTAATTAGTTCAAATGCCACGCAAGCAAAATTGGCGAATGATATTTTTAAAGTTTAAATTAATTAAATATTGTATGTTATCTTTTGATGTTAAGGATTTTATCTAATTATATAACAAACATTAGCACATAAATACAAAAAAAAAATAATAAAAAAAATATAAAAAAATCAAATAAACCGTGCATCGCACAGGCTTCATCTAGTATAATAAGATCAATGAGTTAGTATTTTATTATTAATCGATTTAATAATAATCAGGGTCTCTATCATATATACCGTGGTGGTTTCAGTGTCGGATCTTGAGCAAATTTTCTTTAGGGGCCAAATTAAGAGAGATATATTATGAGTTCTACTTTTGTCTCGGATTAGAGGGGGTAATATAAATTAATTTAACAAGAACAACTACAATCTTGGTCTTTGGGCATGCACGACCTTTGTTGGCCATAGAGAAGATATGCCATTGGTGATGACATATATTAATATATAGGATTAGATGTTATCCCTTTAACTTATCAGTTGGACATAGTTGACACACTTTAATTGACATAAAATTTAAGCAAATTTACTCAACCTTTTGAAAGGAATGGTGTCCTTCGAACAAGTGTATTTTGCTGATAGCGGGTTCAGAATTATTAGAAAGCTAATATATTCAGTAAGGTCAAGTGATCGGAATGCCTGGGTGGAGGCCGCTTCCGATCAGTAATATTAATATAATTAATATTACAGCTTAATCTTGACTGAACCCTTCGGGTCACACCCAAGCAAAATATACGAACCAACTCGACGAATTAATTCGGAAGAAATTAATTCGCCGACGTCGGTAATTCGAGCTTAGAGCGTCGAAACCGATCGTCGGAAGTCGAGTCAAAATAATAAAAGACGAGACGCGCAAAAATAATAATAAATCGACCATATTCCCAAAATACCCCTAGCATCGGAGTGCCCCGAGCATCCGAATGCTAGGGGCAAAAATGTCTTAGCAAAGGTGGCTAGCAAACACCAAGCCGAGCCTAGCATGGATGGCTGGTGCGTGCTAGCAGCCACGGCCAGCAGCAGCTAGCAGCCGCAGCACGTGGTGCGTGCAGCAGCTAGCTGCCGCGGCTAGGCACGCTAGCACAGCGGCAGCTGCGCCGCGCCATAGCAGCAGCTGGGTGCGGGCTGGGTGCGGGCTGGGCTCCGGCCGGGCTCGGGCTTGGCTCGTGGCTTGGCTCGGGCCATAGGGCCGTGGATTAAGGGGAAGCATGGAATATGGGAGCAAGTGGGAGAGGACATGTGGCACAAGGAGAGTATTGAGTGGGGAGCAAGTATGGTCCCCTACTCTCCATGTGGTCCTCACCAACCCATCTCACATGGTAATGCCACTTGTAGATTTATTATTAGTTTGCAATTTTAATTTAATTTAGCTTTAAATTAATTTGTGGAATTTCATGATCCCACATTGATGGGATAGAAATTCCCA
The DNA here is from genome assembly GCF_948465745.1 of Chenopodium album. Taxonomy (NCBI): domain Eukaryota; kingdom Viridiplantae; phylum Streptophyta; class Magnoliopsida; order Caryophyllales; family Amaranthaceae; genus Chenopodium; species Chenopodium album. Next base: position 65,850,494 of record NC_137836.1, on the reverse strand, counting down.
CTCATACTTTCCTCTATAAATACCAACCTTGGGATTTGGAGTAAAGTGCTTGAGTGGGAGTTAAAAAGAGCATTCCATAATTTTTGGGAAAACTCTTAAACTCATATAACACTCGGGTTTTGGTCGGACCTTGCTAACCCCAAGGTAGCGGACCTTAAAGTTGTGTTCGCCTTTTTGTGGGTGGATACCGTCGGAGGCGCGGCGCTTGACGTGCTCGTAGCTTTCAAGTAAGAGCCCCAGTTTTTGGGCGAAGCTCGCTTCGAGGGTAAGATTCGTTATCTTTTCTTTGTGATTATTTATTTATGCTTTATGATTTTAATTATTGCGAGTGGTTCCTCGGGTCGGGGTTGTTTCCGCGGTGAGTCGGACTCACCAAACCCCAACACCTTTAATACTTGGAATACTTAGTCATGTGATATTTTCTATTACTAATATATACGTAGTATTATATTTAGTGGGTAGGCTCTCCAAGTAGGTTTTTTTCTTAATGCAATTACTCCGTAGTAGATATTGGGTTCAAAATGATCAACAAGTCTTGTATAAAGCGGGTTTACGTTAATTTTATTGTAAGGTAATCAATTTTAGTGTAAGTTTAACAATATTTATAGTAACTTTATTCCCTTTAAGAGTAACTAAATTATTATAGGAAAAATTGCCCGCCATAATCCCACCTTTGAGCCATCCGCCCAAAATAATACCACTTTTGGATTATTTTTAAATAATCCGACCTTTATAGTCAATCCCCTCCTAATGGTCCCAAGTAACCAGTAACCAGTTGAGTAGGAATTTTTTTAAAAAATTAAGTTTAATTTATACGTGTCATCACGTGATTGGTCAAAAAATAATGTTTTATTTTAATTTTGTTTTAAGAAATGATTATTAGTAATTAACATTAGTTAATTATTATTAATTTCTTTTTTTTAAAAAAAACCCTAAAATTTAAACCAAACCCTAGCCCCACCACGACCCCAGCCACCTCCCTGCCCGGCCGCCCCTACCGTCGGCCTATACGAGGCCCAGAGCCACTAGCTTCCCCGCGCGGTTCACCGACGTCCCCTACCCTCTTCCGTAACCACTAAACCACCACAACCAATCAATCGTTACCGAAATCAAGGTCGAGGCTAGGTGGGAGACCTGGGTCACCGGCTATAATACGGTCGCTGGTAGGGGGATAGGTTAGGTTTTCGCGGGGCAAGGGGTTGGGAGCTGGGCGTGGGATCTCATTGGCAGGGGTAGTTGGAGTCGGGGTTGGGGCTCGCTGGCAGGGGTTGGCCGTGGTTGTTTTGGCTGGTTAGGTTAGGAACTGGTGGTGAATCGAGGGTTTGGATTTAACGAGGCTGGTTGGTGGTTTTGGGGGAGGAGCGTTAGGCTTGAGGGGCGTCGGAATCGGCGCTGGAGTCAGCATCAGCGCTAACTCCGGGTGGTCGGGGCAGGGATTCAGGTGGCGGTGGGGTGGCTTTAAAATAATTAATTGTTTTTTTTTTTAATTTTTTCTTTACAAAAAAATTTAAACTTTTTGTTTAAATTTTATTTTATATTAATTTTTTGGACCAATCACAGGCCGTCACGTGTCAAGTAACTTGTTATAACAAGTTACATGACCGATTGGGACTATTTAGAGCAGAAAGACTATAAAGGTCAGATTATTTAAAAATAATCTAAAGTTGGGATTATTTTGAGCGGACGACTCAAAAGTGGGATTATTTCCGGACAATTTTTCCATTATTATATGTGTAATTCTATTGAATAATACTATATATAAAAAGCTAACTAGTTTTTGGCCCGACCGATGCCCCGAATTATTACATGGAAATGATCATATATCTATGTTGTAGTTTATGATTCAATTTTCTTGTAATTAAATTTGTTTTTCATATTGTCATTTGCTACATATAATATTTTGCATTAAAAAATTACATAGCATGGTGGTAAGACACTTAATTCTCTGAATTAGAGGTTGTCAGTTCAAATCTTGTGGTGAATTTTTATTTTATTTTATTATCATTACAAGTGCATGACATGTAATGAAAACAAATGGAAGGGAAAGCCACATGGCGTTATGAGGAGTTGCATGGGTGACGTGGCGCAGTGAGTGGAGTTTACGTGACACGTGAACGCTGTTAGAAACGCTTTTTAATAGATTAGTATAGATAGATTAGTATAGATATGATTAATCAAATACATTGTAAATTTTGTAAGGGTATTTGTAGAACCCGTCTTACAATAATTAACTTAATGAAGTCCACCTTAATTAAGAATTTGTGCAAACACATATGTAGAAAAAATAAAAGCAAGTAGACTCATGTCATTTAGAAAAGAACGAGAAATAAATCATATATATTAAAAATAATTTTATAGAAAAAAAAAAAACGCCAGGAGAAAGATTTATTAACTAAAAGAAATTGAATCGATAGACATACCATCAATTTTCGCTACAGCCTTCATAATATCAGTCTGACATTTCTTGTTTATAATGGAGACTTTTATAACCGTTCTCTGCATTATAAATTTATAATGGTCCATTATTGATTGGTGCGTATGCAATCAAGAGAATTAAACATTAGATACATTTAATCAAAATTTAAAATTGTACAAGTATAAAAGAACTAAGGGAACTTGAACATTAATTTTTTTATTTTTATTTTATTTTTTTATTTTTTTTTTAACAAGCTTTAACCAACTTGAACAGTAATAATTAACAAATTAAACTCTCTCATCTTCGAGATATATGACCCGAACATTAGATGCGAGACAAATTCTACCAAGCACATTTTGAGAAGGTTTTTTATACTCCCTTTCAAGGCGAACCTTAGCTTCTTATCTTACAATACAAACTTCAGGAAACATAAGTATCTAACAAAGTTGTATACAATACCTTCTTAGCCATGATTTTAGTATTATGATACAAGAGTAGAATGCTAATGAGCAGAAAAGAATTGAACTTGAAATGAGTTAGTGAATAATTAAGAAGATATATACCAAGTAGTATTTATAATGAAAGTTTTAAAGACCATTTAATTTATTATTGAACATGTGGTATTAAGCAATGCGACTCGTTGACTCCATTGACTTTCCTTAAGATAATCTCTCTGGCATGTACAAGTAGTATAATTTTAAGGTCTGTTCTGATTGATTGAATTGAGCTGAACTGAATTTATTGGAGCTGAGTTGAACGGAACTAAATATTTTATGAGAGAAGGAAATTAAGAACTGAACTGAACTGAACTTATTAGAGTTAAACTGAATTGAAAATAAGCTGAAGAGAACGGGCCTTAGTAGGAGTACTATATAATAACACTACAAGTTGTTAACTTGTACACCTTCCTCTTTCCCTTACAAATATGCACAATTGCTTTAGTTTATGAATTATGTGATTATGAGGTCATATGAGTAGACTATTGACTTGGCTTACATATATGCAAATTTTGTAGTTTCCTTAGTTTAAGGGGATAATATAAACGAAAAATGACAATACGGCAATACCATCAAGACTAACGAGTTTATATTTCTTAATTCATATGTCGGCTAATTATACTACACTCTTCATTTCCTAAATAACCTTTTGCATATATAATTAGGAAGGTGAATATTGCGTACAAAAACAATATACGGAGTAGTGGAGTTTGGTTGATATCGGGTATACAAGACAACATAGTAAGGATAAAATTTATATCTATACTTATATTATTATTATATATTAAAAAGCGTTCCTAATTAAAAACGTTTATGTGCCACGTCACTACTCAATATCCCATGACATCACGCCATGTCACCACTCAATAATTCATGGCAATGTAAATTAAAAATGCATATAAAGAGGATTGAGCTCCTAACCTCATGGAATAAACACCACATGCCTTACTATCTTAAGTACCAATAATTTATGTTCTATTCTTCCACATAAATGTATTTAAATGCAAAATACAAAATTACATCCAAACTCAATAAAGAGACACATATTATTCTTTATATTCTTTTCAATATTCCACATTACATTATTCCAAATTAGTAATACTTCAAACACTTTATTAAAAAAAGAAACTACTCAAAGTAACATCCCCGGGCAACGCCCAGGTGACGCACTAGTTGGTTTATTAAAAGTGAATTAAGCGATAAATGTGATTGCTTGATTTATTTATTTACCTTTCAATTTATTGTTTTTCACATTTATCAATACATAACTACAACATTTGATATTTTTATTAAGCATTTGTAAATTTATAAATTTAGATTTAATGAATCCTTCCCATTCTTCTCATTGGTTCACAAACCTTTAAGTATTTATTTATTTATCGTAATAATAAGATAATATTAGATTTATCACATAAAAATATAAAATAGTACGGAGTGCTTCGTAGTCTACGAAATTAATATATTTTTTTGGTGTTCCACCCGGTTCACCCTTTGGGTTTTTTGGATTTGGGGATCAGTTATGGGTGATTAGATTCCAGTCCCTTCCTGATTGTTATTGTGGGGGATTGAACACGAGTCCTCCCTACCAAGTGTAGTCCCAATCACCACTACACCAACAATCAATTGGTACGAAAATTAATACTTCATACTACGTATGTAAAATAAGAAAGGTAGGATTATTCCTATCTTTTTCCTTTCCTAAAAAAGAAAGACTTGGTCTATTCTTTTCTTGGTAAAACGTATTAAATTACTCGTAATTTTGTATTTTTCTGATTTGTCGATTGCAAAGTCAAAACAAGTAGCTAGAGCCTAGAAGATCGATGTAAAATAATCTAAATGCATGAAGTTGCAAGAGGGTTGATTAGTAACTCCTTAACAACCATCGTAGAATTTGAATAATTCAACTGCATGCATAATCAAGTTTATAATGATTGGAGTACGTAGCTAATAAAAACTTAAAACTAACTAAGAAGCCACTTGTATAGTTGTATAATCTATTGGATTCTAACTTCTAAGGTATCTTTGTGTCATTTATAACTAGGGTTTTGTTTTTAGCTACTAATTTAAGTTTTAATGAGCCACTTGTGTGGACGTAGCTAAGCTAGTACAAGGGGGAACTGCATAAGATTTTCAATTGTCCATTTGATTATGAGCATTAACTAAAGCAATAAACATTAAGTAATAGGAAAATCTTGGGTATTTGTAGCACTAGAGCATTGTTTCCGTGCTAATGTTCGCCAAAGAATATAATACAAAGTAAAATAATGTTGGTAGTTATTGGCCGGAGCAATGGAGTCCCTAAAAAGAAAAAAGGTCAAGGTAGTTATCAGTATAATTTTTTTTACAAAAAAAAGTTAAATGCATAAGATTTGAGTATTTGGGGTTTTGGAGGATGATGGTGATGTGTTGTATGTAAAAAATATCATTAGAATATATTACAGAGTATAGATTTGTTTATCCAATATGAGGTTTGTTATAGTAATATTTTTGAATTTGTTTGAAGATGTAAACATTGCAAATGACATACTTGAGTAATATTACTAGATTTGGATAATGGATCAAACGAGTTTCCACCATTTAATGTCCACAAATCTGGCCTTGGCCTTATTTGGCAATTAGCTAGTTAGCTGGTAGCTATTTTGAACTAATTGATGGTAGTTAGTTTTGTTGTGTAAAAATGTTTGATAAATAGCTAACAATTGGCAATTTTAGTGTATATATACAAGCAACCAGAATGCTCAAGGATATGTTTAGTAAATAGCTTATTAGGCAAAATAAGCTTAGTTGACCAATATATGTTGATTGACCACTATAATAAAATACTTCCTCTGTTTTAAAATACTTGTTCCATTTCTATTTTTTGCAATATTTATTTGTTCTACTTTGACTAATATTTGTGATTTATACATAAGAAAAAAATATATAGTTTTGTGGGTACTTGTTAGAATCGTCTTAATGTATAGATTATTAATTTTTAATTGTTAGAATTTACACTTATTGATAACTCACGATATAATTGATCAAAGATTAGCATCGGCATATACGTGCCCCAGAAAAATGGAGCAAGTATTTAAAAACTTAGGGAGTAAGGGTATGTTCTCCTCAGTTTAATTTCAGTTCAATTTAGTTCAGCTCCAACCAGTTCAGTTCAGTTCAGCTCCAATTAGTTCAGTTCAGTTTAGTAAATAACAGACCCTAAGTTAATGTGTTTGGTAATGAGCCAATTCAACACTTGATCTTAGCCAAAAGGCCGAGAAAGGTATTATTTCACCAAATTAGGTCATTTTCAATAAGTTGTTTGGACTTTGGAGGAGCCTTTTCATTAACTTAATAAAGTATTTTAAGGTGAAATGATAATTGAACCCATATATAACCCCAAAACCGTACCATAATAAATTATGTCAATGTTCTTATTGGTCATTATACATACTCAAACATCTTTAAGAAATTAGATATTTACCGAGCACTTTTATACATCCAGCTTATAGAATAAGTTAGTCAAATCAGCTTATACAAGCAGATAATCAACTTCAACTTTTAACATTTAGTTTTTCACCAAACATGACCAAAAAATATTGTAAATAAAAAGCTCCTCATATGAGCCTTTTGGACCCAATAAGCCCTTTCAAATAGTTTATTGGTCATGTTCGGTAATTAGCTGGTTGTATTAATTGGTATGACTAGCTGATTGTAAATGGCTGATTTTGTAAAAGTGTTTCGTAAAATGGTCAAACAATACTTTTTGCTCCAAAAATCTTTTAACTAAAAAAACCCTAGTTTCATAGTTTGCATGGAAGCTAACTGAACTAATATCATGAATAAACCTTTACAATCTACCTTTACATACGAAGTACTCCGTATTAATTGAATAATGACTATCAGTCTATCTTTTTTTTTTTTTTTTGATAATCGACTATCAGTCTATCATGTAGGCTAGTTATGCCGATCACTTTTTTTTTTTCGAATTTTTCACCAAATACCATTGAGTTTTAACATAATTCACCAAATACCACCAACATTTTTCAAATTCACCATATAACATTCAGTTTTATAAAAATGTCACAACATGCCATTTCAGTCAACTCCGTCAGTCATTAACGTTAATTGTGCCATGTGGCACTTTGTAATTGGTTCTTATTAATATTATTTATTTGATTAATTAATTTAGAAAAAATATTTTTAAAATTAAAAAAATTAAAACACCACCAGTGCAAGCCACCGCCGCCCCCGTCGGCGACGATTCCGACCCCAATCATTTTCTGGCTGGCTGACGACCATCCCCCTCCCCTGACGGCGACAACCTTGACCCTAACCACCACCTTAGTCGAAATCCCCAACCATCACCTTCACCAAATTCAACCACTTTGCAGCTTTCCACCTTTGCCAGAAACCAACCCACCACCCTGTAACCCTTTTGCCGGAAGCCCAAACCCTCTCCCACATGTATCGCCGCTACCCAACGTCACGAAAACCACCACCATGAAACCCTAAAACAACAAAATCAAAACCCTAGATTTTGGTTTTAGGGTTTCGGCGTATATGGTGGTTCATTTGGGTAGAGATGTGGGACTTGACCGAGGCGAATTCGTTCTCCGACACAAGGGGAGGGAGGTTTGGGCATTGGCCGGTGGTTAGGGAGGGTTTTTCGAGGGGGGTTGGGGGTTTTTCGAGTGATGAGGGTATGGTACTTAGTGTTTTTCGAGAGAGATGCGGGCACGGTTATTCAAAGGAAGGGGAGGAGCGCCAGCGAGGGGTTGTGGTCGGTTTTCTGGTCGGATTTCGTGCCGGCGGGGGCGGGGGTGTCGAGATAGGGTGGTGGTTAGCTGGGGCACATTGGTGGTGGCTGGAATTTTTTTTTTTTTGTGATAATTAATTAAATAATTTATATTAAAATTAAGTAATTTAGAAGGAACCAATTACAAGATGCCACGTGACATTATTAGCCTTGATGACTAACGGTGTTAACGTCCGTTAGTCATTAATGATATTTTGTGACATTTTTATAAAACTGAATGTTATATGGTGAATTTGAAAAATGTTGGTGGTATTTGGTGAATTATGTAAAAACTCAGTGGTATTTGGTGAAAATTCCGCTTTTTTTTTTATAGGTTCAGGCATGAGATTTGATGTTATAGTCCGACCCGATCTCACCTGACCCGGTTTCTTTACTAAGAGTAACCTCTATCAAGCGGTGTGTTACGGAAGTATCCCTTATGTGTGTTTTTTTAGCCTGGAGAATTGGGTAATAGAATCCCAAATTCAACCTTAGAAATTTGTTTCAGCCTTTCTATCTTCCACCCTTTCTCTCCATCCTCAACCACTGTACTCCTTCCTCTACCACCGCCATTACAGCGCCTCTTAACAGCCATTGCAGATGTCAGACAATCCATACGAGAGAGTTAAAGGAGGTCGCTTAAGCTTCAAAGGTGGAGAACTAGCAACTCGCGCAAAAACCATTGACAAGAAGAAAAAGAAGAAGAAAAACAAAGAAATTCAACCATCTGATATTCTAGATGAACAACAATCCGCCATTGATACTGCTTCTGGAGATGGTATTTACACCATTGATGCTGCCAAAAAGATGAAATATGATGATCTTTTTCCTGTTGAGGCTAAGAAATTTGGGTATGATCCTAAAGCTGCTAAATCTAAGTCTGTTGAAGAAGCTCTTGAAGATCGTGTTAAGAAGAAGGCTGATCGTTATTGTAAATAGAGGTAATTGGAATTGAAACCCTAATTTTTGTTTTTTGGGTTTACTTGATTTTGCTGAGTTTCGTTTGATTTTAATACGTGGTTTGAGTTTTAGGGTTTTGGATTAAATTATGTTTGCATTGTTTTATTGTTGTGGCATTTGTTGAAGAATGATTTGATTAGGAATTGAATTGAAAAGATGGTGTGTTTGAAATTGAATGGTTGAATTGTTGGGTTTTGAATTGACATTTGTGACTATTGGTTGATATTAGTTTGATTGATTGTTGTAAAAGTGTGTAAAATTTGTTCTAGGATGAATTTGAGTGAGATTGAACTGAAATTCTTATGTTGGTGTATTGAGGATTGAATTGATATTTCTAATGTGAAGTATTATGTGGTTTGTCTATTCGTGAAAATATGATTAACCTAAAGAAAAAGTAGACTCAAATTGAGAGATTTGAGTTAAACAAGACATCTTGATAATATAAGGATTATGTCGTGGAGTCTGGCTAGTATATTAGGCGATTGAAGTGGGTGAAGAGAACTCTCGGGGTTGCTTGTACACGATTATTATACTGTTGAAATAATTTCCACCATGAACAAATAACTTGGGTCTCCAGTCTTCACTCATATTGTCACTTAATCCACCAATTTTGCCCTCAATTGTTCTAGGTATGTTCAAAAGTGTTTCCAAGTTTTGATCTGTGTCATTGAGCCCTTGCTCAAAAGTATCAATAGTTCAATACTTAACCACTATGCCACAACTTATTTCATGCAACTAATAGACATCATATTATTCATATTAGTTATAATTAACAGCTCAAAAATACTTAGGCTTAGGAGGGGCCAGGCCCTTGCCCGTCCTTACAAAGATCCACCCCTGCTCCAACTTTCACAGAATACAGCCTCAATAGATAGAATGCCATATGATAGTGTTGAAAGATGTGTGAGTAGAGTCTGCTATTGACCTGAAAGCCCTCACCTTCATCCGGACATCCAGTTTGACACAATCCATCTTTGCTCTCAGTAACAATATGCTGTATGGGCCTCAAGCGGAAGAAGAAAATTTCATAAGCACTATTTTGTAATAATACTACGAGTAATATGTTTTGATACCAATCTGCTATAACCCTTACCTCCTTGCTACGTACCAAATCTGTCATAATAAGATACATTTTTTTTCCTCGTAGCACCAACCCTGCTTCTTAGCCACAAAGATCCCTCATTATACTCTTTGATTAGAATTTCACAAAAGGATGAATGACAAAGTTTGTGAAAAGCATAATGATACATCCAAAGGAATATATAGACTTTCAATGAATCTACCCTCTTGATGCAATTAAATGCTGCCTCTGAAAGAATATTTCCTCTAACTGGCACCTGTAGATAACTTAGCTTCCAACCTTGGATTTGATACCCAACTCTGTATCACAATTTGTGGCGGGTTTTTGTACCCAAAAGGTTAATATTGAATACACATATGGTGATATTTGACAACTTATTGTTCATTTATGCTTGTACTCGTCACTAGGCTTTCCATACCCATGTTGACATAGTTTCTGGACACGGCTGTTCTCACACATTAACAGATTAAAATTTTCACCTCAAGCTGGTAAAGTTAGAATATATGTTGACAGTGTCTCCATGTTAAGCTTCTTCTCATTGCTTAATCCACATCTCTGACATTTTGCATGTCAAGACTCCTGGATCATGGCTCAGGTTTATCCAAGTTCCATAATTGGCGATTATAACCATTTTAAGAATTTGATTATGTTTACCTAAACAGCTATACCTGGTTGTTGGACATGGCAATTCAATGGGAACTAGGATCACACCATGTTAAAAGGGCTATGACCCATCAACTATCTTATTAGACAAGGCTTTTGTAGGGTCTTTAAGGGTCAATATTGGGATATAATGATCAACCCAATAATTATGAAAAAGAACAGAATCACTTAAAAGGATCACCTGAACTTAGTTGTATGTTACCTTTCTCCTCTCTTTCTTCTTTTCTTTTTCTGCATCACAGAGCTTGATTCGCCTGAAGATTCATCATCCCTTCTTTTTCTATTTTCTCGGCATCACAGGCTTTTTGATTCTCCTGAAGATTCATCATCCCTTCTTTCTCTATTTTCTCTGTGCAACGAGCGTGGGATTCAAACAAGACTAATCGACGGAAGGTTGTAATATATTAGCTTAAAGCTTGCAAATGAACGTTAATGGCTTTAGGCCATCACTCTCAATGTTCTTTCATACAATTTCTGGATACCTCCCTACTTCTGATTTCTACTACTTATACTACTACTACAATAGCTATTACAAATGGACAAATGCCTTAATTGCTAATTTACTAATATTTGTCTCTAGCGAAAGTTACCATAGTAAAATAGGCCGACAACCTGTTCTGCTTTCCTGCTCTGCTCTCAAAGGGCCGTTGCTTGTGTTGCTTGTGTTGGGGTTGGTAGGGTGTCCTGCCCTTGCTGCTGCTTTTGTCTTCTTCGGTATACGACAGTGACAGGAGGAGGTGGCTGGTGTATTGCAATACCGCCCCCCACGAGCGCCACCTTGTCCTCAAGGTGGAAATCTGGAAATTTGGACTTGATGGCTTCGGTATCTTCCCATGTAGACTCGAACTCTGGCACTCCATGCCATTTGATTAAGACTTCAATTCCGTCGCGACGACCAAGCTTAGGCTTGACATCTAAGACCTCGCAGGCTCCACCACAAGCTCCAACTCTGCTGTGATTTGAGTGGGAATTGTAGGAGAGCTGGGAACGTTGCCCACTACTTGTTTGAGTTGCGACACATGAAAAACCGGGTGTAAACGGCATGATTCTGGCAGAAGCAATTTGTAGGCTACCTTACCCACTCGTTGCACAATCTCAAAGGGACCATAGAAACGTGCCGGAGCTTCTCGTAAGGCCGTCTGGCTAAAGATCGCTGCCGGTAAGGCTGCAGCTTGAGGAAAACAAAATCCCCCATCTCATACTCCACTTCCCTCCGTTTTGAGTCCGCGTTCTCCTTCATAACCTATTGAGCGCGCACTAGATTCATCTTTAACTCCTCTAACATAGTATCCCGCTCTTGCAAGACTTCCTCAACCTTGTCAACTGTCGTCTGCCCAACCCCTATTTTCACCAATTTCGGTGGATCCCTGCCATATAGTACTTTGAATGGGGTCATGTGAGTCGAGGAGTGCGTGGAGGTATTGTATGAGTACTCGCCCAAGATAGCCAACGAGCCCAATTCTTAGGTTGCTCACTTGCAAAACAACGTAAATATGTCTCTAGTCGCTTGTTCACGACTTCCGATTGTCCATCCGTTTGGGGATGGTACGAGGTACTCCGCCTAAGGTCAGTCCCTTGAAGTCGGAAGAGCTCTCTCTAAAAATTACTCACAAAAATTCTGTCTCGGTCAGTCACTATGCTGCTCGGAATGCCGTGCAATCTCACCACCTCTTTAATGAAAATTTCAGCCACGGTGTAAGCTGAGAACGGGTGTTTAAGGCCTATAAAGTGAGCGTATTTGGAAAGGCGGTCCACCACCACTAACACTGCATCCACCCCTTTGGAGCGAGGAAGTCCCTCAATGAAATCCATTGTTATGTCTTCCCACACCCTCTCCGGAATTGGTAGAGGTTGAAGTAGCCCGGCCGGAGTTTGTTGCGAGAATTTATTGCGTTGACAAATAGTACACCCCCGAATGTAATCGGCTACGTCTCGCCTCATTCCAGCCCAACTCCACTCTCCAGCCACCCTCAAATAGGTCTTAGTCTCCCCTTCGTGACCACCCTCTGGAGAGTCGTGGTAAACTCGAAGTAATGATGACTTGAATTTCGAATTCCTGGGAATTACCCTTCGACCCTTGTACAACAGCTTGCCCTGCTCCACTGTGTATCAGGGGTGCCCATTCCCCTCTCCACCGCTTCACACAGCTTCTTGATTTCCCCATCCCCTTCAAGTTCTTTCTCTAGTAACTCCCAATCTACTGCTTGTCGAGAGATTAGAGCCCCATATTCCAGATTTTCGGAGTCCCCTCCCCTCCTAGACAAAGCATCGGCCACCCGATTCGAAACCCCCGGTTTGTATAGGAGGTCGAAATCGAACCCAATGAGTTTCCGTACCCACTTTTGATACTCCATTCTTATCTCCCGCTGTTGAGTGATATATTTCAAACTTTGTTGGTCACTCCGAACTATAAATCGCCGCCCCAATAGGTAGTGTTTCCACTTTTGCACCGCCAAACACACCGCCATGAGTTCCTTCTCGTAGATTGACTTGCTCCGACCACCGGGACCCAACATCTTGCTGAAAAATGCCACCGGGCGACCCTCTTGCATTAAGACCGCCCCTAATCCGAAGCCGGAGGCATCGGACTCCACCACGAATATTTTTTGAAAATTTGGCATCACAAGAATGGGGGCTTCTGTCATTGCTGTTTTCAATTTGAGGAATGAAGCTTCTGCCAAATTTGACCAACCGAAATTATCCTTTTTGAGTTGGTCAGTTAGTGGTTGGGCTATGTGGGCATAATGGTGAATGAATTTTCTGTAGTAGCCCGTTAGGCCCAAAAACCCTCTCAAGTCCCTTAGAGACTTTGGAGTGGGCCACTTCTTGATGGACTGAATCTTTTCTTGATCCACAACAACTCCTTTGGAGATTACATGCCCCAAATAAGCAACAACTTCCTTCCCAAATTCACACTTCTTGAGATTAGCAAATAGTGAGTGAGCTTTGAGCGTAGCTAAAACCTCCTTCAAGTGCCTAACATGTTCCTCTTCACTTGTGCTATACACAAGTATATCATCAAAAAAGACAAGCACGAACTTGCGTAGAAATGGGCGGAACACATCGTTCATTAACGATTGAAAAGTGGCCGGTGCATTGGTCAAGCCGAAAGGCATGACTAAGAACTCGTAGTGTCCTTCATGCGTTCGAAACGCCGTCTTATGAGCGTCTTCGGGTTGTACCAAGATTTGATGGTACCCGGCCTTCAAATCGAGTTTAGAGAAAATTCGAGCACCCCCCAATTCATCCAACAATTCATCAATTATTGGTATGGGGTATTTATCGGGAACCGTTTCCTTGTTAAGGGCCCGATAATCTACGCAAAACCGCCACGAGCCATCTTTCTTCTTAACCAAAAGAACCGGGCTTGAAAATGGGCTACTAGAGGGCCGTATAATATCGGCGGTGAGCATCTCCCCTATTAATTTCTCGATCTCGTCTTTTTGAAATTGTGGGTACCGATAGGGCCGTACACTTACGGGATTGCTCCCTTCCTTAAGCACTATGGCGTGCTCATGCCCCCTCATGGGTGGAAGCCCAGTTGGCTCCTTGAACACTTCACCATAATCTGCCATAACCCCTTTCAAATAGGCAGGAACATCTTCCCCCGTCCCCTCCTGTCTTCCTTCCAAGCTATTCACTTCCAACAAAAATCCCCCTTTTTCCTTCCTTAGAGTTTTCACCATAGCCTTAAGAGTAATGCCGGAACGTGCCAAACTAGGATCACCTCGGATTGTGACTTGTCTTCCTTCCCATTGGAAGCTCATGGTTTGCAGCTTCCAATTAGTCAACACCCCCCCTAATTTCTCTAACCACTGTACACCTAGTATAACATCCGAATTCCCTAATTTCAAAGGCAAGAAATCTTCCTTTAGCTCCACCTCTTCACTCAATTTCAAAGGTACCCCTACACACTGCCCCTGCCCTTTGATAGCCTCGCCGTTGCCCAGAGAGACCCCAAAAGTGCTTGTTCCGGTGATCGGCAATCTGAGGTGGGCAATTGTTGAAGGTATAAAAAGTTGTGGGTGGCCCCCGGGTCAATCATGACCACCACGGGCTGCCCATTAATTACTCCGGTGAGTTTCATTGTCTTAGGATTGGAGATCCCCACCAAGGAATTCATGGTGATGGCCGCCGGAATCCCTTCTTCCTCCTCGCCCGCCGGTGTCTCAAGTGCCTGCAGCTCTCCGGCCTCTTCATACTCTTCTTCCTCCACCAGTAGCACGCTTAGCCCTTTGGCTGAGCAAACGTGCGTCGGCCCAGGTCCACCGCCCGTCACATCGAAAGCAAAGTCCTTTCTCCCTCTTCTCCCTCTCCGTTAATCTCCTCACTTCTCCGTTGAACCGGGTTGAACTGGGGTTGCTCCGGTTTTGATATGTGGTGGTTGGTCGGTTAACAGAGGAGCTCGAAGCTTGGGGGTGACTTGTGTTAGAGTAGGCTGGGTTGGGATGTGTTTGGGTATTGGCTCGGTAAGTGTTTGGGGGTGGGAAATGGGTCTGGCTCGTGTTGGGTTGGGTATGTTGGAGAGGAGTGTTGGGTTGGGACTGGCTGGCCCATTGCCAAAGAGTGTGGTAGCTGGGCTTCTATTGAAATATGAATATGGACCTGGTTTGGCGTAGGCTCCATTCGACTTTCTCAACCCGTTAACCCGATTCCTTTCCTCCACCCGAATCGCCAAATCCATGGCATCCTCCAGGGTTAACGGATTTAACATCCGGATCTCCGCCCTTATATCCTCCTTGAGCCCATTAACGAATTGTCCTTTCATTATGCTTTCCGGTACGTCCGTCAACGGCGAAGCTCTCTCTATAAACAGCTTCCGATATTCCACCACGGTGGTGACTTGCGCCACCGCAAGCCACTGCTCATGCAAGGTTCCGGCGTTCACCGATCGGAATTGCGAAAGTACGCGGAGTTTCATGTCTTCCCAATTGAGGAACGGTCGACGGCGGCTTTCTCATTGGTACCACCGTAAGGCATCTCCATCCATCGCCACAACCGCCGCCTGAAATTTCTCGACCTCCGTGAGTCGATAAAATTGAAAATATTGTTCACCCCTCATCACCCATCTGTCGGGATCTGAGCCATTAAAGACCGGCAAATCCAGCTTTCGGATTCTCCAGTTGCCACGCTCGTGGTGGTCCCCATGGTTGCGGTATTCTCCTCCGAAACCCGCCTCCATATTTCCAAAACGGAGTCCGTGGAAAGCCCCTGCTCCGCCCTGTAAACCCACTGTTGCGGTGCGGCGACCCTTCAAAGCCACCCACCCAGAGGGAGTGGCTGCTCTACCTCCTCATTTCCTGCGTGTGTTTGTGTTGGCTGTTTTGCTAAGGCTTTTAGAGCGTTGCGGATTTCGTCCATGGCCCTCTCTTGCCTGCTTGCCGTCATCCCCACCTGCTGGGTTATATCTTGTCGGAATCGATCCATCTTCCCCTCCATGGATTGTCGCACCTTATCGATGTTCTCATTCTGCTTCTTAAGCAAGTTGTGTTGGAGGGAGTTCTCACCTTCCCCGAGTTTTTCAAAAATTTCCTCCACCTTCTCTTCTAGTGCCGCCACTCTCTCCGGCGCCACGGTTAACGGCGTAGGCGGCATGTCGGCTCTGATACCAACTGCAACGAGCGTGGGATTCAAACAAGACTAATCGACGGAAGGTTGTAATATATTAGCTTAAAGCTTGCAAATGAACGTTAATGGCTTTAGGCCATCACTCTCAATGTTCTTTCATACAATTTCTGGATACCTCCCTACTTCTGATTTCTACTACTTATACTACTACTACAATAGCTATTACAAATGGACAAATGCCTTAATTGCTAATTTACTAATATTTGTCTCTAGCGAAAGTTACCATAGTAAAATAGGCCGACAACCTGTTCTGCTTTCCTGCTCTGCTCTCAAAGGGCCGTTGCTTGTGTTGCTTGTGTTGGGATTGGTAGGGTGTCCTGCCCTTGCTGCTGCTTTTGTCTTCTTCGGTATACGACAGTGACAGGAGGAGGTGGCTGGTGTATTGCACTCTGCATCACAGAGCTTTCCTCCCTTTCTTCTCTTCTTTCTCTGCATCACAGGGCTTTTGATTCGCCTGAAGATTAATCATCCCTTCTTTCTATATTTTCTCTGCATCACAGGTCTTTTGATTCGCTTGAAGATGCATCATCATCGCCAATTTGCCAAATAATCTATTACCTGCCACTGCTTTATGCACTAGCTGAAATTATTCTTCAGATTTCGTTTATTTCTTAGTCTTAACAATTTGTTTTCTTTCTTCTGATCCTCAAGTCCAAAATCATTGATTTATACAACAACAAAAACAACATAGCCTTATTCCCATAATCATAGATTTATATATTAAAAAAAAATCACAGATCTAAAATATATCTTTTGCTGTGATTTTGAGGACTGGTTAGATACTATATTTTTGTAGAATTTAATACTTTAATGATTGCAGCTAATATGTTAGGCAAAATGCCAGAATCATTTTACCCCTGACCTTGACCACCCCTGACCTTCTTGGTCCTCACATGGAACTTTATTTAAACTGCCTTTGCAACAGCATACCTTGACTATTCAAAGACAATAAAATCGGTTCTCTTACAGTTCAATTATAGGTGAAAAAGCCCCACTTCTATTTATAATAAAAAAGGGCTTCTTCCACCTCATAAAAGACTTTCTGTCAGTGATTGTGGTATTCTCACTGATAAAGATGACCTACACAGAACTCTTAACTGCCTTTGGAAAGTCATACCTTGACTGTTCGAAGACAATGGTATTGGTTCTCTTACAGTTTAATTAGAGAATAGGGTTTCTTCCACCTCATTAAAGACTTTATGTTAGTGATTGTGATATTCACTGATAAAATGGCTGCTAGATTGAGAGTGTGGGCCTCAAGGCACCTTTCTTCAATTCTTCTGCTAGAAGATTGGTTCTTGTTAACTCGGTGCTCATGTCTCTTAATAGAACCAACGTTTATTGAGAAGCACAATATTCAGATCGATCGTAACTTATTCATAGTCTTACTAGAAAAATAAAAACCATGTGGCATATCATTATTGCATTAGTAGTTCGAGTAAGTAGTTATAGAAGTACTCCTTTTAAACCACACAAAATAAATGCTTGGGTCTTTAGTCACAATCATTATTGGAAGAAAGCTTGAAGCTTGTTTAATTTGCAATTATGTCAATAAATTTTCTAAAAAAGGGGTGATTAAGTTGGTATATAGGGAGTATAGATTAGCATATAATATAGTGATTAAACAACAAACTAATGACAAGGCCTCTAATGAGCACAAAACAAAGGGCAAATAAAGGTGTAAGCAAGTGTGGCCACCCCAGTTAATCTCCATGATAATTAAACAAGTCTTTTGTTTATCACAGAGATAAACTAGTATATTCTCTAAGCAATTTATTAAATTTAAAGCTTCAAAATATTTTTTTCTAAGAAATCAACTATCATTGCAATTTAATCAATCTAAAGTTCTTAACCACTTATTTAAAAGAAAAACCAAAACCTTACATTAATAATAACTCCTGAATATCAAAATTGACAAGATGGTCCATTGTATTGACTATTGATTTTCCTATGACAAATTTATCCTAACCAACCAAGCAAGCCATACACTTGCTACATACCGAAGTTAGTTAAGGAACTGAGTAAACAGGACCATAAGTTTAGGCATCATATTCAGGCTCATTAAGCCTCTCTAGGCTAACATATGGTATGTCATCCTCCCTCTTCCTCTGATGAAACATGTTAGTGAGCGGCCCGGAGAACGCAAGCTGGGGCCAGTATCCGGCACCAACGGCGGTTGCAGCTCCTCGAACGCCGCCATGAATGGGGCCGGACACATTGCCACATTGCTTAGGAGTTTCCTTGGCCTGCTTCTTAGCCTTCTTGGTTGATGATAATTTCCAAAATGAAAGCAAGGCAGTTTTCCATGACTTCTTGCCACCCATTTTCATTCCACTTGAACTCCCTCGTTTTTTGCCACTTTTTTCTTCTATTGCTTGCTTCTGTTTCTTCTCTTTAGCATATTTCTTAGCCTCTTCCAAAACCTGCTCAGATAAACACAAAACAACTGAAAACTTTGGCAAATAAATTTAACAAGTCCGCCACCCTTTGCCCTTGTGTATGTATAAATAGAGAGGTCACTTTTGTCACACTTTCTATTTGACAAAAAAATTTAACAAGTCCAGCACCCAGGATTTGAAATTCCTGGCTTCGCCCTTGTGTATGTATGTTTTTTTTTTTTTTTTTTTTTTTTTGTATGTATGAATATAAGTAGAGAAATCACTTTTGTCACAATTTCTATGATCAATATAAAAAAATAAAACACGGATTAAATAATAAACAACTTTCACATTTGATGTCATGATTATATATTCATGCAAAGAATGTATCATGTGCTAATGCACGGGTTCAATCAAGCATAAGAGAATTGGATTGTTATTTTTCCTGACCTCTTTGAAATCCATTTTGGCATCATATTCACTGCTGTTCCTGCCATTGTTTGCAGTGTTGAAAGACTCAAAACCAGGGAAAATAGAGGAATCCTTCATTTTCTCTGCCTAAAAAGGGTTAAAAAAAAAAGCAAGATTAGTTTGATTTCTTGAAGTTTACCAAGGAAAATGAGATGTGTATAGAGTAAAAAGGACTAACCTTTGATGAACTTCTTAGTTTTTCTTGAGGTGTAACCCAATGTACTTAAGTTAGTATTAAGAAAAAGTCAATAAATAGAGTTGAGAAATTAAAAAAACAGAAGTAAATCTATATTTCCATGTTAAGAAAAAGAAAGATGATTTTCTACCAAGTTTATTATGTTTGTTCAAATTAGTAGAGTTTTTTATTTTAATTTTTTTTTTATTACAGCTAATCAGCTATGTGCCACTTAATTGTAAGGACTGTTAAAGGTTATTTGGGAAGGTGAAGAGTGTAGCAATTGGCTAATTAACCCCACATTTTAAGGAATCCATCATATTAGGTAAATTATTATGGCCAGCCAACTCAGTCTTTGTTGAGGGAAAGGTATAATATTGGAAACTTGGGATATTAACGATACTACAGATATTTGTACCATTTATAAAGATACGATCGTATCACTATATTATGGAAAGATATAAATAGTTTTCACACAACTTTTTATAAGAGAAACAAGCCCAATGTTTTATATTCGGCCCAAAGTTTGAAGCTCTCGGTTTTCACAATTGAGGCATATCATATTTTCATTGTATATTTACCGTAACTTAAATAAATTTCTTTTATAATTCAAGAAATACCATTAATTAGATAAAGCCAATTGTAAATGAATCACAAAATAAAGAAAAAAAGGGTTTATCACGACAATGAGAGGATTTGTCAACCTAATGTCTCATCCCTTTTCAACCACTAGTCCCTCCCCCCCTCCCCCTCTTATCATATGGCCACATGAAATTCCTTTGACATTGAGACATATAGTTTGCAGATAATTGAAAATGGCACTTCTTTATTATTATTTGATCTCAACCATAAAATCATATTGATATAAATTGTTGTTGTTTATATGTAATTAATTTTTTTTTCATTTTTGATACGCGAGGATTGATAGGTCGTTAGCAATTATCTTAAGATTGAAATGTACGATTGTTTGATAAACTTAAGCTATTGTCTTAACGTGCAAAATGATGTTATTATTCTAGTTTCATAAGATATTATGTATGTTGTTTCAGACCTCAGTCAAACTCTTTAAGAAAATTGAATCATTACATAATGTATGTTGGTCTATGATTTGGAAAATACTATATATCTAAGTAGCTAACATATTAGTCGTAGTCCATTCAAATTGCCCATAGTCCATTATAATTTTGTCAATGATTGTACTAATTTGTTCTCATTTTGAAAAATACACTATTAAGGCCCTGTATACTTCACCTTATTTTTGCTGAACTGAAATTATGTTTGCTATAGTGAAATTTTATTTATTGATTTTCTATTATATTTTTTCTTTGAAGTTACTGAATTTTACTGAACTGAACTTATTTAAACTGAAAGGTGTAGTGAACAGGGCCCAAGTATTAAGTACCATTAGCAATTAGCAATTACTACGTGAACGAAAACTAATTTTATACTCCTAAGACATTGTATTTGGTACTACTTCTACATAATCTCTCCATGGGAGTTAGCACCTTGTTGCTTGCTTAGAGAAAGAGAGAGATCTTGGCATGTCAACAACCCTTGATAAGAAATACTCTCTTAATTTTAGAGTTTTATTTCAAAACCCATTTCCTTTGGTAAACAATTTTATCCAAAGGCCCAAAGTTGAGAAAGCAAGTTATATACTGGCTTATAAACTTAACTTTAACGAGCTCATAAAGGAATACGAACAAGCTGTTGACAAGCCTAAATAAGATGAATGATGGTTGTTACCGCTAGTTTTGTTTATTAAACGAGCCCAAAACTTTTGTTCAAGCTCATATATTTACCAAATGAACAACAGCCTTTGTTCAAGGTTTGACTGAGCTCTTTTGCAAGTTATTCATGAGTGTATATCCTTAGAGGTATCCACTGGGGTTCCATATCCTATTTTCCTCTGCTTTTCTGATGTACTGTTTTGTGATGTATGATTTTACTGTATTATTATTATTATTATTATTATTATTATTATTATTATTTTTTTTTTTTTATTTTATTTTATTTTTTTTTTTATTTATATTGTTTTTTGTAGTCTTGTAGAGCCTGATTCTGATTTCTGTTTTCTATATCGTTGAT
This sequence comes from Chenopodium album, assembly GCF_948465745.1. NCBI lineage: Eukaryota > Viridiplantae > Streptophyta > Magnoliopsida > Caryophyllales > Amaranthaceae > Chenopodium > Chenopodium album. The sequence continues at coordinate 65,829,363 of NC_137836.1, read as the reverse complement.
GCATTTGTATCGTAGGGGTTCAGAAGGCTTATCGAGGCTTATTGACAGAAAAAAGACTAGGATGCTCATTATTATCCTCATGTTAGCTAGCATAAAATGCTCGAGAGTTTGGAGACCCATGCCTTTCAAGGCTATTGAAGCATTGTATGCGTTTTATGTATTGTTAATGGTATCTGGGTTCATTACCCACTGTTGTATATTATTGGCTTTGAAGGTTAGACAGTTTCTGAGATTAAGGTTAGAAAGCTCATGTTTAGCATATTACTCATTTTTTCCCCCTTGGTTCCTTTATCCCCCTCCTTCCATTCTTTTTTTGTTTACAGATTGAGCTAGGGTTTTTTTTTTCTTTTTTTTTTTTTCAATAGGATGAACAGGGTTTGGAGAGCATTTTATGAAAGCATTAACTTAAACAATGATGAGTTCCAACAAGGTTGTCACCTGAAACCGTAAGGATGATAATTTATACACATGCTCTACCCCATTAAACAGAGCTAGTCTAGCTGCAAAATGAGATACACAATTCCCAGCACTTCATATATGATTACGTGAAAGATATTGAAGCTCACAACCATGGCATATAATAATCAGATCGTAGGACTTCAAACAGATGGCTTGTACAATTGTACTACATTGATAGTGCACATTCCATCAAATGGACCGTATTCTCATATAGCCAAAGCATTCGCGATTGCTACTACTTTTATAAACTTATGAATTGGTTTACAAAGATAACTCAATCAAGTTAAGTCATTGTATGATCATGTCAGGTTAATAAGTTCATCTATGTCTATTGGATACAGTCACATATCTCACATACATTCTATCAAGCTTTAACCATGCTTGAGTAGAGTAAAGTCATTCTTAATCCAACTCAATTTCAGATTGACTCCATTTGTGGTGTATCCTAACCACTCTTCCATGACATTTTAATGAACAAATCCATTACTCCCCTCTGTTTTGATAATTGAAACATTTTTCTTTTACATATGTTTCATAATAATTGCAACAATTCCTGATTTTATTACTCCCCTCTACTATTTTATTACTCTTACTAGATTGTCATGCACGGTAATTTCATTACTTTTAATTAGAAAGGTAATAATATTTTTTTAATAAAAATATCATGAAAAAAGTAATAATATATTTATTAACAGGACCCAACTTGACTAAGAAAAAAACCTAATAAATTATGGAAATTTTGATAAATTTATTGAATGAAGCTAATATTTTTTCGTAGCACGACATGACATGAAACGGACACGAAAAAGCGGATTTGTGTCAAGGGTTTCCAACTTGTTAACTAAACGGGTCAACCTGACACATCATGTTCATTATATAGGTTGGGTTAGTGTTGAAGCTTCTCAATCCGTTTAACTTCAACATTATATTTCCTCCTTCTCAACCCGTTTAACTTCAACACATCATGTTCATTATGTTGGGTATGTAAAGTTATAAAAGTATATGGAAAAACAAAATTTACATGGAAAAGTTAATTTTACACAAATATTGTTGTAAATTGGAGGGAATTTTGGTAAAAATGTAATATTAATGGTACTTGAAAAAGCAAATGACACTATCATTTTGGAACTTAAAATTGACCATAAAGGACTATCAATAAGGGACGAAGGGAGTATAACATATATAGACCAAGGGTAATTATTGATCAAAGTTTTACAAGTTTGACCCAAATATTAGCATAGGGCAAAAATTTAAGAACGTAGTAGTACATTGTATTCTATTAGAAAATGCACAAAACATTTACAGAGCCCTCTATATGGACTTATGGTAATTATCTTCACCTGTATGTATCCTCACTTCCTCCTCCATGCTTAGAGAATAATCACAAGGTAATGAGCCAAGAAATTTGCTTCTCGAGGCACATAGCTGAACCCTATATCAGCAAGTATAGCAGCTAGTTCATTGTTCCTCGTTTTCACACGTCCTCCATGTTAGTGGACCAACTCAACCAAAAGCTTAAGCTGATGGTTGAGGCCCAGGAATATATTTTTATACTCTATCACTCCAGAGTGCTGTTCAGAGAGGCGAGAGAGCTTGTACCCATTTCTAATAACGATGTTCTACAACACCGAGTCAAGTAGCTAACACCACTCCACCTCTAATAGCCATTACTTGAGCTTCAGCTGGGTTTCTTGTCTTGATCTTTGCCCAGAAACCAAGTTCCATCCTCAGCTCCCTTCGAAAAACCCCAAGTTCAAGTTCTGACCAGTGATCATGGAATCATGGATTGCCACTTTTTAGTAAACTTCACACTGTAGCATTGAATCGGCTCATGACTGTCATACCCACATCGCTGAAGATACACAATTGGCCATTTACTAATGCCCTTTTTTAACCTTTGCCCAATATTTCATTGAACTTCACAATTTGCATATCAGAGTAAGCTTATGATGATAACCTCCTTCCATTAACACACAAACTAATGAAAGCATGTATCCCTATGTCTGGAGACGAACAAACAATAACTAAGTGCTAAATCAGCAAAACAGATAACCATGAATAAAAGTACTGATCCTACAATTGGCAGAGGTGAGGCATTTGCAGTATCTAAATAGGTTATCCGAATTGACACCTCTAGTTCCAAACGGTTACACAACATGACAACACTCATTATATATTGTGATCAGACATTTTGATAACCTTATTATAGACTTTATCAAACTTGAAAGACGTGAATCACACACCTCAAAATCATCTCCAAATCTCATCTCTTGTAGGGTTGAAGGTGATAATCTTCAAACTCGGACCCAAATGATATTGACTCTTCGTTGAGTTTCTTCTTCAACCTCCTCTAAGTTCTCAACTTATCAGCTTGTATCTAAAGCATCTCAAAGGTGATCTTCTGAGGAAGAAATCCTTTCTCAATCATCTGCACGAAGTATTCACAAGCCTCCCTCTATTTCTCTTTCTCGACCAAACCATGAATTAATACAATATACGAGTCTAAATCAGGTCCAGTCCCGGCTTCTTTCATATCATTCCATATCTCCTAAACGACCTCCATGTAATCCAACTTCACTAACATTTGCACGAGGATATTACACGTATGCAAGCTCGCAATTAAAATTCTTTTCTAATCCATTGAAATGCATCAATTAATAAAAGAAGGGAACAATTCGTAAAAATCAAATATGGATCCATCATGATAAAGTTGCAAAATAAACAATCAATTCCATTATCCTGATTTAAACAGCAACATGAATCAAGGGAAAAAAAAAAATAAATCCAAGCAAACAAAATTCGAATTCCATCATGACTATCACAAAAATCAATTCACCTATAATACTCACTAAAATCATATTAAAGCTGCAAGGGCAACAATTTAGATTGAAGAGCATAAAATTAATTTCTGACCAAAAATAAGATTATTTAAAGGTAACTCTTACTTTACCAGGAATAAGATTATTCAACGGTAACTCTGGCACTAGTTGATGATGCCTTTCCAATCAACGAATTCAAAATTAATATACGTTTTTTAAGATTGAACTCTCCCCTAGCGATATTCCAATTCCAAGATTCCGAGCCATAATAAACTTTTGAAGATTTGGTAATCATCATGCAATCTAACATGAAAACACTTTGCAACAAGTAGATAGCAACTGGTATCCACTCTAATTTGAAATTAGCTAGCCTAACCTCCTTTAGATTCTTGTGGACATATGGAATCGGAAGTTCACAGCTCTGACGGACAGGAGAATTTGGGAACTACAACAAACAAAACAATCTAAATGTCAAAATATAACAAAAAGATTACCAGTCAAAATTACACCATGAATAGTTCAAAACTAAATTTGTCAATCCATTTTATAAAATCATAAATTTAAATAAATGAAATATAAAGGAAGTTTGCCATATTTACCCTCATCTCAAGCTTTTCCAAAAGCGGAAAGGATTTAAGAAGGCACGGGAGAGCCGACACTATACTGCCATCATCATCCACACTGGAGATGTATAGTTTCAAAACTGTATGAAATGTTTTGTGTGGGCTGAACGGTAATTTATTAACCTGAATAAGAAGAAATTCTAGTAAATCAGACAACTATAAAACTAGATATCACAAAAATATACAACAAGATGAATCCAACAACACTTAACCATATAATCTCTTATAGATTAACAGATAATCATGGTCAAAGTTTGACTCAAATATTAGCAATGGGACAAACAAATAGGAACGGAAGGAGTACATATTAGCCAACGCAAGCATATATTCATAGATTCCACCACGCACCAGAGGTTCCTCTCCTCGGAGGATCAGATATTTAATTTGGGCCTCAGCTGCAAGACATTTTAACATATCTTTTGCTCCAGCAGATTCCAGACATATATACACACTTTCCAAATTTGATACATTTTTATAAGAGCACTTCAAAGGTTCTTCTTGATAAATCTCTAATTTCTTCAGATTCTTGGCACTAAGTTCAAATTCTTGCAAACTTGGACATTCTCCAATTGAGAAAGAGCGCAAGCGAGGGAAATTATCTTACACATTCTCAACCGTAAACATTCAATGGTTGAACAACTAGATAAGAAGTCCAGCCACTGAATGCCCATCCCCTCTAGAGTAACGTTAGTTAGATGAAGTGTTGTTAAGTTTGTTGATAGAATAAAATCATTCTCAAGCTTCAGGATGCAGGAATCTAAACGCAGATCTCGTAAATAAGAAAATTGGGAAAGAAAGGAACCGCTGATAAGATGCAACCCTTTACAATGGGACTGGAAATAAGTTCTCCACCTATCTACACAAATAAATTGTAGGGTGAGACTCTGTAGACCCTTATTTGCAGCAGCAAAGTTGATCCAGCGATCAACATCATCGGCATAACTGTTATCAAGGCAACACGCAACAGTAAAAGATAAGATCTTCTGACCCCTGTAGTTCTGCAGCACCTGATCCACACTTTTTACATATGCCTGCTTATAAGAAAGTTGATCACACTTACTGCCATGAGACTTCCATGGACTACCAGACAATACAAACCAATCCAAGTCAAGGGATGGAATGGTCAAGCACAAGTTTCTCCATCTTCTTGATAGCATAGCCATTCTTGTAACATCACGCAATGACATATATGACAGAATATCTAACAAAACCACATCAGGAAGCTCACTGAGACTATTTGACATTTTTATTCAGATTGTCGACCAAGTTTTCGTTGGAATCATCATCATCAACAACAATCTGCATTGGACGTCGTACATACGTAGCATCTCAATTAGAATGGTGAATGTAAAAACACATTCACCTGATTATCATGGAAATAACTTGTATGCTTGCATTTGCTTTTATGGCTTAAAATTATGGAAATGTAACAAAATAAATTACCTTGCAAGAGTGTATTCGATTGCTAGCACGATAAATCCTCCATATTCCATAGAGTGCAGCAACTGTAGCTACAAGGAAGGTGATATCCACATTCATATTCTAAACAGTTTTTTTCCCAAATGCCCTTGAACTTTTAAAAAATTCACCAAATACCCTCAAGTTTTGTTGGTAAAATACCTGTCGATTCCAATAACAAAAATAGAGAAGATGAAAGGGAAAATACTTGATTGAAGATCTCAAACTCACAGTCGCGCCATAATCCACTGCCTTAGAAGCGAAATACGCCACCACCGGTACAGGTTTCCTGATGACGCACACCCCCCAAGTTTAACGCAACTCTCTCCGTAATTCGTGCACCCGAACCCGAAGAGTGGAATTGCTCAAGAACTGTTCAGATCTCAAAGGATAGGTTTTTTTTTTTGTTTATGTGTTTAGGGTTCAATAATATTAAATTATGAATACAGGAAAGGCAATGCTCATATTTATATGTGTCTCGAAATTAGGAAACAAATAAACAAACCGACCTAAGGAAAAAGGGCGGGCCCGATCGGGCAAACATCCGCCCGATCGGGCGCGAGAGTTCTCCTATTTTCCTTAGCCACCTCCGCCCGGTCGGGCGAACCACCGCCCGATCGGGCGTGAGAATCCGTTTGCATTACCTATTTCCAACAATCCCCCACTAATGCGAGTGGATCTTCAACATGAAATCTGAACAGTAAATGAAAGTCTTAGTACTTAAATGCTAGTATCCAAAGGTTTGAACTAACACATTAGTGCACAAGGTTTTCAACACTTTCCTAGTGAGTATCCTAAGATTTGAACTCCTAGGAGCGAGGAAGGGACCTTGAATACACATACCTTGACTTTAGAGCTTAAGCAACTCCGCCAATCTTGGCCTACACCTTGGGCTCTCATGAGTAATTCAGGAAAACTACACCACAATTTTCCCTTGAAGGAGGCCACCCCTCGCACTCACGTAGGTGTTCCGTCTGTGTATAAAATACACATTCCCAGCACATCTAGAGTCTTTCCTTGCAGGCTTAAAACACATTCAAGCACCTTGCAAACCCAAGATTTTCTGTGCAATGGAATAAGAACATTAAGAACGAAAAGTTCAACCCTATCAACTCGACGGTGCATCTATCAATCCACTGCTCAATGAGCTCTTAGGCTAGATGCATTAAGGGATACTCCCAACCTCAGTCATTCGGTACCACTATCGTTCCCTACTCGAGAAGTATCAGGGCTAGTGATTCTAATTTATTTAAGAATCACTATTGTTCCCACCTCTCAAGCAACTGGGCTAGTAGTATTAAGAGCAAGCAATGCTCAACCTTCCACCTGGCCTTCGGTGTCATTATCAATCCCACTCTAAGAGCCACTGAGCTAACGGTCTTAAATCCACTTAAGAACCATTATCAATCCCTGCTCAAAGAATAACTGGACAAATGACATAAAGAGCCACGCTCAACCTTACTGAATCCACCTGATCAACAAACCACTGAAAAAAGTTATAGATTCAATAAACATAAATGGTGTAAATCCAACAATGAGTCAACCAAAACAAGGCTCTAGACCCATTCAGAACAAAAGTTCAACAAATTAAAACACTTCGGTGTGTCCATGTAAGCTGTCTCAATTGACCACCCAATCTGGGTTATGGACATATTAAGAGCACTTAAAGCTCAACCTGCAAACATTAAGCAACAAGTCTACCAAAGTATCTCATAACCATATAAATTAGAGGGTTATTAAGCCAGATCACTTCAGGACGTAGACTCAATTTTTTAAACTTCGTCACTAGAATAATTTAAAATACCCCACAGGATCTTAAATATATTCTCTTAGACAATCAAGCACTTACCTGTGCTTCATCCTAGTATAAGGACCTGCTTGATTCTTCTTTGCTTTCACGTACTCTAACATGAGTATCACCTCCACAAGATCTGTCTAACTTTGTCACTACATCTGTAGTTCCTAACAACATACATAGACACTTGTGAAAAATAATGTAGAGAACATGAGGATCAACTTACCCCCACAATGGACAAACTTCCAGAGATTAATTTTTGCAACAATCATCTTCTTGACACACGTCATCCAATCTAATGAACATTTGCTTCATAATGGATAGTGTACAACAATTTGTTTTGCAGCTCACTCGAAACAGAGCACCACCCTTCATCATGTAAAAATCATACACGGAAGAGGTTCAACTAATTATCGTTGTTCATTCAATCATTGTCTCTTATAATTTACTGAATAGGTACTTGAGAAACTTTCTCACTTTAACCTTCATCCCTGTACTAACTGAAACTCAAACAATAATTGAGTAATTCTCTCTTGACAAACAGAATGAACAATATAGTTTACAACAAAACCACTACACATCAAGAATAGTTTGTTCATCATTTAGATTACAAAACATTAGCACATTTGAATTAAACATCAAGGCCAAATCATGAATATAACTCTGGCTTAGACATGATAATATAATTTACCAAACCACTTTCTCTACATCACAATAATGAGATTGATGCGTACCTTTATTAGTTCATCGGCATACTGCCTAGAACCATTCTGCTTATCACATTATCTTGTACTTGTCTCTTGGCTTAGAGACACACATACATCTTTATCTCAATTAACAACATGCATGTGAAGTTAACAACTTATGATTATTCTAGCAAATGAAGTCTATCAATGCGAACCTTAGTATTATCACACATGCATCAAGAAGTTCAACTCACATGCCAAGAAAAACTTAACATAACAAGTTAGAGTACTCAAATCTAACCCCCACTCACCATACATATCACAAAGGATACAACATCATGAGCAAAAATACCTCATCTTCTAAGTTGTCACCTGTGCATGCGTTTTAAATACACACCCTTGATTTACAATCAATCATACTAGGAAGCTTAAGCAACCTTACTGCAAATCAGACAAGCTTAGAACAAACCAGGTGAGTAATAAGAGCTGGTCAGCACCAAACTTACAGAGTTAATCCTAACAACATAGTATCTTACCTTTAGCCCATTTCCAATCAACCACCTTTCAACTCACCTTGAAAGATACTTAATTACAACAGATGGATTTCTAATAGCAAGGCAAGATATACTCTTCTCAAACATATTAGACTCAAAGAGAGTGCACAACACGCGTTAACATGCTTCTTTCCACAACTAGTTAATCAGGTTTATCCATATGGTTCAGGAATTTTCCATTCACCACAACATGAATATATAAACCACACAACAAACATCTACATACAACTTTCGATCAAGAAAGTAAAACCAAGATGATATAACACTAGTTTAAGCTTTAATCCAATTCACCTTAGATGATGAACTCATCAACTTTACTGTCAGAATAAAGCTTAGGAAGCAAGAACAAATCCTATGAACGAGCAAAAATAACATGTCATGTCATAGGAAAACATATACTTGAGACACTTCAAGGATTTAACATATCAAGCTCGTACACGATAAACGTAGCAGATACTCAGCATACTTATCACCCACAGTCCCACAAGCCTTTATGCTATACGTGAAACATATCTAGAAGTCAATTCCTTATTATTGGAAACCCCCACATCACAGATACCACATGAAAATAATCATGAATCAGGTATTAAATTACGGAGTACAAACCAAATTCTTGGGTGAAATACTTACTAAACAAATAAGAAACTGATACATATCTGTAACCCCCACAATACTAACATTCACAGAATGTTAATAGTTTTTAAAGAAATATAGAATGTTAATTCCCATCCTTACCTCATGTGGGGCACTTACACTTTAAACTTGCACGGCCATTCTAGCTTTGTTGAGTCAAACCTTTTAATTCTGCTAATATAAGCACGGAAATCAACCTGGTCTCATCTAGACCATCAACAAGAAAAATAATTGCTACACCTCTAGCCAATTACATACATTTCAAGTTCGTGAACAAAGAAGCTTATCACATACTCTGTGCTCAGCAAAACATTGTCCATGATTGGGAATAAGGTCAACAAAACACTATCGTAAGATAGAACACATGTCATCCCTAATCTACTAGGACAAAACATACATTAGCAGAAATAAATTACTTGCAAACCAACAAGCAAAAAACTATAGATAAACGTCACTTTCGGAGACCTTCCTCCTCAATACCACTCATCAACAAGAGTACAAACTAACATACTAGTTAGTCACAAAAATCTAACTCAAAACACCCCACATTGCTAAACAATAGCTCATAATAATTAAATTATGCATATATAATAGGGGCACATAATAATAGACACAAATATTATATAGAGTTAGAAATTACTTAAATAAATTGAGAAAGATACCATAATATCTCGCCACTAGCTGCGTCACGTCATCGAGGCTTTATCTCAAACAATATTGAAATCAATCCACTTTATTGCAATTTTGATTATAGATTTATATAGCAAATAAATCTCCCATAACCAACTTGACCGCAACAAATTAATCATGACATTAAACCTTTAGGAGATTAAGCCCAACTTGACAGCAACTTTACCAAATCATGGTATATGATTTTGACGACAAATGCGCATAGCATGATCATAATCTCACACTTTAATTATATTCCAAATTGAAATCTTTAGAGTTCCATTACTTCCACCGATACTCTTCAATGGAAACTGCATCCTTTCCATTCAACTAACGGTGCAACATCAGATCAAAAAAATATAGCTCCTTGATTCACCGACATATTTGACGGAACAAGATAAAATTTTTCATACAAAAATATCCAATGTCCAAAGATCAATACGACAAATACGAGGAGATCAGCAAACGATCAATTTAATTGATATTGTTCACAACTAATACCCCTTATTCTTAGTCCAAATATAATTGTCCGAATCATTATAAACTCCATCTCGATCAAAACGATTTATAATTGAATAATTCAGGAATCAACAGTATAATAAATTAATACTATTTTGCTTTTAAATTGTTGGTAAAATACCTGTCGATTCCAATAACAAAAATAGAGAAGATGAAAGGGAAAATACTTGATTGAAGATCTCAAACTCACAGTCGCGCCATAATCCACTGCCTTAGAAGCGAAATACGCCACCACCGGTATAGGTTTCCTGATGACGCACGCCCCCCCAAGTTTAACGCAACTCTCTCCGTAATTCGTGCACCCGAACCCGAAGAGTGGAATTGCTCAAGAACTGTTCAGATATCAAAGGATAGATTTTTTTTTTTTGTTTATGTGTTTAGGGTTCAATAATATTAAATTATGAATATAGGAAAGGCAATGCTCATATTTATATGTGTCCCGAAATTAGGAAACAAATAAACAAACCGACCTAAGGAAAAAGGGCGGGCCCGATCGGGCAAACATCCGCCCGATCGGGCGCGAGAGTTCTCCTATTTTCCTTAGCCACCTCCGCCCGGTCGGGCGAACCACCGCCCGATCGGGCGCGAGAATCCGTTTGCATTACCTATTTCTAAGAAGTTTTTCAAAATTCACCAAATGCCAATGACGTTTGTTAATATTCACACCATGACCTCAAAATACCCTGACGTTAAAGTTCCGTTAGCAATAAAATTTAATTCACCAAATGCCCTAACTTTGTTAATTAATTATACAAAATACCCTTATTTTTGGAAGTACAAGTGTACAACGTCTAGTTTGAAATTTAAGGAAACAAGCCGTTAATTTTGATTTTCACCCTTTATTTGCATAAATACTCGATACATAGCATCCTCTTATTTGCTTAAATACAAATTTTTAACTCCTTGAGAAATCAATTTAAATCGTCCTCCTCAATGTATGAGAACTTTTGTATAAGAGTTGCAAACAAATCTTATTGTAGTAGGAGAAAATTTGCAGTAAGAACTTCTGAGTCTGGTAGCTAGTCCGCGGACAAGCATATACTGTTTACTAGGGTGAGTATAGACTAATTGTCAAGCCGTATAAAAAGGGGCTTGAGTTTTCTATATTAAGTCTGTTGGACAAAATATGAACTATACCCCGATCCGTTTTCCGTCTAAGACCGTAAGTAATCACCTCTATTTCATTTGGCCCTCTTTTTCTCTGTTTGCGAGGTCTCCGACACTTCTTTTTATGAATAGAGAATGTTTGCAACTCTTACACAAAAGTACTCATACATTGAGGAGGATTATTTAGATTGATAACTCATGGTGTTAAAAATTTGTGGTTAAGCAAATAAGAGAGATGATATGTATCGAGTATTTATGCAAAAACGAGTGAAAATCAAAACTAACGACTAGTCTCCTTAAATTTCAAACTAGACATTGTACTTCCAAAAATAAGGGTATTTTGTGTAATTATTTAACAAAGATAGGGCATTTGGTGAATTAAATTTTATTGCTAACGGAACTTTAACGCCAGAGGTCACAGTGTGAATATTAACAAACATCAGAGGCGTTTGGTGAATTTTGAAAAACTTGAGGGTATTTGGTGAATTTTTGAAAAGTTCAAGGGCATTTGGTTAAAAAACCGTATTCTAAAAGCAAAACATCAAGATTAAACCTTAAACAAAAACATAAATAAAAATAGCGCGTTTTTCAGTGGTAAATAAATAAAGTAACCCCTAGAATACTTACTAGTATAATATTGATTGAGTAACCTAAATCATCGACCGAGTAACCTTTATAACATCATACCTATAATTTAAAATTAGGTGATTTGTTTGGTGAAATTGCTTAAATTGGGTTTAGAAATTTACAGTTTAATGAAATTCATGGAACATTTGAAATTTAGGCATTATCATCTTCTTCTCTCCTTCCTATGCAAAGTTTTGTTCAAAAACATCAAAACTTAAATAAGCAAAATCAAAACTTTAATAAGAAAATCAAAATTCTAGAAGAAATCAAGAAATTATACAGTATCGATTAAAACGGTAAAACTACATGAAATTTTAAAATAAGAAATTCGGATAATATAAATCTCAAAATCCGATAGTAAAATAATCATACAAAAAAAAAAAAAAAAATAGAATCAAAGCTTCAGACAAAAAATTGAAAGAAAAACTAAAACTAAAAATAAAACCCTAACTTTTATTTATTTTTTTCTTTTAAAATAAAAAATTGAAATAGAAATTACAATTGTAAATAACAACTCTCACCTGAGAATAAATCATTGGCTAAAAGAGAATTCTTCGCAGAGGGAGGGAAGAGGAAACTGCCAAATGTAACTTTTGTTTTGATATAAGTTAGGCCCTGTTCTTTTGAGCTTCTGGGCAGAGCAGAGCAGAGCAGAGCAGATTTTAGCAGAGCAAAGCAGAGCAGATTTCAGCATAGCAGAGCAGATTTTATTATTATTATTATTATTATTATTATTATTATTAAATATTAAATATTATTATTATTATTAAATATTAATTATTATTATTATTATTATTATTATTATTATTATTATTATTATTATTATTATTATTATTATTATTATTATTATTATTATTATTATTATTATTATTATTATTATTATTATTATTATTATTATTATTATTACTACTACTACTACTACTAATATTATCGCATTATTATTATAATCATTAAATTTTAAAAGTTAATTATTAATTAATTATATTAATTATAATTATTATTAAATATTATTTAATTATTATTATTATTAAAAATTAATAATTCGCATTATCTTTAAATATTAGTTATTATCTTAATATTAATTGCTATTATAAAAATCAATTATTGTTATTATAATTAATATTATTAGTTATAAGTATTATTATTACTATTAGTATAATTACTATTATTATTATTATTATTATTATTATTATTATTAAATATTAATTATTATTGTTATTATTATTATTATTATTATTGTTACTAATAATTATTAATAATTTATTATTATTATTATTATTAAATATTAATAATTATTTATTATTATTTTTTATTTTTTTATTAAATATCAATAATTAATTATTGTTATTATTATTATTAAGTATTATTATTATTATAATTAAATATTAATTTATTATTATTATTAAATATTAATTATTTATTATTATTATTATAAAATATTAATTATTATTATTAAATATTAAATATTAAATATTAAATATTAATTATTTATTATTATTATTAAATATTAATTATTATTATTATAATAATTTAATATTAAGTATTAATTTTAAGTAGAGCAGAGCAGAGCAGATTTCAGCAAAGCAGAGTAGAGCAGAGCAGAGCAAAGCAGATTTCAGCAGAGTAGAGCAGAGCAAAGCAGCTCTAAAGAACGGGGCCTTAACCTAGTGTCAACTTTTTTTTTAAGGGGAAGATATGAGCAATGATAGACCACTATCAAGTATGGGCTAGTTTGGCCCATACCGGGGGCATAAATGTAATTTCACTTTATTACTTTTCTATATTGTAAAAATGTAGTCTCTCTATTCTCAATAACAGTATTCAACACTATAATAACAATATACAAATCAATAATAACAAAATACAAACCAATAATAGATGTATAGAGTTTAATAATAACTGAGCACCGACAAACAATTACCGCCGTCAATTTCGACCGAACTCAGACGATTTCCAACATAGAACTCATCGTTTTTAACGGCTCGCTACAGCCATAAGTTTGTGTCTCTCGTTTTGGGGTTATGTTTTCTGGATGGTTTTCGGTAATTTTTAACGGAGGTAGTTGCGTGTTTTTGGATTTAGACCAAGGTAGTAGCTGGTGGGGTGGGTTTCTTACTGTCGGAGGTGAAGGTGTGGTGGGCGGAGGTTTGGCTGACAATGGGAGCTATCCATGGAGATGGAGAAAGGGTTTTAAGGGAGGAAGAAGATGAAGAGAAAAGGGAAAAGAAAAAAAAAAAGGAAAATTAAAAAAAATTATATTGTGGTGTTGGGTAGAAGGACCCATACCTGATATTGGGTAATACTTACTTAGGAAGATATAACTTAACTTGTCTGTCAAAACAGAAAAAAAAAAGAAAAAAAAACATATATTCTCCGTACTTCATAGAACTTAGCATGAGTTCAGTTTAGTTTCGGAGTACTTAGTTACTTACTCTTTTTTTTTAAGAACAGCCCAAGGGCGTTCCGGAGTACTTTCTAGTTTAACTTTTTATTTATTTTTTATTTTATTTATTTTATTTTTACTTTTACTAGACCTGGCAATCCTGACTCAGATCCGTTGACCCGAAATTGACAAAAAAATATTGACCCGAAAATGACCCAAAACCCGAAATTGACCCGACCCGACCCGAAAATGGAGTTGACCTGATCCTGACCCGACACCTGAACTGACCCGGCCCAAAGTTGACCCAACCCGAAATTGACCCAAAGTGTTTGACCCGAATAGACCAGATACCCAAAATTGACCCGAACAGACCTGATATTGACCCGGACAGACCCAATACCTAAAATGCCCTGAATAAAAACTACCTTAAAATTGAACAAAAAAATGTCTTGTACCAAAAATAACTAAAATTGTTCATTTTCAACCGTAGCTAAGCTTATAAACTGAAATATACTCTCTATAAAATTATTGATTTGAGATTGATCCACAAATGAAACAACCCGAACATGACCCGAACTGACCCGAATGTGACCCGAATATTCTTAACCCAAAATTGACCCAACCCAAACATACCCAACCCAAAAATTGACCCGACCCGGACTCGACCCGATATTTGACCCGAAGTTAACCCGAATCGACCCGACCCGACCCATACCTGACCCGAATGTTAGCTGATCCGACCCAGACCCGACCCGAATGACCCATTTGCCAGGTCTAACTTTTACCACCTAAAAAATCGAAAAAAAAAAAAAAAAATTACCACTAAGGCCTTATTTGGTAAATGGCTTTTGACTGGCTTTGGCTTTTTCTTTTGGTCAAACAGCTAAAATACATATTTGGTAAATGGCTTTTTAGCTAGCTAAAAAGCCGGCTTTTCTACCAAAAACAAAAAGCTAGTCTTACTAGCTTTTTGGTTTTGGCTTTTCATCAAATAATTGATAATTATAAAGCTAAACTTTTAGCAAGGCAATGAGGCAGTGACACTTGGCGTTCTAACTTTTCGCCAAGTGTCGCGCCACGTTAGATATATTTATATAGACTTCATAAGATAAAAAAGTTTGTTTAAAATTCTATTTGGATAGAAAAAATTGTTAGTTTAGAGTTTTATTTTCGATAAAATACCAAATTTACAAATTGAATTATAATTTTATTCAAAAAAATTATTGGAGTGAATGAAGGAAGTAGTTCAAAGAGTAAAACATCCATTTATAATATATACTAATTTGTTAAAATAATATACTTCACTATCTAATAGAATTTTATTTATATGTAGACCTGTCAATTAGGGTCGGGTTATGAGTGATCTCGGATTGGGTCACTTCAGGTTACGAGTCAAGAAATGTTTAACCCTTGACCAAAGTTTTGGGTTCGGATCAATCCAACAGGCTTTGAATATTTACTTTATTTAATTTATTTTTTGCTTTTTTTTTTTTTTTTTTTTTTTTAATTTTTAATGTATTAAATCGAACATTTCCACCGACATTATTTATTTTTGTAATGTATTAAATCGAATATTTCCACCAACAGTATTTATTTTTTTAATGTATTAAATCAAACATTTCCACCAGCGTTATTATTAGTCATTAAATGCATGCTTGATAGCAAATTGTCACAAAAGAACATCAATTCCTAACTAATTTTGTATCAATGATATATTTTAAACTTGACAAATAGATTAAAATTTAATCTTAAAATTCAATAAACAACCCAGGCATCACACGGGGCACACACACACACACACACACACACACACACACACACACACACACATATAACCTGTTTTATTTTCACACTTGTCAATGTAGAACTTGAACTGTCAATAATTTTAATTCTCCAAGATTAAAAGTTATAATAGTTATATATTGTGATAGTATTTATTGAGACAAATCTAAAAAGATCTTACATGAATTTTTTTTTGCTTTATTATAATTAACAAAATATGGCAAAAAAAAAAGGGAAGGTAAATAATGTAAAAGTCTAAACGACTTTAGTAAAAAAGAAAGGAGGTAGTAGTATTTATGGTGGAACTAGTTTTTGCCCCTTGCAAATGCACAGATTAATAATAATAATAAGACTTGAAAAATAATAAAAGTCAATTAAAATGAAAAATAAATAAAAGTTTTGGGCGGACAAATTTTTATTGTAAATGCAACACGTGTATTTTGGGAATAACTATGGTGATTACCTTAGTATATAGTATAGATAGTGTTGAAATTGAAAAGAAAAACCAAAAAAAAATAAAAATATGAGGGCTTGAACAGCACACCTATTGGCTCACAAAATTGATACTTTTTTTTTTTTTTTTTTTTTTTTTTTTTTTTTTTTTTTTTTAAAAAAAAAAAAAGGTAAGTAGAAATTAACATTTGGAAGCCCTCCTAACGAGGGGAATTCCTAATATGAAAAATGTTACAATCATATGGGCTTGAAACTAGGCTTTTTTTTTCCTTGTTTTTTAGTAGATGAGTTTCTTAAATATGTACTCCTTTTTTTTATTATTATTATTTATTTGCATCACTTGGGAATGCACGGAGTTTTAGGAGAGTAATATAATATTGTGAGTAGGTGAATAAATTATCATAGTAAAATTAAGATAGGGACCATGAAAAAGAAAATATCTAAGAGAGAATAGATATTTTTATTATTTAAGTGGAGACCATAGAAAAGAGAAAAATGATAAAATAATTTGAATGGGGTTTAAAGTAAGAGAGAGAAATGATAAAATATACTCCCTCCGTTTCTTTTTACTCGCAACAAAGAGGGGAAGAACGGACTCCTAGGCAAAATATTTTAAGGGGGTAGATTAAAGTGAAGGGCATGTGATTAGGAGAGTTAAAATGGGAGGGAAAAAAAGGTGGTCCCTTTATTAGTGGAGGCCATGTGACTTTGTTTCTTTTTTTCCCTCTCTTTTTCTCCTTTTTGGCTGACTGTTTTTTGGAGGCTATTATTTTAGCCTCCAAATTTTCGTTTTCCCTCCACAATTTCATGAAATTTTAAAATTCATTCAAATAAATTTCAAAAGGCAGCCAAATACCAAAATTTCCAAACAAAAGCTCCTTATAAAAAGGAGTACCCTATTTCATTCACCACCTTCTTTCATTCACTGTCAAACGCAGAAGGGTTTTGGGGGGGGGGGGGGGTGAATGAAAGAAATTTAGCCAAATAGTTTCAAAATTACAAAAACCATAAACTTGAATTAGTCCTAATTCCTAATTGCTGTGTTATTAGTAGCAACATTAGTGAATTTGTACACGAATTAGGCTCCACTGAAAGCTCCAAAAAAAAAAGGCAAGCCACCTCCACTTCATCACCTACCATCAAATCTGAAAAAAAAAGAGAAGGCGACTCATGGCAGAAATCTGGGATGATTTTTTCAACATAAACCAACTGCTCATGGAGCAAGACATTGGTGATGGAAGAGAATTCCAGCAGTTCAGGGTCAGACACTCAAGATCCAACTCAACATCAACAAAATGAAGAAATTGAGACAGGATAATCAGAATCAGATACAGAGCAAGATAATCAGCAACAAATATCTGTCAGGCAACACATAGAATTAAACATTCAAGAGAAAAGGCATATTGTTGATGATATTCTGCTAAATATGGTAGGTGACACACTGGCAAGAGGAATGCTGACCTCATTGGCAAAGAAACATCATGTACACAGATCTACTACATGCAGGTGGCTAAAAGAAATAAAAAAACACATGCAACTGAGAGAAGCAGTGGATGTCAGAACCAAGAAATTAGGAAAAACTGGACGCAAGCCTTTTGAATACTCTGATGAGTGGCTTATGTCTGTGCCACTATACAAAAGAACCACAAATTGAAGCTATGGTGCAGTTTTAAATGTCAGTCATGTGGTCATACACAGGTTGAAAAAAAGGGCAGACTAAGGGCAGTGTCAACAACCAATCACCCAACATTATCAAATAATCACAAAGTTGCAAGGCTAAAGTGGGTACTGCAACACATACATCCAATTCCAAGTGAGGGGGGCCCTACAATTATGGATATGCAACATCACATACACATTGATGAGAAGTGGTTCTACTTGAACCCAGAAACAAGGACTTTCTATCTCACACCAAATGAAGAGGTCCCATATAGAGCACAACAGTCTAAGAGGTTTAAGTTAAAGGCAATGTTCATGGGAATGGTGGGCAAACCACTATATGATGCAGATGGGACTCTGATACACTCAGGGAAGTATGGTTTGTTCCCTTTTGTAAAACATGAAAGGGCCAAAAAGAAAAGCAAAAACAGAGAGGCAGACACAATGGAGACTAAAGTAATTTAGACTGTCAATAGAGAAGCAATTAGGCACATGATTTTAGACAAAATCATTCCAACAACTCATGCACAATGGCCAGCACAGTTATCAAAGAATATAATCATATAATGGGATAATGCTAGGCCACATCAAGTCCCAATAGATGATAAGTTTTTGGCAGCCACATAAGCTAATGGGTTTAACATTCAATTTGTTTTCCAACCTGCCCAATCACCAGACCTTAATGTGTTGGACCTAGGTTTGTTCAAGGCAATTCAGTCCATACAGTACCAGTCATTCCCTACAAATATTGATGAGCTAATTGAGAAAGTGGCAGAGGCATTTAAGGTGTTTGATCCTACACTTATCAGGTACACTTGGATCACACTACAGGCTTGCATGATTAAGGTGTTGGAAAAACAAGGTGGGAACAACTTCAATCCACCACACATGGGAAAAGCAAGGCAAGATAGGCAAGGGACTTTGGAGGACATTTTGAAGGTAAACAGGACTCTAATTGCTGATACAGTGTAGTATCTCAACACCCTTTTTGTCCCAACCACATGACCACAACCAGAAAGTCAAGAAATGGAAGTAGATGCAGATTGAGGTTCACACAAGCAAGTAAGAAGATGCAACTTTTTGTAAATGAAGAAGACAACATCTAACTTTTTGTAAATGAAGAAGTCAACAACAACCAAGTCAGAAGACCAAAGACTGCCACACATAACCTAACATGAAAACTAGGTTTTTGTTTGTTTTTGTAATGGTTAGGTGTGTTTTGTTAAATAGAGTAGGTAGGCAGTCTTACTAGTTAGTTATTTTGGAATGGAATTATGTACAATCTACCATTTTTTAGGCAAATGAAATGAAAGCATTAACAAGTAGACAGGTTGTGAAAATTATGGCAGGGTGATTGTGTCTAATTTCCATCAAATGGGATTGGTTTAACCATATTAGCTACCATTAACAGGCACCTCAACAACATCCTCTTTAAGAAGATGTTGGAGCATCCTTAAATAACGGGCTCAAGTCATAAGAGTCCATTCATCATTTTGAAATCCCTACAACTATGATGCAAGGTGGGTAGGGGGACTCAATGCATCAACACAAATAACTAAGGCTAAAAGGACTGACTGAAACAGTGGGGACTCAAAGGCAACAACATCAAGACACATCAAACCAGAGTATTCCAAGTGCTAAATCACAAGGTTTATGGTCATCACCCATACATCGCAACACCTCCAAGTTGCATGACTATAGTCTCATATCAACAATAACCAACACACATCAGGCCATTCAAATACCATGCTCAAAATCATACCAAACAAGCTAACCAAATCAGACCCACTAACATAAAATCATAGCATTCCCCTCTTAAAATCACAGCAACCATATGTAGGCCAACCAAATATCATGCTCAAAATCACAACAACAACAAAGCAACGAATTGAAGTTAAGTGCCCACATATACAACAACAACAACCAATTGCCCCAACCCACACTAACAATTTCAACCAGCAAAACCACAGGAGGCAACACCCCAAAATCAAAACCACAGGAGGCAACACTCTCAAAACCAGATCAGCAAATTCAAGTCAAGAACTTCAACCATCAACCATAGCCAACATAATAAGAGGAGAAAACACCCACAAATGTTTCCAATAAAGACAAAAAACAACAATCAACAGTTTTATCCAACAATATCAAACACTTAATGAGAATCACAACCATAAATCATTCAAACGGACTCATATTTAGGCAAAAATCATTAAATTAGGGTTTAGTAATAGTTACGCTGCATGCCTAGAGATCTGGGGGGAAGTCATGAGGGTACTTGTCCCTTAAATAGGCCATGTAGCAGGGATCCTAGTCACTACAGTCCTCCTTCCAGACAGATCTAGGCCTCTTCTGTCCCCGAGGAGAACTGCCGCTGCCTGAAACCTTCTCAGGCATCTCCTTCTTCTCCGACGCAACATTTTGTGGGTTCTCCTTCGGCCTTTCCTCAGCAGCAACCACTTCTCCACCAGCAGGAGGTAGTTCGATAACCACCAGCGCCGGGACATGGACAATCTGCACCGGATCTACTTCCATAACTTCCTCCTCGTCGTAAGAAGTAGACAATTTTGCCCCAATTTTGCCTCTAGAGTACCGAGAAAACGAAGAAGAACAACGACGAACTAGTTTCATAACACCAGATTCCCGTCAAGCGATGTACATAGTGGATTCCTCACCTTTTTTAGGACGAATGAGGGACTCTTTCTTTACTTTTTTGGAACTCATTTTCTCAAAATATGGATGAGAGAGAACAGAAAGAGAACTAGGGTTTCACTCAGGATATGGAAGAGAGAGAACAGAGAACGAAGATGTGAGAGAAAGGAGGGAAATGGAGTAGATCTAGGGTTTATATTGTTCATCTGGAGAATTCTCCAGAATAAGGAGAGTCTGGGCACTAGAGTCGAGGAAAAGTGAATGATCTTCATTCAATTCTGGTAGTTGAGGGGTTGAGGAGTTGAATGATTTCTAATGAAATCAGAAGGGGGTGGGTATTTTTGGTGGGAATGGTTAGATTAGATTAGATTAAGTGAATTAGATTAGAAGTTAGATAAGTAGTGTTTAGGGAAAATTAAAAAAAAGTTAAAAAATAAGTAAGGGTAAAATGGTAATTTCACCATTAAAAACCTACCATAAAAGGAAAGAAATTTCTTTGTTGCAAGTAATGTGTACCGTCCATTTATGGTATTTTTTGCGAGTAAAAAGAAACGGAGGGAGTAGTATAAATTTACCAAAAATAGAAGTGATTAAAAAAACACCCATAAAAGGAAAGTGATGCAAAAAAAAAAAAAAAAAAAAAAACAGAGGGAGTATAGCTCCGCCCACTACTATCTGCAACATATTTTATATTTGGGTGCTCTCTATTATGTGCAACAAATGTTTTTCTTTCCATTTTTAGTAACTTTTTCCAATTAATTGACTACAATGCCTTTATTTAAAAATCTATAACCTTAGTTACTTACTTAAAACAAAACTAATTAAAAACTAATCCAATGTAATTAATCTCATAAATTTTCAAAAATCATCAAAATATTCAACTCATCATTTACATCTTCCCTAATGACTTTCTTTCTCTTCCTCCATCTTCAAATTTCTTTAACTTTCTTCATCTTCCTATTATCTTTCTCTCTCCTCCTTTAAACCATTCTCATGGATTGAAGAAAGAGAAGACCACCCTTAGTGTTTTGATTTTCAGATCTGAGTTCATGCGTTCTTGGGTTCGTGGGTTTCGGGGTCGGTGAGTTTCGGTGGTCTACGTTTCTGGGATGGTGGTTTTCTATGGTTTAGGTTCATGGCGGTCTGGGTTTGAGGGCTGATGGGTTTCGGTGGTCTGGGTTCGTGTAGTGGTGGATTTTGATTAGAGCTGGTCATAGGCTGTGTAGGCCCGCAAGCGGCACAAGAACTGCATAGTAGCGGCCCGACACGACACGAGACCGCTAGCGGCACGACACAGCACGTGGAACGAGGGGTGAGCGATGAGCTATGCCGTGAACAAAAACAAATATTTGGCACGAGCCCGAGGGTGGCACGAACTTTTGGAGCGCGACACGCCCACGGCTCGTAATAATAACATTAATTATAAAAAATTATCAATAAAATGAAATATTATAAAAATAAAAGTAATAAAAAGAGTCATAATAGCAACTGTCACGGTCCGGGAGTTTGGACCCCAAAACGTGCGGCGCGATCTAGCCTTTTGGCGGCAAGAACGCTAGCCTTGAGCGTAAGAGGGGCTTGTGAGCACAAATCAACACAAGCGGCCAATTAAATCTAAGGAGCACTCGCGTCTATTTGGGCGACGGAGTGTGGGTGGTCGGGGCTTGTGACGGCCGATGATTCAAGGCGGGCACAAGCGAGTCTGAACCACGAGTTCTTAGCGCATCAAGTTAGTTTGGAGGGGAGCTATTATGCAAGTAAGACACAATATCTATTAAGGTCTAACAACAAACAAGCATAAGAGCAAAGAAACACTTGGTAGAAGGCTTAAGATTTCATTAATCATTCACCCACCTTTGTTGCTTGTAACCTCATTCGAACAAAAAAAATACTACTCCAATAATAAGAAGGAAAAATTGTATATAATAATACAACCTTTAACCGATTCTTTTTTAATAATACAACCTTTCGATTATTCATTAATATTACAACCTTTGACCTCCACTTATTTTTAACATGCAAAAAGACTTGTAGGCTGCAAAAAAAAAAAAAAAAAATGTTATAACATTTAATTTTTGATTTTTGGATAAAATAATTTTACTGTAATTAAAAAAAAAAAAACCCACCCACCTTCCTCCCCACACCACCCAGCCACCACTCCCTCTCCCCCACGGCCCCACCCCCACCAACCAGCCACCATCTACTTGCCGAAACCCTCGTTGGCGAAACCCACCAGCCAACGCGCGAACCCTAAGCCGACAACCCCACCCAAAACCTCTACTGGCCTAAAAACTCCCTTCTCTTGCATGGACCCAATCCCCCATCCCCTGCTCCGGCATTGGCACCGCCCCACAATCCCCACCCTCAAGACGGCGTTACGCCTTCCCTTCCCAATTTTGTTGCCCCCTTCCCCTTTAAGCACCATACACGAAACCCCAAATCCGACTCACTACCCCTGAAACCCTAAAAATTCGACCCACACCCCTAAACCCCCAAATCGCCCCTCCACCACCCTCGAAACCCACATATGCTAGGGTTTCAGAGGTGGGGGAGGGGCGGTTTGGGGATTTTAGCGCGATAGGTTGGATTTTTTGTGGAGAAAAGGAGGAGGGGATTGTTTGTGGTAGGGAAAAGGGTTAGGGGTTTCCGTTTGAGCTGGTGGTGCGACAGGGTAAGGGGAGTATATCGTCCAGCGGTGGGTGAGCTTGGCGTCGGCCGACCGTTCTGGGATGGGGAGGGTGCAGCGTGCAGGGGAGGAGATGAAGGAGTGGTGGTGGCAAGGTGGCAGTGTTTTGGGTTTTATTTATTTATTTTTTTATATAATAATAATAAAGCAATTTTTTATTATTTAAAGTCTTTTAATAAGTAAAAACATTACATAAAATTCAAAAATCAAATAAATTGACAAAACCAATAAAAATATGACATGTGTCATGATAACCTGTAAAAACAGGTTACCAACTTGTTTTTGCCTGTTAAAAATAAACACCCCCTAAAGGTTGTAATATTAATGTATAATCAAAAGGTTATATTATTAAAAAAAAACCGGTTAAAGGTTGTAATATTAGATGTAATTTTTCCTAATAAAAATAAAAGTAATTTTAATATTAAAATTAATTAATTAATAATAATAATAATTGGTTGGCACGTGGGCTGTGCCGTGGGCTGGGGTGTTCCATTTATGGCCCAGCACGGCACGACACAAGCCACCTGCTGGCACGACACGATGCTTAGCTCTAGTTTAGGTTCGTGGGATGGTGAGTTTCATGGGGGTTGCGTAGATGGGTGTGGGTGTTGGTGGTTCGTGGGGTGGCGTTGTGGTTTTTCATCGTTGTGAGTGGTGGTGGTTTTCCTCTATCTAATTGTTTTTTTTTTTTAATTTGGATTAATCATCCCTTCTCTCTCTTCTTACTTTTCAATAATCTTGTTTAAGAAATTTTGCCTAAAAATCTGCAAAAAGTGTGTTTGTTGCACATAATAGTGGGCGGAGGGAGTACTTAAAAACCGAGTAAAGCACATATACAGTCCCTATACTTTTGTATTATTTGTTCACTTTTAGTCACCAAAAACTCTTTTGTGCACTTTTAGTCCCTCAATGATCACCACTCTTATTGGTGTTTCTGACCAAAAAATTGAAAGACCTAACCTAGTCAGCAAAAGTTTAAGGACCATGACTCCCTCCTTTGTCTATAAATAGGGATAATTTTTGTGGCTTAAGTTTAGGATATAGAATAATTAGATAAGTTTCAATACGAATTGTTTAACTTTGTTTAAACTTTTCTTTGCTAGTTTTCTATTCAAGGAGCTGTTTTGATAATTAGAATGTTCAATTCTTAGTTCGAGGAGTAGTCTAAGATTTGTTCATAAAAATAAATAGTTCTAGTAGTATTCTAAGTAGTTTGAGTAGTCTTGAGTTTATTCCAAGAATGGTCGAATTACAAGTCATATCCGGTTCGTTGTTCTTAGAATTGTTCAATTTTCTTAAGCAATTCATAAGGTTTGTGCTACTTGTGTGATTTTAGATTTTTTTTAAGGGGTTAAATAAGGTTTGTGCTACTTGTGTGATTTTAGATCTTTTTTTAAGGGGTTAAGGGGTTTAAATCCACCTCACATGACTCCTTAATTATTTTTTATATTTTTATTTTGGCAGATTTTTATTTAAACAGAAATTTTGTAATTAACATTAATATTTGGAATTTGACTTTTGGTACCTCGAAAATGGCATTGGCTGACTTCTAGTACCCATCTAATATTTTCCTTTATTTTGATACCTATCAATTTATAAAAGTATAGCTTTTGGCACCACTTAAAGAATTCCATCAGGGTTCCATTAGTAGTGGTTAACTAAATAAAAAATTTCTCAAATTGTGTGCCGGAAAATGTCCCGTTAAGATTTAAGGGGGTGTTTTAGCCCATGAGGATACAAATTGAGCTCGAAATCGACAAAAAATCAATAAAATATATCGATTTGCGTGCCATTAATTTTTAGCTGCAAAAATTGTTCAAACAAGGTTTTGGGAATCAGTTTAACCCTTCAGGGTCCGAATCGAGCTCGAAATTTGCAACAAAAAAACAGCGTAAGTGCCTCATTTTATGTATCTAATAATATTAATTTTGACATGCAAACCGAGGCATTTACGACTTTTATGTAATTTTCTTTTAAAATCCCAAGCTGAATTTGGATCTTTAAGGGCTAAATTGACCCCCAAAACCTAACCCGAAAAATTTCTGCGACTAAAAAATTAATTACACGCAAAATGAGGTACTTACGTTATTTTTTGCCTATTCCGAGTTCAATTTAAATTCTTAAGGGCTAAAATGTCCCCCAAAACCTTAACGGAACATTTTTCAACACGCAAATCAATGAAAAAAATGATTAATTAGTTAATCGCAACTAACGACGGAATTCGTTAAATGGTACCAGAAGCTATACTTTTAGAATTTGATAGGTACCAAATAAAATAAATTTTAGTTGAGTATCAAAAGTAGAGCAAGGCCATTTTCGAGGTACCAAAAATCAATTCATAATATATTTATTTTCACCAACATTAATATTTTGATTATGATTTGCAACAATAAAAATTGTCCTCTGTTTTCACCTTCTCTTAGTACCCCACATTACCAACAACAACCTGCCACAAATACACAACCCCATCTCCACTAGTCTGTAGCCTCACCACTGTCATTAATCAACCATGCAACCAAAACCTTTTCCTTCTTCCCTGCCTCACACCAACTGTAACAATTAGCTGCGACCACCACCTTTGTTGCACGAAATCTCAGCTAGCGATTTGCACAAGTAGCAACGACAATTTATGCCCAAAAACAGAACAAAACAAGAATTTAATAGGTTCGGGCAAACCAAGAAAATCCAAATTATTCCTCAAAGAACTTGTCCAAAAGATTCGAGAGAATCTACCATCGGTTTGGTCGAATTATATTGCACGTGAGCTTGTACGAAATCAATAAAATTAGGAGGCCAAGATTAAATCACAAGATAAATCAAAGGGGAAATTAAGAGATGGTGATTGCTCATGATTGTTGATGAGGTGCAAAGTAGGGGTTTGTTTCTCCCATTAGAGCAGCCAAACTACTAGAGAAGAAGAGGGGATTGACCCTTTGTTTTTGTTTTTTATTTGGAAAAATGAAAATAAATAATCTCACCTTTGCTTGAACAGAATAACAAACCCACCTTTTGATATTTACGAGGAAACACACATTTGTATGTCATCTTCTTTTAATGAACCTTTTTACCTAGGACCTGTTAAACAAGTTAAAATGTTTTATTTTTATTTTTTAAAAGCCACATCTCGCTCAATAATTGGTCCAAATAAAAAAAAAGTTAAAGACAAAAATAAAAACATGTTAAAAAAAAAACCCACCATCCACCCCCCAACCCACCGCGAAGCCGTAACCCTTGTCCTAGCTCCAGCGAAAACCGGTCGGCCAGAACCCTAAACCCCCGAAAACTGCTGTCTAGAACCCCCTTACACCAACAACCACCCCCGAATTCACCCCTTACATGAATCGTACCCTTGAAACCACCATAAACCACCACAATCGTCGCCCTTTAAACCATCACAAACGCCAAAACCCCTTTAATCGTCGGAAACACCCCGAAACCTCCATCCAAGCACCAAAATGAAAGAGGTCTTTCTTCGATTAGTGCAATTACTAGATATATCAAGGATCACTATTATGGAGATAATAAGTTCGTTCTTTTGGGTCGTCATTATCTGTTGTTAGACTATGATCAATGATATTTGGACTAGTTTAATAGTTCAAAGCCCACTAGAATGGATCCTATGAGGTCACACACAAGGGTATTGGGTTAAGCAAGATATAGGCCCATTTATGGGTGTAGACATCTACTTTTGGCCTCATGTCCCGACAGAAAGTGCAATGACGATAAATAAAGCCATCTTCGTGTTGGATCAAAGTGAAGAATACTTATGGAGAACTGGTTAAGCCAAAAAACACAAAATACTAGCCCAAATTAAAGAAAAAGCCAAAACAAAGGTCCAATTAACTAAACCCGATCATAATTAGGTTTAAGCCCATGCATAAAACCCAATAATGACTGATTTAGGAGCGCCTAGTTTAAGTCTTAGTGCTGCCGCAGAAAAAGCCGCGCGCAACTAATTCAGTTGCCCGCGACACCCAGCGCAACCTCCAGTTGCGCTGCAGAAGATTCAGAATTATACGGAAAATATAAAATCGAATCTTACCATAAAGCCGCGCGCAAGACAATTAGTTGTGATGCCTATAGCAGCGCAACCTAATCACTTGCGCTAGGATGCCGCGCGCAACTCATCCTGTTGCGCGCGACACCTGCTGCGGCAGAATGTTCAAATCCCTAAACCTAATCATTCCCTATAAATAAGAGCTTAAACCGAGGCTTAAATAGATAGAAAATAACCTAAAACTCTTGCGAAATACTTGTGAACTTGTGCAACCTAGCCCCTCTTGTCCTAAACACACACCCCTTTTGATATTTTGTTATTACGATGGAGGTTCCCTAACAAGAAGGAGTCCATAAGTGTTCTAAACGGAGATCTAGCAAAGAGAAGTGGTAAATTCCCGAGCACATAGTTAAATCACATTTATTTTCTTGTTTTAAAGAACCTTAATTAATTAATTAGTGTTGATTAATCACCTTTAAAATAATTAATTAATCAATTCCATGTAGTATCTTGCGTTAAATAAAGATTAGAATTGAATTAAATAATTGTTGGTTGATCACTTAAGCCAAGGAGAATATTATTGTTTATTTTCTTGTCCTTTTCACAAATTTGATTAAATAAGAATAACGACATTACGATGTAATTCCTATGTGAATTAACGCTTGTAAATAAAATCAACTAACATAGTTTTAGGTATCACGTAGCATATATTGTTTGGTGATGAAATTGTAAAAAAGGAAGAGCTAGTAGAGGCCGCACTAGGGCTAGGATAACGATTCTCCTCTAAAAGGAACGTTATTTTAGTACCCTCGCTCCCGAACTCATTTCTGGTTTATAGACCAATTTGGGCATGGGTAAACTTATGATTCGTGCCAATTATTCCATGAACTTCACATGGAAGAAAGGCATGAACGAGGTTTATGAGTTTTTCCTAAAACTCATTGGCGACTCCCTACTTGTTTCTTATAAAAAAGCGTAATGATAGAATCAATTCTAATTCAAGGTCCCCCAAACAGTCATGAATTCAAATCCTACTACACCCTAACAAGTGTAAAGTCCTAGGCTTTTAAGTGGCCATGGGCATTTAAGGAGAGGACCCCTTACGATGGGAACCCCCTCCTTACAGTGGCGACTCCACTGGGGACTTAGAGGTTACATGATTAACTCATAGTTATGGTCCAAAGTTTCCAACACTAGGTTGCCTATGGGTTGTAATTAACGAGAATTAACTTGGATAATCTCTAGTTAGAGAGCGAGACTTGAACGCATAATATCTTCCTTTTGCACAAGAGTAAAAGCCAAACAAGCAACATTTCATCATGCATAAGCATAGCACACTTAAACCATTGGGGATTGGCTCATTGACTAGGGATCGCCAACACTAGGCTCCTATCCTGAAATCAATAACAATCATTCCACCCATATCGTCAACAAAATGTTCGGAGGGCGATATCATGAGTCAACACATTGAGTGATTGATTTGTGCATCGTTTCTTAAGATATGGTACCTTTGGACACCCAAGCCTTTTTTGACCTTAGAATGGCATTACGTGGATCTTGACTTATGGCATGCTTATGTGATTATGTGACTATA
Organism: Chenopodium album; assembly: GCF_948465745.1. Taxonomy (NCBI): domain Eukaryota; kingdom Viridiplantae; phylum Streptophyta; class Magnoliopsida; order Caryophyllales; family Amaranthaceae; genus Chenopodium; species Chenopodium album. The sequence continues at coordinate 65,800,211 of NC_137836.1, read as the reverse complement.
TGCAACGTGTTAGGATAGTCTTCTTTTTCTCTTTTTTTGTATGGTCTAGGTTCCCAATTACGAAGTTGTCTCTTTGTGATTTAGTGTCATATTCAAAGGATAGCATAAAAAAATCAAATAAAAAAATCAAATAAAAAAACAATGAAAAAAAAACGCTCGAATTAAAAAAAAATTCCACGAGTAGGTGGCGCGCGCAACTTAGTGAGTTGCGCGACCCCTCCCAACGCAAGTGATTCCGTTGCGCGCGACAGCCGCGCACAACTGAGTCACTTGCGCGCGCCCACTGGACGAGTCAATTTTGATTTCTCAAAAAACAAATTGACTTTTCCAAACAATATCTTCATTGAAGAATTGTTAAGGGTGATGTTATCCATTTAAATATATTTTGCGTCTTTTTTTTCTCCCTTTTCTAAACAAGCGTATCAATTTACTTATCCTTTCGTACTCCTTTAGGGCCGGTTTCCAAGCTTGGGAAAGAGGACCCCGAGCACTCGCATTCTACGTTTACCATCCAAAGATCAACCCCTTTCAAACCACTTTTCTTCGACAACTAATCCTAGTCCAACAACAATGCCAACCATCGAAGAACTTCAACAAGAGATTCTTCGTTTGAGAGAGGAAAAGGTTCAAGAGGCCGAGGAGAGAAGAATTAAGAAAATGGAAAAGGCTGAAAAGAAAAATGCTGAAACCTTAGCCTTGCAAGAAAAGATGGAACTATTATCCATCAAAGAAAAGTCGTTGGAGAAGTTAGTTCTTCGTTCTACAATGGGGAACAAGTACTTTGACGCAGAAAAGTTTGCTCCTACCCTAGGACTTGCTTTACCGGAAAAGTTCATAGCTACGGACTTGACAATATTTAAGTTGACCCATAATCCACAAAATCATTTAATGTGTTTTACTGGCACTATGGCATTAAAGGGAGTTGATCCTAAGCTTTATGCTTTGACTTTCCCTTTATCCCTAGACCCAACTGCGAGAGAGTGGTACTATGGGTTAGATCCAAAATTCAAGGCAACATGGGAAGATGTAGTTTCGGCTTTCATTACCCAAGATGAGAGTAACGTAGAGTTTAAGTCAACTTTACGTGAAATTGAGATGCTTAAGCAAGGCGACGATGAAGGTTTCCATGCTTTCTATGGTAGATGGCGAGAAAAGGCAGCCCACCATTCCCAAAGGCCACCTGAACTCGAGTTAGTACAAAAGTTCATGGACAACTGTCATGAAAAGTACAACAAACATCTACGTTACCTTGGTTTAGACACTTTTCAAAAGGTCTATTCTGTGGCTACTAGGATTGAAGATGATCTTGCTAAAGAAAAAGCAAACAAACCTCATCATCATCATCAACCTAAGAATAACTACAAGAAGGGGAATGATAATGCATCATCCTTTATTGACATATTTGCGACTTCCACGCAATACAATAACACAAATCGATATGATGATCCTAGAAAAAGGTGGACAAAAGAAAGAAAATTTACTCCATTTCTTGTAAGCTATAAAGAATTGCTAGAAAAATTAAATGAAAAAGGCTTACTTGCACCAACAGGGCCAACACCACCCATCCCACCAGAAAGAAGATTTCCTCAATGGAATGGTAGTGCTTATTGTGCTTATCATAGAGGCGTTGGACATGATACTGAACATTGCTATGTTTAAAAGCACAAAATACAAGATTTAGTAGACGATGGGAGAATTCCCACGCCTAAATATATCAATAATGCATCCTCTTTAGGGGTGTTTCACATCGATGAGGACCATATGGGAAGTGATGTGTTCAATCCTTTGGACTATATCACACCTATAGGAGAACCTCTATCCGCAATACTCATAGGGGAAACTAATGAAGTATGTGGACTATGGGACGACGACTTTCAAGACTTATATGTCTCTAAGTATGCCGCCGTCCCACCTTCATCTTGTTTACAAAATGAAACAAATGGAGCGCTTGATTGGGATCATTTCTTGGGGAAGTCGCAAGATTTATCGAATCTCTCCTTGGATGAACAATGGCATCAAGCACAACTCATGGAACATCTTGAAATGGAGGCACATCCAAAGCCTCTAGAAGAAAGTTGGTTTGTGAGTCCTACAACTAAACCAAACAAGATAGATCATTTAACTCATCTAGGCGAGTCTACCAAGCACCACCACCAAATGGATCTTCGACCACACAAAATCAAACTCAAGGTCAAGTAAAAAATCCAATACCACCTCCACTTAAGGTGGAAGATCCATTGGTCAAATAACTTCGCCAATCCAAGGTGAATGTTAACATTTGGGAACTCCTAAGTACTTCTAAAGAACATAGGAATTCTCTCATGAACGCTCTAACGACTTTGTCTGTAAGCACAGACACAACCCCTCAGGATCTCGTTAGCTTGCTTACTAGCGAGAAATATGATAAATCAATCATTTTCATTAATGATGATTTGCCTTCAAAAGACACTACCCACAACAATGCATTATACTTAACTGTGGGATGCAAGGGATACAATATCCCTCTAACTTTGGTAGACAATGGGTCAGCTGTAAAAGTATGCCCATTACGAACGACAAAATACTTAGGCCTAAATCCAGAAAGAGATTTTCAATCAACAACATAAAGCATTAGGGCTTATGACAATTCGAGAAGATCGGTGTGTGGAACTGTTAAGCTACCAATTACCACAGGCCCAATTCAAAAGATGGTTGAATTCCATGTTATGGACATAAAACCTACATTCAACCTTTTACTTGGACGTCCTTGGATACATGAGCTTGGTGCGCTACAATCCTCACTTCATCAAATGATTAGGTTGAACTATCAAGGGTTTCCTATGACTATACATGCTTCTCCACTCAAAATAACAATAAATGATCAATCACTCTTAGAAATAAACCATGATAATGATGAAGAGGACATGTGGGGATTCGCCGTGGAGCCAATCTACACAATTGAAATGGAAGAAGACTTTGAAGAACCATTCAAGCTTGATCCATATTCCACTTGGATAGTAAACAACATCTTACTCAAGAGTAGTTACTTTCCTGGGATGCCTTTGGGAATAGGAATGAAGAAATATCTCTTACTTCCTATCCTAAAGAAAAGTTTCTCCTTTGGATTGGGATATAAACCAACCAAAGAAGAATTGGAGTCTCACGTTGCAAAAAACAAAGCACTTAGAGACAATAATAAGAAAGGGATAATCACTTTACTCCCATCCTATCAACAAACCCTTAATGGGCAATTCATTAGGGAGGGAGAAGATTACCCATGCTACAACTTTCCAGAACCCTTAGTTCTGGAAGAAAAAAGAAGCCTGGATTTGAAATATTTCATGATTGCTACTTCTTGGATAACGATCTTAGTGTCGTTAAATCAAAACACCCAATTCCAGGGTGCTACGATGGGCAAGCATTTAACTTGCTATTTGGACTAGAGCAAAATCATGTCGCTACAATGACCAATCAAAACGCCATTAAAGATGAAGATTTTGACCCAAACTTGTTGATCACCATTTCAAACGAAACTTTTGAGCATGGATGGAGGAAATATTTCAAATGGACCAATCACAAAGGTGATAAGCTTAAAATTGTCACAGGCGAAGGAAAGATGTTTGACGAATCGGACGATAAATCTATTGTAGACTCTAGGAAAGCTGAAAATCTAGGCCTTGTGGCCAATACTGAGTCTTTATTTTCTAGTTATAAGGACAAAGATCCCAAAAAGGATTCTTCTCTTAATGTACTCTCTTTTGATTTTAATAATATGAGCTCTATTTCCGAGTATATGCCTTCTCTTGAATCTTTTGAATGCTATAACAATCAATCTAATGAAGATAAAAACATTAATAAATTGGTTGAACTAATGAATGAACAAGAACAAAAGAACCCTATCGTTGAAAGAACTGAAATAGTTAATATAGGAACTAACGAAAATAAAAGAGAAGTCAAAATTGGCTTAACTCCAAATCTGGAAGAGCGATCGACCCTCATATCGACCTCAATGAATTCGAAGACGTGTTTTCTTGGTCATACAAGGACATGCCTGGAATAGATAGGGAAATTGCGGAACATACCATTCCCTTGAACCCTACCTCTAAACCAGTAAAACAAAAACTTCGACGAATGAAACCTGATGTCGCATTAAAAATAAAAGAAGAAGTACAAACACAATTAGACGCTGTTTTTATTCACGTATGTAATTACCTAGAATGTGTAGCGAACATCGTCCCAGTCCCTGAAAAGGATGGACGAGTTCACATTTGTGTCGACTTTAGGGACCTTAATAAAGCTAGCCCTAAAGACGATTTTCCTCTACCACATATAGATAAATTGGTAGATAGCACGGTTGAACATGCGATGTTATCCTTTATGGATGGATACGCAGGTTACAACCAAATTTTAATGGCAAAAGAAGATGAAGAAAAGACATGCTTTATTACCCCTTGGGGTACGTATTGCTACACAATCATGCTATTCAGTTTAAAAAATGCAGGAGCTACGTACCAAAGAACGGCTACGACTTTCTTGCATGATATGATGCATAAAGAAATAGAAGTGTATGCGGATGATATGATCGTGAAGTCCAAAGATAGAATGGGACATATAAAAGCTTTACGCAAATTTTTCACTCGCATAAAAGAATACAAAATGCGATTGAATCCACAAAAATGTGCCTTCGGAGTAACTTTTGGCAAGTTACTCGGATATGTAGTAAGCACACGTGGCACGAGATCGATCCCTCTAAAATAAAGGCAATTGTTGACATGCCTCCCCCTAAGATAGAAAAAGAAATTAGGGGATTCCTTAGCAAACTACAATACATTAGTCGATTTATCAACAAATTGACTATGACTTGTGAGCCAATATTTAAAAAATTGAAAAAAGAGGAGAAACATGAACGGGACGATCAATGCCAAAAGGCCTTTGAGAAAATCAAAGATTATCTCAAAAGTCCACCAATTTTAGCACCACCAGTACCCAAACTATCTCTTAGGCTATACATTACGGTTACAGACACGGCCATAGGCGCCATGTTAGCACAAGAGGGTAGAAAAAGTCGAGCGTGCAATATATTAAGTAAGTAAAAAATTCATCCAATATGAAACAAAATATAGCACCTTGGAAAAGACAAGCCTAGCATTAGTGTGGGAAACCAAAAAATTACGACATTATATGTTACCACACACTACTCATGTGATTTCTCAACAAAATCCGATAAAGTATCTGTTTGAACAACCACCCATACAAGGAAGGATATCTAAGTGGTTGGTGATGTTGGCTGAATTTGAGTTAAAATATATTCTTGAAAAATCAATGAAAGGAAAAGTAATTTTCGACTTTCTGGCACAACATCCAATTCAAACAAGTCGTGTGGAAACTACTCATCTTTCGGATGAAGAGATTCTCATGACACAAGATGACAAATGGGTAATGTACTTCAACGGTGCGTCCAATAAAAAAGGATGTGGCGTAGGAGTGTTACTCATAAGTCAAGAGGGAGCATATACTCCAATCTTTGTTAAACTAGACTTTGAGGTTACTAATAATGCCGCAGAATGTGAAGCGTGCATTATTGGATTAGAAGCAGCAACTAGCATAGGTGTGCAAAAATTAGAGGTATATGGAGACTCCAGTCTGATTATAAATCATATACTAAAAAAAATGGAAAATAAAGAACTCCACAATGATGTTATACCAAGCACACCTAGAGCAACTCATTGAGCATTTTGAACATATTGATTTTAAATATCTCCCAAGGGATGACAATCAATTTACCAATGCGCTAGCAAAATTAGCCTCAATGATCAACATTCCAGATCACTTAAATATGATGCCATATGCGTTGATAAAAGAGAAGAACCAGCGTATTGCAACGCAATAGAGGAAATAAATGACATCGAAGGAGATAGTCCCTGGTATGATCATATCCTCCAATATATTACCTATTACACATATCGCGAAAATACTTCATCGAAAGACCAACGAGCCTTACGAACACTTGCGGCCCAATATGGTCTATTAAATGGTCAATTATGCAAAAAAGGACCTAATGGTCAAAGTTTATTATGTATAGACCAACCGGAAGCCACACGCCTTATGGAAAATGGCCTCACATGAATGGTAAAATGCTTTCAAAAATAATTTCACGACAAGGGTACTATTGGTCCACTATGGAACATGATTGCATACAATATGTTAAAAAACGTCCAAAGTGCCAAATGTTCGCTAATTTACAACACCTTCCACCATCCGAACTATACAATCTCACTTCCCCTTGACCCTTTTCAACTTGGGGAATTGACATAATTAGAAAAGTCTCTCCAACAGGAACAAGAGGGCACGAGTACGTATTAGTAGCCATCGATTACTTCACTAAGTATATTGAGGCTACTTCTTACGTGAATATCACTTCTAAACATGTCGCAAAGTTTCTCGAACGAAACATATTTTGTAGATATGGAGTTCCACATGAACTAATTAGTGATCAGGGATCTCAATTCAAAGCTGAAGTCGAGACCCTCTTAACTCGTTATAAAGTAAAACATCATCACTCATCCCCATACATACCTCAAATGAATGGATCTGTAGAGTCGGCAAATAAAAATATAACAGTCATCATTAAGAAAAAGGCAGAAAATTATAAAGACTGGCCGAATAAACTACACTTCGCATTATGGGGTTATAGAACATTTATACGAACATCAATAGGAGTAACTCCATAATCCTTAGTTTTCGGAATGGACGCAGTTCAACCAGTTGAACTGGAAATACCATCCTTACGCATCGTACTTGAAAGTAAGCTACCGAAAGCTGAATGGGTAAGAGCGAGGTATGAAGAGCTTTTATTCCTCGATGAACCGCGATTAAGAGCTTTGCATCATGTACAAGTCTACCAAAGGCGCATTGCGCGTCATTTCAATAAAAGAGTCAAACCTAGAAATATAAAAGAATGTGACTTTGTACTAAAGGAGGTTAGGGGTCCACCAACCGATCCAAGAGGGAAATTCAAACCTAATAGGATAAGTCCCTACCGCGTAATTGAAATCCTATTAGGAGGAGCCGTCAGATTAATGGAAATCGGAGGAGATGAAATTCACCAATTAATAAACATTGATCGACTTAAGAAGTATTACATATGAAATCCGGATAAAATCGTTCACTCATACAACCAATTTTAAATAGCATTCAATTGAAAGGTTCTAAGTGTTATGCATTTTACCGAATAACACGGTAAAAAACATAACACTTGGGGGGGGGGGTAATTTATAAATAATAAACTGTTCTAAGTGTTCAAATTTTTTTGAACATTACGAAAAAATCTTCAGACTTGGGGGGGGGGGGGGTAATAATACAGAATTTTTAAAAAAAACTCTCGAGACATTTGTAGCATACGTGTCGCGCGCAAGAAGAAGAGTTGCACGCGGGTGTCACGCTCAACAAATTTCGTTGCGCATGACAGGCTCGCGCAACTACAGACGTTGCGCGTGCCACCTGATGACGAATTACGAACCTGGATATTTACGTTTGAATGAAGTTGCGACTTCTAATTGCGGCAAAAAGAAGGTGTTTCTTAAATATAACATATACTTGGAAAATTAAATTAAACTTTGATTTAATTCTTTTTAAACAAGTTTTGATTAATTTTTCATTTAATTTCAACCTAAGAGATTAAAGAAAAATACAAAAAATATATAATAATAAAAAAAAAATGTTAGAACTACGCAAAGACCTGATTTCGTAATACAAATACGTAGGCAATCTTTATGATTCAGTCATATAAAAATATAAAAATATAAAGCTTTTCATTCAAATTTCAAAGAAAAGAGAGACATTGTTGAACTAGATTGTAAACGAAAAAAAAAAACATAGTAGTGATTACACTTTATTTGAAATAAACTAATGATAAAATTGTGTAACTGTAGACGACACCCATTTGTGTCTCCCCAAAACCAAACCCAGTGATGAGTACCTTTCGCGTCGGATCATAAACGAATGAAGTGAAAGTGTGGAAAGTTTAGTGTTGCGGATAGTTTTAATTTCTTTTCTCTTCTCTCTGTTTTTAAAAACCTATTTTAAGAAAACAGCCAATCCAGTTTGGTTGGTCCATGATATGGGTCCAGTAATAGTGTAGTTGGATGGGGCTCGAAAAGTGCTTTCCAACGATATATTATAAGCCCAATTCCGATGAATATTGAGGAAGTTATGGCCAAATTATTGAATTGGTTTGAGTCTTATATGCGGCCCAATGGTCTAGAGGAGGGCCTAATATGGATTTATCATTCCTAATGCAATTAGGAATGGTTTTAGTCTTCTAGATTCTTCTAGAAGGTTCTTTTCATTCCTAATTCAATTAGCATTGATAAATTGACTTTTGACTTTTTTAGAGTTTTAATTAAAATCAAAGAACGTTTTTTGAGGAAAATACGATTTTATCCTCCTGTACGACAATTTCTATTTGATTTTAAGAAAACGAGTGAATTTCTGGGTTAGCGCCAAACGCCAGCTGTAGTGCCTGACGCTACGCTTGGTGCCTGGCGCTAGCCTTGGCGCCTGGCGCTAAGGTCAGCGTTTGGCGCTAACTTGGTTTTTTGCGTTAGAACTCTGTTTTTGATATTTTATCTTTTTAGCTGATTTTCTCTATAAACAATGTCGTAAAAACTCCGTTTTGATTCACCAAATCTCATCAAGTCTTCTTGATTACACTCTCTCTCTTTTATAAACTAGCCTTCTCCCAAATATAAAAATTCCGCATTCATTATACTTAGATACACCTAGCATCGTTCGAAGTTGTCTTCTCCCTAGACGTGAAAGGTTTAAGTTCTGAGGGTTTGGTCCCAAATCTCTATTTCAATTATTTAATTTAATTGTTTGTTTTTTTTTTATTTTCCTTGAAGTTACTAACGTGTGTATTTTGTTATTAGAAAGAGGTACGAGGCATCAAAGTAAGTACTTTAATGGTTTTTATTGATGTTATGATATAGGGTTCATGCTTAGATTGTTATTTTGATTCCTAGTATCATGTCTAGGGTAACTTTAATATTAAGCATGATTGTTATGATGCCTTTTTGACAAGGGAATAAACGCGTCGTCAATTGTCTATCCCTAGATCAAATACAATTTATACAACCTAAATAAACCTAATACGAGTATAAGGCAAGCATAGGGGTCGAACCACAAAGAACGGATAAACACCACCAAATGTTATCGACAATTAAGCTAGTCCGGAATAGGAGATAAATAAACTAAAGTCTAAAGATGCTAAAACAAGAAATAAAACATTAAGGGAAATGGTTAGGTGAAGTTGACGCTTGATCATGCAACAACAAAGTAGCAAATCAATGGTAAACTAAACATGCATGAATACCGAAGTAAAGGGGTCCAATCTAACCGCCTCCCGGGGTCAATTGGCTTCTCCTAACATAGCCTCTATGTTTCCACATTAGAACTATATACTAGGAGGTACTATTAAATAACCAACGATAGTAATGAACCTCAACTAAGTCAACTTCCGTTACTTGTTAGCAAAGACTCATCTTTGATCAACTAACAACGTGCACTTGCAAGAAGACCAAAGAATATCAAGCATGCAAAGACTTTAATCACCATTAACATAACCCCAACATTATAAGCATGAACAATTAGCAACTACACCATCCCCACACCCTTGGCTAGGTGACTACTCACAAATCATATTGAAAACAATATCAATCATCAAATCAACAAGCATCAACATGATTAATAAGCAAAGAAGAAAAAATCAAAGCAAATAAGCAAAATAAAAAACAAAGGTAAAGAGAAAGAGTAAGAGATTGCTCATTAATTGAAGATAAAGGTCTACAAAGGATTGAACAAGCTCCTTCTTCAAAATCCAAGTTCATTAATGAAGAAAACCACACTTTCTCTCTCTACCAATGAAGACTAATCCTAACCTAAACCTAATTAGAGAGTAGAATAGATAGTTATTGTATATTTTTTTTCTTTCTAATTACCCCAAAAATGGGTATTTATACTCACTTAATAAAACTAGGAAAAATAGAAAAAAGAAGGAAATAAATAAAGAAAATAAAGGAAAATAAAAAGAAAATAAAAGAGAAAAGAAAAAGGAAATAAAAATAAAAATAAAAGAAAATAATAAAAACCCAAATCCCCCACAAAACAATCAGACTTAATTCCTTTTCTTCGATCTTCATGGCTGCTCTGATTTGTGATCATCATACCACCATCATCAACCATTATCATTAAATCACCACCGTCAATCATCATCTCTTATCATTGAGCATCAATCAAGGCCGTTCGATCTTCATTAAAAACCATGTGCAAGGCTCGTGAAGTGGTTCGATCGAACCGATGGTTGGTTCGACCGAACTACGGGGTTGGTTCGGTCGAACCATGGGTGTGTTCGACCACTCCTCTTCGAATAACAAAACCTCCAAAGTTTCTGACTCGCACTTCGACCGAACTCTTATTGGTTTGATCGAACCTTGAGAATTTGCTAATTGCTCTGATTTTTGGCCGTTGCTTGTGCGAATTGGTTGCTTAATTGTTGCTGGTTTAGGTGCGTGAGAATGGTGGTGCTGTGGTTGATTGTGGTGGCGAAGGATCAGGGGATAATTGGGGTGTTGGTGGTTGCAATTGCGGAATCGGGTGAGTAATTGTGGTGGACTAATGGCAGCAGGGGGTTCTGGTTGTTGGGTGCGAAGAGTTGCTGTGGTTGTGTATTGGGTTGCAGCGTTGGTGGTTGTAGGGTTGCGCGTTGGTGGTCAGATGCGTGGGAGCCGGAGGTGGGGGAGAAATCGTGGCTGCTGATTTTTAATGGTGGTGAGATGGAGGTCCTTGGTGTGCGCTGTTGCGGCTGCTGTTGGTGGAGGAAAATAGGAGGCTACGATTGTGGTGGCTGGTGAGATGAATTTGTGGTTGCGTGAGGGAGCAGGGGAAAGGTTGGTGGTTGTTAGCTGGTGGTTGGTGCTGGTGTGTGTGGTATTTGCGGGGTTGCAGGCTGGAGGTATGGTTGTTGTTGGTTTGTGGGAACGGTGGGCTGCTGTGTGCGTGAGGGAGCAGGGGAGATGGAGGTGCTGTTGTGGTGGAGGATAAGGGGGTGTGGTGATGGTTAAGATTGGGCAGCAACTTTGGGGCTTGAAAGCTTCTTGGATTGACACCTTTGACTCGAGCCTCCGATCTCCGAGCACGATCCTACACAACCAAATAAAAACAAGGGAGAATCGGGACAAAGATAAAATAAAATAAAATGAAAATAAACAAAGGACGAAATAAAACAAAACCACGACAAATAGAATAAAATAAAAATAGATAAAATGAAATAGAAAATAAGAGACATAAAAATAAACTAAAAATAATTAAAACTACGCAAGCAAATAAAATAAAATAAAATACGAAAATAAACTAAAACTAATAAAATAAAGAAAATAAACTAAAATTCTCCAAAATTACCAAAATAACTAGAAACTTTATTAAAGAGAAAACAAAAGAATAAAAGGAAAATAAGGGAAAATAAACACGGAAAAGACTCTAAAACTACTCCTTAGGAGTGACATAAATGTCACTCATCACTTTTATGTTCTTCCTAATATTTATGATTGTTAGTATCATGTTAGGATTAAAGCTTTGATCTTTATTGTTTAGTGACATGCTAGGATTTGTTATTAATTTTGTTAGTATCATGCCTAGGATCTTGCTATTTTTATTATGCTTTAACATGAATATTATGATTTTATGATTATTATTATTATTATTATTATTATTATTATTATTATTATTATTATTATTATTATTATTATTATTATTATTATTATTATTATTATTATTATTATTATTATTATTATTATTATTATTATTATTATTATTATTATTATGTTGCTTGATTTTTATTGTTATTACTTGATCACACCTTTTATGCATGTTTAAAGGGAATTTGTACTTGTAATCACGCTTAACAAGATAATTAATAATCTTGTTTAGGGTTAATATGATTATATTTCAAGTGATCGCTAATAATAGTTTTATTTGTGCATTAAATTCAACCAACATAGATAAACAGGTTTAGGGTTAAACCTATTGATTGCATGTTAGTCAGAAAGAGCACATGAATACGATAAAAATAAAGTAGAGGCCTATTATTAGGGCAGGTTCAATCTCTTTTAGGTTGGATTTGTACCTTCATCCCCGAACCCTATTTGGTTCAAGACCTTATGGAGTTGACGATCTCTTGGATCGTTAAGGGGTGTAACCTTCACCTCGTTAACGGTTTACAAGTTCCTAAAAAAAACTTGTTGGCGACTCTTTTGCTCTATCTTCTTTCCCTTTGGACGCCACCATGCTTTAGTGTATGATCACAGTGGGGTTCAAGCTATGGGATTAATGCTTGAAATATTCCCTACAATTTTTGGCGACTCCGCCGGGAGGATTTCTATTTTAATTCCTGAATTTGTTTCGGCAATGATTTAGAATGAGTGGATGAGACTCGAAACGTTCTAAGTATTTCATGTGCGTAATTTTGATTAACATTATTGTCATATGCATAAAAAAGATCTCATTGGAAAGACCATCCGTAATGAGTTAAAACATAGGATTTTACACATAGGAATTTTGAGAAATATCTTTCACAACTAGGACCGAAATAACACTGCGCGAAACTGGAAAATTTTATCGAGCACAGAAAGCTGCTGAGGCATGTAGGAATTAGCGTCAACGAACAGAAGTTAGCGCCAGACATTTAATTGTAGCGCCAAAAGACAGCTCTGTCGCCAGGCGCTACAGCTAAATCCTGGCGCCAATCTCCGTTTGCTGGCGCCAAATTCTTCCAATACCGAGCCAGAAATATGCGTTCTAATTTCGACCAGTTTTTCGCATTGTTTGCTCGATCCTACTTCCTGATTGAGTTTTTCTCACTTTTCTGAAACCCATATGTGTTCTACATATGGACAGGCGCTACAGCTAAATCCTGGCGCCAATCTCCGTTTGCTGGCGCCAAATTCTTCCAATACCGAGCCAGAAATATGCGTTCTAATTTTGACCAGTTTTTCGCATTGTTTGCTCGATCCTACTTCCTGATTGAGTTTTTCTCACTTTTCTGAAACCCATATGTGTTCTACATATGGACATAACCCTCTGGGAATTCATGCTCCATCTACCTGATTGAACGCTCTGAGCAACAAAGGGTACATCCGAGAATGTTGAATTCACCAAACCATGGAAGCGATTTTTTTCTAAATTCGCGGTGTCCCATCCACTCACGCCAACCCTTCATGGTTAGGCTTCCGCTCGTTGCATCCGGACAATTAACCATGGACCCTCTTTGACTAAACTATATCCCGAACTTTAGAGAACTAGAGCCATGGTTAGGTTGCGAACTCATTGCATCATATTGTGCCTACTTGACTAATTGTGCATTATTTGTTGTGCATATACATGTTTTCTTAACCGTTTGTTTGACTTGTGTTGAGATTAAATAAATTAATGACTTAAAGAACTTTGCCTAATTAATTGATTTGAGTAAATAAGTCTAATTTTATATTCAGAATTGACCTAGTACGACTTTAGGCATACCCCTGTTGATTAATAACACCGAAAATAGTCTCAAATTGAAGCTCCAGCATTGGCGCCAAAGTCTGAAACTATAGCGCCACTCTGTGGAGTGTGGCGCCTAGCGACAGCTCTGTCATCTTGCGCTACACTACAAAGAGAGGCGCTAGTCATGTCGTTTTGACGACAGTTCGGATTATTGATCGAGTCATCACCTAGTGTCTAATTAACCAGTTTTCTAATTAATTCGGTTAAATTTACTGTCAATAATACCTTGTTGAGTCATTAAGTAAGTCTAGGCACTAAGTCCCATGGTCTTACACAAGAGTCCAAACATGTCACTTACACTCAACGCACACACCAATACACACACTTTGACCATGTTTAAGAGAGTCTTGTATGCGCGTTTTTTCCGTCATTTTTTTAAGGGGGTAAGTCGGATATTAATCCTCCAATTTAAAAATTATACTTAGTTCCCTAAAAATATATACATTATTTTTGCCTAAAAATATGCACCCATTTTTTTTATTTTTTCCTCTTAAAAACCGTAAAGTCAAGTCGATTCGAGTCAAGTAATTAAAACGCAAAATGGTTTAAATTACAGTGCGTGGTCAAGAAAGGAAGGACGGTTAATCAAAGACAACCTTTTCGTACAAGTCCAACTTTTCGACAAACCCATAGCTCGTAAGAGGAAATCTAGGACAATAATGACAACACAAGAAGAAGTCAATGAGCTTAGGAACCAACTGGTTACCGTGACTGAGGCACTGAAGCTCCTTGCCAAGAGGAAAATGTATGTCGTTATCTACCCTTCCCCCAAGTCAAACTAAATTTGTAAACACCTAACCAACCTTATATGAATATAGGGCAAGTTAAGGGTCGATCCCTAGGGAATGCAATGATGAAAACTAGAGTCTAAGTCAAGCTACCTCGAAGATGGAGTTGAGATTATGGTTGGCACTATGGTAAACTAAAACAAGTCTAATCAAGTAAAACAAAGGCCTAAACACTAGGGATATGGGTTCCACATGCAAGTTCAATGATAATGCTAGTTTAGAGCTCAATCAATTAATTCAAGTATTGCAATGGACAAACAATAGTAGCAATCAAGAGAGTTCAAATGCTATCTCCTATAGGCCAATCTAGGTGTCACTATGAAAGGCAAATCAAGAAGAATCACAAGAAAACCCAATCAATTAGAGCAACTTTCAATTCAATTGTTCATGTCATTAAGAGTTGCAATGTAATCTAGATTAATCTTATAGGTTGATCACTCCTAGTCTAATCAATCACATGCAAAACTATGTCAACCAATTTAATTGCAACAAATCAATCAATCAAAGAGCATCAACTAGCAATTTCATTAATCAAACATGCTTCCCCCTTTCCCTAGAAACTAATCTACTCACTAATCATGGTGAAATTCAAGAACAAATAACTAGAAATTGCATTAATCTTCATTCTATATCAAAATCTAAGAGAAATCAAAATATTCGACAATATTAAATTCAAATCCAAAGAAAAACAAGCAACAAGCAAAAATCAAATAGCAAGTAAGTAAAAGATGAAAGAAGGAAGAGATTCTCACTAATATTGATGATTGAAAATGAAGAAATCCAAACTTGATTGATCAAATGTTGAGTTACAAATCCAAAACCAAGAACTTCTCTCTAACTTCTCTCTAAATTCTCTCCTCTAAAACTAAGCTAATGAAATATTATCAAAAAGTTGGTTTCAAAAAGGAATTACAATTTTATTTATAGGTAAAGAAGAAACCGGCAAATCCCGCGGTCTCTCTCGATGAATCCGCGGCCGCGGAGAAATGGGTACGGAACCCTCCGCGTGCTTTCTGGGCAGCACCCGCGCCCGCGGCCAAAGATGCCGCGCCCGCGGCTAATCCCCTGCTCCCAAAACTCAATCAGGGGGACGCGGTCTCTCTGAGATGGAGCGCCCTCTCCAGATTTCCCGCGCCCGCGGGGCAACCGCGGGAAGCTCCTGCCAAAATCTTGCAATTTTCTCTTCTTGAGCCCGCGCCCGCGGCTCCACTGACCCGCGCCCGCGGCCTGCTGGAAATACCTTGGAGACCTCTCCGAGGCCTCTCCAAGGCCTCTCTAAGCCCTCTCTAGCCAAATGCTTCTTCCTTACTTGATCATTAAGGCCCCAACTTGATTCCTTTGCAAAGGTGATTCTCCAAATACCTACACAAGCAAACAAAGGAAGGAAATAAAAGGAAAAAGGGCCAAATAAAAGGAAAACACGAGAATCATAAAGAAAAGAGGAGAAAGAGAAACCTAGGGAAAAAGGACCAAAAATAAGAGAAGAAAGCATGAAAAAGGGAAAGAAATAACCCTAAAACACTACCCTATGAGTGTCTTAAATGACACTCATCACTCCTCACACTTAAGATTGATGATCCTGTGAAACAACAACAGATGGACCTCATGCAAGAGAGTCTAAGCAAGCTATCTAGCGACTACAAATTTCAAGGGATTAGTTCACAAGGGGTCTCGGTGGAAAAAGATCTTCTTCCACAGAAGTTCAATGCCAACGACATCCCAAAATTCAAAGCAACCGACAACCCTTATTTTCATTTAAGAGACTTTAAGAAAATAATGAGTATTAAGGGTATCGATAAGAAGGTTTTCCCCTCTCTGTTCTCACTATCTCTTGAGACCGTTTGCCAACAATGGTTCTTTTCTCTCGAGAAAGAAAAGACCTCTACCTGGGAGTCCATAGCAAACACTTTCGTTGATAGTTACAAGTGCAACATTCAAGTTGAGACTGACTATAGGGAACTTGAAATCCTCAAGCAGAAATAGAACTCAGGCTTCACCTCCTTCTTTAACAAATGGAGAGAAACCTCAGCTAAGATGATTGAGGTGCCAAGTGAAAAAGAGTTTGTAAGGTTGTTCATCAAAAACCTTCAAGAAAAATACTCCAAGCATCTCAAGTATCAAAACAATCTCCATACCTTCAAGGCTGTCTACGACATTGGGATCAATATCGAAGACGACCTGGCTAAGTTAAAAGTTGCCAACAATAACTCCAACAGTGGCTGGAAAGGAAAGAATAACGACAATCCTTCTTCTTCCAAAACCACCCACTCAAACAACGTTAGCACTTTTAATTTAGGTGATGTCCTTACTATGAACAATCAAGGACAAAAGAAACCATTTAGGAGGAACTTTACTCCTATTGGCATGAGTTATTACACCGCGTTTGATCGATTAAATGCAAAAGGTCTTATAACTCCTATTAGACCATTTAGGGACACACCAGTTGAAAAGAGGTCGGCTAATTGGAACCCCAATGCACACTACAAGTATCACCAAGGTAGGGGCCATCTCACCGAAAACTGTTGGAAGCTTAAGGAAGCTATCCAAGACTTAATCGACAACAAAAAGCTACCATTGCCCCCTTCCAGTAAGAAGCCAAGTATTGATAATGCACCTCTCGCTCATGCCTTGGCTATCTCTGATGAGGAAAACGAGGTTGACCCCTCGTCTCTCATTAAACCTGTTAAAGAAATCCATGCCATTGAAGAAGACGAGGAGATCTTCTTCGACGCCATGGGTAGCCTTCCAGAACCGGCAAGTAAAGAAGACATACAATTGCTCACGTTGTCTATGATAATGACCTATGATGCTACTTTTGATCATCTCTATGATCAAGGACTAATCAAACCTATTGGTCCTACAGAAGATCCAACACCAGAAAAGCGATCTCCAAGGTGGGATCCCAAATCCTACTGCAAGTACCATCAAGGAAACGGTCATACCACAAATGAATGCTATAGGTTTCAAAACCTCATTCAAGATCTTGTGGAAGCCAATAAGATCTCATTACCTCTAGCTAGCAAGGGAACGACTTATGAGGCAAGCGTTTTCCTCTACAAATCACCGAAAAAACCCAAGAAGAGTAATAAACTCTACACTCCAATTGGGATCCCATATAAACAAATGTTCGAAATGCTCTCCGAGAGTGGCGAGATCAAACCTCTCCAACCGAGACCATTCGAATCATTGAAAAGGACAGATAGATATTACTGTCAGTATCATCAATCAGGGGGGGGGCACACCATCAAAAACTGTTTTAAATTCAAGGATTTAATTCAGAAAATAATTGATGAAAAGAAACTAGTCCAAGTTCCACAAGAGGACGATGCAAGCATTAATGGAGTTTGGGACAGTGATGAAGAAGACGTCTACTTAAAAGACGTGGTAGGATCTCCACCTTCTATATCATACGCCATGGATGACTTTTGGGCTGAAGAAGACTCATCGATAGATGTCCTCACAAGATCCGGGAGAATGCAACCTCCCATTTTAACACAACCCATGCCAACCACGCAACAAGTTCCCATACCTATCATTGAAGACAATGATATCGTCAAGCAGTTTAAAAAGACAAAAGTTGAAATGAACGTATGGAAACTTTTGGCAACATCTCGAGAGCATAGGTTGGCTGTAATGAATGCCTTGGAAAAAATAGGGATAGATTCTGACACCACTCCTGAGGGGTTGGCTAACTTCCTCACAAGTGATCTTCCTAGTTCAATCAATTTGATCACCTTTTCTGACAAGGATTTACCTCCAGAAGGTGACAAACATTATAAAGCATTACACCTCACAGTAGTTTGCAAGAGAATGAATGTTCCTATGACTCTTGTAGACAATGGATCGGCCATCAACGTCTGTCCACTTAGAACTGCGAGGATGCTAGGCATAAGGGATGAAGATTTAACTCTGTCTACACAAGGAATAAGGGCCTACGACAACACTCGTCGTCAAGCTCTTGGTAAAATTACCATGAATGTAACGGCAGGAGCAATAGAACATGCTACTACTTTTCAAGTAGTAGACATCAAAGCTTCATTCAATCTACTGTTGGGACGCCCTTGGCTTCATGACCTAAAGGCCGTCCCCTCATCTCTCCACCAACAAGTAAAAGCTATAGTTGGGGGAATTCCTATTACCATCGACGCTTCACCTATGAGGATCAAGTCCATAGAAAACCCAATAATTAATGTGGAGCACGATGAGGATGATGAAGACTTATGGGGCTTTAGCAAAGAGGTCTCCTTAATCCAGGAGGATGAAAGGACCTCTCTTTGCCATGACCCTCATTCCAACATGATCATAAATGCTATTCTGAAGAAACAAGGACATTTTCCCGGGATGACCCTGGTAAAGAAGAAAGAAATAGAAAAACCGCTGGAGTCACCTGGCCTCCCTAAGTTAGACACTTTCGGACTTGGTTTCGAACCGACTCTGAAAGATCTCAAGCGAGTCCAAGAAAAATCAAAGGCACGTAGAGATGCTCTCACTCAAAAGAAAGCAATCCCAATGGATCAGTACCCTCTTACACTTAATGGTCAATTTATAAAAGAAGGAGAGGACTATCCATGCCATGAATTTCCCGAGCCATTTGTTGTAAACAACATAAGGCAATCGGGATTTGAGATTTTCTTGGATTGTTATTTCACAGAATAAATCCCAACTTCTGTCTATAAGGAGAAAGCACCTCCATGCTTTGACTTTAACGTCATGAGCCAACTTACAAAGAGGATAACTCCTCGCTCATTCAAACAGTCTTACAAAGCGAAAGCTTCGATCCCTCGAAGCTAATCACTCTAGCTGAAGGATCACTACAAGGGTGGCGCAAGACTATCAAGGTGACTACTCCAAGTGGAAGAAAGATATCTATCACGACAGGGCAAGGACCAATGTTTGAAGAGTCGTATGAGTCTGAGTCTGAGTCGGAGTCTCTCCCTATAGAGTCATCTAGGTCTTTAGTAGTAGCACCTCCCCCCTCTATCGATCTCTTCTCCTAGAATAGTTAGTGATCAAGTCCCTTAGGACATATCACTCTTTGATGTAATGATCTTAGAGTACAATAATATTTCTTCTTCTCCTTATTTCTTGTGTTCTTCTCTAACCCAAGATGACGAGCATTGCTTAACTAAAAATGAAAAAGACAAAGAAATTATTAAAGCAATGGAAACACTCGAAAAGAAAACACTGGTAATTGAAGAAACTGAGACGGTTGATATCTCAAATGATTCAACCAATAAAAGAGAAGTTAAAATCAGACTGACACTTAATGAACAAGAAAGAAGCGATTTAATTAACTTACTTAAAGAGTTTATCGATGTATTCGCTTGGTCATACGAAGATATGCCAGGCATTAATAGAGAAATATCTCAACACACTATACCACTAATTCCAAGAATAAAACCTGCAAAACAAAAGTTACGTCGAATGAAACCAGACGTAGCTCTTAAAATAAAAGAAGAGGTCCAAAAACAAATAACTGCAGGTTTCATCAAGGTATCTAAATACCCTGAATGGGTCGCCAACGTCGTCCCACTTCCGAAAAAAGATGGAAGGGTAAGAATGTGTGTCGACTATCGAGATCTAAATAAGGCAAGCCCAAAGGACGACTTCCCTTTACCACACATCGATATTCTGGTAGATAACACGGCAAATCACGCGCTTCTCTCGTTCATGGATGGGTACGTAGGTTACAATCAGATTCTCATGGAAGAAGAAGACATGGAGAAAACAACTTTTATAACACCATGGGACACTTACTGCTACACGGTAATGCCATTCGGGTTGAAAAACGCGGGTGCTACTTACCAACGTGCACCAACTGCCTTACTCCATGACATGATGCATAAAGAAGTCGAAGTATATGTCGATGACATGAATGTGAAATCAAAAGACCGTCCAGGCCATCAAATAGCCTTAAGGAAATTTTTCGAAAGGCTAAGAAAATACAATATGAGGTTGAACCCATCTAAGTGTGCTTTTGGAGTCACCTTAGGCAAGCTTTTGGGTTATGTCATAAGCTCTAGAGGAATAGAGATAGACCCAACCAAGATCAAAGCAATCATGTCAATGCCACCGCCCAAAACCGAGAAACAGATTCGAGGATTTATTGGCCGGTTGCAATACATAAGTAGGTTCATATCAAAATTGACGACGATATGTGAACCAATCTTCAAGAAGCTTAAGAAGAATGTACCAGTAATATGGGACGATGAGTGTTAAAAAGCCTTTGAAAAGATCAAAGCCTATCTCGCAAATCCTCCCGTATTAGCACCAGCACTTCCCGGAATACCTCTTAGGTTGTATTTGAAAGTTACCAAAGAGACAATGGGAGCTATGCTAGCAGAAGAAGTAGAAGGCAAAGAAAACGCAATCTACTATCTGATGAGTGGCATTTATGCCACTCTTTTATCCTTTTTCTCTAAGGATTCTCCCCTCATTTACACTTGTTTGGCCCTTTTTCTAAGCATTTTTACTTAGTTTTGCTTCCTCTTTTCTTTCTCCTTCATCTTCCCTTTTCTTAGTCTTCTCGCTTTGTTTTTATTGTGATTTTCATTCTTATGCTTTGTAGGAACCATTGGGATTTTCAAGAGGAGGAAGCTAAGCTCAAGGGAAGCTGGAGGAAGTATGATTCAGAAGAGGTTCGGCCGAACCCCTCCTGAAGGTGTGGCCGAACCTGCTCAGTGGTTCGACCGAACGTCGAGGCAGGGACAAGATGTAATTTGGCAAATTTGCAGGAGTGGTCGAACCACAGATGTTCGACCAGACCAGGATCAGGGAGGTTCAACCGAACCTACCCATGGTTCGGCCGAACCTACCCTGTAGTCCGGCCGAACCTTCCCATTGTTTGGTCGGACCTCTCCTTTTATCAGCTGGTGCTGTACGGACTATTTAAGTCCCATCTTAGAACGCTTTGAGGAAGGAGATTAACTTAGTTTTAATTTTTCTACATTTTAGCTTAATCTAGAGAGAAACACTATTAGTCTTCATTGGTAGAGAGAGAAAGTGTGGTTTTCTTCATTGATGAACTTGGATTTTGAAGAAGGAGTTTGTTCAATCCTTTGTAGACCTTCATCTTCAATTAATGAGCAATCTCTTACTATTTCTCTTTACCTTTGTTTTTTATTTTGCTTATTTGCTTTGATTTTTCTTCTTTGCTTATTAATCATGTTGATGCTTATTGATTTGATGATTGATATTGTTTTCAATATGATTTATGAGTAGTCACCTAGCCAAGGGTGTGGGGATGGTGTAGTTGCTAATTGTTCATGCTTATAATGTTGAGGTTATGTTAATGGTGATTAAAGTCTTTGCATGCTTGATATTCTTTGATCTTCTTGCAAGTGCACATTGTTAGTTGATTAAAGGTGAGTCTTTGCTAACAAGTAACGGAAGTTGACTTAGTTGAGATTCATTACTATTGATAATTCTTTGATTGCACCTTCTAATATATGGTTCTAGTGTGGAAACATAGAGGCTATGTTAGGAGAAACCGATTAACCCCGGAAGGCGGTTAGATTGGGCCTTACTTCGGTATTCATGCATGTTTAGTTTACCATTGATTTGCTACTTTGTTATTGCATGATCGAGCATCATCTTCACCTACCCATTTCCCTTGGTGCCTAGTTATATTAATTTTAATCCATTTCGTTCTTAGTTTAATCTCTTAGTTATTCACACTTCTTGTTCCGAGATAGCTTAGAATCTAGGTAATGAATACGGTGCTTAAGCATTTCTCCCTGTGGTTCGACCCCTATGCTTGCCTTATACTCGTATTAGGTTTGTTTAGGTTGTATAAATTGTATTTGATCTAGGGATAGACAATTGACGACGCGTTTATTTCCTTGTCACTATCTAAGCAAGAAGATGCTCGAATATGAAGCACGCTACACACCACTTGAGAAGTTGTGCCTCGCCTTGGTGTGGGCCACAACCAAATTAAGACATTACATGCTAGTGCATACCGTCTTTGTGGTCTCCCGATTAGATCCACTCAAGTATCTATTCGAGAAATCTACACTCAATGGACGCATATCGAGATGGATAGTCAATTTAGCCCAGTTTGATGTAAGATTCATGCCGCAAAAAGCTATCAAAGAATCTGTGGTGTCAGACTTTCTAGCAGACTTTCCAATAGAAGACTCGACGCCAATACAAGATAATGAATTTCTAGATGAAGACTTAATGGTTACTAAAGATGATACTTGGACCTTGTACTTTGACGGAGCCTCAAGCCAAAAGGGATGTGGCGTTGGAGTATTACTAGTATCACCTAAAGAAGAGCATGTTTCAATCTCCATAAAGCTTGATTTCGACGTTACCAACAACGCTGCTGAATATGAAGCATGCGTGGTAGGCCTTGAAACAACTTTGGCATTGGGAGTAAAAAAGTTAAGGATATTCGGAGACTCTTCATTAATCATCAATCAAATATCCAAAAGATGGAAAGTAAGGAGCGAAAGTCTAGCCCCTTACCAAACCTATATGGAAACTCTTACTGATCAGTTAGAGAAGGTAGAATACACATATCTACCTAGGGAAGAAAATCAATTTGTTGATGCCTTGGCAAGACTAGCCTCGATGGTTAGGATTCCCACGGAAATCGAGAAAATGCCTCTAACTATAGAGAAAAGGCACAAACCAGCATATATCCAAGCTATAGAAGATGACGAAGCAGTTCAAGACGAAGAAGAAGAATAAGAAGAAGAAGAAGAAGAAGAAGAACCGTGGTACACGGATATACTCAATTATGTCACCGAAGGAGAATACCCTCCCCATACTGACAAAAGAGCAAAACGAGCCTTAAGACTCTTAGCTTCCCAATATGTACTCATAGACAACGAGCTGCATAAAAGGGTACCTAAGGGTCGAGCTCTCTTATGTGTAGGAAAAAAGGATGCACAAAGAGCAATGCGGATAGTCCAAGAAGGAATCTGTGGCACTCATATAAATGGCAAAATGTTAGTCCAAAAGATAATGCGAGAAGGATATTATTGGACTACAAAGAATAGGGATTGCCATCAATATGTAAAAAGATGCCCTAAGTGCCAAATCTATGCCAATTTACAACATGTTCCTCCATCCTTGCTGTACACCTACACGTCGCCATGGCCATTCTCTACATGGGGAATTGACATCATCGGCAAAATCACTCCCCCAGGAACAGGAGGCCACGAATATATCCTAGTAGCAATTGATTACTTCAAAAAGTGGGTCGAAGCGCAATCATACGCTAAACTCACTGCAAAACATGTAGCACTCTTTATCGAGAGAAATATTATTTGTCGATATGGAGTCCCACAGGAAATGATAAGTGACAATGAAACTCACTTTCAAGCCGAATGTGAAGAATTGCTACAAAAATATGGCATTCAACATCATCATTCTTCCCCTTATAGGCCTCAAGCAAATGGAGCAGTCGAGGCAGCTAATAAAAATTTAAAGACTATCATCAAGAAAATGACGGAAAATTATAAGGATTGGCCTGACAAACTTCACTTCGCATTGTGGGGTTATCGCACGTCAATTCGCACATCAACAGGAAATACGCCATTTTCCTTGGTATATGGAATGGATGCCGTACAAACCGTCGAACTAGAGATTCCATCTCTACGCATTGCATTAGAGAGTAAACTCGATGAAGTTGAATGGACTAGGGCAAGATATGAAGAGCTAATTCTACTCGATGAAAAACGACTAGAAGCTCTACATCACACTCAGTGCTATCAAACTCGTATGGCTAGGCATTTTAATAAGAAGGTCAAGACAAGAAACATCAAAGTAGGAGACTTGGTGTTAAAAGCACTAAGGAAAAATGTTTTAGATCCAAGGGGAAAATTTAGACCTAATTTGTCTGGACCCTACATTGTCAAAACAATCTTGTCAAGAGATGCAGCAAAACTAACTGATATGGATGGCAATGAGTTCTCGAACATGACAAATCTTGACCAACTTAAGAAATACTACCCATAATTACTTGAGTAGGATACTCAAGAGAGCTACGTTTGGCCTGATTCCTTAAGAAAGGATACGTAGGCAACCTTTTACGGGTGCGGCCACTTTATTTTTTAAAATCTCGCATCCTAGAAATAATTAAAAATTCGACAGAAGATCGACTAAACAGCGGCGTCACTGAAAACACTCTGGCGCCAGACGATGACCGTTAGCGCCAGACGACGGCGTCCGTGCCTGACGCCAGACCGCCGCAGCCGACGCCAGTCGCAGATAGGTGGCGCCAATTCATAGCTTAAATCCTGCGGACATTTCGGTGTTTTTTGGAAAATTTTCGACTTCCGTACTCGAAAAATTTCTGGAAAATTAATTTTTTTTCGGTTTTCATTGCTTTAATAAAATAAATTTAAAGTAAATAATTTAATTAAAAAGCTGAAATTTCATTAATAAAATAAAATTTCATTATTGATGGAATTTAAATAAAGCTTAAATAAATTAACTTTAAATTAAAAAAATAAAAAAAAATAAACTAAGTCTAATAATTGAAAATTAAGCAATGCTCCCAATCTTCCTTTTCTTTCCTAGCCCTTTTCCAATTTTTGTCTGCTTCTTCCTCCTCATCCATAACCTTAGCTAGTAGGCATCCTTTAGAGGACCTACATTCAATCTTGGAGTAGATAGTTTCCCCTTTAGCTAGGACTCCATGCTTCTTTTCTACCCAAGCTTTTTTCTCTGTGGTGTCAGCTTTTCTTTTTCCCTTATCTTTTGTAATACTTTTCTTCCTAGGCATTGTAGGTGCTTTGAATTCAATTCTTTCACCTAAGCGTTCCCTAACAGGAACCACCTTGTCACCTAGACGACTCTTCACATCAGTTTTACCCTGATTTTTCTTCAAGTCCTTTGAAGGTTTCTTCAGCAGCCACTTTTTCACATCATTAGGCAAGGAAGGAGGAACCTTTTGGGTAATTACTTCCCATAGAGGTCTGGCACTCCAATAAGCATCAAATTTGTCTACTTCCTGGGAGACAGGGAACTCGTAGGGAGGACGAAGATCTCCGGAAGGAATAGTCTGAAGTAGGCCGTATTGCCTTTTTACCCTGGAGGGATAGTAATAAGTCATACGGGATAAGCTTGGAAGACGGCAGAATGGTTTCTTGTTGACACCAACCATCCATTCTATTTTCCACCAAGGGATGACCCACTTGATAGCAAAATTGCGAGATTTGAAGACCCTCTTCCATTCGTGGTGCCCCATCTTAGAGAAGCGTTTCTTCCTCCTCACAAAACAATTTGGAGTGTAATTCTCAATATTGTCTGGAGGGCTAATTAATTTCAGCCTTTCCATTAGCCACATCTGTAAAAAAATTGTAATGCAAAAAAATTATTATTGTTATACAAAAATATATTTTTGATTTCTGTAATTAAAAATATTATTTTTCTACCTGTAATAAAATTGGAGAGCCCCGAAAAGGAGCTTTTGGGTTCCTTTTCAATTCATCAAGACTAATCATAGTCTCTCCAACTATCTATGGCATTGGATTTCTCCCTGATTCAATTTGTTCTAATACGGTGGTTATAATTGATTGACCCTCATTATTTTTACCACTAGTAAGAAAAAATTGATTAAGCATACAAAATAAGAAAGCCCTTCTTCTATAAATATGAAAAGATTCGGAGTGAGGTTTATCAAAATAATGACGAGCAAATTCTTTCAAATTAACTATGTTGCCATCTACTATTTTTGATAGATCCCTTTCTTTTAAATTGAAGAAGCGTTCAAAATCCTTATAATAATATGCATCTATTCTAGGGATTACCACGAGATCTATTGCAGGGAAACCTAAAATAGCACCAAATTCTTCCGGCAAAGGGCTAATTTCATCATACCCTATTCTAAAACAATGAGTATCAACATTCCAATATTCTAGAGCGGTATGAATAAAATCTAAGTCAAGATTTACCCCTTTGATACCATAAATTCCCCCCAAGTGAAACACATCTAATTCTTTTCTTTCTTTGGCATTAAGAGACCGACACCATTCATGGGTGTATTGGGTAAAAGTTTTGGTGACTAGAGACATGATATTATTTTTCTAAAGCTAAGAATTATTTTATTTGCTGAAATTATGAAAAGAATCGGCTGGGCAGGGGGCTATTTATGCACGAAATCGGAGCAGTTTTAATCTAGGAAGGATACGGGATCAGCGCTATTTAGCGCCAGACGCTACTATTGGCGCCTGACGCCAAAGCTTGGCGCCAAACGCTAAGTGTAGCACCTGGCGCTACACCAAAACGCGTGGCGCCAGCTGGCGCCAATTTGCCTCGTCGTACGCGCTTTCTAAAACCGTGTTTTTAACTTAATTCGAGTCTGCTAATGACTTTACGGCTTCCTTATCTTTTTCAAAACATATTTTTATTCCTTTTTTAATTAATATAGCTATTATATTAATTATATTACTTTTTTTGGATTTTATTTAGACTAATTTCCAAGTTTTTATAAATCCAATATTTTATTTGACTTTTCTTTTTTTCATTTTTTCTTTTTTTTTGGGGAGAAAGTCGGATACCCTCCATCAATAATAACAATGATGGAATTTTTGCGCAAAACTATTTGTCATATTTTCTTGCACACACAAACATGCACATAATAATAATAATAAAAAAATGAAAAAACATGATAAATAAAATAAACTCATAATAGTATGTATATACAAAATATATCTAAAATGAGTCTAAAAGGCAAAGTTCTATACAAAGTCAAATAAATAAGTAAAAAGCCCAGGTACAAACTACGGCGCCGGGGAGGTAAACCCATCATCACATAGAACTCAGCTGTACGAGGAGTAACCTCTCCACCAGCTCCAGTATCAGCTCCAGTCTCCGCGGGAGGAAGAAAACTCAATGTAGGACTCGTCCACCCGAGATCAACCTGAGGCTGAGGCTGCGGAGGCTACTGCGATGACGAGCCGACCTCGTACATCCCACCACCTCTAAGAGCCGAGGTAGCCTCTCCCTGGCCTACCGGCGCAGCGTGTGCACCCTCAGAGGAAGAACCTGAGCCCTCTGCCACATGAGTACGAGCGGCCTCAGAACGACCACCCCGACCTCCTGAAGTAGTGCGGCGACGTCTCGAGCTAGACCTCACCGGATCCCTCCGCACCTCAGGTCTCGTGCGGGTACGAGAAGGAATGGGCTGACCTTGCAAAAGGAATTAAAATCAGAAACAAGGCAAAATCAAAGCGGTAATACAAAAACATATGAAAGAAAGACTACCTCCTGAACAGCGTCGTCCTGACGGCAGGTAGCCACGTTCCTAATCCGGACAAGCTGGCTCCGGAAGGCATCTATACATCGTGCCATCGCCGAAACCACCTCGCGCGAGAACTGCCAAAGAAATAAGTCAGTAAACATGTACAATGTATATGGACAATATTTGCAAGTAGGAATCGACCGCTCTACGAAGCGCTCGTCCTCAGGAGCCGGAGGAATCATCTCCTCGATCGGCCCATATGTCCCCTGATAATGGATAGACATACAGGGTGGCACGAACTCAGCAGCATCGTCCTGATAAAGCAAAACAAAGTCAGTGAAGCATTACTTGGGGGCTACTTAACGAAAGATAAGAGCTGAAAAATCGTACCGCCACATCCTCAGCCGGTACAGGAGCTGGAGCTAACAATGGAAGTAGCTCCTCCGCATAGCATCGCCCAGGGATCATATAAGATCACCAAGGGTTACCAGCTCCCTCTGACATGCTCAACAACCTCGCGGCGTTAAACATGTGACGTGGTGGAGGAGCAGGAACGACAAAGGTATCAGAGGAATGATGTCTAGCAACCCTCTCTCCAAGATATGCTATCGCTCCATAGGTCCCTAAGAAATAGCGACGCTCAGCAGAATACTGTGCGGCTAACACAAGGACTGCCAGATCGACCCATGGTCGGTACAGCACCTCAGGCTCCTGCAAAGAGCGTCAATCAGGCAAGAGTCTATCTAAGGCATCACAAAAGGTCAAATAAGACTAGAATCATACCGAGATGATCCAATCTCGGACGTATGCAGTGGACATCCCCACACGGAGGCTGCCCCAGGAAGCACTAACTGGAAACCTGCGCGGCGACGGTCTCGCCGGCGCAGCAGAAGGGAAGTACTCGTAGAACCAGCTCTACAAGGAGTTAAAATTATCAACAAATGCTAGCTAAAATGTAGAGCTAAACTTTATAGGGAATAAGGTTTACCTCTACGACCCTCTAAAAGCTGGATAGAGCAACATTCATCCCAAAGGACCGATGTCAACACGAGTCCCTCAGCGCTCAAATGAAGTCAGCGTAGGCCAAGCTGGCCCAGTCATAAGTCCCGATCCGGTGTAGATCGCGGACGGCAGGAAGGTAGTAAAGTAGCGCCCTACTACCCTTGTCAGGCGAGAACGTCCCTGACAACAAAATAAGTGCAAAGATGCGCACCCGCTGCTCTCGGGTGGTCGCACCATCGTCAAAAGCCGCTGCCAGAGTCGAGCGGCGGATCCCCCTAGCGCTGAACTGAGACGACTCTACCTCAGCTCGAGCCCGAATAGCAATCGGACCCAATAGCTCCTCGAACTCAGGGGAAAAGACGTCGATCCCGCTGTCGAACGGCAGTGGCACGGAGCTAAACTCCAGTCCTGTGATGAGACTGAAGTCGGTAGGAGTGACCATCATCTCACCCCAAGGAAAGTGGAAAGTGTTGGTGGTGTCCCAAAAGAACTCCACCAGAGCACGAACTACATGATGACCCCCGCTGGAGGCAACCATTGCCTCGAAGGTCTTGTACAGCGCAGTAAAACCGCAAGACTCCCATAGAAGTCTCGTCTGGACATCTCTGGCGATGTACATCTTGTACAGATCGCCCAAGCCGTCACAGCCGGAGCCATGAAAGCGCGTCCTCCCAACGGTGATACCCCGTCTCACCCTCTCAGAAATGTGGTGGACGGGTGAAAAGTATAAGGTCCGCTCATCCCACTCGGGAAGTCGACCAAGCGAAGTGGACGGCTCGGCGTTATCCTCCACGGGCTCATGCTCCCGTCGAATGTCTCGGGACCGTGAACCGGAACCTCGCTGTCTAGCCATGCTACATTGTGCAGAATTATCATAAATTAAGGTTCTATAGTATCTAAGGTTCGCCTAGCCGCATGATACTATGTTCGCAAAATATAGAGTACGTAGTACTAAAATAGAGCACGAATTCAAATTGAGCATAACGGCATTCTTCAAGCAATCAAACAATTTCTTGCAATACTATAGTAATTATTGTGACAAATTGGACAAGAATTGCTAGCAAAAACATCAAGAACGAGCCACATGGTATTCCCGACCTTAAGAGGTTCAACAATGGCAATTCGTTCATTTCTTCACCAAATTGAGTCAAACAAGTCTCAAATTACTCCCAAGGCAATATATAAACATAATCAAGCAATTTCAAGGCATAAAATTTGACAAACAAAGAGAATTAAGCATTCTAAGTTTTGAAATTTCATGAAATTCGAGAATAAACACATGCAAAATTCATAAAAAACCGGTGTGAGTTTGAAGAAAACTTAAATAGATCAAGAAAATGGATGGAATAAGCTTTGATTTGCAACAAATTTGAGCGAATTTGGTTGAGAAACGAGCAAGAACGAAGCAATTGAAGTTCTGGAAATTTTTGAATCCGAAATGCGACGAGCAGCAGCGGAAATGAAGAAGAGAAGGGTATTTAAGAAAAACCCGACTCTGGTGCCAAGCGCCAGACCTTGGCGTCAACAGATAGGCTTGGCGCCTGGCGCCAACTCCAACGTCTGGCGTTACAGCCAGTTATATGGCGCTGATGTTATTTCAGCGGCGCCGGGACATCCAGCCACTCAATACGGTTGTTCTACATTTTTGCAATATATTTTGGGTTCCTTGGTACGCCAGTTAGCCCCTCTAAGAAATTTGACACGATTTTTGGTAATTGGCTTGATTGCATAAAGTGATGAACCTGATGAAACATCGTCTCACTTAGCTTAAAGCGCCTAAGCATTTGCTCATCACAAAAGGCACCGACATACTGGTTCATTCGGAAAGGTACAGACCTATTGGTTCATTCATTCAGCAAAAGGCAACGGCATACAGGTTCAAGCAGCAAAAGCGCCGACGTGCAGGCATAGCGGAAGCAAAGTTCAAGCGAACTTTTAAAGATCGACAAGCGAAGATCTTCGGTAATTTCCTTGGAATATTTATCGTAACAAGTAAGGATAGCTTCAAGCGAAGATATCTTCGACGACGTTCGCTGGATTGTGGAGAGTTGTCACAAACAACTGAAGGTGATTTCAAGCGAAGTTGTCTTCGAACATGTTCCCTTAGACGTGGAAGATGGTCACAAAGTGGAAAAGGATTGTTTCAAGCGAAGCAATCTTCGATAGTATTCCCTTAGACGTGGAATATTATCAAAGCGAAAGGGGATCGTTTCAAGAGAAACAATCTTCTATATTGGAAGCAGTTACAAGCGTAGCAGTTTTCTAGCGGGATGGCATTCTCTTGGCAGGAGGTCATCAAAACAGTAAAGCGACAACAAATCAGTTACTTTCAGAGACGTGTGCTTGACGGTGCAAGATACGCGTCTCTTAACTCTTTTATCTGTTTAACTAACGCTAGTTTGCAGGTATCGGCGTTACAAGAGTGATTTAGGATCGCAGAATGTTCTGAATCATTCTCCGTCCCTATCGATACTTTGACTTTTGTTTTTGAAACTCGCGTTTCTGCAAACTCAGTCAAAGTGGGGGCTTCTGTAGACACCCATTTGTGTCTCCCCAAAACCAAACCCAGTGATGAGTACCTTTCGCGTCGGATCATAATCGAATGAAGTGAAAGTGTGGAAAGTTTAGTGTTGCGGATAGTTTTAATTTCTTTTCTCTTCTCTCTGTTTTTGAAAACCTATTTTGAGAAAACAGCCAATCTAGTTTGGTTGGTCCATGATATGGGTCCAGTAATAGTGTAGTTGGATGGGGCTCGAAAAGTGCTTTCCAACGATATATTATAAGCCCAATTTTGATGAATATTGAGGAAGTTATGGCCAAATTACTGAATTGGGCCTAGTTTGAGTCGTATATGCGGCCCAATGATCTAGAGGAGGGCCTAATATGGATTTATCATTCCTAATGCAATTAGGAATGGTTTTAGTCTTCTAGATTCTTCTAGAAGGTTCTTTTCATTCCTAATTCAATTAGCATTGATAAATTGACTTTTTTAGAGTTTAAATTAAAATCAAAGAACGTTTTTTTTTTAGGAAAATACGATTTTATCCTCTTGTACGGCAATTTATATCTGATATTAAGAAAACGCGTGAATTTCTGGGTCAGCGCCAAACGCCAGCTGCAGCGCCTGGCGCTAGCCTTGGCGCCTGGTGCTAAGGTCAGCGTTTGGCGCTAACTTGGTTTTTTGCGTCAAAACTCTGCTTTTGATATTTTATCTTTTTAGCTGACTTTCTCTATAAATAATGTCGTAAAAACTCCGTTTTGATTCACCAACTCTCATCAAGTCTTCTTGATTACTCTCTCTCTCTCTCTTTTCTAAACTAGCCTTCTCTCAAATATAAAAATTCCGCATTCATTAGACTTAGATACACCTAGCATCGTTCGAAGTTGCCTTCGCCCTAGACATGAAAGGTTTAATTTCTGAGGGTTTGGTCCCAAATCTCTATTTCAATTATTTAATTTAATTGTTTGTTTTTTTTTTTCCTTGAAGTTACTAACGTGTGTATTTTGTTATTAGAAAGAGGTACGAGGCATCAAAGTAAGTACTTTTATGGTTTTTATTGATGTTATGATATAGGGTTCATGCTTAGATTGTTATTTTGATTCCTAGTATCATGTCTAGGGTAACTTTAATATTAAGCATGATTGTTATGATGCCTTTTATGTTCTTCCTAATATTTATGATTGTTAGTATTATGTTAGGATTAAAGATTTGATCTTTATTGTTTAGTGACATGCTAGTATTTGTTATTAATCTTGTTAGTATCATGCCTAGGATCTTGCTATTTTTATTATGCTTCAACATGAATATTATGATTATATGATTATTATTATTATTATTATTATTATTATTATTATTATTATTATTATTATTATTATTATTATTATTATTATTATTATTATTATTATTATTATTATTATTATTATTATTATTATCATGATTATTATTATGTTGCTTGATTTTTATTGTTATTGCTTGATCACACCTTTTATGCATGTTTAAAGGGAATTTGTACTTGTAATCACGCTTAATATGATAATTAATAATCTTGTTTAGGGTTAATATGATTATAATTCAAGTGATCGCCAATAATAGTTTTATTTGTGCATTAAATTCAACCAACATAGATAAACAGGTTTAGGGTTAAACCTATTGATTGCATGTTAGTCAGAAAGCGCACATGAATACGATCAGAATAAAGTAGAGGCCTATTATTAGGGCAGGTTCAATCTCTTTTAGGTTGGATTTGTACCTTCATCCCCGAACCCCATTTGGTTCAAGACCTTATGGAGTTGATGATCTCTTGGATCGTTATTAAGGGGTGTAACCTTCACCTCGTGAACGGTTTACAAGTTCCTAAAAAAAACTTGTTGGCGACTCTTTTGCTCTATCTTCTTTCCCTTTGGACGCCACCATGCTTTAGTGTATGATAACAGTGGGGTTCAAGCTAGGGGATTAATGCTTGAAATATTCCCTACAGTAACACTCTAAGGTTTTACTATGTCCTCGATTATCATAGAGGATGGAGGAGTAGTTTCTGTTGAGGGTAAAAATACCTCGTATATGTGGACCAATCCCATAGTGACACGTGGCCCAGTTATAGGGTGACACGTGTCACCACCGGAAGATGCCACGCAATTCAGAGCCCTTAAGGTCTCAGGCCAATCTCATAGCGACACGTGGCCCAGTCAGAGGGTGACACGTGTCGTCATGAGAAGATGCCACGTGTTTAGGGCATGGGTTCCTTCTTTAAATCAGCACGCCAGAAAGCCCTAACAACGTCAGGGCCCAAATCCCGAGAGATATCAATGAAAGCCGCAAAACGGCGCCCCCAGAGTAGCACGTGGCATTCACTGATTGCGCAGCCAATCACGCCACGCAAATCTAGGGTACAAACCCTAGAAAAGGGCACGAGTCCCACCCCTATAAATACCTTAATCATTTATGATGGGAGGGGTGGATTAAGACATTTACAAACAACAGAGCATTAAATAGCTCCAACTTCTCTCTACTTTCTCTCTCTAGCCTTTTCCGTTCTGATCACTGACTTGATCGTCGGAGGCGAATATTCCGTTGATCGGAATATTCGTTATTTTGCAATTTGGACTGTCTTGTGGCCAGAAGAACGTGACCAGTATCCCAGGAAATCCAAAAAGCCCCCGAAACATTTGGCGCCGTCTGTGGGGATACTCGTACGTTATGGCGATAGACGGTCAGACACCTAATCCGGGCGAGGATGGACATGTAGAGGATTTAATCCCTACAATCCGTACTAGCGATCCTCTGATAGCCACATTTCAAGAAGCTGATGACCCTCCTATTACCGCAGCCTCTCTTAAGGCCGCGCTTAACAAACTCAGAAAAGAGATTGAAAACAATGGAGCCTCTACCTCTAGGCAGCCGCCAAGGAGAGAGGAACAGAGGGCTCCAAAGAAGACACACAGCAAAGCAGTCCATGCAACGGACGCTGGAAACACTCCCTTTCGAAGGCCGACTGGAAGGACCCCGAGGGTACCACGGACTAATTTCTCTGACTTGCTGGCAAAAACGCAGTCGGCTGGGGGGGGGGGGGGGGTAGGCAGCCTCGAAGAGAGGAGCCTGAGCCGTCCAGACGATGGAAGGACGCAAGAGATTACCTTCGGCATAAGCAGAGGGAGCGCGTCGCCTACTCGGACACGGCCTCAACCCCAACTATGCCGGATGATTTTTTACATCATTCTCTTTCCTAACATACCAATACGGCCATCTCTAGTGGAAGTCAGGCGGTCCGCACCCCAACTCCTATTCTAGTCTTTCATACTCCAACTCCTATTCCAGCCCAATCACTGCAATATCAACCTCCTCAGGGGTTCAATGGCTTGATGCAGCCGAACCCCCAGACATACGGACAATATGGGCCATACGGGCAGGTGTACGGACAGGCTCCTTACCTGGCTGGACCATCCGTGCAGCCACAACCCATCGATTGGCAGATGCGCCTACTTACTCTGGGAGATAAGCCGCCCCCGTTTCGCAGGATATTTTAAATGCCCCTCAGCCGCCAAAGGTGAAGAGTGTACTTGTGGGAGCTTATGATGGCACGGGCAACCCAGAAGAACACATCACCTCATACAGGAACCTGATGTACTTGCAAAGCGTAGACGATGCTACTTGGTGTAAATGTTTTCCGGCCACTCTGAAAGGCGTGGCGCAGGATTGGTTCAACAGTTTGCCGGCCGGATGCATCAACTGTTTTACTACTCTTAGTTTGCTGTTTGTGGGAAATTTTTCATACAACATACTGCCTCAAAAGACTAGCCTTAACTTGGCGAAAATCGTCCAAGGAAAGAATGAGGGCCTACGCTCGTACGTCCAACGATTTAACCAAGAAAAAGAACAAATTCATAATCTGCCGGACGAAATGGCTTACTCTGAATTTCTCCGGGGATTAAGGCACAATGGTTTTAAATTTGATCTGGTTAGGAAAAAGATTCGGACATACGCAGGTGTCTTGCGGGAAGCCGAAGCTTATATTGAAGCAGCGGACTTTTGTTCGCTCACGAAATCAGAAGCGCCGACCAAGGGGGCTGAGAAAAAACCTTCTCAGCAAGACTCGGACGGCTAAAAGAAAGAAGGAAAAAAGAGAAAAGAAGTCTGGGTGGCTGATGCCCAGCCACATAAGTCCAAGAAGGTCAAGGCGTACGAGCCCCAGTTTGAATTCAACAAGGATTGTTATTCTATCTTGATGGAAATCAAGGATAAGTTTGAATTTGAGAAGCCACAGCCGCTGAGAGGCCCGGCTCAGTATAGGAACAAGAACAAGTACTGCCATTACCACAAGGACGTGGGACATGACACAAACGATTGTATCAACTTGAAGAGACTGCTGGACAAGCTAGCCGAGAAGGGTATGCGGAATTCGTATGTGATGAAGTCCAAATTCACTTACACACGGACAAACAACAAATCCGAGCAAAACCAAAAGAATGACAAGAATAAAGATAAGGAAGATGATGGGAACAGCACTGATTCAGGCTTTGTGGCCGTGATATCAGGAGGATTTGCTGCAGTCGCCCCACTATGAAGGGGATCAAGCAGGACGCCCGGAACCTGGGAAAGGTGATGCAAATGGACTAGTAAAGGCTGAACCCTTCCCCAAAGTAATCATCAACGAGGCCGATCGGGGGAGGTCAAAGCCTTACACAATGATCCCATGGTATTCATTATGAAGATAGCTAATTTGAAGGTTGGAAGAATATTGATTGACATGGGAAGCGCGGCTGATATCATCAGCCTGGCCGCCTTGAAGAATCTCAGCTTTCCAGAGGATGCTCTCCAGGACATCACTCACCCGTTGGTCGGATTTGGGGGGAATGTCATCCACCCGGTGGGGCGGATAGACTTACCTGTCCGATTTGGGCAAAAAGGGGAAGGAAGGGATATGGTTGTCGGCTTCTTGGTTGTGAAAGAGCTGACTGGGTATAATGTCATACTCGGCCGTCCTACACTGAATGCAGCAAAAGCAGTCATTGTGCCTCACCTAATGCTTCTAAATTTTGAGAGGACGGACGGGAAAATAGGTACAATCCAAGGAAGTAAGAAGATGGAAAAGGAATGTAATTAGTTGGCGGTAAAGCCTACGGCGCGCGGACCAAAATTGTCCGAGCTAAAAGAAGAAGGAACCTCACTCCCAACACACCAGGTCGGCCAAAAGCGTAAGGCGGTCAAGATAGAGCAAGCATAGCAGCTAATGACTATCGGTCGACTAGAAGAGTTACGACCCCAGCCGGCCGGCAGCCACCAAGATATAGTGCTTGACCCCGATCAACCAAGTCGGACGGTTAGTGTGGGCACTATAGCTTTGGGTGTGCTTGGGGATGAGTTAATTTAATTGTTGAGAGAGTTAAAAGATGTATTTGCATTTGATGTTGGTGAGATGTCAGGTATAAGCCCTGACTTGGCCGTGCATAAGTTGGCTGCAAACCCGGCCATTAAACATGTCCGCCAGAAGAAAAGGAATCATGGAGAAGAGAGGAATCAGGCGGCCGCAGAAGAAGTCAAAAAGCTTTTGGACGCCGGTTTCATTCGGCAATGTTATTACCCATAATGGGTGGCCAATGTGGTCCTTGTGAAGAAGCCGAATGGAACTTGGAGAATGTGTGTGGATTACACCGATCTGAACAAGGCATGCCCTAAGGATAGCTTTCCCATTCCCAAAATCGACCGCCTAGTTGATTCGACGGCCGGGCATGCCCTGATGAGTTTTTTGGACGCATACTCCGGATTCCATCAAATTCCATTATGGGAAGAAGATCAAGAGAAAACAGCGTTCGTAACTGAGCAGGGGTTGTATTGTTACAAAGTTATGCCATTCGGCCTTAAGAATGCCCCAGCTACCTTTCAACGACTTGTTAATACAGTCTTCAGAGATCAGCTCGGCCGGAATATGGAGGCGTACATTGATGACATGATTGTCAAGTCAAAAGAGTCGGCCGACCATTTGAAGGACCTACGAGAAACTTTCACCGAACTCAGGCGGCATAAGATGATGTTAAATCCAAAGAAATGTGTCTTTGGTGTTGAGTCCGGTAAATTTCTCGGATTTTTAATTGATCAGCGTGGAATTGAGGCCAACCCTGAAAAAATCCAAGCCGTCATGGACATGAAGTCACCAAGGACAATTAAAGAAGTCCAAAGATTGACCGGTTGTTTAGCAGCACTTGGTAGATTTCTGTCAAGATCAGGGGACAAGTGCCGCTATTTCTTTCAAACCATAAAAAAGAAAGCCATGTTTGAGTGGACAGAGGAGGCCGAGGAAGCATTCGTACAACTAAAAGGCCATCTACATACATTGCCTCGGCTTGTTAGTCCACTTAAGAGTGAGAAGCTATTTATCTATCTTGCCATCTCTGAACACTCCCTAAGCGTCGTCCTACTTGCTGAACGGGACGGCCACCAGATCCCTGTCTACTTTATTAGCCACGTACTTCATAACGCCGAGCTAAGGTATCCCCCTATTGAAAAATTTGGCTTGGCATTATACATGGCATCGAAAAAGCTGCGGCCATACTTCTTGGCACATTCAATTATGGTCTACACAGACCAACCTCTGAAGAAGCCATTTACAACTCTTGAGGCAAGCAGCCGTATGCTTAAATGGGCCTTGGAAATGAGAGGCTTTGACATTGCATTTGAGCTAAGAAAAGCAATTAAGGGGCAAGCCTTCGCTGATTTTTTAGCTGAAATGACTGAACTGGATCTTCAGACGGCCGGAGACCGGATCTGGAAAGTGTTCGTGGATGGTAGTGCGATAGCGGCTGGTTGTGGGGCAGGTGTCATATGTCAGTCTCCTGAGGGAGATAGTTTTGAGTACGCTCTGAGATTCTAGTTTCAAGCCTCTAATAATGAGGCCGAGTACGAAGCCCTCCTGGCCGGCCTTAGAATGTGTAAGGCGGCAGGAGCGACAAAAAATGATGTATGCTCGGACTCCCTACTTGTAGTCGGCCAGATGAATGGAGACTTTGAGGCGAGGGAGCCGGCTATGATAAAATACTTGAAGATTGTAAGAGAGGAGGCTAAGAGCCTAGATCATTTTACTCTACAGCAGGTTCCTCGTTCGTCCAATCATCAGGCGGACGCCCTCTCTAAGTTAGCATCCTCAGCATCATGTGATACTCCCAGGTCGGTATTTTGGGAAGTAAAAGAAAAGAGGAGTATTGATGCTGAGCCAGTACATGTCATTGATAGAAGCTCCACTTGGATGGACGGGGTCATATCTTACCTAAAGGACGGATTACTCCCGGCCGATTCTAAAGAGAGCTGGCTGATGAAAAAGAGAGCGGCCTGGTTTGAAATTAAGCAAGGAGAGTTGTTTAAAAAGGCATTTGCGAAGCCGTACCTGAAATGTATCACTCCTGAGAGAGGGCATTATGTCTTGGACGATCTTCACCGGGGGCAGTGTGGCTCTCACATTGGAGGACGAGCTTTGGCTGAAAAGGTTGTCCGTCTGGGTTACTACTGGCTGAGCTTAAAGTCGCACGCCATGGAAATGGTAAAGAAGTGTGACAAGTGCCAGAGGTTTGCAACCTTGATCCACCGACCCGCCAACAGTCTTTAGGCCATCAGTAGTCTGCTCCCCTTTGCCAAATGGGGGATGGACATTTTAGGACCGTACACACCAGCGTCCGGCCAAAGGCGGTATGTGTTTGTAGCAGTAGACTACTTCACAAAGTGGGTAGAGGCCGAGGTTGTCCGGAGCATCAAGTGGACGGACGTTTCAGCATTCATATGGAAGAGTATCATTACATGCTTTGGCATTCCTCAGTCTATGGTGTTCGACAATGGACCCCAGTTCGAAACGCCTCAACTCAAAGAATGGTTGGAGGACCAAGGCATAGCTCATTGCTTTGCTTCAGGCGGCCGACCACAAGCCAATGGTCAGGAAGAGGCATACAACAAGTTGATCTCCAATGGAATTAAGCGCAAGCCAGAAAGGGCAGGCGATTTATGGGCTGATGAGTTGGTCAATGTGCTATGGTCCATACGAACCACGGCCAAGAGTTCCACAGGAGAAACCCCATTCTTCTTGGTCTATGGTGCCGAGGCTGTCCTCCCAATTGAAATGTATGAGCCCACCCTTAGGGTGATGCTATATGATGAAGCGGCTAATTGGGAAGCCATGAAGACCGCCCTAGACTTCCTTCCTGAAGCTAGGGGCAACGCGACGCTTAGACACGAAATCTATCGTCTGCGGATGACAAGGGAATACAATTGCCGAGTGTCAAAGCGGCCGATAAAATTGGGATATCTGGTCCTAAGGAAGATGGAAGCTGTGGGACGAGCAAATGAGGATGGGAAGCTGACCCCAAATTCGGAAGGGCTGTATCGAGTCAGGGAAGAGGTCCGAGATAGGACTTACCGTCTTGAAGCCATGAACGGTCGACCCATTCCGCGTACATGGAACACTGACAATTTGAAGAAATATTATGTTTAAGTACTTATCCAAAAGCTGTGTATACAGCTAGGTCTGTTGACCGAGCAATGTAAGCCGTACGGCCACAACAATGTAATTTTGACAAATTAATGAAAAGTCAAACATTGTTATATTATTTTCCATTTAATTTATGCGTATTTGCATGGTCATAATCTAAACAGGTATGCCGCGTGAAATCTGCGAGTAGGTTGCTTGCAACACAGCAACTCGGACGCGGAACAAAAGTAAATTAAATAAAATAAAAACGGGCAACTTGACCCCGAGTCATATGTATACGTCCGCCCCAAGCTAAGGCGGACGAAAAAGGTAAGGTACCCTGTGAAACCCATTTAATGGGGCAAGGGCGTACCTAGGCAGCCCAGCCCAGCCAAACTTAAAAATTTAAAGTTAAGATCATACTTGAAATTTTCTGAGAGCGTTCGAGCGATAGTTTCAACGGACAAGCTCACATAAAGTCAATTGAACGACCAAATAATGTGTTGATTCGGCGTACCACCTAGTCCAAGGGCAATCATTACTATGATTTGATTAACTTGTTAGAAGTCATACCACCTAAGGTATAAATTCTACCAAGTCAATCAAACCACCCAAAATATGGACTAGGCGAACGCCGAATAAAGGGGCATACCCTCCAATTGTACGAGGATACAAAAACGTGAAAAAGTATGCATACGAAAAATAAAAAACTTGTTAAGTAAAAAATGTGCAAAGTATGAAGCAAAATTTGGAAGTTGAATTAATAAAAGGACCGCTTAAAAGGCGGTAAAATATCTTACATAAAACCGCACAAAAAGGCGGCAGATACTAAACAAAAATAAATAATTAACAAAGGCAGAAAAAAGCTGAAATCACGGGGCGGCTGGAGTCTGGCCTGGGCCAGGCTCTTGAATGGCGGCAAGGGACGCGTCATCAGCAGGCGTCTCCTTGCTCTCAGCCTCACCATCTTTGCTGGCCGCAACTTCTTCGTTTTCCTCCTCTTCTGAGGTAGTTGGCGTGACGTCTAGCTCAGGTGAAGGCTGCCCGGCCTTCTTAGCCTCTTCTCTGAGGCAGACAAAGTTAAGACGCTTGGTGAAGCGTTCTTGATAAAAGGCCGCCTCGCCCTCGTCCACCATAAGCTCAAAAGCCTCAAAGAAGTGGCTCTTCAGCCTGTCCTCAGCGTTCTGCTCAATGCGGACTACCTCATCCGCACTAGGGGCCCGAGGTGTTTACAATTGGAGAGTTAAGTCCTCAACGGACTTCTTTAAACTTTCTACTTCGGCTCTCAAAGCATCCGCCTCGTCCAAGGCCTCCTTCAAGTGTTTTTGGGCCAAGGCCACATCACTTCAAAGCTTCTCGGAGGCCTCAAACCCTTCCCTCCAGCGCTGGCCGTCCAGCAGGGCCTGATCCCTCTCCTGTCTCATGGCCTCTCGGGCCACGGACTCTTGCTCTAGGGCCTGGCCTAGCTTTACCAAATCTTTAGCCTGCCGCGTCGCTTTGTCGGACAGAGCAGTGATTTGGGTCTCAAAATACAGGCGCTGGACGGCCGTCTCCCCAGTGATGGCATCCTGGGTCTTCTGAATCTGGGCCCAGGCATGCTTCAGCCGCTCATTCTCCTTGTCCTTCCATTCCAGGAAGGCATTCAGCCGCAGGAAGAGCTGCGTACAGGGTAAATGTGTTAGCAAAGTAAGAGTGAAAAATTGACTAAGTGCATTTGAGATTAGAAGTTACCTTAACGCTGCAGTTGATCATGGGGCCGAGGAACCCCTCATGTATTCCCCGCAGCTTATCTCGCTGCTCAGTAGGGACGGCCTGGGCCATGGCTTCTCGCATGGCCTTCCTGTCCGCCCCAGTAAGGGACTGGCCGGGCAGCTTCATTTGTAGCTCCTCTGCGATATCTGTATGCGGTTGCAAAGATATTAATTTAAGCTCAGTAAAAAAAAATAAAAAAAAAAAGAGAAGAAACGAAGTAGCAAATTCAAAATTACTCGGACTAACCGTTAGAGAAGCTGGGAGGGGTAGGAAGGTTGAAAGTGAATGGAGGGGGCGGCGTAGGCTCATCACCATCTTCCCCCGCCCAGCCAGACTGGTCGCCGGCCGACTGAGTGGCTTCAAGCCAATCAGATTCATTGACTCTTTGAACAGGCGGAGTCAATTCTAGCCCGGTCGGTTTTGCCGGGGTCGACTTACCCCTATCGTCCGATTTCTCGGACCTAAAATGACCCGGCATGGCGGCCGGATCTATAGACTTGGAGGCCTCGCTATCGCTCAGTTGGGGTTGTTCTCCTTTGAACTGCTTAGAGGCAGTCCGCGACGTCGTCTTGGCCGCAGAAGTGGAAGTGGTCTTGGACGCGACCGTCTTCCTTTGTTTGGACGCCTTACCGTCCTTGTCCGTCTTGGATGCAGGGGACGACTGCTTCCGTTTGGACCTAGGGGTTGGTGTGGCCAGCTGTAGAGGCAAAAGTTAGTAAAAAGAGAGCAATATAATATAATCGATAGGTCGTGCCAAGTTAGGAATAAGATCTCTTTCGTAATGCATACACGGACGAAAAGAAGAAATCAAGATGGGTGTACTTACTCCTTTAGATTGCTCATACAGCTTTTGGCGAGCCTTGTACCGAGCCAAGTCAATCTCTGCCATATTGACCTCCTCTTTCTGCTCTGGGTCAAGCATCTCGTACGCTTCAGCTGAAAAAGAGAAGCAAAAAATGTTAGAAATTTCTTCAAAATCAAATAACCTACGTACGTGTAAGAATATATGTCCATGCGTCCACCTTGGGGCAGGTTCTGGTACAGGCCGTAGGCGGACATAAATGTGGGATCCCGCAGCCAGCTGGATAA
This sequence comes from Chenopodium album, assembly GCF_948465745.1. NCBI lineage: Eukaryota > Viridiplantae > Streptophyta > Magnoliopsida > Caryophyllales > Amaranthaceae > Chenopodium > Chenopodium album. Next base: position 65,757,861 of record NC_137836.1, on the reverse strand, counting down.
AGGGACCCAGTTACTTGGAACGGGCTCAGTTTTGCCGTTCCTTTGCACCCGCTTGACTTTGAAATATTCAAGTTGGTGCTCCTAGCTGGGGTGGACGGGTGGCTTATCAGGCTTAAGATCCCCGCGTCCAAGCTGAATTGGCTCAGCATTGAACCGATTCATCCGCAAGTTAAATTCAACATCTTTGGTTTTGATGCGGTAGAATCGGTGCTTCCAGTCACGCCATTTAGAGACGCGGTCCACCACCATCATGTAGTCTCTGGTGGAGCTCAAGATGAACCAGCCGTCCGTGTCCGCGTCCAACTTAGTTAGTGAGTGCATCTCACAGAAAACTACAAAGTCTGGCTCAAAGCCTTTGCAGATGCACGTCACCAAGTACCCAAAAATGTTCAACCAGCTGTTTGGCATCAGCTGGAAGAGGGCTATGTCATACTCGTCCAAGATTGTGCGGACGAAAGGATGGAGGGGGAAGCGGAGTCCGACATCTAAGGCCGCCCTGTAGATGCTAAAGGATCTTTGGCGCGGCCTCTCTTCTTCCCAAGCGGCCATGGCGCGGGACTTCCGTGGGGGCTGAATCTCGAATCCCTCCCCAAGGTGAAGGAATGCCTTGTAATCCTCAAATTTGTAGTTTAGGTAGCCTAAGGCTGTGCTACCCACTGTGCAGGCGTACGGATCCTTGAAGTTGTCAATATTGGCAACATCCTCCTCGGCCGCCTCTTCGCCCTCTACGGCAGCCGCTCCACCATCGGCCGCATTCTCAACTTCATCCTCCTCTCACTGAGGAGTGCTCCCAAACTCGGAAGACAGCACTCTGTCCAGATCGGCTGCCTCCGCTGAGCTGCGGCTCCTAGACTATGGCCGCCTCGGGGAGAGATAATGTCTTCAAGTGGCCTTTTGCCTTTATCTTTGGCACCAGCCGCCTGACTCCCAGTAGGAGGTGCTCTGCGAGGGGGCAGGTCGGACGGTTCATTAATTGAAACCCCCGTTCTTGGTCTGTCCGACCTGCTATATCGGAGAAAGAGTTCTGAGGGGGTGGGGACGGACGTATCAGCGTCCGCCCGAGAAGAAGAAGGAGGTCCTTCACAAAGTAGCAACTCGGCCCCATCCATGACCGAGCTGGCATATTGGGGGAACCTCAACCCCGGAGTTTGCCCGGACATTCCCCCCGTAGTAGAAGCGCCTTGGGTTCTTTGGCGCTCCTCGAACGAGGAAGTTACTTCCACGGCCGAGCAGTGAGTGCCCGTGGAAGCGGTCGTAGGAGTGGTAGAAGGGGTCTCTAAGTTAGCATTATTTGGGTCATCAGGAGGCCTAGGGTTCACCAGACTTTCGTTTGGATTTCTGGCCGCATGACGATCATACGTTTGCATCGTCCATGCCATGTTCGACTGCAGGGATAGAGAAGAATGGGTGGATGTGAGTTGGTACGCACTAGAAATGGACCCACTCCATGAAGGAGACAACTCGTCTCCGTCCACTCTAGACTCCTCAGTCCCAGGCGAACGGCCGGCCTCATGAGGAGAAACGAACGAAGCCGAGTGTTGAGCCAGATTTTAAATGAACAAAGAAATAAAAATGCAAGGAAAAGAAAACAGGCGGCCTACCTCTGTACGTGTTGAAAACTTGGAAGCCTTGAAGGTTGATCGGAAAACTCAACAAAAGTGCCCGGAAAACTCAAACGCACGGCGGAGCTCTCGAAGATTCAAAGAAAAATTCACTTTCTCTCTCTAGAAGCTCTGACTTCTCTCTAGAAAATGTAAAGTTCCAAAGTGCAAAAATGAAGTCAAACCCCTTGTATATATAGGCAAAATTTATGGGGGTAAGACGGTAAATTCATCTTTCCCGCCTAACAAATCCGAACGGTTATAATTTGAAAATGAGACCTAGAATTTGGAGGGACAAGGAGCAACTCCGTTAAATTAGGCGGAAAAGAAGATGACCTAATAAACGGCGCGTCCAAAGGAAAGTTAGCAGAGCTAAAGCTCCCTCCGCAATGGCAAGACGACCGCATCTCCCAAAAGCGAGACGGCCTACCTTCGTCCGCACCATTTGTATAGATAGGCGTTCACTCTAAAATTGTTAGGCGGACAGAAAACTGACAAGACCCTAATACACTTGTACGCACCAAGGCTATTTGAGGTTAGAGGAGTCGGCCTGTAAGCGTACGAGTCACCCCCTCTAAGGGGAAAATGTTGAGGGTAAAAATACCTCGTATACGTGGACCAATCCCATAGTGACACGTGGCCCAGTTATAGGGTAACACGTGTCATCACAGGAAGATGCCACGCAATTCAGAGCCCTTAAGGTCTCAGGCCAATCTCATAGCGACACGTGGCCCAGTCAGAGGGTGACACGTGTCGTCATGAGAAGATGCCACGTGTTTAGGGCATGGGTTCCCTCTTTAAATCAGCACGCCAAAAAGCCCTAACAACGTCAGGGCCCAAATCCCGAGAGATATCAATGAAAGCCGCAAAACGGCGCCCCCAGAGTAGCACGTGGCATTCACTGATTGCGCAGCCAATCACGCCATGCAAATCTAGGGTACAAACCCTAGAAAGGGGCACGAGTCCCACCCCTATAAATACCCCAATCATTTATGATGGGAGGGGTGGATTAAGACATTTACAAACAACAGAGCATTAAATAGCTCCAACTTCTCTCTACTTTCTCTCTCTAGCCTTTTCCGTTCTAATCACTGACTTGATCGTCGGAGGCGAATATTCCGTTGATCAGAATATTCGTTGTTTTGCAGGTTGGACCGTCTCGTGGCCAGAAGAACGTGACCAGTATCCTACGAAATCCAAAAAACCCCCGAAACAGTGCCCAACGCAGTATTTTCAGAAGCCTTGGAGCTCTCCCCTACACTCTTCTTTTTCACCCAAACATTGTTTTTAATTTAGGGATTGGGGCCTTTGCAACCTGTTTTCCTTTCCCTTTGACTATTGGAGCTTTCTTGCGAGTATTTGGTGAAGGTTCTTTGATTTTCACACCTTGTTGCGCGGGTTTGGAGGGAGCTTTCCTTTTTGTTTCCTTCAAATGAGCCTTAGGGGATGAGAAGTCTAATTTTCTTCTCACTCCTTTGTTTTGGCCACTAGGAGGAGTAGTAGTGGTTGAATGCATCAAAGGCTTAGGTGGATTACGAGCGGTGGCGGCTTGAAGTTGAGATCGAGTCTTGTTTAATTCACCCTTATCCGCCGCATTCATCCAAGCTTTGTAAAAGGAAGATAATGCAATACTAGCGGTAGGATTTGTATTACCCACCTAGGAAGACTTGACCAATATTCCATCCAACAAGGAATTATTTCGGGTTTAAAAATCACATCTTTAGGGGCATCACAATCTTGCGGGGGAATAATTTGTTTCATCCCGTATTAAAAATCACATCTTTAGGGGCATCACAATCCTGCAAGGAAAAATATAAGTAGTACTAGATAGGCCTAAAGCCTAATGTAAGGGAAATTGAGACTATTCCCAATCATACTATTTATGTTCCACCAAGTAATCACAAAATGTATGTTAGGAACCCCATGACAGAAAAACGACGTTCATTCCTCTTCGTTCTTATGCTTATAAAGGATTCGACGTCCATGGAATGTCCGTACTCCATTAGCCTCAAGGTTTTGTGGTTGATCAACAATTCACAAGCGCTCCATGAGCCAAATCTGAAAAAAAAAAGAAAAAAAAAATCAGTTTGCGATTTTTTACACAAGCAGGTGGTGTGCGCAACCAAACTAGTTGCGCGCGCCCTCCGCTCGCAGCGACGAAGATTGCGCTGGTCATGCCAGCACAACTTTGTAACTTGCGATGATAAACGCCGAAAAAAAAATGTACGTGTGATAGGAGTGGACTTCCCGTGAAATTATTTTCGTTAGGTTCTCCTCTAAGGCGATTCAAACATAGAACGGTTTCCGCCAAAGCCAAAGGAGCAGGTGAATGACATCCCTCTATTTGCTCTACCATGGACACCATGGAATAATCTCCGTATTCTTTGCCTGTCCTAAGTAAACAATTAACAACAAGACAATAACATAAAACACGAATTTTAAAGCGTTGTTTAGTCATGTTGTCCCGAGGGGCGACAAAATGTTCAATAAATTGAATCAATTTCACGCCTTCTTCAGTTCAAATGTTGGTCATATCATTGTCGGACAAGCCAAAAAATCTTTGGAATATAGGTTTGGGATCCGACAAGGTAGGCGAATAAGTCACAGGGAGAGTATTTGTAGGGAAACCTAGCAAGGCCTCAAACTCACCGGGAAGGGGGACAATTTTGTCCCCTTTAAACAAGAAAAGATGGTGGTTAGAGTCCCAATGGTTGACTGCGGCATGAAGAAAATCAAAGTTAACCACTAGTTGCATATAACTTAATAGAGGGTCTAGGTGGTAAATTTTGAAATCTAGTTTGTCCTCGGTTGAAAGGGAAGTGACCCATCGCTTCAAATGTTGTTAAAAGGTCTTCACCATTGTTCAAAAAAAAGAGAGAGAATGAGAATTTAGAGAGATTAATTCTTTTTAGTTTCTTATATTACTAAGCGAATGAATGCGAGATGATCAAAAGCCTACATGAAAAAAATATTTAAATAGACCCAAGAGGGGAAAATTTTCGGCAAATTCGACTTGAAGGAAAGTTCACCAACAGGTGGCGCTCGCAACTAATTCACATGCGCGACAGCCGCGCGCAACTCTCGAAGTTCCGCGTGTCTCCCCTGTCGCAGCATGTAAGTTGGAATTATTTCCGTATTTTGGCTCACATAATGACGGAATCTTCACGAAATCTTAAGTCGAATTATACACTTGCCTTTTAACCATTTGTGTCCCTTTTCTTGCCAATTTCTTTCTTTTTTTTTTATTATTTTCCTACTTTCTTATTTTCTTTTTTTTTTCTTTTTATTTTCCTACTTTCTTTTTCTTTTTATTTTCTTTTCTATTTTCCTACTTCTAGATTTTCTTTTTTTTATTATTATTTTCTTATTTTTGTTTTTTTCTCTTTTTTCTTTTTTTTTCGAGTTTTGGTTATTTTTTCGAGGGGGTAAGTCGGGAACCCTTTCCCTCCCTCAAAATTTTTTTGCTTTTCAAAATAATAATAATGTACACATGGAAACAAAAAAAATATAAATCATAATGATGACATATATACAAATGTGTCATATGTACAACAATGCAAAGAATATATATATATATACACACCTGTTTCCTAAAAAAAATAAAAAATAACAATATGTGTACAAAAGGAATCAGGGTGCTCGGCAATTACTAAACGGTTGCTGCACATCCTGCAAAATCCAAAAGGAAGATTAATACATGAAATGTAATAACTTCGTTGAAAAGAAAAGAAATAAAACTTACCGCGATCATCCGATGATCACGGCATGATAAAGTCATGAGGGCTCTCTGATAAGCAGCTCGGAAAGCACGTAAAGTCCTCACCATGCCATTCACGGTTTCCCGCAGAACCTGTTCCAAGAATACAAGGACAGTAGTAAACAAATGTATATGAAACAAAAAAAATAGAAATGTTTAAGTACATATACAAAAAAGACATTCTGACTCAACCGTCTCAGGCACAAACAACCTCATCATCCTCCGTTGCTGGAAGTGTCTCACGAGTTACCGATCCGACAACATCGGTATACGTGATCTCCGCTGTAGGAGGCACCCAGCCACCTAGCTTGACCCGCTAAAATACATGTGACAAAAAACGATAAAAGGGTCAAAGTTCCGAAAAAAAATAAAAACAAGGAAAAAAAGAGAGTTAGAGTACTAACCGGAACAAAAGCCGAAAAAGGAGTCAGCCTGGATGCTATAAAAGCCGAATAAGAAACCTCCGGCAGCACCAGCTACTCCGCTGGATAACCAAGGATCGCCTGAGCTCGATCCTCGGTAGACAGCAAGTCCGGACGTAACATTCGGATCGGAGGATCCGCAGGAACCAAAGGCTCCTCGGACGAAAGCTACCAGAGAACACGCTCGCCTAAAAACCAAGCGTCTGTCTTCTGGAGCATCGAGAGTCCCGGATAGAGGGCTCGGAAATGGAAACGAATCATGACAGACCGGATAACCTCATAGACTCCGACGATCAAACTCCAAGGACGGAGATCGATCTATAAAACACAACCACATGAAAAATCGTTAGAAAATAAATAAAATCAAAAAATGTACATGTAGTTGGAATACTCACCGACGCACGAGTCGCCAAAAGGATCCTCTGGCGAAAGTCACCGGCAAAAGTGGCTCGTCTCTTCTTAATCACGACCAATCGATGGCCGATAGGAAAACGAGCAGCCCCAAGCACCTAGGGGGCTAAGAAAGGCAGGTACGAGAAAAGATAAGCTTAAAGGAAAAAGTAAAAGAAATAACCGAAAGAAGCTTAAAACACGTACCTCAAGGATACGACCATGCCACGTAAGGGAGATCCGAGGCACCTCAGTAGCTGCCGCGGAATCCATCACTCGGGTCGCCTTTCCCATAGCTGTAAGCATACGGGCATACGACACCTCCGCCTAACTCAGGTCACCTACTTGCTCCAAATCGCTGAGGCAAATAAGTAACCCAATGGTGAAAGGCTCTCCTCGATCACTCAGGATAGTGACGGAAAGAATGTTGGCAATGTATATCCGAGCCAGCTGCTTAGGTGTACACTGCCGATCAAGCTCGTTAGCCGACAACTCGTCGGCAAGAACCAAGTACGGACAAGACTGCGCGTACACATGAAGGGCCGACGCAAGACGGTCCCCCACAAGGTCGCGCAGTCTCTCGTCTGACCCCTTAACGAACTTTATAACTACGGGCTCGCCTCCGAAAGGAAAACCCGTAATCATAAAGAAATCAAAAGGGGTAACCGTCATCTCTCCCCATGGAAAGTGGAAAGTGTTGGTGGAATCCCACCAAAACTCCAGCAATCCAAGGAGGAAAGTTGACGATGTAGGCTGACTCGATAAATCCCAAAGAGCCGGCAACTAGGAGTCAATCCCGAAAAGGGCTACAATCTCCTTTGTCACCTCGGGCAAACTCTCAAAACGGGCTCGCAGGTCACTAGAGCCGTATAAACGCATGTTAAGCTCACTCTAAATAAAAGAATAAAAATAAAAAAAGAACGGTTATGGTTTAAAAAGGAGAAACAAAGGCGCAAAAAAAAAAACTCACGATGCCGCGCCACCCTCTGATCGAAACATGATGGTCAGGGTCCCACTTAAGGACCCTAGGGTCCCAGTTGGGAGGAGCCTCCCGAACCACATCCTCCTGGCGACGTCGATCGGCCGCGACGCATCGCTCTCGAACACTACTACAAAAAACCCCTAATAAGTCGGACTTTTAGAGTCACCTGTACATAAGGTGCGACTTATAAACCTATCGAGTCGCCTCATATTTATTAGGCGACTTGTTAAGTTGGGGTTAAAATAAACAAAGCACCTAACGAGTCGCCTAATATATATGAGGTGACTTGATAAGTTAACAAGTCACCCCATATATGCATGCGACTCTATAATCCGACTTATTTGGTGGTTTAAATTAGATTTTCAAAGTCACATGTACATAAGGTGCGACTCGAAAGCTTGTCGAGTCGTCTTATACATATTAGGCGACTCAATAGGTGAGTTTTCTTATCTATGACTCTCACCTAACGAGTCTCCTGATATTTATAAGGCGACTCGATAGGTTAAAAAGTCGCACCTTATATACAGGTGACTTTAAAAATCTAATTTAAGCCACCTAATAAGTCGGGTTATAGAGTCACATGCATATATGGTGCGACTTGTAAACCTATCAAGTCACCTCATGTATATTAAGCGACTCATTAGGTGCTTTGTTGATTTTAACCCCAACATAACAAGTCACCTAATAAGTATGAGGCGACTCGATATGTTTACAAGTCGCACCTTATATATAGGTGACTCTAAAAGTCCGACTTGTTAGGTGCTTTATTATATGACAACTATCTAATAAGTCGCCTAATATGTAAGACGCGACTCGATAGGTTAATTCTAAAAATGTATATAAAATAGTTACAATATCATATATATATGAAAAGTAAATTTGGTATAATGGCAAGAACTTCAACCTTCCAGGCAAAGAACCAGAGATCAAGCATGCTGAGTGTCATAAACACTGACATTATATGAGCTAATAAAAATAGTTGGAAAAAATGTTGATTTTTTACGTGTCGCCTCTTTCAACACAAGGGACACAATAGATTAACCTATGGAGTCGCATCTTTCAACACAAGCGACACAATAGCTTAACAAATAGAGTCGCCTAACAACTAATAGGCGACTTATATAAAAACTATCAAGTCGCCTCAGAGGCAACTTCTAAAGTTGGAAGCTATTGTGTCAGTGGCTGTGGAGTCGCCTTTAAAGTGACTCGTTAGGTCATTTACATGCGACTCTATAGGGGTTTTTTGTAGTAGTGGAACCTCCTCTCGAGGACAGGTCACCCTCTTCCGAGGGCGAACCGCCTCGTCCGGACCACCTAGGATCTCCTCAGCATCGACGAATGGAGGCGAGTCCATGCTATGATGGATAAAGTTTCTTTAAATTAGTTTACTTTATTTCCTAAACTAAACTAATATACGTATTCTAAACCCATTTCGGCAGAATAACGGCTGCCGATAGGGCAAAACACAAAAATCGAATGCCACCCATACTTAGGGGCTACGATACCTGCAATTAAACTCAGTAAATGGTGGCTTCTAGCACCCACAAAAGCCATCCTATACCAGTTTCAACTAAGTATACAAGGGATTGTATTTCAAAAATCTCAAAGAATCAATTACTTCTAGACGAATAACAGTTACATAAACATGGTAATCGTCTACCAAACAATTTTGAAGTTTGAACATGGCAAGAATAAGCTAAGAGTATGTTTCGCGCCATTTTCCAACAATTCAAAATTCGTGAAAATGAATTATGAAAGTGATATTGGTTCCATCACTATAATCTACTTCATAATAAGCAATTATAACCAAAATGAGCAAGAAAAAGCAATAAAATCAAGCAAAATTTGAAGAAAAAGAGCAAGAACGAACTTGAACAAAGAAATGCTCATACAAGGTTCAATACTTAACCATTTTTCATGAAATTTGTTGCAAAACACTCCTTAAACATAGCATGACAACATGGAACAAACAATTTCAAGATTAATGGACCAAATTAAAAATCCCCAAATTCGAAATTTAGGGTTCAACAGTTCGAAAATCGTCCCAATTAAGCCTAAATCAAACGAAAGATAACAAAAAACTTACATTGGATTATGGAAAATTTGAATTAAGGACGAAATTTATTTCCTTTAGCTTCAAAAATCGCAAGAAACCGAGCTCTTTAGAGAGAGAAAGGGGCGAAAATAGGTGAAGGAAGGAGAGAGGAGGCAAAATGAAAAATCGCGTTTGCAATTTTCTTTTTGCTGAACTGAGTATCGCGCGCAACTAATTCAGTTGCGCGTGACATACCAGCGCAAATCAGAAAGATGCGCGCGCCTGGCCAGCGCGACCCACTGATTTTCGCGCGGATATTGGTCACTAAAATGACCAGAATCTTGATTTTGATCCGTTTGATCATTTTTCAACAGTTTTTGCTCGTTATTAGACGTAATGGCGCCCAAATTATCAAAATCTTTTTAAATTGCTTTGCATATTGTAGTTTGGTTTCTTCTTGGTTAGTTTTTTGCATCATTCTTGCATGCACACCGTGCTTTGTGCCTTCCCCAAGCATTTGTTTTGAACGTTTTTCGTAAGAGTGCCTTAAGACGTTCCGTGGTGGTGCTTTACGTAAAAGCACCCATAGACATGTTTGTCATTCTACTGTACTGACGTTACAAATGTCCGGGTTTTCTTCTTTTTTCACGTCCGAAGCAAAAAGGAAGGTGTTTTCATGCAGCGTAAAAATGCAAATGGCGTATCGTACGGCGCAAAATTGTACGGCGTAGGTGTTGCGTAAAATTTCACTTCAGCCCAAGCTGTGCGAGATCTACCTCTCGGGACTAAAAGGTAGAGAATTACTGTAGGTGTTAGCTCACGAGTCGACAGGCGCGCCGAACTATCAGGAACAAGCACTTTTTGAATGGGAGCAAATACGGTAGTTAGTGCGCTTACTAACTTACCGGACAGTTAGGGTGTCGAAATCATCCCCTATATAAAGAAGCGACGAGACAATGTCGCGCCTATGTATTCACGTGCCCCCAGTCCTGAGACACGTGTACTCATCTTGTGGACAAAACTGCTGAGAGAGTTGCTGACTTTCTTCCCTCTCACTGGATTTGGATAAATGCCTCCAGTCCTGAGACATGTATTTCTATCTTGTGGACATCCGGCTCGAATACCGGACCCGGCTCAAATACTGGACCATTTTGGCTCAAATACCGAAAACCCCTTTTCATCTTTTTTCTTTGTTAAAGTCATGCTAAAGTTTTAATGACATATTGAGAGACTTTAGACCAACGATGACACGATTGAGAGGAAATCTTACCCTTTTATCCTTTTAAAAACGATCTCTTCTCATGACTTGACATCACCCAGAACACCTTTACTTGTAAAAGCGTTCTACAATTGCAAAGGATCAATCTAGATTCTTTATCGCGTTAAGACTAGGAAAAACTTTTTCTAGCCTTAATAGCTACTTGTTTCAAACACTTAGCGAACCAAGGATTGTTTTGACATCCTTAAACATTACTAAAAGATTCTCTATCCTTAGAGAACTTCACAGAATGAGTCTCGGATTTATTTCCTTGACTACTTTGATCATCATCTATTCTAGACTCGATCAAAGTGGGGGCTAACTTTAGACATCTACTTTTGGCCTCCTGTCCCAACAGGAAGTGTAATGACGATAAATAAAGCCATCTTCGTGTTGGATCAAAGTGAAAAATACATATGGAGAACTGGTTAAGCCACAAAACACAAAAGACTAGCCCAAATTAAATAAAAAGCCAAAACAAAGGTCCAATTAACTAAACCCGATCATAATTAGGTTTAAGCTCGTGCTTAAAAGCCAATAATGACGGATTTAGGAGCGCCTAGGTTAAATCTTAGTGCTGCCGCAGAAAAAGCCGCGTGCAACTAATTTAGTTGCATGCGACACTCAGCGCAACCTCCAGAGTTGCGCTGCGGAAGATTCAGAATTATACGGAAAATATAAAATCGAATCTTACCATAAAGCCGCGCGCAAGACAATTAGTTGCGCTGCCTATAGCAGCGCAACCTAATCACTTGCGCTGGGATGCCGCGTGCAACTCATCTTATTGCGCGCGACACCTGCTGCGGCAGAATGTTTGAAACCCTAAACCTAATCATTCCCTATAAATAAGGGCTTAAACCGAGGCTTAAACAGATAGAAAATAACCTAAAACTCTGGCGAAATACTTGTGAACTTGTGCAACCTAGCCCCTCTTGTCCTAAACACTCACTCCTTTTGATATTTTGTTATTACAGTGGAGGTTCCCCAACAAGAAGGAGTCCATAAGTGTTCTAAACGGAGATCTAGAAAAGAGAAGTGGTAAATTCTCGAGCACTTAGTTAAATCACATTTATTTTCTTGTTTAAAAGAACCTTAATTAATTAATTAGTGTTGTTTGCTCACCTTTAAAATAATTAATTAATCAATTTCATATAGTATCTTGCGTTAAATAAATATTATAATTGAATTAAATAATTGTTGATTGATCACTTAATCCAAGGCGAATATTATTGTTTATTTTCTTGTCCTTTTCACGAAATTGATTAAATAAGAATAACGACATTACGATGTAATTCCTATTTGAATTAATGCTTGTAAATAAAATCAACTAACATAGTTTTAGGTATCACGTTGTATATATTGTTTGGTGATGAAATTGTAAAAAAGGAAGAGCTAGTAGAGGCCGCACTAGGGCTAGGATAACGATTCCCCTCTAAAAGGAACGTTATTTTAGTACCCTCGCTCCCGAACTCATTTATGGTTTATAGACCAATTTGGGCATGGGTAAACTTATGATTCGTGCCAATTATTCCATGAACTCCACATGGAAGAAAGGCATGAACGAGGTTTATGAATTTTTCCTAAAACTCATTGGCGACTCCCTACTTGTTTCTTACAAAAAAGCGTAATGATAGAATCAATTCTAATTCAAGGTCCCCCAAACAGTCAGGAATTCAAATCCTACTACACCCTAACAAGTGTAAAGTCCTAGACTTTTAAGTGGCCATGGGCATTTAAGGAGAGGACCCTTTACGATGGGAACCCCCTCCTTACAATGGGCCTCATGAATGAGTAACTAATCATGAATTGGATTGGGCTAGAATAATTAGATTAGAGTTAGGTTTTGGGCTTGGTCATGGACTCTTAGTTAGAGATGAAATCTATAAATAAGGTCCATGCCTAGGGTTGTATGATACAACACAATTAACAGTTAATTGTGCATCAAGCAACCAGAAATCCCAAAACCCTCACACTCTCTCTCTAATCCCCGGCTCTTTCTCCTCCACTCCTTGGACTCACGGCCGGCCACCCTAGTGGCGCGTGTGGTGGTTCGTGGTTGGTTCGTTGCTCGTTCTTCTCCTTAGAAGGTCAATTGAAGGGTTCAGTTGCAACTAACTAGCATTAGTGGAGGTCTTAATCTGTGCCTGTGGACCAAGTAGAGGAATCACGTTTGAGGTTCTTTGTCTCCCTTGTTCTTGTTCGATCACACGTGGAATCACGCTACAAAGGTATTAATTCTAATTCTCTATGTGTTATGCATGATCTTGGGATTAGGTGCTATATGAATATGATTCACGTTTTCTGCATTTGTACCTATAAACTCCTACACGAAAAACACCACCCAACCTCCCAAACAACCCCCAAAAGACCCCGCCATACCTCCCTAACCACCTCAAAATCTCCCTTTAACACCCTTAAAACCGTCGAAACACGCGAAGGTCCATGGTTTACTTGGTGGGCAGGTGCCGGCCGGCTGTTTTCGAAGGTTAAGGAGGGCGACCGACCTTGGTGGTGGATGAAGTAAAGGCTAGGGTTTCACGGTGTTAGGCTGGTGGTTGGAGTTTTTTTTAAAAAAAATGCACCAATTTAGATTTGACACATGGCATACAACCTTCTAAATTCGGTAACCAACATGTCTAGGTTCATTAAAAGAAGATGGCATACAAAGGTGGGTTTGCCTTGTAAATATCAAAAGGTGGGTTTGTTATCTTCAGTTCGGGCAAAGGTAGGATTATTTTTTTCCATTTTTCCTTTTTATTTTAGTTTTCTTTATTGTTCTCCTTTATTTTTCCTTTTCTTATTTCCTATTTCCTTTTTCCTCCTTTCTTTATCTTTTCTTTTCTTCTTTCATATTTAAATTTTTGTGAAAAAGCAAAAATTTTGAGTATGTTTTATTTCAAATTAATCAAAGTTTGTACATAATAAATATTAATAGCTCACAAAAAAAAAAGCGAAAAATTTATTAGGCCTCGTGGCTTATTTAAGTCCTTAAACTATTTCTTAGCATACCATTTGCCACATTAGATAGAAAGATTCCTTTCTAATTAAAACTATTGACTGTGCTTTGAATTAAAATATACATTTTTCCTAATAGATTTTATATTTAAATTGACTAATTACACAATTTTTATGCTTTGAATAGTAAGACTTGGCCCACTTTTGAATAATAGGTTAATCTCGTGCGATGCATGAGTCAAACAATAATTTATTTTGCTTATTTGTACGTGATCCTGTAACTAAAGATATGATGTTAGATATTGAGGATTCAAATCATATATTAATTTAACTATACTTCATTATTTAACTAATTTAAACTTATTTCTAAGATGTTAGCATTAATTTATTGGTTTATCTTTCACTAAAAAAAATTGAAGAATTCATGTAAAGGGTAAGAGGAGATAAAAAGTTTCTTAAAAAAAATAGTCCAGCCACTAATTGTTAATTCATTTTTAATCCATGAAAAAAATGCATCGTTAGTCAATTTAGTCATAAAATATTTTAGGAAATACGCAATTTCGAACCTTTATTTATCTTGACAAAAAAAATGATGTCACCAAAAGTTATGGAGGGAAATTTTTTAATGAGAAGTTAACACTTAGATAGTGATAATGTCAGCGGTTATTACTTTAGTTATATTTGTAGATTTCTCTCTCCTACTAATTACACTTGTATAAATATTTTTTTGTTTTTTTTTCTTGAATAAGCGATATTTGTTTTGTTTCTTTCTCATACTAACTCCACATAAACCACTTTTTTTTTAATTAATAATTTTTTTATTATTATTTATCTCATTCTAACAACTAAATATACTTTGTATTGTTTTTTCAAAAATAAATACCTTTTATTATAAAATTCACCTTATGATCATACCCCCTTTGTCCCAAAATAATTGACATATTCAAACTTTGCACATATGCCAATGTACTAGTTTAAACTTATTTTTATATAATTAAATATTAATGAATATTATTAAAAAAAAATTATACTGTATTATGAAACGTTATATCAATATCTATCTTACAACATATTTTATGATGGAAAAATATTTTTATTTTGTTAATAAAAATATGGTCAAAATCTAATACATGAAGAGCGAAAAAAGTGCAATGTCCCACTTATCTGGGACAAAAGGAGTACTATATAAATTTCCTAAAATTTTATATAAGGTCTACTATTACAAATTTACAATTACTACATTATGAAACAGAGGGAGTAATCGTTAACCTCACCGTTAATACGATACCCTTGTTGTAACACCCCAATAATTCTTTCTTTAAATCCGTAAATACCTTTAATAAAATTCAAGAGAATTACTGGCGTGCTATCGCCACGTGTTCAAACGTTAAACCTAATTTAGAATTTAGCAGCGGAAAACTAACTCAATTAAAATAAAGTTTCAAAACCAATAAGCAAAACCAAATTAAGTCTTACAAATTGGAACCCTTGAGACCCTTATTCAAATTGGAACCCAACAAAAGTAGGAAATAAACTAGAGTTTAAATAAATCCAAATTATGAAATGAAATAAACTATGAACAATAACCAACACTCTAACCAAAATCCCACTACCTTGATGCAAGTCCAGACTATGTAAACACCTATATGTGATAAGTTGATCTGCTCCCAAATATTACAAGTGTGAAGATTGGATCATTACAGGGTCATTAAAGGGCGAAAGCCATGACCAAGAAAAGACACACAAAAATACGCAATCAGCAACACTGAGTACATACAAGCTACGAAGTATAACAGAGAATTCCTAGCATGCTACTAATTATAAATCAACACATAACAATTTAATTATTGACTCAAGCACATGACTCAACTGTTAAAATTACTAAGACATTTCTAATTAGTACTGATTATTTCATTTCAATTATTAGTTGGATTAAGCAATAGACACAGTTGTCTCCCCATGCTCCAATTTGGAAAATCAATAATAGAAAACCCCATGCCTACTTTTGAAAATATCAATAAACATCCAATGGCATACGGGAGAGACTCTGTGGTCATAACTAGTATGAGATCTCATTTAAAACCTCATATTTTAAAAACTATTTGAAAACAAGAGACTCATAGATCAGACGACCTCTAATAAGTACATGGCTAATTCCCCGTGAACCCCAACCCTGACTATGAATACTCTGTATGTGCACAAATCCAGAGTTTTATTGCTCATCCATCTTGCACTTTACATGATTTACCAATTTAGACATAGCGACGACTCATATTCAAATAATACAAGCAAACAAACAATACTCATACAACCAAATCACATTTACCATTTAACTCTTAAGTAATTAGTGGTAAACAATATTTAATGTTGAATTCTTTTAAACTACCTCGGTGTATAAACACCTTAAGTGCATTAGGGATCTCAAATCCTCATTCTCGTCATTTAAGACTTGAATCCTCTCTTTACTCATTCCATTTCGATAACTATGAATGAGTAATAAAGATAATTCATTCCACTTATTCACGTACCTTTCATCTTGCAAGTTAACGCATAAATAATACTTACAAGATAAATCAACACGCATTTCTCATACATGAATCAAAACCAACCATCACATCAATCATTAATCACAATTACTACCATATAATTTAAACGAACCAATCCACAAGTTCCTAACATAATTCTAAATTTTCCAAGTCCTTAAACATGCTCCTAAAGTCAAGGTATCCGTATCCTTGTACGTACCTTGAGGAAACGAATTGGTATGCCGCTTTACTAACTAGAAATCAGCTTCTATAAAGTCCTCTCCTAAACCAAACAATAAGATCTCAATCTATACCCAAACAATCAAATTTACAACAATACTAACTTACATTAAATCTCTCAACATAATTTGAAAGTCATTTAAAAACCCCTAAATAATGTCCCTTTTAATGGATGATTAAAACCTCTTTATAAAACATCAAAATTAGTACTTAGAAATATTTTTCAACACTTTAGATTAATTAAAAACCAATCAAAACATTACTTTTATACTCAATTATCAATTAAAAACCCTAAGTACACAGAAGCCCCAAATTTCATTGATATTAGAACCTTAAAAATTATAGGAAAATTCTCTTTGGTAGACCTCTAATAATAAAAATTCTCAATGGTAAAATGCAAAAAAAGTTATTATCCTTGGTGAACCATATTTTAAAAAGTTTAGTCATTGGTAACATAAAGCAAAGTAATTAGGCATTTCTTAACCATGGTTAACCATTCTAAGCAAAAAAAATTTGTGATGCCTAAAATACCCCCATTCTAAAATTAATTAAAAAATATAAAAAATAAAAACCACCACCTTCCCCACCATCCTGCCAACATTCCCTCTCCCCCTCCCCCTCCTCTGATCGCAGCTCCCCTCCCCAAGCCCCCATTCCCTGACTAGACCAGACCGAACCGGACGACTGGCGTTGAGCCGACCCACCGCCCATTGGAACCCAGCCACCCCAATCCCTTCTTGCACCGAAACCCCAGCCACTGCCCCCACATCCCTTCCTACCGTCAGCTAGCCACCCTCCTCCCGTTCCGTCGCCTCTCCCCCTTCCCCATTGAACCACCACCCCTAATCGGCCAATCCCCGTAGCCCCCAATTTCGAACTCTAATAATGAGGAGTAAAGAGCTCGAGCAACAGGATTAGGAAGAGTTCAATACGCCGCCTTAAATTCAACGCCGGAAGCGTTGAGATTGAAGCAGAATACTTCGTATAAGCTGCGAGATCTATTCAATGGCGGAATCGTGTTACAATTTGTAATCGAAGAGAGAAGATGGCGTCGACGTCGGCCTATTGCAGGAGAAATGACCACGAATCTGTAGATTTAGGGAGGTTTTGGGGCGGTTTCAGGCGAACATTTCAAGTGGTTTTAGGCGAATATTTGGGCAGATTCTCAGGCGAGTTATTTAGGCAAAAATTCAGCCTATTCCAGGCAAAATTTCAGGCTATTCCTTCCGGTTATTGGTGCAGTTGGGTGTCTTTGATGCGATTTTCGGGCGTTCTTCCAGGAGGTTCAGGCGGTGGGCCGGTTCTGGGGTGGGGGAGGGGGCTGCGTGCAGGGGAGGGATAAAGGTGGTGGTGGCGGGGTGGTGGGGAGGTGGTGGTTCTTAACCATGGTTAACCATAGTTACGCTTAAAATGCCCAATTACCTTGCTTAATGTTACCAATGAATAAACTTTTTAAAATATGGTTCACCAAGGATAATAACTTTTTTTGCATTTTACCACTGAGAATTTTTATTATTAGAGGTCTACCAAAGAGAATTTCCCAAAATTATATCTTTAGTATTTCAAAACCCTAACTTCATAAAATTATGAAAATTAACAATCTAATAATCAGAAAATATATTTTTAAATCATTAAAAAATGATTTTATACTAAATAAACATATTTGAAACAATTTAAAATCAAAACTAACAGCATATACATAACTATGTATAAATGACATAAGAGAGGAGAAAGGAAGGTAAGAGAACTGGCTGTGGAAGGAGGTCGGTTGGGCGGTGACATCAGGTCACCGGCGACGGAAGGTGGCTCCGGTGGGGTGGCGACGCGGAGTAGCGGCAAAACCAAGGACAATTTCTCTTAATATTGTTGAAATAAAAATAAATTCCCATAATGCTTAGTTTTGAAAACAAATTTTCAAAGTATTGTCCACGTAGGATTGGTTTTCGGTTCAACTTAAAATTGCTAATGACGTTAGCGGATTTGCAATTTTTTATAATAAAGTCAAAGAGACCTGTTTTTATTAAAAGGCGGTCTCTTTGAACTTGTGAGTATAATTGTCAGCGCTGTCTTTTCTACCTTTAGACTAAAATTTTTAAATTAACCAAGGGCGCAAAGAGACCAATTATTAGTTAGGTGGGGTCTCTTTTCTTAAACCGCTATTACCATTAGCGGTTTTAGAAAAGAGACTGCATCTAACTAATAACTGGTCTCTTTGTGTCCTCTTTTCTTGCTTTGGCTAAGACTTGTGAATTAACAAGGACACAAAGAGGGTTGTTATTGGTTAGGTGCAGTCTCTTTTCTAAACCGCTATAAGTTTTATGCTGAACCTAAAGAAAAAAAATAATTAAAGCCCAATAGGCCAACACCGATCCTACATGGACAATATCTAGGGAATTTGTTTTTAAATGAAGCAGAATGAGAATTTATTTTTGTTTCAACAATATTGTGGGAAAATTGTCCCAAAACAAAGCAGCAACAAAAAGAAATGAAAAAAAAAAAGCGTGAGTCACGCATAGGGGTGTAAATGAACCAAGTCGGTCAATAAACTAGTCGTGTTCGGGCTCGGTTGAAGCTCGTTCATGTACGTTTATTTAACAAATGAGCCAAGCTTGAACAATTTTTTAAGCTCGTTTAATAAATGAGCTTGAACACGAACATAGATATGCTCGTTCAGATAAGTTCATTTATTTATGTTCATGAACTACTCGTTTACTTATGTTCATGAATTATTGATTTATTTACAATTGTTAATTTGGTATAAAATTTATAATTAAGATTCAATTGTTATGCTAATTTTGAAATTTTTAAATATCAAAAGTACAAAGCTCATTTATTGGAGAAGCTCGATTATTATGAAGTTCGTTCATGAAAGGCGCTCGTCAAATAAACAAGTTGTTCATGAACCGCTCGTAAACATATACTGTACTAAATGAGCTGAGCTTGAATAGAAATTTGAGCTCGCTTGAAAGCTCGGGATCGTGCTCAAACTCGCCTAAGTTAAATGAACTTGAACATGAACAAGGTAATACTCGGCTCGGCTCGGCTCAGTTACACCCCTACACTCACGCATGAAGAGGAAGGAGAAAAAGAAAGAAAAATGGAAAAAAAAGAAAAAGAATAGAAGAAAGGAAAATGGATTGAAAATTTACCTCTTTGTTAAATATTTACCGATAGAAAGTTTTTAGAGAAATAAATGAGTAAGAAAAGATGGGGAAATTGGTAGTGTTGCTCCGGTAAATTTTCTTGTGCAATTTACACTTACATAGCACTCTTTATACAGCCATGAGTATTCTACTAGGAGTACAATAATTACATACTCATATATAGTCATATGAGTTCGATCACAAGGGTTTGGACTTATATGAGCATTGTAATATCAAATCAATAATTGACAATTTGGCATTCACAATATCTTCTAACACTCTTTGATTTTTGTGTGGCAAATATGTAGGATTCAATAGGTATTACTTCTTAATACCTACAACCCCCTCTATCCAATTCTGTCTACTCCCCCCTCCCACAATTACCAAAATAACCCCCCCACCCCACTAACCGCATCCCACTAACCATATCCCACTAACCACACTAGTTAATTTTCTACCCCACATAAATAAAACAAAATAATAAAAAATTGATCATATTCTACATTCTTCTTCATCTGCAATTTTTCTCTTCATTTTCTCTCTCATCAAACCTATGAAGCACAATTCCTATAAATTTACTGCAAATTTGTTACAATCTCAACAACAATGAGTGATCTACGAGAAGAACATGCACTAACAGAAGAAAAATCAAAATCGTAAGTACATTTTTGCAAATTTTTACAATTAAACCCTAAGTTTTTAAATTTTGTTCAATCTTAAGTACATTTATTTAATTTCTTTTGTAGACCACAAAAATAAGTTCCAAAAAGCAACAAAGAAGATTTTGAAGTTTCGTAAGTGAAGAATTGTTACAATTAAACACTTTATTTTATAAAATTTTGTTCAAAAACAAGTTTCGTAAAGAAGTAATTTGTTTAATTTCTTTTGTAGACCACAGAAGGAAGTTCCGGAAAGCGAAAATACTGCAGTTTTGTAAGTATTATTTACTTAATTTGAAGTTATTTATCATGAATTTTGATTAGTTTTTTTAAAATGAAAACAAAATTAAAACATGCAAACAGAGAAGAACAATTGGATACAAAAAAAAAAAAAAAAAAAAAAAAAAAAAAAAAAAAGCCAACCAAAATCTCTTGTGCTTGATCCTCAACTTTTAAAAGACATAATAACGTCAAGTGGTCCTGCTGAAAATGAAATGTCTCCAATTCTAAGGTATAATAATCATTTATAACTTACTAAATGTTCATATACTTGTTTGTAGTTGTACATTTTAAACTGAACCTGCTGATTTTTAATTTTATAAGAGTATACCCAATGGATGACCCAAAATTATTGGTCATGGATTATTTATATAATTTCTTCTTTTTCCACTCATCTATGACCAAATCACATTACCAACCATGACCAGAAACTCCCAATGGTTGCCCAAAATAAATTTGGTCATGCTTGAATTTGTTGCTCAAATACATGCAAATAGCCATCTCCATCTTCCAATAGAAAGTAGCCACTTGTCAAATAATAGCTTCATGACCAAACTTTTATCTTGGTCATTACAATGACCAGGTCATGAACCTCTCTCATCCATTTTTTTCTTTCTTCCATTTTTTTAACATAAAAACTCCTTTATCTCTCCTCATGACCAGGTCATGGGTCATCCAATGGCCACAATCTAAGTATACTTATTTGTACTTGTACATTTATACATATATAAATGTTCTTTTTACTATAAACTTATGAACATGGACAAATTCGTTTATGTGAACATGTATAAAATGTTCATATACCTGTTTGTAGTTGTACATTTTGTATTGGTCCTGCTGATTAATAATTTTATAAGTATACACGTTTGTACTTATACATTTATACATACTCCCTCCGTGTTTTTTTAAGTGACACACTTTCCTTAAATGACCTTTTTTTAAGTGACATTTTCCTTAAACGACTGTTTTTTTAAAGTGACACACTTCCTCTTTTAGAAATTCCTTACATTTTAATAATAAATCTTCACCACACTATCTCTTACTTTATCATTTCTTACTCCTTTCATGGTCCCCACTTCTTTTCACATTCTTTTACTGTATTATTTCTCACTCCTCCAACTTACCCCACTAACATCTTATTTTATTAAAGTCAATAAAATCTCCTAAAACTACGTGTCGGTCAAACTGTGTCACTTAAAAAAACACGGAGGGAGTATATAAATGTCCATTTTACTATAAACTTATGAACATGGACAAATTCATTTATGTGAACATGTATAAAAATGTTCATATACCTGTGTGTAGTTGTACATTTTGCACTGGTCCTGCTGATTTATCATTTTATAAATATACATGTATGTGCTTATACATTTATACATATAAAAATGTTCATTTTACTATAAACTTATGAACATGGACAAATTCGTTATGTGAACATGTATAAAAATATACTGTTCGTTTTATTGTAACCTTATGATGAACTTGTATATTAATGTGATCCTTTTTTTATATATATATATATATATATGTGCAAATCATTATAATTAAGCATAATGAACATTTATATTTTATAAGATTTACAACATTGTGGGATATAACCAGGTATAAAATATATTTTTCAATATTCAATTAGACTATGTTCATTTGTATTTTAAAAATTGTTCAACAACATATCTTAATTTTGCAGATCTTTCTCCCTATTTCAACATCGTAACACTTCTATCTGTTATGCATAAATTATATTAGTGAGAATATTCACATCATTGATAACAGAAAGCTGCCACAACATGTGCCTATGTCCGAGAAATATGTTGACCATCCACAAAAACTTGATCGATCTTTAATTGTACAAGATAATCAAGGATATTCACATCATTGATAACAGAAAGCTGCCACAACATGTGCCTATGTCCGAGAAATATGTTGACCATCCACAAAAACTTGATCGATCTTTAATTGTACAAGATAATCAAGGATGTTGAAGGCAACATATATATTGTGCTCAAATTATAATTTTCA
Organism: Chenopodium album; assembly: GCF_948465745.1. NCBI lineage: Eukaryota > Viridiplantae > Streptophyta > Magnoliopsida > Caryophyllales > Amaranthaceae > Chenopodium > Chenopodium album. The sequence continues at coordinate 65,735,596 of NC_137836.1, read as the reverse complement.
TCGAAAACATATATATATATATATATATATATATATATATACTCACTTTATTATATTAAATATAACAAATAATGTTCATTTAGCAAGACACATATGTACATTTGGTTCAATTTCATGTTTATGGAACAATTACATGTAATAGTATAGCTGTATAGAAATACGTTATCATTGTAATGGTAATTTTATTTTATTTTACATTGGAAATTATTTGTTAACAATGTTTTATTTAAATAAATTGAAATCTAAGACGTGTGTATTTGTATACATCTCACTATGAAACTTACACATAACTCTTGAAATGAACATTTGGTTATACAAAAATGAACATCTGTTGGAACATGGATAAACAAAAATGAACATTGAATGATGCAATATTTCTTATAATAAAATTGATTTGAATGCAGTAATCCTTATAAATAAATTTGCTCTCATTTTTATTTATAAAAAAGTCTTAAAATTCAATTTAAAATATATATTAATTTGAACAAAAAACTCCTTGTAATAAAAATGAACCTTTTATGATACACAAATGAACATTTACCAATACATAAATGAACATTTTATAAAAATTTGCAAAAAATTCGTAAATGAAAAGGGCGAGGGCAGAACACACGGAGGGTGGAGGGGGGGGTGCAGGCAGTGTTCCCTGCCATGGGGTGTAGGTAAAAATTTGTAGGTTTTTTTTTATGTAGGGTAAGTTGTAACACCCCGTCCTTTCAGAACTGGAAGCGTTAACGGAATTACGCTTGAACAGGAGGCTACTTAACTTCGATTAGAAAATTCAAGCTTAACCTAGGTCTAAAAGTCAAATTTAACTTATTCACACATCCAAATTAAGTTGTTTAAGCTAAGCGCAAATTATGTGAACAAAAGAAAATAGCAAACAAACTTTAACATGGACAAATCAATTACATTCAAAAGCCAAGGGCAGAACAACCCTTATCGGCCAAACTAGACTAAATTCAAAATAATTAAACAGTCAACTAACAACAAAGGCATACAAGCCTAAAAGTTAGGTTCTAAACTCTCAATCCCCAACCCAGCGTCACAGATATCAAATAAACAAATGAAACCTGCAAATTATAACAACGTTCCACAATCAGTGGGGAGCAACTAGCAGTTCTCCCTCAAATCAAAAATAGAAGATCTTAGACTTAAATTAACAGAAAGAAACCATAACCACAATCAACTTGAAAACTCAAATGAAATCACTTAAAACCATTAAACCATACAAACAATGAAATATTTCAAAATAAACTTAAAACAGAAATATCAATATTAAATCACTCAATTTCAATCATAATAATATATAGACTTCAAATAAGTAATAATTTATTAGTTTAAACATTTCAAAACCAAAACCTTCAAAACAGTAGAACTGGCATGGAGGGAACGCTAGTGGCCTCGCAATCCACTTCCTAAGGTTTGTCAGGACGAACCCCCGGTCATCACGCAGAGACCGTGTCTAAGATTGGCCAACTCCCGGTTATGGGTAGATGCCTATAAGGTCTTACACACCCCCGGACGACAACAATTAACCCAGGTTGAGCTACCTAAGACTCGCAATCCAGGTAGTTAGCATGTTCATTAACCATCGGGAAGCAACTCGGCCTCACACCCGACTATGGCCCCACACACAATTCAAAAATCACTTAAAATAGATAATACAATATATTTCACTTAGAAATCTGCATAGAAGCCAAAAATGGTCTTACACTCAATTCAAACTGCATAAGAAAATCATATTTCTTAAATTCAATTAAAACTCCCTTTCAAAACACACTTCAAGTTAATAAAACACAAAAGGTATCGTCTGAGTTTGGGAATATAATTAATTATCGAAATTCAACAATTAAGTGCATTAACAACTCTTGGCGAAGTGATGCTAAAGACAGTGTTATCCTTCTCTAAAGCATTACGACGTCGACAATACAATTACAACCCACACATATTCAAACACACATAGAAATATTTCACTTTAGGGGTTTATAATACCCAAAAATTCAATCATCACCTATTTAAAAAATATAATTTCAAATAAATTGAAATACTTACAATAAAAAAAAAATTACATAAAATCATTTAATTAAACCAATTATCCAAACTATCATTTCATAAAACAACCAAAACGGGACAGCAACATACAAGTCTAATAATCATCATAAAAACCCAACCAAACATGCTTCAAATGCGAAATAAAAATTAGGGCATATACATACACTCATTAGGCAACATATAAAACCATTATGGAATTAAAATTCAAGAGAGAACATGCCAAAATAAAATCATATTTACAGCAGCCCCTACACTAATGTACAGCAGTACCAATTATACCAATTCACCCAAAAACCCACCATAAACATGAAACTAAGCTTAGCCCATTTTAGTACACACTCTAAAAACACAATAGGCCATATTAAACATGCATTTGCGCTTAGAAATCAAGGAATACACAATTGAAAATCACCATCCTTCACACGCCTAGCAGATTAGGGGCAGCAGCTATGCTGCACTAATTTAGGCACTTTAAACTATCTTAAATTATATAAAATCATGCTATATCAATTTAGGGAATATCCTAACATGATGCTAATTCAAATTTGGCAATAAAATCAATCAAGATAATTAATTTAAGACCTAAGAAGATATATTAAACATGCTGTCAGCAATCCAAGAGTATAGAATATACATGCTCATAAAGAGATAGAATTTTGCATATAAACATGGAATTTCGCTATGATATAAACTCCTCAATAATCTTAACATGATAACCTAGAAGATATATTCAATTGGTCACAAATATAAGATATATACATGCTCATAAGCTCTATCTAACATCACGTTCATATTCTCGTTGGCAGCAGAGCTTGTCTCACAGAATCAGTCATTTGGTGGCCTTAAACACCTCCAAATTTTACCCATAATATATCAAATCGTTCGTAAAACAATCCTCTACAATAATATAAAATAAAATCATTGAATTCATGGCTCATTCACGACTAATAACCACTGCAGAAACTACAGTCTTATACACACATAATCAGATTACATAATCAGTTTTTTAAGTACCCACAAGTCATCACAAAACCTAATATAATCATAAAAAATATCATACACCTATTAGGGATTGATTGTAAGATAATTCAAGAATGAAAAACATGATTCAAGCACCCAAAATCCCTTAATTGTACACGAGATTCTGACATACATATCAAGAACGAAAATCAACAAATCAATCTAACCCTAACATGATTTCTACCTATCAATTCAACCCTAAAACCTAGCATTTCTAACCTAAGGGAAGAAAGGCTAGTTACCTTGATGTATAAACCACCAAAACAAGAAGAAAAGGACAGCACTACCAAGCACAAACAGCAGCAACCAATACGAGCAACACCCTCCCAAGTAGCCTTGTGCCTTGCTTTGTTTCCGTGTTGTTTTTATAGGGGAAATGGAGCACGACTTTTGCAGAGTTTATGGAAGTATGTTAGTCTTTGATTTCCCCTTGATTCCCACCTTGAATCCCACGAAAAATATGGGGAGAAGAGGAGTGAGTTGCTGCATCTTTTGGGTGGAGAAAAACTGATGAAAGTTAGCCTTGTTTTGTACGTTATAGGAGAAGGAGAAGGAGAAGGAGAGGAGTTGGGCATCCATAATTAGGTGTTATTACCATTGATTAGAGGAGGTTACTTAGGGTAAAATGATCAACCAAATATCCCTCAAAGCTGCTATGTACATCAGCGTAAAATGGAATCAAAAGAAGCGCACCAACAAGCCCCATAATAACTAGGTTCAAGGCTTTTCGTTGGGCTTGATTAAATGATTACTTTAGCTTAAGAATGGGTTTAAGGAAGCTAATAAACAAGTCTATCTTAATCTATATAGTCATGAAAGCTTTGAGGAAAAACTCGACCAATATATAAATGCTAGTTGACCCGAAACTAAACTAGGAAAGGAAAGTAATGGAAGGCATTTTAAAACGCGTTCAAAAACAACAATATAGATTATATTATTGATATCTCAATAATAATAATGAAAATAACAATTTAAATCACAATAAAAAAAATATTTATATATAGGTCATATGTACCAAAGAGCGACATAAAAGACGAAATGCGAAACCAATAATATTATTCATTTATAACGACCTAAATAATTAAAGGATATTGTAATGAGTTTTATAAATATAAAATATAGAATAGTTTATACACAATAATATCAATTCGATAAACGAGTTGACGGAATCACCCAATACCACTTTACTTATCGATATTGATACAATTGAACGTAAAACGTCTTAAAAACCCTAAAATCATTTTATACATATAGAATTGACACTTTAGTCAAGGAATCACCCATGATGACCTGTATCAATTTTAATAGGTTAAATATCTAACTTAAACTTAAGGAATCACCCTTTAAAGCTAATATCAATTCAGATAAGTCAAATACAATTTGAAATGATTAAAACTCAAATATAGAACCCTTTTAAATAATAACTTTCAAACGTTTCGTCAAAATATTATAATTAGGGTTTCAAAAGCTTGGGATTACCCTTATATTAAAATAACGAAATTAACATTTCAATTTAGAAATTGATATTTTAATTAGAAATTAGGTTTACTAGGTTTAAATGCACATAAAATAATAGTTCAAAAATACGGGGTGTTACATAAGTAAGATAGTTTTTGGGCTTCATGAGATAGTGGTATAAAGGAGGGAAACATCTAGTCCAATTATGAAAAGAGGATAATTAGGCTTATTATGAAATTGGCTACATTGCCACATACCACATCGGGGTAAGATAATTATGGACCTAAATATTAAAACTTGATTGCTTATTTTAAATCCGATAATTATAATAATTTGATTTGAAATATATTTTACAATTGATTAAACAATTTTTAAAAAACTCCCTAAAAAAAAAAAGCAATTTATAAAATAACTTAAAAATACAAAGTATTATATATACTAGTAAAGAATTTGTTATATATACCTGGGTGTACAATACACTCAGATTATTTGCTCTTTCAATAAAGGAAAAATACAGTTTAATAATCCCAACTATTGGTGATTTATCTAGAATAATCCGAACTAAGGATTATTTCCTAACAGTCCCAACTTTGCCTCTTATTTTCTTCTAGCAGTCCCAATGACCGATAACATGTTGAAAATGTAATTTTTTTTAATTTTTAAAAATGCCAAGTTTTATTATTTTTTTTGAGAAAAAAATGCCACGTTTTAACACATATTAGTTTAGAATTTAAAAAAAATTAGAAAAAATAACAAAAAAAAATCAGAAAATTTCATTGTTTTAGGGGTTTTTTCTTTTTATTTATTTATTTTTTAATATTTTTGTAGAGGTTTTTTCTTTAAAATTTTTGATTTTTTTTCTTCTAATTTTCTGATTTTTATTATTAATTTTTTGAAAATTTTCTGATTTTTTTTTTGTTATTTTCTGATTTTTTTTTGAAAGAAAGAAAGAATTTTCTGATTTTTTTTATTGTTTTTTTAATTTTTTTTGAATTTCTTATTTTTTTGAATTTTTTGTTTTTTTTTAAAACTCACCCTTTTTTTTATTTTTTAATTTTCTGATTTTTAAAAATAAAATTTATGATTTTATCTTTTTATTTTCGACCAATCGTGTGTTGACACGTGGCATATGGCTTGTTATAACAGGCTGTTGACCCGTAGTTGACCGGTTGGGCTAGCAAAGTTAGGACTGTTAGAAAATAATCAATAGTTGAGATATTAGAATAAATCGCGAATAGTTGAGATTATTAAAGTGTATTTTTCCTTTAATAAATGAGAAAATAAATTTGCTTATTTAAAAAATTAATGAACAAATAATTATACGGTACACCCTCCTTCAAAAAAAAAAAAAAAAAAAAAAATTATACGGTACACCCAGTGTACAAAGAGCAAATTATCCACAATTTCATTCTCCTCGCCATATCAGCTCTTTATCTTCTAGTCTTGTAATCTCTCTCTCAAACAGCCATGAATGGTCTATCAACGAGCTTCAATCTACGGGTCTCAGCGCCCTCAAATTGCTTCCTTTCCACGCAAGATTTCGCTCGTCGTCGGCGAACCCCTAGCTTTCTTCTATGGCCGTCTCCGAAGCTTCGCCGGAGCTCCGGCATCGTTTGCATGGCTGTTTGTTTTCTATTTCCATTTATCTCAATTTTTTCTCAATTTCATTGAATTGAAATTTCTGGATATATTTTTCGAATTAATTTGTTTATTTTTTTGTTTTTATTTGCAGGAACCTTATCTAATTGCTAAGCTTGAATCTGCTGAAAAGACGTGGAAAGAGTTGTCGGTATATAATTCATTATCAATTGTTTGGCGCCATTTTGTTTTGTTTTGTTTTCTGTTATTTAATTGTGAATTGTTGGTGGAATTTGGTTGTAGATACTAGATATTTGTGTTATATAGTATTTGTGATTGTTTATGTTGTGCCGAAATCAGATACAAAATGTGGAAACAGAGAAATGTGGAAATGCAATTTTTTCATGCAATTAGGAAATGCGAAAATGATAGAATTAAATTATGAGTAATTTTTCTTTGAAATTTTAAACAAAAAGGAGTGAGGTAAAGATGGTATTGAAGGCTTATATTGATTTATTGATTGATTGAAGAGTGAGGTAAAGATGGTATTGGAGTTATTTTGGCTTATTTGAAGAGGTATTGGAATGGAAAGGTCATTTTGTAACTGTAAAGAGACTAAAAGGGAGAAAAACTTGTTGGTTACTCAAGAGGACAATTTCCCTTAGATTTTGAGTTTCCGTGTTTTGGCAATGGGAAATGTGACCTTAATGAGAGTTTCCCATGCATCTAGTTAAGAAAAATAAGACAATATATCCCCGGAGTTTAACTTTTTCATAATTGGAAAATGGGTGGTTATTATGTAACTCTCAGAAAATGGAGAATGGGATGTATCGGTGACACTTGATTGTAAGATAGTTGATCAATAGAACCTCGACTTAGAAATGGAAGAAGCTGAAGAACAATGGTTTGCACTTTCGCATAACAAAGTTCAGGAGCCCTTTTCTTGTTAAAAGTATGTGTTGAGACCCCATGGAAGTGTGTTTCTATGTAAGATGCCCACATCCACCCACAAACACGCACATGCACTTGAAAATTACAGATTTAACTACCAACTAATTCAAAGGGAGTTTATCATTTCTTTGCTAAATGGTTTTGGGGATATAATTCTCTTGTACTATTAACGGCCCATTTGGTAGCCAATAATAAGTAATAGTAATAAGAATGAATTTGAGTGTAATGCAAGGAAAGTCGCATTATAATGTCCTTGATAATGCCATATTATTCTCAAGCTTAGGTTTTTTTTTCTTCATAAATCTCCATTCCTACCCAATATAACTCCCCAAGTCGTAATGGATGGTAATGAAAAAATTGAAATATTTGAGGTAAATTAGGACCTCGGTGATTGCTGTATGATTTTTTTTATATATATATTTATTTTTTCTACGTATATACAAGTATACAACGCATGAACACAATAGCATTCCCATTACCTACATTTATTATCACCTGCCAAATGGGTTGTGAATAGTTTAGCTTTCTTCTTACAATCCTACAGTATGGTGTACCCTTAACCTTTTCCACCAAAATCTAGACTGACTTATTTTATAATATGGGCCTTTAACCATTTATAACTGGAAAAGGATAGCTCCTATTGGATGGTTCTCCTCAATGAAGATTACTGTTTACCTTTCATTTTCTCAGGTTTATAAGGAACTCAAAAGTGAGAGGAGGGGCGTTATGAGTTTATGGCTTCCATTTTCATAATCATGTCTGTACTCTGTAGTCTCTGTACACATTAATGGTTTTACTTAGGAGTTAGGGAGACTAGGAGAAGCATGCCCCTTATATGCTTGGGAGTTTCTATTCCATTGCTAATTGAAACATTATTTCAGCTTGCAAGTGGTTTGACATTTCTCCTCCCCGAAGTCAAATTTAACACTTCTCTCAAATTTAAGAGGATGGGGTAATATACAATTTTAACTGTTAAATACCAACTGTTTGGGTGACTAGTGTCTGTCTTAGATTCCTGAACATGTACTATTGATGGCTTTTTCCAGGTCCCAACAGCACACTTTATATTATTTGGCTTGCTAAAGTACACTTGAACCAATGACTTCATGATTGTGTATCACACTTGATATAAATTGACTTGCTAACAGAACACTTAAACCGATGATTTCCTAACTATTATGGGCTTAACTGTCAAACAATGCCCTGCAACTCGATTGTGGCATTTAAACTCATGCCACAAGCTACCAGCTGCTTGCTTCCTCTTTCATGAGTCATGGGGTAGCGTACTACATGACTTGGGCATGGCTTGATAACAAAGTGACTCAATTCCAAATGCTTAAACTGCACTAAATCCTTTTTGAACGGATGATTCTTTGTAATACTGCTTAAGTGTACTATTTAGAAGATAATATAAAGTATACTTGTTGTTGGCAGAACCACAGATACTAATAATACATTTGTAATAATGGTAATAATTAGAAGTACATGCCAGCTCCACATGAATAGTCAGCTAAATGCCTATGCCGCAAAAGAAATATCTTTCTTTACTGTTGCAGAAACAAGTGCAATTTTTAGAATCTGTTATTTATTTAATGCATTTTTCCTTACCTTTGTCAGTGGGTTAAGCAGGAAGTAGAGGGGAAATCCATGTGTTAGTGAGACCATCATTCCTTTGTCAGGTTGCCCTCTTTGGTTAGCACTCTGTATAAAAGAATTACTTTAGAGTTATGATTGTCGGATGTGATATATTCTTTTTTTGGTCGGGGGTGGGAGTGGGGGTGGGGGTGGGGTTGGGGGTTGGGGGGGGGGGTGGTTGGTGCAAATTCTTTCAAGTGATTTTAAGAACAACACTCATATAAAACAATTTTGAACTGTTTTATACTTCTATGTCTTGTTTTAGTCCAAGTCTAGCTCATTTTGCTCTTTAAGCTGATCCATATGAGTTTGTTTTGAGCTATTGTGTTTGATTGGCTCGTCCCTTGTGTATTTTGGTGACATCATTGCTATTGGGAGTCAGGTTGTTAGCATATGTCTGGATTTGAGTCAGGGTGTATTTTGGTGCCTATGCATGTCATTTGCATGGTTTTGAGCCAATGCACAGGTGTGCGTTGGATGACAGAGTTGTGCAGTAAATTCTTATCTACCTATGGATGTTGCTAACACATTATTAGTGAAATATGTAAATCTGTGTGCTCTTGTTGTCTTTTCATTAATCTTTCTTGCATCAGTACAACATGTAATACTATGCATATGCGGTTATTTGACCTGTAATCTTCATTGCTCTATTTATCCTTCGCGATTGTCAAACTTCTTGATTTTTTTGTTTAGTAATGTCTTGACTCCATAAGTACAAACTTACAATGTGTGGGAAACTGAATACCAAATCAGTTAAAATTGTTTGGAAAGATAATGGGCAGTATGGTTTAGCGTCATCTATCCTATTCGTTTGCTTAACGCTGTTAAGTTATAAATCAATCACTGTGATGAATGACAGGTCAAGCTTGGTGATCCAGATGTAGTCTCAAACCCAAGTGAGTACCAAAAACTAGCACAGTCTGTTTCAGAGCTTAATGAGGTATTTCTGGTTCTGTTATGCTGTCCCTCTTAATCTTGGCACATCTTTATCGGCCCTTAACTTATCTTTTATAAATTGAATGATTTATTAGGTGGTCTCAACCTATCGTAAATTTAAGGAGTGTGAGAAGCAATTAGAAGATGCTAAAGGTTATTATCTTTCTCTTACTCTACTATATAACTCAGTCAAATCATAATAGATGAACTTGTCATTGCATAGGGTACAATTCTAAAAGGTCTATATTAATTTTTATTTTATTTTTCTTATGACAGCGCTAGCAAAAGAAGAAGACATGGATGAAGATATGGAACAAATGATTGCAAGTGAAGTAGAAACTTTGAACAATGAACTCAAAGAGCTTGAGGAGAGTATAAAGGTGAATCTTTCTTCACTAGCTATCTAATTCACAATGTTTCTACTTCTATTTTCTTATCATATTCGGATATTCCATTATGATACATATATCTCATGTATTTTTGATTTGTCAGACATTGTTTTTACTGAAAATCTAATTTTGTACATTGCATTATGGACAGATGCTGCTTCTTCCTGCTGATCCCCTTGATGCTCGGAATATATTGCTTGAAGGTAAAATATGATCTTTTTCCAGTATTTACCTGCAATCGTTTATGTATAGTAGTCCATATTGGCCATAGGAAACACCAGACAAGAACTAAGTTAGCTTAGACGTCATTAATGTCAGAAAATAAGGGAAGGAGAAGATTATATGTTAAACTGAAGCGTAAAGGATATATTAGCTATTGAGAGGCTTGGTTCTCTTGTCTCTTGCAATTAGCATCTAAATGCTAAACTACTCTCATCAATATTCAACATCCTCTCTCTCCTTCATCTACAAGCCACTAGTAACAGAAAAGTAATGCTACTCCCTAAAGTGCCCCACCCCCTTCCTTATTGTCAAATTATCTTATGTCACTGATTCTACTAGCCATGCTCCTAGATCAACTGCAATTGCATAGCCCCTTTATCTTGAACTTCAGGCCAGGATATTTTTGCATTGTGCTAGAACTTTATGGTGAAAAATGAAATATGGGATGGAAGTGGCTGTGAGACTGTTATAGACTAGCAAATCTGACTTGTATACTTTACTGATTAAGAAAAAAATTCAAGGGGAAAGCTTGGAAATTTGATTAAAGAGATTAGTATTTTCTTACAAAAGGTAGTAGGTTTAACCTACAAAGCTCATATTAGTGACTTGAGGTCACAACTCTCCAAATAGTGACTTTAGGTCACAACTCTCTCAAGGATCCACTCCAAAATTCTGCCTATCTTTTCTTTCCCCCTCTCTCTGTATTTATACTAAAGCTAATGACTCTAAACTAATAATACTAAACTACCAATATTGGCCTTCTTAATGCCCTTCCATAAGTTAGTCTATTATAAAGTACTAATGAGCTCTTTATTATTACCTTATTAACTAATGCTTGAATCCTTCATTTTGAATAAAACTATGGAATTTAACCAATTGGTCACAATAACCCCCCTTTGTTCCTGAATTTTGACTCACTTTCCTTTTTCGGATGTTTTAGAAAGTTTGACTCACTTTTACTTTATTCCATTTTTGGCTATCCCTTTTTACTTCCTTATCCCTCTTATCCCACATTATTTACACTTTTCTACTCACTCTCTCTTACTTAACCACTCTTTTCTTACACTCACCAGCATTTTACTCCATCAATCTTACTTTGGTCATCTTTTCATGCACCCACTAACTTTTTCCAACCTTATACAAGAGATCTACAGAAATTGAACTTTCGGAAATAGAGGGAGCATATAATTTTCATTTATGGGGACTGGCTTATCAAAAGTACTGACCAAGTAGTTTTCATGTAGAAATTCATATCTAAATTTAATATCTAGTTTTGTTTGGTAATGCCACTTTATAATATGTTGTGTTATTGCAGTTAGGGCTGGTACAGGAGGCGATGAAGCTGGAATTTGGGTTGGTGATCTTGTAGGTACATATCTCTTTTCCTGCTTTCAAATATTACTAAGACATGATTTTGTGTACCTATACTATATTTGTCTTAGAATTGCCGCCTTAAATTATATATTTATATTGAAATGAAAGTAAAATATGAATCTATGCAGGATTGTTAATTTCTTCACTGTAAGATCCTATGTTTGATTGATGAAAATTTGATTTCACTGTAAGATGGGCCACATAAGCATGCCATGCAGGCAAGAATTTAAATAATATTTTATGAATACAATGTATAACTTATGAGTTATGACTAATAAAATGCAGGAGTTATTTTTTTCTGGGGCCTGGCCCCTCGTGAGCAACAAAAAAAAAAAAAAAAAAAGTAGATTAGGGTAATATCAAAGTTAGTTGTTTTTTGAAAATTAAACAATAACCATTTTTAAACATTCATTCAAGTATAATTCTACTCAGACTCGTCTGTAAGTGCTTAAGAATAATGTGACCAACATATGTATAAAATAGTAAAAGATGTATTCCTAAAGATGAGTTTACAGGGTTTCAAAAGTGTGTAAACAACAAGAAAAGGCACAAAGATTCGCTCAAGAATCACCCAATAAACAAGCAAGCACTAAACTCCACTCAATATTCAATACTAGTATTTAATATTCAACGCCCTCAATTTTTACATTATATGGCATTATGCCAAATTTTTTAATAAATAAGCCCATAATATATGCCAATTACTCGTAAAGCCCAAACCCTAAACATCTTATCTTATTCGTGAACTAACCATATAGCCGTGGCTTAAAAAAGATTACCGATATTTGTAACAAAAAATTTCTAGACCATATATTTTTTACAAGTATCATCAGAAATCTCATCTTATATACCTTGACATAAGTAGATGGATGAAAATGGTTGCTTCTCCACATCAATTTAAATTACTTTTGTTTCTTGATGTCGAAATAATATTTTCCACCTTTAGTCTCATCGTTTTGGAATCTTTCATGAACCAGTTGCATTTTACTTTTTTAGGTTTACATGGGAAATGAATAATTATGGAAAGTTACTTAATTTGTGAAATTCATATTGTAGACATGTTTGGCTGACTTTAGTGCTCTGTTTAGGAAGCTGTAACTCTTATTGATGGATTTCTCCAAATTACTGGGACCATGTGGAATTTGATTTATGGATTTCGTCCTAATCTATAGTTGAAGGTGTTAACATTTAAAAATATCAAATGTCCCCTAAGTGGTAGTCATTTACAAACCCTTACCAACTCTCTTTGTCAAATCCTGATCCACCCCTTCCTTCATCAGATAAGAATATCCTTTTTTTTTTCATCTACGGTTGCCCTTAATATAGTCACCCCATGAAAAATTCTAACATTGTAACAATTAAATTTTAAGACTTCATGTCCATGTATTCTAGCATTCATACCTAACCCCAGTCAATATTTAATTCTTCTTTATACGCTATCTTTTAAAAATTGCCTACACTTCTCATCTTTAGTCTAAGAGGGCAAGAAAACTGCTCATTGTTAACAACTTGTAATTAAATGAATAAATTGGAACCCTGGAGCCAAAAAAAATTACGATTTATTGCCGCAAATCAGTTTCTTGTACTATTTTGTACCACTCAAGTTGTAGGCTACTCTTTACCTCCTTCAGTATCCAATTCCGGAATGAATTTCTGAGGTATGTGTATGGGTGCTGTCACTATCCTATTAATGAACCCTCCACCCACTTTTCCTCCACTTACACCCCTGTAAAGACTCAAAAGCAAAATTAAAAACTTTCTTGTGGTAGTAGCTAATATCATGTGGATCTTATGTGAGTTATTTCTTTGTTGTTATTTTAGTTAGCATATTTTCTTGCAATTCGTAGGTGCGCATGTATCAGAAGTACAGTGAGCAGAATTCATGGAAGTTTACACCAATATCATATTCAGAGGTATGTAGTTCTTATATGCCAAATTATAAATTTACCTTTACATTCTTGTTGTACATTGATGAAGTTCTGATTTTCAAAAGGCTGAAAAAGGAGGATTCAAAACATTTGTGATGGAGATAAAAGGAAAGCGTGTGTATAGCAAACTGAAATACGAGTCTGGCGTGCACCGAGTTCAGCGTGTTCCTCTGACAGAAACCCAGGGTCGTGTGCACACTTCTACTGCAACTGTAGCCATCATGCCTGAGGTATACTCTTTTATCATCTTTCAACAAAGGACTTCATCCTTGTTTCAAAACGTTATTTCTGGACAGCTATTGTTGTTGTGCAAAGGTTGTGAAGTTATATTCCTTAAATTTGCTATGATTGCATATTTTGACCATTGTGTTAGGCATGGCAGAAAGGCACTGATATCTAAATATGCTACATTGCTACGTCTCTTCTGAACCTCTATACAACATACTGGCTTTATTCTTTTACTTGAATATTGCTCTTTCAAATTCCGTAATCCAAATTGAAAATACAATCATAGATGTGATGCACATGCTATATTGTCTTTGTGTTAATCATCTCCCGTGTGCATTGTCATATACTTCGTATAATTTTTTAAATCAACAGTTTTTCTTGCTTTTTGTCACCTATGAAGCACGAAAAGTCTAGAGCTTCCTCTTGGAGGTGTTTAAATTGTAAACATGTCTATTAGTCAACAAATGGTGGAAAATGTTTAAATATTCACTTTGGCTGTTGAAACCTTAAAGCATCAAAATTATATGTTATTGCCATGTATGAGTCTTATTTCTATGACAATGTCCACAAATGCATCTTCGAGACCTAAGAGAGATTGGCATCGAGAGTTTATGCCTTAAAGCCTGTAGGGGGCGGGGGAGATGATTTCCACGACTTGGGCTAATTGGGATCCACATCAAAAAGGTTTGGGAGTCCTAAAGGATGTGTGGAGGAAAGCCATTAACATGCTTGTGATGCTTCAAACAAAGTTAAGAACTAGGCTAAGGCGATCAGGCGAGATAGTTTGGTAGACAAGATTATACAAAAAATCTCAAAGGATTATTAGGGTTTTGATATCCTTATTGGGAACAATTTGAAGTTCATGGGTTCAAGAAAGCTCATGCACAATGAGTGTTCAATCTTCAATGTGATTCAAAACTGGCTTTTTCTACGGAGAATTGTGATTACTCCTGATCAGACTAACACATCATACATGGAAAAGTCCTCAATGAGTGAAGCGTAGGGGCAAGTTTTGGACATGGTTCAAACCATGGGGGACTTAGTGAAACTTGAGAACCTTTCGGGTAATGGTGGAATTAGTGTTGAATTAGGGAAATTAATGGGCATGGTTCGGTGTGTGTTAGTCATTTAGTTACATCTCATGCCCCATCTTTGTATTAATAATTTTAATAGGCAACATGCATTATTAATTTTATAATATAGAGTCATGAAGTTGATCAAAGGACTTTATAAGCCTTAGGCATTGTGGGAAATAAAAACAGTTAAGTGGCTACAGCCATTCGTCTTATAAACTAAGAAGTGTGGGGCTCAAAGAGCATAGTGGGAGCCTGGAGGTGGTTGCCTCCACTACCTGAAAGATAGGGATTAAGCCTTAAGGTAATGCCAGAAGTGGATATCAGTTATCACTAGTGTGGTTAACACTATTGCGGCAATAACCTTGTCATTAATATCATTTGGATATCATATCCCAAACTTCTCACTCTCACCGACTGACCATATGATGGAAATAGATGGATTATCACAGATATTTGCGTCCTATAGTTTTCGACACTGAAGAATAGGAATTACATTTGGTAAGGCGATGAAAGGCTACTTCAATCTAGGAAACTGCCAAAAAACCCGAGTGTTTGAAGGTTTTCCAATAGTTTCATGTCAGCCTTGCCAGCTTTATTTTCAGCTCAATCTATTAGTCCAGTTTATTCTATCACTTAAGCCTTCTGATTCTTGTTGTGTTCTCGAGTCTTGTCAGTTTTTGCTAGCTCTATTTTCAGTCCAATCTGTCAATCTGGTTGACTCTACCATATGTAATATGTTAGACTAATAATTAGCAAAAGAATAATCAAACTATCACTTCCGTTTGGGAAGGCATGGTTAATAAGTCAGAAGACGAACAGGGTTACCTCAATTGGCGATCCATGAGCCCATGAGGTTGAGAAGTAGTTTTCACATTTGACCTGGGGGTAGGAAAGGGCAGGTGTTGCTTAAATTTGTGTTTAAGAAACACTTTGTAATATGTTACATTTTCCACACACCACTCTTCTCCCTTGTTACCCATAAATCCTTAAGAATTTGACTGTGGCTTGTGCTGTAATCAGGTTGATGAAGTTGAAGTATTCATTGATCCCAAAGATATTGAACTTACAACAGCAAGATCTGGAGGTGCTGGAGGTATGGATCTTTACAAAACACGTGTTTTATGTGGTGACATCATCACAAATGTTTTTGCAAATCTAAAAGTGTTTTCTTTCTTATGCACAGTCTATGCTCTTAACTTTTTTTTTGTCTATTCTCATGCATGTATGTTATAATTCAGGTCAGAATGTGAACAAGGTTGAAACAGCTGTGGATCTTGTCCACAAACCCACAGGAATTCGTATTTTCTGTACAGAAGAAAGGACACAACTTCGAAACAGAAGTCGTGCGATGCAATTATTGAGAGCAAAATTGTAAGGGACAAAATTATTCATACTTGTCACAGTGGAATTTATTCAACTGTACATGCACCTGGTGTTTGACTACTCTTATGCATGAGATGTTTGTGTGGGATCTTATATGTAGAATTCGACAATATAAGTTCGAATAATACAAGTTCAAACAAAATAAACTGTGATACTAACACAAGTTCAGCTAACTTCAAACAAAATAAACTCGGATAAGTTAAGGTAGTTTCAGATAATATAAAGTCAGACAAAAAAAAGTTAATAGAATAAAACCTAGATTTAGAGGTATCAGAGTAAGTTTCATTTGAAAAAAAATACTAGTATGTGAGAGAGAGAGAGAGAGAGAGAGAGAGAGAGAGGCACAGTTTGGTCAAATATATGCGATGATCTTTAACCATATCTTATATTACCTCAAGTACCCCCGATATTCCATACTCGAATATAGGTATTATGAATATTTGACACTTGGGCCAAATACATGTAATTAATAGAATGACTGAGGGAACACTTGCAATAGTTGAAAACATGCATGTCTAAATATCACTGTGTACCAAGGTATAATGGACATCCCTTGAATTTTTTAGGAGAATCCCTCTAAGTTTAGGACCTTTTTGGTTCTTGTATTCAATAGGATGGAGACGAAACAGATGCTGAATTTCCAGCCAACATACATTGTGAAAGTTGCGTAGGAATGATTCGACTTGTAATTATCCTTGACTGTTCAAAAATCGATACCTACTCGGGCTTTCATCATGAAGGGGGATTAATTCATTCCCATGCTTATATGCAGTTTTTTATTCTTGAGTTGAGGAGCATACCCTTTTATCAATTATTTTTTTGTTAATTTCCAAGATTATGGCATCATTTATTTTTCTGTTTTAAGTGTTCCTCTAATTCTTAAGCTGGATTTACTCACTGATGCAATGATATTGCAGGTATGAAATCAAGTTGCGTGAGCAGCAAGAGGAGATTAGGAATCAGCGAAAGTTGCAGGTTTGACTTTTAAAACACTGGAAAATTGAACGGTATTTTGCTTAGTTGATACAAGAATATAAAATTAAGCATTTACTGGCACAGGGACAACATTCTATTATGTGATTGAGCTTTGTTTGCTACACGATTAGCGTGGATTGCATCTTTTGGATATGTCCTCCACATGAATCTAAAATGATGTATGCCAGTTTTTTTAGAGTTCACCTATGAAAGGCATCTTCTTGTCTTTGTCTTTGGTTATACTGATAGCTAGCCAAGTACATGCTGGTAAACCTAGTTATCTGGGTAGCTGCTGAGTGCTGACAATCAAATTTCTTATCTTGTCATGAAATTGAGCTGTTTAATGGGAAGTGAAAAAAAAAGTCAATGTAGCATGTAGGTCATGAACCATGTCTCATTGCCACCATTATAATCTACATCTGTAGTTAGGATTGGGTCACAAACCTAACAGTTACCCAAAATGTTAATTCTCCTGAACGGAATAGATTGTATCCTACTATCATAGATTCATAGATGAACATATAACAGTTTGCTTGCATCATCTTTTCTTTCGAAATGCTCATGTAACTTTGCTAAATGATAGGTTGGAACTGGTGCTCGCGCTGAAAAAATTCGAACATATAATTATAAGGTATGATTCTAATTTGCTGTTAGCTGGCCAGACAGGATACAGCTCTATGTTATTCTAGGATGATTTTAACATTGTGAATATTCTTCTATATGGGAAAAATATAAGTACAAGATAAACTCAAAATACAATGAGTTGAATAGCTTTACTGTCACCCATCCTTGGAGGTGCATTTTTTTTTTTTTTTTTGGTGAAACTTGGAGGTGCATTTGGATCTCATTTAATGAGTTTGTGATTTTTACAACCTAAATTTCTTCAGGATAATAGGGTGACAGACCACCGGTTAAAAATGAACTTTGAGCTCACGTCTTTCCTGGAAGGCAATATAGAGACAGCTGTCCAGGTAAAACATCTTGCTGGGAGCTTATTGCTCTTTGAGAATTTTGAAATCATTTTGGACAAGCATTTGTTAATTTACATTCTGGTTGTTTACTTGCAGTCCTGCACAACTATGGAACAGAAAGAGTTATTGGAAGAACTTGCTGCTTCAGTAGGTTCAACAGCCAGCTAAATGGACAATTGCTCAATTCCATTGAGCGCTGTTGGTGAATCAGATCGAGTGTACATGTGATGTGCGCTTAATGACAGCTGAGCCACTGTTGTAGGATAAAGAGTAATTCTGCTGATTAAAAACATGATCTCTTGTAAATTTTGCTTAAAAGATTAAAACATTATCTTGACCAATATTTGAATTTTAGAGTAGTCTCTGCACTTTGTATCATTGTGGAATATTAATTTGGATAATTTGCCAATTACTACCGCAAGTTAATACCACTTTGTAAATTACTATCGCAAATTAAAAAAGTTGTGAATTACGACCGCAAAAAATCTTAAGATGTTGCGATTACTACCAAACCCCCATTAAACCTAACTATGACGTCATTATATCCCTTTAACCCGTGTTTGACCATGGTTAAGGGCTTGAACCAGCCCCCCCTCCCCCCCCAAAAAAAAAAAAGAAAATGGTTTAGGGATATAATGACGTCATAATTAAGGGCTTTAACTATGTGTTAAAGTGATGTAATGACGTCATAGTTGGGTTTAATGGGGGTTTGGTAGTAATCGCAACATCTTAAAAAATTTTGCGGTAGTAATTCACAACTTTTTTAATTTGCGGTAGTAATTTACAAAGTAGTATAAACTTACGGTAGTAATTGGCAAATTTTCCAATTAATTTTTACAATCTTAGTCTTTGACTCTTCGTGTTAATGCTGCAAGTGATGTCATCCGGTTCGTGTTAATGCTGCAAGTGATGTCATCCGGTTAATATCCTATATAACAAAGCATGTTAGCAGCATTATTTTTATTATTTTTGCCTTAAAAATGGTATACTAACATTTCTCTTCTTCTTACTCATACACAAAGGGTATTACATACTTCCTCTGTTATTTTTTACTTGACAGGTTTCTTTTATCACGCTTGCCAATGTAAAACTTTAACGATCAACAACTTTAATTTTTCATAAGTAAAAATATAAAAGTTATATATTATGATAATACTTATTCACTCTCGTCAAAAAAAAAAAAAAACTTATTCGGACGAATTCAAAAATATTCTACATAAATATGGTTTTTGTTACATATTTTTCACAAAAGATGGTCAAAGGAGAGGTGGTGAATAGTGTAAAAGTTAAAGCGGTCAAATAATAATGAACGGAGAAAGTACTTTAGAGGAGTTTCTATTGACCACTTATTGACACACGGGTGCACTATGCTCATCATTATGAGCATGAAGGCAAGAAATAAGTTTTATTTTGAAGAAAAAGTTTTGTTTTTTTTTTTTTTTTCATACAAATATGATTCAATAGAAAAAAAATGTTATACAAGATCTACAAAAATATTAAATCAATAACAAATATATGACAGTTAAATCAAATATAACATTCTTTCATCAAAGCTATGATCGGGGTTGCATATCTTATATTTCTTGAGCGATTTCCCACTATATTGTTAAAACAAAAATTAATTCCCTTTGTGCGTCGAATGAAAAACAAATTCCCAAAATACCGTCCACGTAGGATCGGTGTTGGGTGTCAATTTTTTTTTATTTGGTTTAACTTTAAACTGCTAATGGTATTAGGGATTTTAGCTTTAAAACTGTTAACAGTATTAGTGGTTTCATGAAAGAGACATCCTTTTACTATTAACAGATCTCTTTTCCTCCTTACTTTGTGTAACGCAACCCACACCCTCGAAATCTTAACTATCGCAGTGTCGTCGGAGTTGGAGTAGGTTTGGGTTAGTTTCAAGGATGAAGCAACTGGGGAAGGGTTGTAGGGGAAGGTAGGGGTGAGCATGGGACGGGTACCCGTACTGTTAGTACTAACGGTTCGGGTAACCGATAACCAATTTCACTAAAAGTGATACCCATAAACCGAACCGTTAGTACTTAATAAGATATCCAATAATGATAATTAAACTTAATAATGTGGTTATTATAATATCATTTCACACTAATTAACAACAATATCTACTGTATTTGATTTTTAAATTTTAATGCAATCGCAATATTTTATGAATATATAAATATAAATGTTTACGGCCAAAATAACAATAATTTTTTTTTGGATTTGAATATGGGTCTGTTCACATTTACAGAACTGAATTGATTTGGGCTTAATTGAACTGAACTGATTTGAGCTAAATTGAACTGAACTGAACTGATTGGAGCTGAACTGAACTGAACTGAACTGAACTGAATAGAGCTGAAATGAATATTTTATGAGAGAAGGAAATTGGGAGCTAAATTGAACTGAACTGAACTGATTGGAGCTGACTGAACTGAACTGAACTGAAATTAAGCTGAAGTGAACAGACCCTACATTCTTTGGTTTTAAACTATTACGTATATAATATGAAGTATTTAAACTTACAATTTTAGCAATATTATACATTGTATTTTGAATTTGAACCACATGTTCTTAATATTTGAACATAAATATTGAATATGGAGTATGTTTTTGTTGCTTTTGAATTCACGATCATTTGTTTTAACTTCATGTTATTTTAGGGTTTATATTCATTTGTTAAAGTTTCTATGTTCTTTAATTGAACTTTTATGTTCATCGAGTGCATAAAAGCATCTCCATTGGTTTACAAAAAGGACTTGCATGCAAATTAAATTATAAGGAAATTCTACATGGTGGCCTATAGGTTTCGCAAAGGTGGACAAAAAAATGCCATAATTTCTAGTAATCCCAAGAATTGTTAACCATTTCTGATTTTGGACTCATTTTTTAACCCTAATTCATTAAATTACTAACCTACCCCTTAAATTATTCAACACAAACCCTTATTGACTCACCACCACCCCACCACCACTGATTCACCACCCAACTCCCACCACCACCACCCCACCACCCCTGATTCACCACCCAACTCCCACCACCACCACCCTTTCTCCCTCCTCCGTCCCCAGCCAGTCACCCATACCCTTTCCCTACTACTCCACCTCCATCCCCTGCCCGCCCATCGCCTTCCCCTAGGGCTGAGCAAAACTACTCGAATAACCGAAAACCCGTTTCGTAACCGTTCCGAAAACCCGTTTCGTAACTGTTCCGAAAATTAGGGTACCCGATCCGATAACCTTAACGGTTCTAGTACCCGTTCCGATAATTTGTTATTGGTATGGTTATTGGGTATCAGTTTAAAATTAACGGTTACCCGATCCGATCCGATAAGCAATTTTTTTGTTTTTTTTTTCCTACTTAAATCTATTTTTTCAAAATCTAAACTCTTACTTTAATTCATAATAACTTTATAATATCAATGATTAGTAATATTATTAATACTTTGGTAAAGATCATGTGACGGCATTCATGTGACGACATTCATAACACATTTACAAGTATTGATCACTTATTTTAGTATGCAATAAAATCATTTTAAAAAGGACAAAAGAGTTTACTTCATCATGTAGCAAATTCATAACACATTTACAAGTATTGATCACTTATTTTAGTATGCAATAAAAAATCATTTAAAAAAGAACAAAAGAGTTTATTTCATCATATAGCAAATTTGTAAGTAGTGGTAATGATAATATTTGTACATAATAATCTTTTTTTTTTTTGTGCTTTGATTTATTTACATTATGCATTAGTAGTAAGCGATTAGTTTTATTTTAGGATCTATTAAAAAGGATAGGATAAATTCGAGCATATCAACATATCATATGTCCTTGTTTAAGTTGTTAAGGATTTCATGGACTTATTAATAATATGATTTAATTTTATAGCGATGAACAAATCAACTAATTTACGTCATATCATATTTGAGCCAAGAACCGACTAATCATTTAAAATAAATTTTCGGCAATGTAAATCACTATCATAATTAGCTTACTGTGACAAACAAATCAATTGTATACAATCATATCTATTGTATATTACATTGGGAAAATTCAATAAAAACGATATAAGCCGAATTAAATCTGACCGTTGAATTAATAATATTCATTTTGATATCTGAGGTGAGGTATTTAAAATATTGAAATGTGTCTTATTAAATTTAAATGATTATCTAAAATTGTCGGGTTAAATTATTACACGACTTTTGTATATGTAGTACATTATATATATTAAACAAGTAAGAAATAGACTTTATTTCTATTGTTGGAATATGCTCATGTAGTTGGTATGTATAACAAGATTGGATTATAAGATTTTCCAATCTAAAGTGTGTTCTCGGTTTACGTGCTATGAAAGACATTCAAAAAGGCATCAACTCTTCCCTTTTACATGCTATGAAAGACATTCAAAAAGACATGATAAAACTGATGGCTTGAACTTGTATTAAAAGGCATCAACCCCCAACATTTCTTTGTATTCACAAAATGCCTTTTCATTTCATTTCAACCTTTCTTCTTCCATTTATTTCATTCAAAGTTGCAAACCTAATTTTCTCCATGGCTAGAAGCGATGATGAGACCCCGTTCGATGATTGATACCTGAATTTTCTTGTAAAAAGGAAAGATAATCTCCGTGGTCAGTTTTTGGCAGCCGCTGAAGTCCGTTTGGAAGCAACGAAGAAGCTAGACATGCTTATGTAGGAGATGAAAGACATTGATGCTCTAATTGAAAAATGTGATGAGGTTGCCCAAAGGAGAAGCAAGGGTAAGGACCCTAAAATTGAAAGCACCTTTGATTCTCCTATTGAAGTTGATAGTGATATTGATGAGGAACCATTCAGGATGAGGAGAATTGTGGGCTTTAGAGGGATAATATCTAGGAGCAAAGGTGAATGTAGTAAGTTTAATGAGGTTCAAGGTGGTGGCGTAGAAGGTGGGGAAGTCGATATGGATATAAGTGATGAAGATCGAGACTGTAGAGAAATAGGTCATCCCTACAACGGTTGTTGCTCGGGCTGAACAAGTGCAGGAACACCATGAAATTGGTGAAGGTAATTCCAATGTGGTGCAGCAGGGGCAACAGGAACCGCAGTAGGGGGGCCAGAGGACGAGGAGGTAGAAGACTAAGAGCAAGAAGATGAGGAGCAGCAGAATGAAGAGGATAAGGAAGATTCTTGGTATGCTCAATCAGAAGAGGATCTTGGTGTTCCATACCATTATCACTTTCCTGAGGTTTCTCACAGTGATGATGATGCATATGGCTTTAACTCTGATTAGAGTCTTTAATTAGATTATATAAGTTTAAGTAGGTAGTGTAGACACCTAAAAATGTCTCCCCAAAACCAAACCCGATGATGAACAACCTTTCACCGCCATTATTGGTTGGGTTGAGCATTTAACCTATGGAGTGCTTAAATACATGTTCTATCTGATACATTTCAATAACCAATCCATTTTCTAGCTCATTTCCCTAAACCATAGCTTGTTTTCCTCTTGTGTCCACATCACAAAACCGAGATAAAACGATTTTGTGGCCTAATAATTTGATATAATTATTATTTTTTTGGATAGGCCTTGAAATAAGATTTCCAAACATATATCATAAGCTCAATTCCGATTTAAAACGAATAAGATATGAGCAAAACACTAAATTCGGCCCAAAACCGACACCCTTCTACTAAAACGGTAATATCTTAAAATATACAAATTATTTTGACCTTATTATAATTTTTTTGGAAATTATACTTGATAAGCTTTCCAATGATATATTATATGCCTTATTCCAAGTTACGGATCAAAAGTTATGATAATTTTAAAAACGCGTAAAAAACTGGGATTACCGCAGATTAGCTAAAACTGCCGTGTCACGGTGCCCATGCAGTGACACGGGGCTGCTCCGTGTTTTGATCACGGGTAAAAGTAGGTCGTTGGGACTAATAACCCTAACCAAATTAGAAATTTATAATACCTAAACTTACACTAAACTAGTTAGTGGCAAGTAAAGGGTTGAACCCAAAAGGACTAAGTGTATTAATTTGTGCCAACTAGACTACTAGGAAAGGTCGTGAGATAGAGAGAGGTTAAACTAAACACGACTAAGAACAAAAAACTAAAACTAGGGAAAGTGGAATCCAATCACATCAATGTATTAAACAACATCATACAAATAGATGAAAATGACCTCGATTAGGAACATCAACACATTTAACTCATTCTCGCACAATTAAGCATGTTAATTATCCTACTAAACTAATTCACTCTCGTGCAACTAGCCTAGCAAAGGTATGGAAGAATTTAGGGCTCTCAAACAACTCACTCTCGCACAATTGATTGAAAGCACAATTAAGAGCATAGAATCGATTAGCTAGAAAGATTCTAATCCATAAAAGCATCACCCATACACAATAATCAAGAAACAATTTCATATTAATCACAATCAATCATTCAATTCATTAATATA
Organism: Chenopodium album; assembly: GCF_948465745.1. Classification (NCBI taxonomy): domain Eukaryota; kingdom Viridiplantae; phylum Streptophyta; class Magnoliopsida; order Caryophyllales; family Amaranthaceae; genus Chenopodium; species Chenopodium album. The sequence continues at coordinate 65,710,952 of NC_137836.1, read as the reverse complement.
ACCTTCATTCAATTCCCTAGAACAAGACTTAAGCTAACATAATGAAGAAAGACATGGAAAACAAGATAAAATAAGATAAAAACAAGAATAAACAAACAAACTAATTAATCTACTCAAACCAACAAAAAAAAAAAAAAGCGAAAAACTAAGAATTAAGCAAAGAAATAAAGATGAGAGAAAGTTAGAAAATGCTCATTGAATAGATGAGAAGAAATTCCACAAAGTTGCTTCTTTAGCCTCTCAAAAACTCCATGGAAATCCAAGCTTTCTCTCTCTACAACTACTCCTAAATTAGAGAGAGAAAATCCTAATCTAACCCTAAGAGAGAAAATAAAATAGACTAAAACTACTCTAAACCTAGGTAAAATAATGTTGATTAAAAGTTATTAGAAAATAACCCCAAAGGGGGTATTTATAATACAAGTTAAACAAAATAAAATAAAATAAATAAAACTAATTAAAACTAAATTCAAAAACTAAACTAAAATAAAATAAAATAAAAGAAAAAGAAATGGAAAAAGAAACCCCAAAACCCCCAAAATTCCCACCAAACCCACGAAAACAACAGACCCATTTCATGGTTCCTTCATCACCATCACCACGCATCATCACCCTCAATCAACCATCAACAACAATCATCAACGGTAATTATCAAGCATCATCCTTCACCTTCAATATCAACCGTTCGATCTCATTAATTATCATGTGCGAGGCTCGTGAAGTGGTTCGGTCGAACCATGGGTTGGTGCGGCCGAACTACGGGGTTGGTTCGGTCGAACCATGGGTGTGTTCGACCACAACTCTTCAATTGACAGAACTTTGAAAGTCTCTGACTCGTACTTCGATCGAACTCTCAACGGTTTGCTCGAACCCAATTGGAATTGCATTTTGCTCGTGCGAATTAGTGATTGGATTAATATTTGCAGGTTGTTGCTGGTTGTTGACGGTGGTGCAGGGGTTGATGTTGGTTCAGTTGCGTGGCTGAAAGTGGTTGTTAATTGGGTTGGAGTTTGGCGGTTGATTGTGGGTGAAGGGCTGCTGTTCGAATTGGAACAGGGGAGGCATGGCTGGTTGCGTGAGGTGGATTAAATGGGGGGAATGTTGCGGGGTGTTGGTGGTTCAGGTGGTTTGGGTGGCTGCGTGGTGGTTGGTTGCGTTGAGTTGAGTGAGGTGGATTAAATGGGGGGAATGTTGCGGGGTTGCTGCTTGGTGTCGTGGTGAGTGATTGGAGGCAGCAACGGTGGTGATGGTGGTCAGGTGGTTGATGTTGTTGCGTGAAGGTGAGAAGAGGAGAGGGAAATCTGGGGTTGCAGGTGGTTTTTGCTGGCGGATTAGTGGCTGGAGGTGGTTCTTGGTGTGAGGTGAGTTGAATTGTTGTTGTTGTTATTGAGTAAATGGTGGTCGAAGAGGGCTGTGGGCTGGTGTGCGTGGTGTTTTGGTGAATTGAGGGAGCAGCTAGGAGGATGAAAAAGGCTTGGGAAATTGGCTTGGACCTCGAACTCGAATCTACACATAAACAAACCCGAGGATGAAACCGAGACAAATAAAAGAAAATAAATAATAAAAAGAAACTAAATAAACTAAAATAAAATTACGACAAAAGAATAAAACTAAAGACTAAAAAAAATAAATAAAGATAAACTATAAAATCAAATAAAATAAAAATAAGAAAATAAACTAAAACTAATAAAATAAAGATACTAAACACAAAAACACTAAAAATTACCAAAACACTAAAATAAAAGACAAAAGACAAGAATAAGAAAATAATAGAAATAAAGGATAAAAAGAGTTAAATTATTGGAAAATAAGCCGGAAAGCGACTCAATAAACACCCTAAAAGTGACATTGTAGACACCCATTTGTGTCTCCCCAAAACCAAACCCAGTGATGAGTGCCTTTCACGTCGAATCATAATCGAATGAAACGAAAGTGTGGAAAGGTCTAGTGTTGCGGAAAATTTTATTTCTCTTCTCTTCTCCCTGTTTTTGAAAACTTTATTTCAAGAAAACAGCCAATCCAGTTTGGTTGGTCCATGATATGGGTCCAATAGTGGTGTAGTTGGATAGGGCTTGCAAAGACCTTTCCAACGATATATTATAAGCCCAATTACGATGAATATTGAGTAAGTTATGGCCAATTTACTAAACTGGGCCCGGTTTGGGCTTTATGTACGGCCTAATGATCTAGGGGAGGGCCTAATATAATTTATCATTCCTAATGCAATTAGGAATGGTTTTAGTCTTCTAGAACATTCTAGAAGGTTCTTTTCATTCCTAATTCAATTAGGACTCTTTAGAGTTTTAATCAAGATCAAATAGCATTTTCGATTGGAATTATATTATTTTATCTTCCAGTACAGGAAATTTATCAGATTTTCGAAAACGCGTTGAAAACCACTTTGGCGTCCAACCCCAGGCCTTGGCGCCTGGAACCAGGATTGGCGCCAGGCGCTAGCCACTGGTGCTGGCGCCAACTAGCCAGGGCTGGCGCCAAGGTTGTTTTTCGATCTTCAGACTCTGTTTTGTTAAATTATCTTTTTTGGATGATTTTCTCTATAAATATCGTATCAAAAACTCCGTTTTTGATCATCAACTCTTTTCATTCACCAACTATCTTCATCATTCATCAATTCTTTTAATTCATTCTCTTCATCAATCATTCATTCATTCATTAATTCTCCATAATATTAATTCATTGGCATTCTTTTCTTTCTTTGCTTTTTAATACAAAATTCCGCATTCACAAGATCTAGAAACACCTAGCCATATTCGAAGTTGCCTTCGCTCTAGACGTGAAAGGTTTTAATTTCTGAGGGTTTGGTCCCAAACCTTTCTTTCAATTATTTAATTTAATTTCTTTGATTATTATTTTCCTTGAAGTTACTAACGTGTGTATTTTGTTATTAGAAAGAGGTACGAGGCATCCAAGTAAGTACTTTAATTGATTAATTGATATTTTGATGTAGAAATCATGTATGCATTGTTATTATGATATTCCTAGTATCATGTTTAGGGTAACTTTAATATTAAGTATGATTAAAAGTACGATGCTTCCTATATTCTTCCTAATATTAATTCATGTTAGTATCATGTTAGGGCTAAAGACTTGATTTTTATTGCTTAGTGACATGCTAGGGTTTGTTATTAATCTTGTTAGTATCATGCCTAGGATCTTGCTATTTTTATTATGCTTTAATATTAACATGAACATGATTATGATTATAATTGTTATAATGATTATGAATATTATTAATATGATGATTATTTTCTTTTATGATTATTATTTATTATGTTTCTTGATATACATATTTTATATTTATTGCTTGATCGCCTTTTATTGCATGTTAAAGGGAATTGGTACTTGTAATCACGCTTAATAAGATAATTAATAATCTTGTTAGGTTAATTGTGATTATAATTCAAGTGATCGCCAATAATAGTTTATTTATGCATTAAATTCAACCAACATAGATTAAACAGGTTTAGGGTTAATCCTATTGATTGTATGTTAGTCAGAAAGCGCACATGAATACAAGCAGAATAAAGTAGAGGCCTATTATTAGGGCAGGTTCAATCTCTTTTAGGTTGGATTTGTACCATCATCCCCGAACCCTTATTTGGTTCATGACCTTATGGAGTTGACGATCTCTTGGATCGTTAAGGGGTGTAACCTTCACCTCGTGAACGGTTTACAAGTTCCTTAAAAACTTGTTGGCGACTCTTTTGATCTATCTTCTTCCCTTTTGGACGCCACCGTACTTTAGTGTATGATCACAGTGGGGTTCAAGCTAGTGGGATTTTAAAGGCTTGAAACTATTCCCTACAGACATAAAAGTCACTTATCATGTTTGCTGCACGTAAATTCTTAACGCGTTTTTTTATCTTCTATAGGTTAATTCTTTCATGCGACACATCATATGTCCCCGCGTCACACTAAGGTGTGTCGTGTCGCTGCAATCTTTGCCGTGTCACGACATGCTTTACCGTTTTGTGGTATTATTTTTTAGGGTTTTTTTTTATTTTATCTTTTTAGGGTTCCGTGTGTTCCCTCTTCCCATTTTCCCTATAAATACCCCCTCCTTTTTACAGTTCGGGGCACCAAATCACTCTCTCTTCCTCTCTTTTACACCAAAAATAATTCTCTTCTCTCTCTCTCTCATATTCTAAGCCTTAAACCTATATTTCTAATTACACCATTCTTCCCTTAAGCACTCCAAGGAGTCCATACGACACCCGAGGTTCCGTCCTTAAACCAAGGCGTGAAAGGTGTAATTGACTGAGGGTTTGGACCAAATCAAATCTACATTTATTTAATATAATTTTCATTTGATTTACATATATTTTTTTATTGAAGTTACTAACAATTTATTCATGATGTAGCAACTTAAAGGAACGCGCGGAATGTGAGTAATTAATTAATTTAATTACTCTTATTTTATTTTAATATTGCTAATATCATGATTAGGGTTATTATTATTATTTGATTTGACTAACGTTATTATTGTTAAATTGCTTCCAATATTAATGTTTATTCTATTATTATTATGATCACCATATTGCATGTTTAAAGGGAATATGTAATTGAAAATCACGCCTAATAAGATAATTTGGACAACCGGTTTAGGTTCCTTTTTAATCTTGTTTATTAATTGAAGTGATCACGATATTTTAGAATTATATGTTGCATTAATATTAAACCAATTTAGCTTAATAATAGTTTGGAGCAAATTGAATATTTTGTTTGTATGCCTTTGAGATCACAAGAATCACTTTTCACTATAAGAATCGAGTAGAGTCCAATACGGGCGAATGTGACTCCATGACTCACTTCGTACCATCATCCCCGATCCTCCTTTCGTGGATCTAAACCAAATCGAGTTAGTAATCTCATGGATTATGAATGGGGTGTAACCTTCACAGGTCAATCGTTGTGCCTATCATTGTCCCTTTATCGTGGTTGCCTTAGATGATCCGTGAACGGTTTACAAGTTCCTTAAAAACTTGTTGGCAGCTTCCTACTTTGTCCCTAATCGTGATGTCAATTCCCACTTCCTATGAGTGCCAAGATATTCAAAACATGCTTAACGTAGGCGCACTTCGAACGACGCCTACAATTTGGCGACTCTGTAGGGGAGGATTCTTGGTTATTTATCGATTTGAGTGATCGGTATTTAATTAAGATGAGTGGATGAGACTTGAAAGATTCTTGAAATTATTCTTGTGATTAAATTGGAATTTTTACATATGCATAGACGTTTTATAGTCGTATCTCAGGTCTGTCTCGCAGGAAAAATTGAATAACCTGGTCGTGAACGAAGAAAATAGAGGCACAAGTCAGATTTCCTGACTTCCGCGCCACGACAGAGCATGCCGTGTCACGACAATGGGCACCGTCACGCGGTGTTTGGCTCCGTGACACGGTAGATTTTGCCGTGTCACGACAGTCCTGAAATATTTCCAGTGGCTTTATTTCTCTTCTCACAGTCAGCTTCCTTCGATTTTTCTGAAAAAACGTGTGTGTTATACATATGTCTTAGCCCCGGGGGATTTAAGCTCTATCAACCCAAAAACTCTCATGGCAATAAGGGTTCATCCGAGTTTTTAAATCCATCCAAACCATGAAGTCGAGTTCGATTTCATCACGAACTCGCGGAGCTGCCCGTTGGCATACACACTCAAGGGAGGTTGCCTTGCTAACGCGTCCAAACTCTTAACCATGGTACCCTTTTGACACCTAATAAAACGTAACCATAGTGGAATATAAAACTGGACCTTAGGTTGCGAACTATTCTTTCCATCATTGTGCCTAAATGTCCTATGTGTGTATATTTGGTCGTTTTAATCCTAACCTTAACGATCTTTCTTTGTCTATGGTGGATAATTTTAAGACTAACAATTGCCAATGGACCGTACTCACTTATTACTTAGCACAAACTCTAAAATTGACCAAAAAAAATAAAATAAAATCTGGAACTGATTACCATGACACGACAAACAATGCCGCGTCACGGCAATCAGTACTGTGTCACGGCGGCCTGTACCGCGCCACAGTGCAGGTTTGCCGTGACACGACAGTTGCACCGCGACACGGTGCCCAAGTTTAAGTCCAGTAAGCTCCTATTTTGGTCTTCCGTACTAATTTGGTCCACGTGTCAGTCATTTTGGTTACCATTCACACGTCTAGACATACGTTCAACATCACTTAATCACTCACGAGTCAAGTATAGTCCACACGCTTTCTTTATGTTCTAACTCGAGTCGTGCACCATGTCGTTTATGATCGTATACTAGGTTCATGCACCTTTTTTTGGTCATAATAAAAAAATGAAAGGAATTTATTCTCACCTGTTTTCAAATGTCTATTTTTTCCCTTCCTTTCCTATGTTGAGCAATGAGTCAAACAATTAAATTTTTTTTTTTATTTCACAGTACTTGGTCAAGGAGCAGGGGTGTAGATTAATACGATTTGAGTCATTACCGCAACAATATCTTAAATCCAAGATGCATTTAAAGAGAACTTCGCCATCTCCACATTACTTATCACATTTCAATGGCCACTAAGGAAGATATTGACAACTTCAACAAATCCATCGAGACACTTTCTGCCATGATGGAAACCCTTACCACTAGGGTCACTACCATGGAACAAAACAAGGTCACTGTTTCCACCCTTGACAAATTGAAGGAACAAATAAGTAAGATTTCTGAGGATTTCACTTATGTGGAAGAACCTCCCACTCCTTTTGATGTGAAAGACAGGCTCCCTGAAAAGTTCTCCACTGCTGATATTCCAAAGTTCAATCCTACTAACAATCCAATATTCCATTTGAAGGCGTTCTCTGCAACCATGGCTCTTAAGGGATTAGACGTAACACTCTTCCCTACGGTGTTCCCTCTCTCATTAGAACATGCTTGCCAACAATGGTTTTATTCCCTAGATGCCAAGCGTACTGTGACTTGGAAAGATGTCACTGACAGTTTCATGAATCGTTACAAGTTTAACATTCAAACTAAAACTTCTGAACGTGAACTCTCCATTCTCAAATAGAATGAGAATGAAGGCTTCACCGCTTATCTGAAAAGGTGGAGGAAACGACTTCACTCTTGGTAGATCCTCCCAAAGAAAGAGAGATGGTTCGCCTCTTTATTCAAAATCTGGCTCACAAATATAGGAAACATCTCAAATTTATTCCACTGAACACTTTCGAAGCTGTATACGACATCGGCATCAATATCAAGGATGAGCTAATAAAGATTGCAGGTAGTAACAATAATAACACTTGGAAAAACAAGAAGAACGACCATCCTTCTTCTTTGTCTTCTAAGCACGAAAATACTACCAACAATATAAGCCAAGTTGATCTCAATGAAGTGTTAGCTCTTGATGCTCCATTGCCCAAGAAAAAAAGAACTTACACTCCTTTAGGAATGACTTATGATGCAGCCTTTGATCGCCTTTACGGTCAAGGCTTGATCACACCTGTTGGGCCATTTCCAGAGCCAAAACCTGAAGAAAGGAGCGCCAAATGGAATCCCAATGCCCATTGCAAGTACCATCAAGGAAGATGCCACACTACCGAGCAATGTTGGAATATGAAGGACGCCATTCAAGACTTAGTAGATGCCAACAAAATTCCTGTCCCTCTAGGTGGCAAGAAGTAATGAAGACAGCGCACAAGACGAGCCCTTTGTGCAAGATTTCATTCTTTTCTTATTTTTTTTCGTTTCCCTTTCCCTCATTCATGTCTAGCATGAGTTTTTCTTTGTAGACTCTATTGTGTTTGTTCATTCACCATTCCCATCAATAAAATGAGCATTGTTCCTTTATATCTCGATCATGTCTTTCTTATGCAAAAAAAAAAAAAAAAAAAAAAAAAAAAAATCAATTACCGAACTAAACACAAAGTACACCGATGACTTAAGGCACCTTTGCAAGCCTTTCATTCCCCTTAAACCATTTTCAATCACATATCCATTTCTTCATCAACCACTTTGAGCCTCGTCTAACGGTTGGCCTCATTCCAACCCAACATTCACCAAACCCTGGGATGGGAAGGTGTGCAAATTGTGTAATATTCAAAAGCAAGTTCAAATAAAAAAGAAAAGAATAAGTAAAAAAAAAGTAAAAAAAAAAAAAGTCTAAAGGCAAGTGTTCCAATGTCTTCGATATGAACACGTCTCAAATTGCGTCTCTCATCGAGTGCTTGATACCGTGCCTGAGAAATATAAATGCTAAGGGAGTGATGGACCGCATGATCTGAGACTGCCTACATTGATTTAAAAAAAAAGAAAATAAATTAAAAAAAAAAAATATGAAAAATAAAACCTGCAAAGTCCAATACATAATTGCACATCTTGGGGGTTTCGCTCGGGTCTTGATCCTTTTACCCCTTTCTTACTTAAACCATCAGCTTAACAACATTACAAACCTTGAAATACCTCTTTAAGGAGTACATACACTTGTGCAAAGTTCTGTTAGAGCTACGTTCGGCCTGATGTTAGAGCTACGTAGGCAACCTCACATTGAGGTGCAACCACATTCATATGCATGACCGAGTCAAAGAATATCCAATGCTTACCCCTATCCATCTAGAGCTAGACTTGGGGGATTGAACCCACATAATTTAGCCTACCCAGCCTAAAGAGTCATCATCTTTGACTCTTCTCACATATATTTCCATCACCATAACCCTTGCAGCCAGCCTTAGTATCACATTCACACACTTCACTCACACATCCATATCAATATCGATCATTGTAGACACTCATTTGTGTCTCCTAAAAACCAAACCCAGTGATGAATACCTTTTGCGTTGCATCATAATCGAATGAAGGAAAGTGTGAAAAGTCTAGTGATGCGGTAGTTTTTATTAAAATTCTTTCTTTCTGTTTTCGAAAATTTACTCTATTTTATAAAAATGTCAAGTCCAACTTAGTTTATTCCATGATAAGGGTCCAATAATGGTTTAGTTTGATGGAGCTAGAAAATACCTTTCCAACGATATATTATAAGCCTAGTTCCGATGAATAATGAGTAAGTTATGACCAAAATACTAAGCTGGGCCCAATCCGATTTTTACCTACGACCCAATGATCATGTGGAGGATCCAAAGGTTTAATCCTATTCCTAAACTAATTAGGTTTTATTAGAATTTTCCATAATTTTCTAAAAGATCTTAATTATCCTTTTTGAAAAGATAAAATCAAAGAATTTGAGTTAAATAAAAACTTTCCTTTTTTTTAATCCTAATTCTATTCGAATTTAAAGATGTTCAAAGACAGCCAGATATTATTTTTGTGCTTCATAATATTTATCCAAATCTTATATGGTTGGATAGATCTTGAGATTTTCTTTCCAATGATATATTATAACATTAATTTCGAGCTATAATGAAAAAGATATGAATGGAATATGAAACTCTATCAAAAACTGACATCGTCCTACCATTTCGGCCATATCTTTTTATATACAAAATATTTTAATCTGATTCTAATTGGGTTGAAAATTAGACTTTAAGAGATTTCCAACGACATATTGTATGCCTTATTTGGACTTCTGGATCAAAATATATGATAAAAACAAAATCCACAAAAAACTGTTGTCCATCGAGTTTTATTTCGATTCGAATTCGGATTCTTTTCTTATTCTTCGACCCTCTTTTTTCCTATAAATAGAGGTCATATATATTCCCTTTTTCAATCATCAATTCTCATCATCAACTCTCATCAAGAATTTCTTGATTTTCTCTCCCTCTTTCTAGCCTAGCCTTTTACAAACACAATTCCTCATACATTAGCACTAGACACATCTAGCCAAGTTCGAAGTTGCCTTCGCCCTAGACGTGAAAGGTTTGATGTTTCTGAGGGTTTGGTCCCAAATCTAGTCTAAACTTTCTTTAATTATTTATTTAAATTATTTAATTTAATTCTTTGATTATTATTTTCCTTGAAGTTACTATCGTGTGTATTTTGTTATTATAAAAAGATACGAGGCATCCAAGTAAATAATTTAATTGTTTAATTGATATTATGATATAGAAATCATGTTTAGATTGTTATTTTGATTCCTAGTATCATGTTTAGGATGTTTTTCCCAGTATCATGTTTAGGGTAATAACTAAAAATTCCTAATATCAAGTATGATTAAAAGAAAGCTTCCTATTTTCTTTCCTATAATATCATGTTAGTATCATGTTAGGGCTAAAGCTTTGATTTTTATTGTTTAGTGACATGATAGAGTTTGTTATTAATCTTGTCAGTATCATACCTAGGATCTTGCTATTATTATGCTTTAGCGTTGATATGATTATTTTAATTATGATTATTCATCTATTGTGTTACATGATGTAATTGTCCTTAGCCTCTTGGCCTAAAAACATGCATCATGCATAAATTATTTTCAAGACAAGCTATTTAACCATGCGATTCATTTCGCCTTGCTCAACGAAGAAGTTCAAAACTTTTTCCCTTTCTCATAACTTTTCTTTTAGGGTAATTAAAAAACGTTTTTAAAATTTTCTCATCGAGGGAAGTTCAAAAATAAAACTTTTTTTCACATCTTTCTCGGGAGAGAGTCGGTATCCTCCACTCGTTTCATGACAAAAATGACAGTAAACTTTTTCTTTTTGCATTGTTGATTGCTTGTGTTTGCTCATACATTTAAATCATACATATACACACACAATCACAAGTCATACACATGTCATGTCGTGTCAAGTCAAAGCTTGGTCAAGTCAGTTGGTCAAGTCAATCATAGTCTATACGAGCCCCTTGGCAAATTTTATTTTGCAGGTCTAAATTAAAATCCACGTCCGGGGACAAGCGGACCACCTACAGCCCACGTCTAGGGACAAGCGGACCATCTACAGCCCACGTCCGGAGACAAGCGGACCATCTACAGCCCACGTCTAGGGACAAGCGGACCATCTACAGCCCACGTCCGGGGACAAGCGGGCCATCTACAACCCACGTCCGGGGATAAGCGGACCATCTACATCCCACGTTCAGGGACAAGCGAACCATTTACAGCCCACGTTCGGGGACAAGAGAACCAACTACAGCCCACGTCCGGGGACAATCAAATCACCATCATTTCACGACGCAAGGTTCTCGATACACAGAGACTTGCAATCTCATCATCTGTCGACTTTCCTCAAGCATGGAAAGTATTATCTGGTGGATTTCTTCAAGCATAGAAAGCTACCAAAATCATCTGCCGACTTTCCTCAAGCATGGAAAGTATTATTGGTGGGTTTCTTCAAGCATAGAAAATCGCCAAATTCCTTTGTCGGCTTTCCTCAGGCATGGAAAGCATTATCGGTGGATTTCTTCAAGCATAAAAAAATGCCAAAATCATATGTCGACTTTCCTCAAGCATGGAAAGTATCATCTGATAGGTTTCTTCAGGCTTAGAAAGCTACCAAACTCGTCAGTCGGCTTTCCTCAGGCATGGAAAGCATTTCAACAAACGTCATCCGGTGGATTCCTTCAAGCATAAGAAACTACCAAACTCATTTGTCACCGATACACTGGTGTCAGATAAGCGTTCTATCCTTTACTCTTTTATCTGTGGATTCAACATTTTTTGCAGGTATCGGCGTATACAGAGTGATTTAGGATCGCAGAACATCTTAAATCATTCTCCGTCCCTATCGACTACTTTGACTATTGTTTTCAAAACTAACGTTTCTACAAACTCAGTCAAAGTGGGGGCTTCTGTAGACACCTAAAAATGTCTCCCCAAAACCAAACCCAATGATGAACAACCTTTCACCGCCATTATTGGTTAGGTTGAGTATTTAATCTTGGAGTGCTTATATCCATATTTCCATTTCATAAACGAACCTAAATCCTAGCCCATTTCCCCAAACCATAACTTATTTTCCTCTTTTCGTGCCTTCAAAACAAAAATAATTCATTTCGTGTCCTTTTTATGAAAACGTTTATTCTTGTTTATTTTGGTCCATAATCTGGGTCCAATGATTAAATAGTTGGATGGGGTTTGAAAAGAGCTTTCCAACGATATATTATAAGCCCAAATCCGAGTTATAACGAATAAGTTATGACAAAAATATTAAACTAAGCCCAAAGCGAACCTAAGCCCACCTTACCTACGACCCAATGATCATGTGGAGGGTCCAAATTATTTGATCCCATTCCTAAAACAATTAGGATTAATTGGAAACTTCTATATACTTCTAAAATATCTTAATTATCCTTTTTGAAAAGATAAGATTAAAGAGTTTGAAATTGAATAAAACTTTTCTTTTTTTGAAAGTCCTAATTCTATTCGAAATGAAAGACGTTCAAAGATAGAAAGATATTATTTTCAGGCCTCATATTTTTTTTCCAAATTTTATATGTTTGGATATCCCTTGAAATTATCTTTCCAATGATATATTATAATATCAATTCCGAGCTATAACGGAAAAGATATGAATAAAATATCAAACTCTATCCAAAACTGACACCGTCTCACTATTTCGGCCATATCTTTTGTTTTACAAAATCATTTAATCTAATTCTAATTGGGTTAGAAAGTAGACTTCAATAGATTTCCAACGATATCTTATTTATCTTATTCCGATATTTAGATCAAAAGATATGATAAAACAAAAACCGCAAAATCTGCTGTCTATCGCAAGAGTTTATTTCAATTCGAAGTCTTATCTTTTCTTAATTCTTCCACCCTTCTTTTTCCTTATAAATAGAGGCCATATCTCCCCTTTTCAATCATCAACAAGCTTGATCATAAAATAATTCTCTTCTCCCTCTTTAGCCTAAACACTAGCCTCCCCATTCTTTCACTATTCCTTCCTTTAAGCACTCCAAGGAGTCCGTACAATATCCAAAGTTCTGTACTTAAACCAAGGCGTGAAAGGTATAATTGACTGAGGGTTTGGACCAAATAAACTCTACTTTTTATTTGATTTAATTCAATTTCCATTTGATTTATATTTTATTTAAAGTTACTAACAGTTTATTTATGATGTAGCAATATAAAGGAACGTGCGGAATGTGAGTAATTAATTAATTAAATTACTCTTATTTTATTTTAATATTGCTAGTATCATGATTAAGGTTATTATTATTATTTGATTTGATTAGCGCAATTATTGTTAAATTGCTTTTAATATTAATGTTGGTTCTATTATTTATTGATCACCATATTGCATATTTAAAGGGAATATGTAATTGAAAATCACGCATAATAAGATAATTTGGACAACCGGTTTAGGTTCCTTTTTAATCTTGTCATTAATTCAAGTGGTCACGATATTTTAGAATTATGTGTTGTATTAATATTAAACCAATTTAGCATAATAATAGTTTGGAGCAAATTGAATCTCTGTTTGTATGCCTTTGAGATCGCAGGAATCATTTTTCACTATAAGAATCGAGTAGAGGCCAATATGGGCGAATGTGACTCTATGATTCACTTCGTACCATCATCCCCGGTCCTCCTTACATGGTTCCGAACCATATGGAGTTAGTAATCTCATGGATTATGAATGGGGTGTAACCTTCACGGGTCAATTGTTGTTGCCTTTCGTTGTCCCTTTATTCGTGGTTTTCTTAAATGATCCGTGAACGGTTTACAAGTTCCTTAAAAACTTGTTGGCGGCTCCCTACTTTCCTTGTCCCTAATCGTATACGTCAATTCCCACTTCCTAAGAGTGCCAAGCATATTCACACATGCTTTTAACGTAGGCGCACTTCGAATGACGCCTACAATATGAAAAAATATATATAAATACATATGCATAGGGAACATACCGACTCAACCGTCTCAGGAATGAACGGTATTCCCTACTCATCCTCCGCTGTTGGAAGGATCTCACAAATTACTGACCCAACGACATCAGTATACGTGATCTCCGCTGTAGGAGGCACCCAACCACCTAGCTCAACCCGCTGAAAAATAAATAAAAGGGTCAAAGTTCCGAAAAAAATAATAAATATAAAAAACAAAAGAGAGTTAAAGTACAAACCGGAACAAAGGCTGGGAAAGGAGTCAGCTTGGATGCAATGAAAGTTGGATACGATGCATCCGGCAGCACCAGCTGCTCCGCTGGATAACCAAGGATCGCTCGAGCTCGATCCTCGGTAGACAGCAAGTCCGGACGTAACATCCGGATCGGTGGATCCACAGGAACCACAGGCTCCTCGAATGCAGACTGCCAGAGAACACGCTCGCCTAAAAACCAAGCGTCTGTCCTCTGAAGGGCGGGAAGCCCCTGATAAAGAGGACGAAAACGTTAACGAATCATGCCGGATTAAACAGCCTCAGGGACTCCGACGATCAAGCTCCAAGGATGGAGATCGATTTACAAACACAACCACATGAAAAATCGCCAGAAAATAAATAAAATCAAAAGATGCACATGTAGTTGGAGTACTCACCGACGCACGAGTCGCCGAAAGAATCCTCTGGTGAAAGTCACCGGCAGAAGTGGCTCGTCTCTTCTTAGTGACCAATTGATGGCCGATAGGAAAACGAGAAGCACCAAGCATCTTGGGGGCTAAGAAAGGAAGGTACGAGTATCCCCAAGACTAAAACCGAAAAAGGATAAGCCTAAAGTAAAAAAGCAAAAATAATAATCGAAAGAATCTTAAAGTACGTACCTCAAGGATACGACCATGCCAAGTAAGGGAGATCTGAGGCACCTCAATAGCTGCCGCGGAATCCATTACCCGGGTCGCCATGCCCATAGCTGTAAGCATACAGGCATACGACACCTCCGCCCAACTCAGGTTACCTACCTTCCCCAAATCACTGAGGCAAATAAGTATCCCAATGGCGAAACGCTCTCCTCGATCACTCAAGATAATGACGAAAAGAACGTGTGCAATGTATATTCGAGCCAACTGCTCAGGTGTACACTGCCGATCAAGCTCATCAGCCGATAACTCGTCGGCAAGAACTGAGTACGGACAAGACTGCGCGTACACGTGAAGGGCCGACGCCAGACGATCCCCCACAAGGTCGCGCAGTCTCTCGTCTGACCCCTTAACGAACTCTATGGCTATGGGCTCGCCTCCAAAAGGAAAACCCGTAATCATAGAGAAATCGAAAGGGGTAACTGTTATCTCTCCCCATGGAAAGTGGAAAGTGTTGGTGAAATCCCACCAAAACCCTAGCAAACCATGGAGGAAAGCTGACGACGCAGGCTGACTCGAAAAATCCCGAAGAGCCGCCAGCTGGGAGTCAATCCTGGAAAGCTCCACAATCTTCTTTGCCACCTCGGGCAAACTCTCAAAACGGGCTCGCAGGTCACCAGAGCCGTATAAACGCATGCTAGGCTCAATCTAAGGAAAATAAAAAATAATAATAAAAAACGGTTATGGTTTAAAAAGGAGAAGAAACAAAGAAAAAGAGAAAGAATTGAAGGCGCAAAGAACTCACGATGCCGCGCCACCCTCTGATCGAGACATGATTGTCTGGGTCCCACTTAAGGATCCTAGGGTCCCAGTTGGGAGGAGCCTCCCAAACCACATCCTCCTGGCGACGTCGATCGGCTGCGACGCGTCACTCTCGAACCTCCTCTCGAGGACGGGTCACCCTCTTTCGAGGGCGAACCGCCTCGTCAAGACCACCTAGAATCTCCTCCGCATCGACAAATGGAGGCGAGTCCATGCTATGATGGATAAAGTTTCTTTATTAGTTTACTTTATTTCCTAAACTAAACTAATATACATATTCTAGACCCATTTCGGCAGCATAACAACTACTGATAGGGAAAAACACGAAAAACGAATGCCACCCATACTTGGGGGCTACGATACCTGCAATTAAACTTAGTAAATGGGGGCTTCTAACACCCACAAAATCCATCCTATACCAGTTTCAACTAAGCATTCAAGGGATTGTATTTCAAAATTTCAAAGAATCAACTACTCCTAGACGAATAACAGTAACATAAATATGATTATCGTCTACCAAACAATTTTGAGGTTTAAACATGGCAAAAATAAGCTAAGAGTATGTTTCGCTCCATTTTTCAACAATTCAAAATTCGCAAAAATGAATTATGAAAGTAATATTGGTTCCATCACTATAATCTACTTCATAATCAGCAATTATAACAAAAATGAGCAAGAAGAAGCAATAAAATCAAGAAAAATTCGAAGAAAAAGAGCAAGAATGAACTTGAACAAAGAAATGCTCATATAAGGTTCAATACATAACCATTTTTCATGAAATTTGTTGCCAAACACTCCTTAAACATAGTATAACAACATAGAAAAAACAATTTCAAGAAAAATGGACTGAATTGAAACCCCCAAATTCGAAATTTAGGGTTCAACGGTTCGAAAATTGTCCCAATTAAGCCTAAATCAAATGAAATATAACAAAAACCTTACATTGGATTATGGAAAATATGAATAAGGGACGAGATCTACTTCCTTTAGCTTCAAAAAACAAGAAAATCCGAGCTTCCTAGAGAGAGAAAGGGGTGAAAATGGAGAAGGAAGGAGACAGAAAGAGCGAAATGAAAATCGCGCTCAGCGATTTCATTTTACTGACATAAATGTCACGCGCAACTGAATCTGTTGCGCGTGAAATACCAGCGCAACTCAGAACGATGCGCGCGCCTGGCCAGCGCGTCGCACTGAGTTGCGCGCGGATACTGGTCACTAAAATGACCGGAATTTTGATTTTGATCCGTTTGATCATTTTTCAACGGTTTTTGCTCGTTATTAGACGTAATGGCACGTAAATTGTCAAAATCTTTTAAAATTGCTTTGCATATTGTAGTTTTCTTCTTTATTAGTTTTTTACATCATTCTTGCATGCACACCGTGCTTTGTGCCTTCCCTAAGCATACATTTTGAACGTTTTTCGTAAGAGTGTCTTAAGACGTTCCGTGGTGGTGCTTTACGTAAAAGCACCCATAGACAGGTTTGTCATTTTACTGTACAAACGTTATAAATGTACGGCTTTTCTTCTTTTTTCACGTACGAAGCGAAAAGGACGACGTTATCATGTAACGAAAAAATGCAAAAGGCATATCGTAAGGCGCAAAATTGTACGACGTAGGTGTTATGTAAACTTTCACTTCAGCCCAAGCTTTGCGAGATCTACCTCTCGGAACTAAACGGTGGAGGATTACTTTAGGCGTTAGCTCACGAGTCGACAGGTGCGCCGAACCATCAGGAACAAACACTTCTTGATTGGAAGCAAATACGGTAGTTAGTGCGCTTACTAACTTACCGGACAGTTAGGGTGTCCGTCCATCCCCTGTATAAAGAAGCGACGAGATGATGTCGCGCCTATGTAGTCACGTGCCCCCAGTCCTAAGACACGTGTACTCATCTTGTGGACAAAACTGCTGAGAGAGTTGCTGACTTTCTTCCCTCTCATTGGATTTGGATATATGCCTCCATTCATGAGACATGTATTTATATCTTATGGACATCTTGCTCGAATACCAGACCCGGCTTGAATACCGGACCATTTTGGCTCGAATACCGAAAACCCCCTTTTCATCTTTTTACTTTGTTAAAGTCATGCTAAAGTTTCAATGACATATCGAGGGACTTTAGACCAACGATGACATGATTGAAAGGAAATCACCCCCTTTTATTCTTTTAAAACCGATCTCTTCTCATGACTTGACATCACCCAGAACACCGTTACTTGTAAAAGTGTTCTACAATTGCAAAGGGTGAATTTAGATTCTTTAGCGCGTTAAGACTAGGAAAAACTTTTTCTAGCCTTAATAGCTACTTGTTTTGAATACTTATCAAACTAAGGATCATTTTCGCATCCTTAAACATTTCTGAAAGATTCTCTATGCTTTGAGAACTTTGCAAAATGAGTCTCGGATTTATTTCCTTTACTACGTTGATCATCGTCAATTCTAGACTCGATCAAAGTGGGGGCTAACTGTAGACATCTATTTTTGGCCTCCCGTCCCGACAGGAAGTGCAATGACGATAAATGAAACCATCTTCGTGTTGGATCGAAGTGGAGAATGCTTATGGATAACTGGTTAAGCCGCAAAACACAAAACCTAGCCCAAACTAAATACACAAAGCTAAAACGAGATCCAATTAACTAAATCCGATCAATATTAGGCTTAAGCCCGTGCTTAAAACCCAATAATGAAGGATTTATGAGCGCCTAGGTTAAATTTTAATGCTGCTGCAGGAAAATCCGCGCGCATCTCAATCAGTCGCGCTAGGAAGGTGCGCGAAACTAATTCCGATGCGAGCGACACTCAGCGCAACCTCCAGAGATGCGCTTGTGGAAGATTCAGAATTTTATAAAGATATAGAATCGAATCTTACCATAATGCCGCGTGCAAATCAGTTGCGCTGCCCATAGCAGCGCAACTAAATCACTTGGGCTGGGATGCCGCACGCAACTCATCCAGATGCGCTCGACACATGCTACGGCAGAATGTTCAAAACCCTAAACTTACTTATTCCCTATAAATAGAGGCTTAATTCGAGGCTTAAACACACATAAAATATTCTAAAACTCTAGCGAAATACTTGTGAACTTGTGCTACCTAAACCCTCTTGTCCTAAACACTCACCCCTTGATCTTTTGTTACTACGGTGGAGGTTCCCCAACAAGAAGGTGTCCATAAGTCTTCTAAACGGAGATCTAGCAAAGAGAAGTGGTAAATTCCCGAGCACTTAGATAAATCACATTTATTTTCTTGTTTAAAGGAACCTTAATTAATTAATTAGTGTTGTTTGATCATCTTTCAAGGACCAATTAATTATTTTCACATAGTATCTTGCGTTAAATAAAGATTAGAATTGAATAATTAATTGTTGGTTGATCACTTAAGCCATGGCGAATATTGTTTATTTTCTTGTTCTTTTCACGAATTTGATTAAATAAAGAATAACGACGTTGCAATGTAATTCCTACGTGAATTAACGTGTGTAAATAAAATCAACTAACTTAGCTCTAGGTATCGCGTTGCATATATTGTTTGGTAATGAAATTGCAAAAAAGGAAGAGCTAGTAGAGGCCGTACTAGGGCTACAATAGCGATTCCTCTCTAAAAGGAACGTTATTTTAATACCCTCGCTCCTGAACTCATTTCTGGTTTATGTAGACAAATTTGGGCATGGGTAAACTTACGATTCGTGCTAATTATTCCATGAACTCCACATGGAAGAAAGGCATGAACGAGGTTTATGAGTTTTCCTAAAACCCATTGGCGACTCCTACTTGTTTCTTACAAAAAAGCGTGATGAGATTATCATTTCTAATTCAAGGTCTCCCAAACAGTCAGGAATTCAAATCCTAATACACCCTAACAAGTGTAAAGTCCTAGGCTTTTAAGTGGCCATGGACATCTAAGGAAGGACCCCCTTTGATGGGATCATCCTCCTTACACCCACGTTCAGGGGCAAGCGAACCATCATCATTTTAGTGATCATCTCCCAACCGAAGACGATTCACAGCGCAAGGTTCTCGATACATAGAGACTTTCAATCTCATCATCAAACAAGTATTTCCTCAATCATGGAAAGTGTCATCCGTTGGATTTCTTCAAGCTTAGAAATCTGCCAAAATCATCTGTCGACTTTCCTCAAGCATGGAAAGTGTCATCCGGTGGATTTCTTCAAGCATAGAAACCTGCCAAAATCATCTGTCGACTTTCCTCAAGCATGGAAAGTATTATCCGGTTGATTTTTTCAAGCATAGAAAACTGTCAAATTCATCCGTCGGCTTTACTCAAGCATGGAAAGTATTATCGGTGGATTTCTTCAAGCATAGAAAAATGCCAAAATCATATGTCGACTTTCCTCAAGCATGGAAAGTATCATCTGATAGGTTTCTTCAAGTTTAGAAAGCTACCAAACTCATCAGTCGACTTTCCTAAAGCATGGAAAGTGTTTCAACAAAATGTCATCCGGTGGATTCCTTCAAGCATAGGAAGCTACCAAACTCATTTGTCACTAATACACTGGTGTTAAATAAGCATTATATCCCTTTACTCTTTTATTTGTGGAACTAACATTTTCTGCAGGTATCGACGTATATAGAGTGATTTAGGATCACCGAACGTCTTAAATAATTCTCCATCCCTATCTACTACTTTGACTATCGTTTTCAAAATTGACGTTTCTACAAACTCAGTCAAAGTGGGGGCTTCTGTAGACACCTAAAAATGTCTCCCCAAAACCAAACCCGATGATGAACAACCTTTCACCGCCATTATTGGTTAGGTTGATTATTTAACCTTTAGAGTTCTTAAATACATGTTCTATCCAATACATTTCAATAACCAATACATTTCAATAACCAATCCATTTCCTAGCTCATTTCCCTAAACCATAGTTTGTTTTCCTCTTTTCGTGTCCACATCACAAAACCAAGAGAAACTGATTTTTTGGCCTAATAATTTTGATCCAATTATTATTTGGTTGGATATGCCTTGAAATATGCTTTCCAACCTCATATCATATTCCCAAATCCGATTTAAAACGAAGAAGATATGAGCAAAACACTAAACTCGACCCAAAACCAACACCCTTCTACTAAAACGGTCATATCTTAAAATCTACAAATGATTTTCATTGGATTTTAATTGGGTTGGAAATTAGACTTGATAAGATTTCCAATTATAAATTATATGACTTATTCCTAGTTACAGATCAAAAGTCATGATAATTTTAAAAACGCGTAAAAAACTTGAATTACCGCAGATTAGCTAAAACTACTGTGTCACGGTGCCCATGCCGTGACACGGGGCTGCTCCGTGTTTATTGCGCGTAAATTCTTAACGCGCTTTTATCTTCTGTCGGTTAATTCTTTCCCACGACACATCATATGTCCCCGCGTCACACTAAGGTGTGCCGTGTCGCGGTATTATTGTTTAGGGTTATTTTTATCTTTTTCGGGTTCCGTGTGTTCCCTCTTCTTTTCTACAGGTCGGGGCACCAAATCACTCTCTCTTCCTCTCTTTTACACCAAAACTCATTCTCTTCTCCTCTCTCTCTCTCTCTCTCTCTCTCTCTCTCTCTCTCTCTCTCTCTCTCTCTCTCTCTCTCTCTCTCTCTCTCTCTCTCTCATATTCTATGCCTTAAACCTATATTTCTAATTACACCATTCTTCCCTTAAGCACTCCAATGAGTCCATACGACACCCGAGGTTCCATCCTTAAACCAAGGCGTGAAAGGTGTAATTTAATGAGGATTTGGACCAAATCAAATCTACATTTATTTAATTTAACTTTCATTTGATTAATATTTTTTATTGAAGTTAATCACAATTTATTCATGATGTAACAATTTAAAGGAACACGCGGAATGTGAGTAATTAATTAATTTAATTACTCTTATTTTATTTTAATATTGCTAATATCATGATTAGGGTTATTATTATTATTTCATTTGACTAACAGTATTATTGTTAAATTTCTTCCAATATTAATGTTTATTATATTATTATTATGATCACTATATTGCATGTTTAAAGGGAATGTGTAATTGAAAATCACGCCTAATAAGATAATTTGGACAACCGGTTTAGGCTCATTTTTAATCTTGTTTATTAATTGAAGTGATCACAATATTTTATAATTATATGTTGCATTAATATAAAACCAATTTAGCTTAATAATAGTTTATAGCTAATTGAATATTTTGTTTGTATGCCTTTGAGATCGCAGGAATCACTTTTCACTATAAGAATCGAGTAGAGGCTAATACGGGCGAATGTGACTCCATGTCTAACTTCGTACTATCATCCCTGATTCTCCTTTCGTGGTTCCGAACCATATGGAGCTAGTAATCTCATGGATTATGAATGGGGTATGACCTTCACAGGTCAATTGTTATTACCTATCGCTGTCCCTTTATCGTGGTTGCCTTAAATGATCCGTGAACGGTTTACAAGTTCCTTAAAAACTTGTTGGAGGCTCCCTACTTTTCTTTGTCCCTATTCATAATGTCAATTCCCACTTCCTACGAGTGCCAAGGATATTCAAAACATCCTTAACGTAGGCGCACTTTGAACGACGCCTACAGGTAGTAATTTAGAGGGCATGTTGTTGTTTAAAGTACTATTAATCTAATTTTATTGCTTCAAGTAGTGGTCTCTATATACTTTGATATTGCTTGTAATGATTTGGATGTTCTAGCTTATATAAATATTTTGTTTTGGATGTTTAATATTGTAAGTTATATGGATATTTTGGTTGGAATTTGCTAATCAGTTTTATGATTTGAATTGTTTTTGGTTGAAATATTGTGTTTGAAATATTTGATATGTTTTGGTTGAAAAAAAATTTGTTTTTCATTTGAATGAGTTTAGTGTTGGCTTGGCTGAATTTAATTAATTGATGAATTCTTCATTTGTTTTAGGCAAAATTGATAGCATTTTAACTAAAGTGTAATTAGGCTTATTAGACAAATTGATATCTAACTATGCCTATTCCTATGCTATAAATGTTCTGTTCTGTTAAGAAAAAAGGGAGAATTAGAATGAAATCATGACTTAGGAGACATATATGTTCATATATATTTGGAACCAAATTGGATGAGGAAGCCTAACTTGTGTTCAGCTTTGTAGTACAAATCCTATTACAAATTAGAGCAGGAGCCTAAAAATTTGTTAACTTCCCCAATGAATATCTGCTTACAGAATACAGAAAGAAACTCAATAAAGTTTCAACTTAACAGTGTCTATTTAAGGCTGCCATAAGTTTTCTTTTATTAGTTTAATTTATGAAGTAATTTTTAGATGTAGGAGGATTAAATGAACTATAGGCCATTCAACATTAATAAAAAACACATGTCACAGCTGAAATGCATCAGCTGCATACCCTTATGGAAAAATCATCATGGAACATGATTAAGTTCCAAAATAGCTGGTATCTTAAGTGTTTTAATTTGCTTTTTTCTCCTATTATGAGAGAATTAGAGCCCAAGAACAGGACTTAGGAATAGGCACAATAAAGATGTAACTTATGGTTGAAAAGCTGTTTTCTATTTTACCTTTAAGATATTAGCATATTTCAAGTGTTTAACATTTTTATTTTTAGAAATTTCCATGTAGACAGCTTTTACTCATTTTTAGAATGGTCATGTGAATAATTTCTATAGCAACCTTTTGACTTATAGACAATGAAATGGTGTATGAATCAAAGTTAGGTAGGTTTACTCAGTTATATTGGTACATTATAAGACCTTCTTTGTTAATGCTATTGCCTTGTGTGTTTTGCATTGTTGATGATTAATTGTATGCTGGATTTTGCATTGCACTTGTGTTTTTTTTGTTTGCATCTTAGAAGAGTAGTCAGCCTTTAACTTAGACGGCAAGAAGTTTATTTAATATATAAGTGAAGAGGTTTATGTAATTGGGTATTCTTTGGCATTCTTTTTCCATAGAATCTAGGTATATTAGCTTTGTTTATTTTGCACTGACCTGCCTATCTTCTATTTTCTTATAATTATCAAAACTTGCATTTTTTTCTTCTACCTTTAGTTTACATTAAAACATGGCAATAAATGGTAGTAAACCTTCATATTCAAGCTAGGCTTCGTGTTCTAGAGCTTTGGGAAGCTAAGTTACAGGGAAAATTAGTTGATGTAGGGGCTATTCGCATTGATGTTGAGAAAAGGATTGCCAAGTTTAAAAGGAAGTTGAATAAACTATCAGATGAGATTTGGAGACCAGGAGCTTTGGAAAAAGGAATAGAGTCAGAAAAAATGCCGCAAGCCATCTGTGGTGCAATTAGGAAAGGCTCGATTGCACAGAACTAGAGCTGGTGAAAGTGCAATGGTAGTTGATGATAGCCAAGATGATGTGATAGCTAAGAAAGATGAAGGGGATGAGATTGCTGAAGGCAAGAAAGTAGAGAGTAACATGGTAATAGGACACTTGGTGGTGGGGCTAATGCAATAGGTGAAGCTTTTGATGGAGAAGATTAAGTTAATGGTTTGATTATGAAATGCATGTAGTTAGCCTATCAGAGTATTAGCAGTTTCTATAGGAAGTTATTTGTAATAAATAAATTGTCTAAGTCCATCAAATGAAAGCTTGTTTAGATGCTTATTTGCTGTACTGACTGGCTAATTTGTGCAGTATATCTTTTAGAAAGGCTAATCTTCATCCTAATTTCATATTCAACTTTAATATGTTTAGACCAATTGCACTTTAATGATATATTGAATATGAAAGTTATAAATAGATGAGAAATTCATCTTCTATCTTTTGAGTTCATCAAATTCTACTTCCATTTTTGTGCTGTAAGAAATATGTACTATGTTTAATTCTTCAATTCCATCATAATTTTGTTAAATAAACATTTAGTTCTAGAATAAACCCTTTAATTTTAGTCAGAGAATGATCTTCTACTTTTGAAAATTATGTTACCTAATTTGGTTGATATATGATGTAAATGTGACTTGCTTTAATTGAAAGATTTTTTAATTTTTTTTTAAATTTTTGCAAAGAAGGTGATTTGTTTGCTGATCTTTTAGACTTAGTTTAGTTATGAGCTGTTGTGTTGCAAAAGTAAATTGTATGAAGCCACAAAGCATTATATTTTTCTAAAAAGGAAAAATAAAATTAGATACAAACAGTGTTGATAGGAGTTACTCCAAATTCACATAGCTCAGTAGATAACAAATACAGTAATAATAAGCCAAGATACATACAATCAAGCTGAAGTTACTTAGCAAGGTTCAAAATACAACACACAAGCAAAGCTGGAATAGTTCAAAGTACATAATGATGAGGGAATAATTACACATATTTTATGGTTGAGAACATATAGAATTGTTTCAAAGGGTTTTCCAGTAGGAACACATTCAAAATGGCCAAGTAGTCGCCCCTCAAAAAAGATATTCCTACCAGAAGCCAAAGGGCTAAGTGGCCAGCACTCAGTCACGCGCAACAGACTTCACCACCCATTTCAGGTAGTCAATTCTCTTAATTGCACTAGTAGGCCCTACTTCAAGCTTAAGAGGCTTCTCTTTTAGCTCAAAAGCGATAACTTCAAATTCAGACCAGTCTATCATTTGCTTATACAAAAGCAACATAATGCTTAGTATATAGATATCTTATTGTGATGTTAAAGCTTGGAATGCAATATTGTAACAACAATTTCAAGGAATAAATAAACTTATCTACCTTCTTTTGTATGAGCTCTGTGTCTTTGAGACCTAGAAATGTCTCACACTGCTTTCCATATGCAATTAAACAAATACTACCAGTGTCATCTGTTGCAGTGAAGCTAACAATCACTCCCTAAATGAATAAATAAAGTTAATAATACAACAAGCTGTAAAATTAGAGTTTTTAAGTTTGAAAGCATGTACCTCTTTTCTGCAATGCATTGAGCCTTGCATACATAATAGTAGAACTTGAAAGTTTCGACTTTAGGATAGTGCTTTCCACATCCATTACATTCGATGTAAGAATTCATATCTTGTTTCTTACCATATGGAATTGTAACCTGAATCCAGTGGTGCTCATATGCGTGATGTGGTTGTAGTTGACTGCAATTAAACATATACATATGAGAGTATCCTATCTAAGATGTAAACACTATAAGTAAATAAGGCATTGTACAGTTACTGTCTTGTTAGTCAGATCTTTAACAGTCATTATAACATTAGAGCTGCTAGCCTCCCTAATAGTTAGTTGATGACCCATGTGATCAGAACTACAATCCTGGTTCTCCAAAATCCTGCTTCACATAAATATATATACAGTTTAATAAATATTCATGTAAGAAATTGCTTTATTTCATATAGCACAATTATTCACCAAGATTTTAGTGCATCAACTTCTTGACCAGTGGGGTTGGTATCAATAACTGTTGACATAGATGATGCCAATGAGAATCCTACATCTTAAAATAGGAGTCAAAACATATTATTCATTAATAAGTTAGGATCAAAGGAGCAAGAGTAGACTGTCACCAGTGTGGGGAGCTGGCTGCAAATGTCGAAAGCTGACAATCATGAAAGACTCACACCAAGCAATTAGTTTAGCACAATCTTTAGTGGCAAGCTCGCCATATAGAGAAATGACAAGTTCATCACCAAGCTTGTAATTATAGCAAATTAGTTCAGAGAAAAATGGAAGAAATCAAACTCATTTACTATCTATATGCATGAATGTACACTAACTTTTGGACACTATCATCAACAACTACAACATTGCGCACATCAAATTCATAGCCACTGTTAGTTTTTTCCTCCGTGTGTCTTCTAAATAAACCACAACTCCAAGAATATCTGCATCAATAATAACAAAGTTAGTGAAAGTTTGAAGATGCGCCATAAAATAAGGAATATTTCAAATCAGAGAGCATAAAGTACCAAAGCGATCATCTTCACTACTGGTCGGTGGCACTTCAGCTATAGGAATGTGATTTGGCAAGACAGGACCAGTGTTAGGATTGAGAGGCTAAATTGCAGTATAGCCTCCAAATGACAAGTAGTAGTCACCTTCTTTATTGCAATACATTGGATTGGTTTTTCTGATTGGTGCATCCGCTATGACATACTCTTTCTCATGTTCTAATATGCCTTCAAAATTCTCAATCTCATCCTCAAATAGAGTTCCTCTGATCTTGTTGCCCTATATGTGTACCATAGAAAACATATAAGATCATATTTAGCTTAAACATTTATTATAAGCTCTATATAATAATAACAATATACCTCATCATCCTCAAAGACAAGTTTCTGGTAAGTTTTTTTTATTTTGTGGATACTTTGCAGGAGACTTATCCTTGACCTTAACCTTAATCTTGTACTTTTTGTTCTTGGGAGTTAACTTATCCAGGGGAAGATATTGAGGTTTCATCTGACATTAAGTAATGTTACAAAGATTATCAGTTAATGGTTGACCATGGTGAAGGCTATGAAGAACAAGCAAAGACAACAATAAAAAGAATGCTTCAGTGCTTGCAAATGTAAGGTAAAAACATGAAAAGCAAATTGAAGTGTACATATACATTATACAAACAACCTTTCAAATAGAACCATAAAAATCTTAACAATTATACCAGTATACTATAGACAACCATAATTTCATCTAAATTTACTAATTTAAAACATAGTAATAAGTGATGCTACTGAATACAAACACATACTAAAAATATAGGCCTTTAATATTGAAAGGACCAACAACAACTCTATACATCATCGCATGTTAATAAATTACTTCTAATAGAAAACACTAATAAATGCAAATAAGTGTAAAGTGTACATAAACATTATATTTGCTGCAATAACAAGCCCAACAACTATAACAATATAGTATGGACAACTAAGTTGCAAGATAGTAAGAAATCAAATCAGGATTCCATTCTTAAACTCATTTAATAAGTCATGTTATTAAATGCGATCCAAACAAAAGATTTAGCCCTTAAATATTGAAAGGAACAATAGCAACTATATATATCAAGATATGCCAGGGAATTAATCTAGCAGAAAACACCGACAAATGCAAGTAAGTAATAATTTAGTGATATAAAAAACATGAGAATAAAACTATTAATGAACTTACATTAGCAGCAGGAATCAGAGAGAATAATATGCAAAGAAACTCAACTCTAAAAAAAAAGCAGGTGTACGTTTTGAGAGGAGAAGAGGTCTTTATATAGAACAAAGGAAATAATAAGGCTAGAAAAGTAACCCTGCGTAATATCCACTGGAAATAAGCAAGTGTTTATTTTACCTAGATAATAATGAGCTGCATTGTTCAGGTTCTCAAATATTTTAAGTAACCTCAACTTTAATATACTTTGTTGAGACATTTGATTAATTTTATTTAGACTTCTCTGCTAGAATATTAAAATAAATTTTTTTAAAATTATAATGTAAATATATATTATAGTACTTCACTTCTTTTTTACTGCCTATAGTGTATTACCATTTGAAAAAGCTAATATAAAAGAGGTATATATATAATAATTAGTGGCAATTAAAACATACATATACACATTCACATAAAAGAGATAAATATATAATAGGTAAAGTACAAATCATATACATACCATGAGAAAATACACCATTTAATATCACTTGGCTAAACTGACCATTACAGATCTAACCAAAATAGGTGGCATATTTATAAAATAGATTCAAGCTAAGTATTACAAGCCAACATGTAAAATCCAATAGCCTCACCAAATAAGCCATGCTCACAAATCAGCCCATATAATGTCTGCAAATTCAAAAAGTAAGATGAAGTCAATATAATAAGTAAAGAATAGAAATTCTTAAAATGATCAAATTTGTAGATGCAAGAAAGCAATGATAATAAATATAATTTAACCTACCAAACGCTGTTCAAAATAATATTAGCTAGCCGCAACATATCATATGATACGATATTCTTGACACTGGTTCCAGTACAGGTTGCTGGTGGTCGAGTTGTATAGAAAGTAACCTTATCAGATTTTTTGGCATGAGAAAGAGAAACATATAGCTGGCCATGAGAAAAGCATGGCTGTGGCAGGTATATCAATACTTGGCTTAGTGTTTGCCCTTGAGACTTTTTTTTTTATTGTCATAGAAAAGCTTAATTTCATTTGGAATTACTTTCATTCTAACTGAAAAGGATACGTACAAGAAGCCAAGGGTCTTAAGTTAACCCGAGGAACAAAATATAAGGTCCCTTTATAATGCCCTAATACTATTTCACAGATAATGGAATTAGGAAGAAATCGTCTACAGATAAGACGAGTAACATTACACATGCCTTTAGAAGGTGCTAAATTGCGTAATAAAATAACATGACTTCCTATCTTCAGTTCAAGTTGGTGAGGGATCATTCCTCCCGGGCAAAGCGTTTTCAAAAATTCAGTAGCGTATAGTGTACATCTATCATCAAATATTGAATCATAACTTGCATACACAATAGATGTGCTAGGATACAACCCAATCATATACTCATTAACGGCATCAACGTCCTCATTCATAGGCGTAAGAATTGCTCTTTCATTAAAAATATTGCTATCAAACCCAGGCACAGAAATTTCAGGAAAAATTACGTCAGCCAACATAGAAACAAGATCATCATCCAAAGCATAGTACTTAACAATGTGCTGTGGGAGCTGAACATAGGCATTTTTAACTGACTGTAATCGTCCATTTCCTAGAGCAAGCAAAAAAGCTGAATACAACGGGTCTTCTTTAGCTCTGATATTTTCTGTTAATCTGAATTTTGTCAAAATAAGCCAAATGTAGGATTTAACTACACTTACACCAACAAATTCCTTTTGTGTATGATGAGGAAAAATAGGCAACACCTGCCTAAAATCCCCTCCAAAAACAATTACTTAACCACCAAAAGGCTGATCAGGATAACAAAGATCTCGGAGCAATAGATCTAAGGATTCAATGTTTTCTTGACGTGCCATTGAAGCCTCATCCTAAATTATAAGTACAACTTCTCTTATTAAAGTAGCTAAACTTCCTTGTTTAGGAACATCACAAGCACGTGATGTCTCTGAATCTAATAGTATCTTAAATCTTGAGTGTGCTGTTTTGCGAGAAAGGATATTAGATGGTGTAATACCTGATGTTGCTGTAGGCAGAACTATTTTCCCTGCCAAACAAACCTCAAGATATAAAGCATTGTACAAGAAAGTTTTCCCAGTTCCACCAGGTCCATCTACAAAAAAATCCTAGTTTTCCATGTTGGATATGACACATAATGATGTTGAATGCAGTTGTCTGAGCTTCATTTAATTTGTCTCGACAATAAAGATATTCTAGTAGAATAGGTGCTTCTAAAGCATCTGCAATATCTCTTGTCACACCAATCCCATCATCCGTCTCATCTACCAAATGACCTAATTCAAAATATTCCAATGAATTTCCCATGGCTTCTAAGATGCTTTCTAACTCCTTCACAGTTAATTTCTTAACTTTAGATGGGCAGCTTGGATATTTATGCTTGAAGTCTTTGGATAATGAACTATAGAAACACAACCAAATCGCATTTGGATTACTTGGTTGGTAGAAAATTAACAGGGTTGCAAAGAGCTGCCTCATTGCTGAAGGCATTTGTGCCTCTGCTGCCTCCTCCAAACAAGTAGTGGTGGTGTTGCCTTCCTTAAACAACCCTTGCTTGATAGCAGCCTCTTGAAACGTTGAGTATAAAACTTCACTAATAGTTTTTATATGGTCAAATGATACATGACTTATAACTTTACCAAGCAACAAGCGCAAAAAAAAAAAAAAAAAAAAAAAAAAAAAAAAGAAAAATGCTCGCCTTCTGTAGGAACCACAAAAGCCATTCTACCAACATTTTTTTTATAGCTTCTCTTAACCCACTCCTTATTGCTGCTATCCCACCTGTACTTTGCAATCATTTTAGTATATCTAAGACATGTGCCTCCAGGAATGGATGCATTTTTGCTGAAAAATTCTGTCAAAGCAGTTTTGCTTCTTTTTTCATTTCCAGCAACTGAGTCAAGCCGTTCATGGGACCTCATGTAATCAGTCTGCATGTTTGGCAAGTGCACTAGTAACAACATGGAAGAAGGCTAGGAGTCATTTTAAACAAATCAAAACCAAATATTCTCCAAGCTGCCTGACATGGAGAAACCCATCTACCAGCCTGAAAATTCTCAATCTCATCAACACCTCATTACCTTCCCCAACAACATTAAAAGAAACACGGTCTTGGCCCTTATAGACATACTTATAAAGATATTTCATTTCTTGGATAGTAGAACACACTTCAACGTTTATATGGCAGTCAAATAACAAAGACATGTATGGATTATAAGGAATTACCCATCGGTTATCAAGATTAGCACCACAAATCCTAACATGCTCTCCTGTGTTTCGCCTTATATACAATGAATATCCATCCTCATTAGTAGTGGTTCCTTCTAAATATGAATTAGAAAAATTATATTTACAAACCACATCATCCCTAACTTTATTTTTCATGCATCCACACTTTGGATTTAAACTACCACAGGGGCCATGCATCATGTTCTTCAATATAATTTTGCGCAACTGAGGAGATTCAGCAAAAGGAATTTTTGCACTCACAAGTTTATCATAATCTGAAGGACCAATAAGCTTATACCCATGCTCTAAGGTAATAAGAAAGTGAGCATGTGGAAGCCTTCTTTTTTGGAACTCTACAACATATACCATAGCTGCAACCTTCCCAAAAACCTGTTCTTCCGTGATTTGTTTCTTCAGAGCAATCAACTTACTTCTAAATACACGAGCGACAACATCTGGACGATCAACTGCAGTTTCAGTACCAGCAAGCTCAGCTGTTATTTCTTGCCATTTAGCATTACACGTCATAGTAACAACGAGATCAGGCTTGCCAAAGCGCTGAACAAGTGCCATAGCATTTAAATATCGCCTCTTCATATCACAGGGCTTACCAATGAAAGTTGGTGCAAAAATAACTCGTCGGCCAATATTGTTCGCACTTTTCTCCCCATCATCAATAGTATCCAAAATGCCTTGATACAAATCTGCTCTTATTGTTTGCTGATTTCTCCTAAAAAAATCAAGTCTGGTATCTTCAATCTGGACATATATATCAACAATGTACTGTTGGAAATAGCGGCCTCCACGAAGAAGCATGTTCCCTGGCCTGATTTGCAACTTGTAAGCATAGTATTCTCTAAGAGAAATATGCCTGTTAGAGCTGCCTGAAGAGTCTACTGAGCCTGTGTGCCACAAAATGGTGTCAGATAAGTTAATTTGTGGACTGATGCATATATGAAAATGGAATGAATAAAATAAATCACTTGCTACTAAAGACTTACGTTTAGCTTCTTCTTCTGATAAACCTTCCTCTGAATGCACAGACACCCAACTGTGTCTCCCCAAAACCAAACCCAGTGATGAATACCTTTTGCGTCGAATGATAATCTAATGAAGTGAAAGTGTGGAAAGTATATTGATGCGGTAGTTTTTTAAAAATACCTTCTTTCTGTTTTAAAAAATCTACTGTATTTATAAAAACGTCCCGTCCAGTTTAGTTTAGTCCATGATTAGGGTCCAATAATGGTGTAGTTGGATGGGGCTTGAAAAGACCTTTCCAACGATATATTATAAGCCCAATTCCGATGAATAATGAGGAAGTTATAGCCAAAATACTAAACTGGACCCAAACCGGATTTTACCTACGACCCAATGATCATATGGAGGGTCCAATGGCTTAATCTCACCCCTAAACTAATTAGGATTTATTAGAAATTCCATGAGTTTCTAAAAGATATTGATTATCCTTTTTGAAAAGATAAGATCATGGAATTTGAATTAAATAAAAACTTTCCTTTTTTAAGTCCTAATTCTATTCGAATTTAAAGATGTTCAAAGACAGTCACATATTATTTTCGTGCCTCATTATCTTTATCCAAAACTTATATGGTTGGATAGATCTTGAAATTATATTTCCAATTATGTATTATAATATTCATTCTAAGCTATAACAAAAAAGTTATGAAAGAAATACGAAATTCTATCTAAAACTAACACCGTTCCACTATTTCGGCCATATATTTTTATCTACAAAAGATTTTAATCTGATTCTAATTGGGTTAGAAAGTAGACTTCAAGAGCTTTCCAAAAACATATTATATGTCTTATTTCAACTTCTGGATCTAATGATATGAGAAAACCAAAATTCGCAAAAACTGTTGTCCATCGAGTTTTATTTTAATTCAAATTCGGATTCGTTTCTTATTCTTTGACTCTCTTTTTTCCTATAAATAGAGGTCATATCTCCCCTTTTTCAATCATCAACAAGCTTGATCCTAATCATCTCTCTTATCTCTCTAAGCTAAAGCTTATTCTCTCTCTATTCTTTTTCTAAGCCTAACCCTTTTGCAAACACAATTCCGCATTCATAAGATCTAGACACACTTAACCAAGTTCGAAGTTGCCTTCGCCCTAGGCGTGAAAGGTTGAAAATTTTTGAGGGTTTGGACCCAAATCCAGTCTAAACTTTTTAACTCTTTATTTCAATTATTTAATTTAATTCTTTGATTATTATTTTTCTTGAAGTTTACTAACGTGTGTATTTTGTTATTAGAAAGAGGCACGAGGCATCAAAGTATGTAGTATTATTACTCTATTCTTGTAGAAAGCATGCTTAGATTTTATTAATTCTTAGTATAATGTTTTTATTGCTTTCTAGTATCATGTTTAGGATGCTTTTTACTCTTTCTAATATCATGTTAGTACCATGTTAGGTTTAAGCCTTTAATCTTTATTGTTTAGTGACATGCTAGGATTTGTTTTTAATCATGTTAGTATCAAGCCTAGGATCTTGCTATTATTCTTTAGCGTTGTAATGATGATGATTATTATCATGTTGCTTGATATATGTTATTGTTATTGCTTGATCACGCCTTTTTATGTAGGTTTGAAGGGAATTTGTACTTGAAATAGCACCTAATAAGATAATTAATAATTTGGTTTAGGCTAATATGATTTTAATTCAAGTGATCACCGATAATAGTTTTATTTGTGCATTAATATTCAACCAACATAGACTAAACAGGTTTAGGATTAACCTAATGATTGCATGTTAGTTAGAAAGCGCACATGAATACGAGTAGAATAAAGTAGAGGCCTATTTTATAGGGCGGGTTCTTTCTCTTTTAGATTGGATTCGTACCCTCATCCCCGAACACCAGTCATGGCTCCAGACCTATTGGAGTTGACGATCTCATGGATCGTTAAGGGGTGTAACCTTCACCCTGTGAATGGTTTACAAGTTCCTAAAACTTGTTGGTGACTCTTTTGCTCTTGTTTCCTTCCCTTTGAACGCCACCATGCTTAAGTGTATGATCACAGTGGGGTTCAAGTTTGGGATAATGCTTGAAATATTCCCTACAACAGTACACGAAGAAATAGGACTAATATCCATTAAAGCCTTTTTCTGTGTACTTTTATGTCTCCCGCAAACCCTGAGTCCAGCCAGAATCACCATATGGGAACAGAAGAGGGTACTATAATGGGTGATAGCATCCATAATAGTGGTATATCCGATGAGTTCCAGCAGATTTGCCTGATACAACTATATGTGGGCTACTATAATCATTGGAAGACATGTTATCTAGCCATATAGCAGCAATCTCATCAGTTGAAGGTGCATTATAAACTCGTTGGTTTAATACCGTGCTCTGATTAATGACAATCCGTGTGCTATGAGTTATAGTAAGCTCTCGTAATGATATGAAGAAACGAGCATACGGATTTGCAGTTGTAATCTACATAAGTATGTCTATTATGTCTCTCCTGACCTCAGGGAAAGTGTTTGTTCTATGTACAGCTTCAAACTGGGCATCATAAAAATAAAGCTGCAAGTACTTAGGCTTTTCATTCCACAAATCAAATCAAACAAATTGTGGTAGATCTGACTGTGCAGCAAGAAAATATAACCCTTTTTCGGTCTTAGCATTATAATCACCTCTAAGTGAGCAGAATGCAAACAAATTATTGTACATGCGAACATATTGCCTAAAGTGCAATGCATCCTCGTCTTGAGATGTATAGAGACGATGAAGTTCAGGAGGGAAATCATTTGTAGCAACCCTAATACTTCCATTCCGACAACAAAAATGGAGCCATTCATACTGAAACTTCTTAGCTCTACATTTAAGACAGAAATGAGGAACCTCCATTTGTAAAGAAACTGATGGGAGTGGTTGGCCAATTACAACACCTGGTTCTTCTAAAAAGCAACACATTGAGATCAAAAACTGCCTAATATACATGGTATATTAGATAAAGCAACAACCAACTAAACAAGCATACTCTTATTTTTTGAAGCAGGTGTCTTTTTTTTGGTTTCCTTGGGCTGTTCTGCTTTTGCACGATTCCTACGTGCTCCCTGCGCACTGCTTTCACCAATCTCACTAACCTCACAATATAAAACACAATAATAAGGCAAAGGAAACGTAAATCTCATAAGCTAATTCCAACACTAAATGTAACTGTGACAACCTTACAGAATTTGTCACTGATATTCCATTTATTAGCTCTAAATAAGTAACAGCAACAATTGCTCCTTCTATTAAGAAATAAAGATCAGCACTGGCAAACAAATCACAATCCAATTTTTATTTATAGAATAGTACAATCAAACAAAGATGCTCACTTGCTTTCTTTGGAGAAACTGTTTAGTATCTAGCTTTGATTCTGCCATTTTTTTTTCTTTTTTTTTTTTTTGCCATTGTTAGTACATGCCTTCTTTGTACTACTGTCAACTGCCTGACTATCCCCAACGATTGCTCCCTCTATTAAGAAATAAAGGTTAACAATGGCAAAACAAATCACAATTCAACTTTATCAATATATAAACAGCAGAATCAAAGCAAGATGCTCACTAGCTTTCCTTGAAGTAAGCTGTTTAGGATATGTCTTAGAATTTATCTCTTTCTTGCCATTGTTCGTACGCGCCTTCTTTGCGCTGTTGTCAAACACCTGATTATCTCTAACAATAATAAAC
The DNA here is from genome assembly GCF_948465745.1 of Chenopodium album. Classification (NCBI taxonomy): domain Eukaryota; kingdom Viridiplantae; phylum Streptophyta; class Magnoliopsida; order Caryophyllales; family Amaranthaceae; genus Chenopodium; species Chenopodium album. The sequence goes on along the minus strand of NC_137836.1, from coordinate 65,675,507 downwards.
AGGTAACTGCACTATTGGCTTAGACACAATTAACATATGAAGATACAAACTTAATAACCCATCCCAACCTGATTCCACCTAGATATGAAAGAGCATCAATTGCAAGTGAACGTTTGCTAGCACGCTGCCTTACATAATTCCATAATTTTTAGCCTTATCTGTCATATATTCTTACATTACTTTAGAAATAATCATTTACATGGCAGTTATTATTTTTATACACTTATTCTATGAAATTTGCAAGTTTATTCATTAATCTCTATATTAACCATTTCATTACCATACATAGTTACATGCCAAACACATACCCATGTAATGATGTACTGAGCCAACAACTTGAAATGTAATAGATTAATGTTAGCCCATATTCTGCAAAGTTAGCAAAATTTGAAAGTTTTAAGAGTATGTAAAAATAAGAACCAGCAAGTAATTTGTATAGCATGATGATAATCAAAGAGTACAACAAGCCATAGATAAGACATGCCTAACATAATTCATTCCATTCAATCAAATAACATTGAATTGCAAGGAAAGGCAAAAGCAAGCTGGCCGGAATTACATTAGCAATTGAATATTCAGACAACAAAACTATGTCAACATAGCATATACTCTTAGATTAAACATTACAGGTTCTCAGTTAAACCACAGTTCCAAACCAAACTAATATATATCTTCCGATGCTTTAACACAGTTTCTAAGTCAGCTGGAACTGGAACAAATAAGCCATCAAGTATTGGGGTAGAACGTGCAACAACATGTTGGCAAAATAAAGAAGAAGCCTTTGGTTTGGAAGGGGCTGCTGGAGGTAGTGCAGGAGTTGGGATCCTATGATAACCAGACCGAGGTGTGAGACAGTCACTCCCACCAATATAAGGAGCTAAATGCAGATCTCCTTGCTTTCCAAGTACACGTTTCCTGACTGACATGTAGCTCTCCCTAGCCAACACACACTTAATACCAGAATAAACTCCCCTTCCATAATTCAAGTCGACTATTTCTACATTGTAACAAACACGCAAGAGCTTTACAGCTCGCTTTGCAGCATGTTGCTTTGCATCCTTGTAAATATTGGACAAAGCACTGTAAACACATTCCATACCAACACTGTCACAAAAATATAATGTCAACCAAGACACCCACTTTCATGCAGCAAGCTGCAACCTCAACACCAGAGACCCTGGCTTTAGTTGCAGTAACCAAAACACACAACACATCTATGTAGTCAATGCATATGCACTTATCCCCATTATTTCTGGCCGGTGGAACAGGCCACTTGGTCACACCCTTTGGTGAAGGCTTGTTTAGCGAGTCCAACGCAATGCATTTCATCTCATAGAGAAAAGCACATAAATCAAGCTTGTACATAGCTTCTGTAGTCAAATCATCAATCTGCAATCCATATTCTGCCCGTTAAAAGCGAACAACTTGTTTAGCAGCATTTTCACAGGAAGCATCCAAGGTCACAGTAGGGCCACCGTTAAAGGTGTGAGGGGAAAGGATACAATCAGTCACAAGAGAAAGATCAACATCATTCCCAGATTCACCAGCCAAGCGGTAAGTAGGTGGCGCTAACTTCAAGAAATTAATAACCTGATTCAATAGGCATTGGAAAGAAATGGCAACTTTCAACGGTTTTGACCCCCATAACCTGTGGTCATGATCAATGTATACCATTAGAAGCTAAGCTACCACAGAACAACACCTAAGCAACTGAAAAATCTGCGCTGCAACTCTAACACTCTAGCAATGCTCTTACATACACCAATGTCCTCACTATATAAACCTTCTAGCACCCTTAACACACAATACCTCCATTAACTCCATTGACAACAATATGATCACCACACTTGTATAATAATTAACAACATACAAACTTAGACCTCCTAACACCTTAAGAGCACTATAACAAAAAAACCAAGAAGCAGAACAACATATAATCCAGCATAATTAGACATTGCATTATACACATGTAAACAACATGTAGTATTTTGGACAACAAGAATTCATCTAAATAATAACACAAAGAAGGAACCATAAACACATATAGTAGGTTCTGCAGCACCAGAAAACAACAATCTTAGATGCCGAATACCAACACATACAACCAGAAACAACAAAGAACAAATTAATCAAAAGTTTTAAAAAAAAATCAGGAACTATAACCATAATCAGTACAACAAAGTTGTTTAACTAACATAATAATAGAATTGAAATTTTAGAATTTCACACTCAACAACTAGAATCAGCAAAACAAAAATGAACAAAAAAGCAAAATAAATCAAGAACAATAACCATAATCAATAGAACAAAAGGGAAAATAAATCAAGAACAATAACCATAGTCAATACAACAAAATTCCTTGCCTAACATAACAACAAATGTGAACTCTAAGAATATACAAGCTGATTATCAATATGTAGTTCAAAAGATCAATAATTTTAAATTCCTTTGCAAAGACAAACAACCCATATAACACAACAAACTAAATCTAATCTAAACAACTATCAAAACATCATATGAATGCCAAACAGAATCATCAAGAACAGAACAATTTAACAATAATTATGAATCTGTCCATCCATAAACTCTTGAAATCCAAACTAAGAAATTAACATCTAGAATAATGCAGTTCATTTTAAAGACAGATCTAACACAAAATTAGACAAATAACAATAATCAAAAGTCCATATTGTAAGTCCTAATCAATACAAGCTTTGTGTTATCAATGAATTTGTTCTTTGAGTATCAATGAATTTAGTCCTTTATCTATGTAATATCTAGTGTTATATATCAAGATTTAATACAATATTGTGTTTATACAATGCAAGGAAATTTGAGTCAAATTATTGCACATTTTATAACATAATAATCCAACATAATCTGATATTTTCTTACCAATTCCTATATTTTCCTTTCACCCCCCCCCCCTTTTTCTTGCCTTTGTTTTGGTAATTAGACACCATAACATCACTGGCTTTTATATATGGCAACATCAGAGCATAAGACCTTCAAGTACAAGGTCAAGTAGCATGTGAAGTCACCTGAAAATCCACTGAATAATAACTTAGGATGTGCACTTCACCTTAATATCCAGTGAATAGCCGAATATCCACCAGATAATAAACTGCACCTTACTTAGAACTCCCAAAAACAGTCTTTATGTGCACTTCACCTTAATATGCAGTTAATAGCCGAATAACCACAAAATAATGAACTGCATTACTTATTATTTACACCCCCTAAGAATTAGCCGAATATATAATTATAATGTAATTGAAGTTAAAGACTAATCAATTCCAATCCAACAAACTAACCAAAACCTCAACACCTATTATGAAGAACACAAATCCATTAGTAAGAACAAGCATAATAAGATTATGATTAATTACAATTAAAAAATTAATTCGTAAAAATTTACAAGAAAAACCAATATAATCATGCAGTTTAATATAAGATAACAAGCAAAACCATAATTAAACATAGGACTAAAATCAGTAGCGTTTAACAACAAGACAATTATACAAACTACATAATCTGTGATTTTTATTAACTAATCCTAACAAACAATTAAGCTAAGCTGCCCAAAAATAATATTGTTTTACTATATTGATAGCTAAGGTGCCTTGAAATAATCTTGATTGCCTTCATTAACTGGCGTGTGAAGGTCTTCAATTTGCCACCTATTAAATCTGCCACCACATGTTTGCCTCCATAACCTACCAACATAATAATAAAGCATAACTTTTTGTAAAGAAAAAACCCCAAAGAAAACAAAGAGGGAAAAAAAGGGAAGGACAACATTCAACAAGAAAAAAAAATTGGCAGGGGTATAAGCGTCCGAGCACTGTTCATAAGGGATTTGCTAAAAGTAAAAATTCCTCAACCTAGTTTCGCTTTTAAAAGGTTATATATCTATAGTAGTATATAAAACGAAACGATTTTTTCGCCGATAAATTTTGCTTTTCCTAAAATTTCCTTCTACTTTGTAAAAATTACATAATTTACCCACAATTATAAATTAAAAATTAATTTAAAAAAATATCTTATCATAACTACCTAAAAGTTGTTAAATCATTCATCGTTTATTTAATTAAAAAAAAATGAAGCTTGGGAGGTAAAGCTCATTGTTTGGAATGTGAGAGGTGTTAACAATGAATTTATCCTACATGCATGGGAGTTAATTTGTACTCATCATCCTGATATGTTGATCTTGCTTGAAACAAAATGCAATTCAGATCGTGCTGCCGAAATGCAATCTAGGCTAGGGTTTCATGATCACAAAGCGATCCCTGCTAAAGGCTTAAAAGGAGGAATTTATGTATACTGGAGGGCAACTCTTGACCTCCTAATGTATACTATGGAAGATCATAAATTTCACTCCCTTTTCAAATTTCATTCTCATAAGCCTGAGGTTTTGATCACAAGCATGCATGCCCCTAGTGTTGATAAGGAGAGGAATGTCTTCTGGAATGACATGCAAAAAAATCTCCCACCTCCACCTACCCCTTGGTTGGTGGTAGGAGATATGAATGAAGTCACCTCATAGGTTGAGAAGTAGGGTGGACGAGTTTTCAGGACTTCTCAATGTCATATCTATAATAACTTTGTCAATGAATTTGGTCTAATTGATCTTGGCACTGCTGGGAACCCTTATACTTGGGAGAATGCCGATTGAGAAGGCATTTGATAAGGGAGCGCCTTGATTGAACAATTGTTAATGCTTTCTTTGTTGAAAGTTTTCTTCAAGTTTAGGTAACAACTTTGGTTAGAACTCATTTGATCATGACCCTATTCTGATATCTATGAACAATAATCCTATTAAGGGCCCACTTCCTTTTAGATGTAAAGAAGTTTGGTTACAACATTCTAATTTAAAAAACTTCTTCTTATCTAATTGGCATGATAATGATGTCCTTCTCTCTTTCTTAGAAGGAAGAAATCACTTTCTTAATAATATTTCTAGTTGGAATTCAAATGTTTTTGGAAATCTAAAGCAACAAAAGAAAGTTCTGTTATCTAGAATTAATGGTATTCAACTTGCATTAGCTAAACATCATTCATATTTCCTTATCAATTTCGAAAAAAAAAACACTTTTAGCTGATTTGAATGCTCTTTATAAGATGGAGAGAATCATTTGGGCTTAGAAGGCTGGTATCAATTGGAGGAAATTTGGAGATTACAACACTAAATATTTTCATGTGTTAGCCAAAGTCACAAAAAGTAAGGGTAAGATTGTAACTTTGAATAATTCATCAGGACAGTTAATCCATGATCAATTGGAGGAAGTTTGTAACACTAAATATTACAACACTAAATATTTTCATGTGTTAGCCAAAGGCACAAAAGGTAAGGGTAGGATTTTATCTTTAAATGATTCATCAGAATAGTAAATCCATGATCCAACGACCTTGAAAAATATAGCAAGAGAGCATTTCTCAAAACCTTTAGCTAGGTCCTCTTATAATACCTCTCTTCCTTCACCTAGTCCTTCTATCCTTCCTTTTACTGACTCTGAAAAGGACTCTTTAGCTTCTCTTCCTTTGATCAATGAAGTGAAGCATAATCTTTTCAATATGGATCCTATCAAAAGCCCAAGCCCAAATGGTAATCAACCCCTTTTCCTACAAAAATTCTGGCCTGAACTAGGTAATTCCATCTTTGACTTTATTGTTAATGCCTTTACCACAAGATCTCTTCCTTATAATGTCAATCATTCATACATTTCTCTTATTCCAAAGAAAGATAATCCTATAACAATGTCTAATTTCAGACCAATAGGACTTTGTAATACTATTTACAAATTAATTACTAAAATTCTTTCTTCTAGAATAAGGAATGTTTTGAATAGGATCATTAGCCCTCTCAAATATAGCTTCATCAAGGGTAGATGTATGGAGGATAATATCATTATCATAAAGGAAGTTGCATATTTATTCCATAAATGTAAAAAAGGATAGAATATTATGGCTTTGAAACTTGATCTCACAAAAGCTTATGATTGTCTTGAATGGCCTTTCATCAAAGATACTCTTTCCCTATTTGGTTTCCCTGAGTCCATCATCAAGCTTATCATGCATTGCATTTCTTGCCCCTCAATTCCTGTCCCTTAGAATGGGGGAAATTACTGATTCTTTCAAACCTTCTAGAGTAATCAGACAAGGAGATCCTTTATCTTCCTACATTTTTGTTCTGTGTATGGAAATACTTTCTCTTCTTATTGAGGATAGTGTTAATCAAGGTAATTAGAAACCTCTTAGGATCTTTAAGCATTACAATATCTCTTCCTTTTTGGTTTTGCTACCAGCTCAAATATTCAAGCAATGCTTTCTATCCTTTTTGATTTTGGTGCCTTTTTAGGACTAAAAGTTAGTGATGTTAAATCCAGTATCATCTTCCCTAGTAAAATGGATTTTAATGTTAGATCTCAAATTTCAAATTTAGCCGATTTCAAGTCCAGTTTCTCTTTTAGTAAATACCTTGGGGTAAACATTAGAGCTACCAAACTCAAAAAGCTAAGGCATATTACTTGGGTTTGCTAGATAAAACCATAAATAAGACCAAATGATGGAAAGCCAAATTGTTAAACATGGCTGGAAGATGCACTCTTCTAAAGGTTGTTCTTAATTGTTATCCTATCCATTCAATGCAGACTTGCATTCTTCCTGTTGCAGTCCTTAATGATCTCGAGAAGTATTGTAAGAATTTCCTATGGAATAGAGCTGATGCTGTTAGATACTCCCCTAGAATCAAATGGAAAAATATCATAAAGCCTTTAGCTTTGGGAGGGTTGGGTGTCAGATCTCTTAGAGAGTGAAATCTTTCTTTTATGGCTAAGTTAGGTTAGATAATCCTAACTAAACCTGATAAGTTATGGGTTAAGATTATGAAAAACAAATATTTTCCAAGGTCCTATTTCATGGATTGTTATACCAATTCTTCTTAATCTTCTTAGTGGAAAGACATCATTAAAGGAAGAAATTTATTGGCTAAAGGAATTGTCATTAGGATAGGTAATGGGGAGGATACTTATTTATGGTTCCATCACTAGATAGGCCCTGCACCTTTGTATAAAATCTTGGATAGAGATATTCCTCAATCCAAGTGCCATTGGAGAGTGTCCAACATTATTAGAAATGAATCTTGGTATTTAAATGATGTTAAACACCTTCTTCCATAGTATATATATATAAGCTAATTCTATGTACTCCTCTATCCATAATTGATTCTCATCTCACAACCGATCAAATCAGATGGCACCCCATAAATCTGGATCCTATACTATTAAAACTGCATATTTCCTCTCCACTAATCCTTCTCATGTTACCTTGAATTTTGACTTTAATTGGAATAACTTCTGGAAACTTAAGGTTCCTTTTAAGTACAAAATGTTCATGTGGAATTGCATTCTCTTTATCATTCCCATTGCTTCTCTTCTTGCTTCAAAATACCCTAACTTTGATCCAATCTGCTCTAGATGCAATTCTCATTCAGAAGACTTTATCCATCATTTTAGAGATTGTCACTCATCTATCATTCTCTGGAAGATGATTCTAGTTAAGCTAAAACCCCCAGCCACTACACTATTAGCTATTCCACTTTTATGAATTCTAATTGGGAAGATTGTTGGTTTTTAATTTTAGTCAGTCTAAAAAATGTAGATGCATTTTTCTCATGGGAATGTGGCAAATTTGGAAACTCAGAAATGGGATCATTTTCAATAATGAATCATATAAATGCAACTCTCTTTTCAGCAGATTTTGGATTACCAAATTAATACCTTTGTTTTGCAGGATGATCCAAAGGGAAAAGGAAAGGTGGGAGATGCAAGTGGTTCAGGTGGTTCTATCTATTCTGGCTAGAAACCCCCAAGACCAAGATCCTTGAAACTGAACACTGATGGAGCATGGAAGAGTACCACTGAAGGTGGTGGTGGAGGAGTTTTCAGAACTGAAAAAGGAGCATGGTATTTTGGGTACTAAAGCAAATACAATGCTCCTTGTGCTTTGGCAAGTGGGCTGTATGCTTTAAGGGAGGGGCTTAATTATGCAAAAGCCTTCCTAGTAAAGTTGTTGGAGGTGGAAACAGATGCCAAGGCTGTTATTGCCTTGATGGACAAGGAAGCAGATAATACCCACCATGAGCTAGCTGTTGTGTTTATTGACATAGGGAGGTTCATTGCTGCTTACTAAGGAAATGGTGATCATCTTCAACCATGTTCCTAGGGAACGCAATCAATTAGCCCATTATCTAGGTCAGTATACTATGGACATGAGTGTAGGGCACAAGCATCATTATATCATCCCAACAAGTGATGTTGCTGCCTTTGAAGCTGACATATTTCGAATCAAAAGCTCTTCAGCACCGTAGCCTTTTCTTTCTGAATTCTATGACTTTATGTTGTAACTATTATAATATTTTGGCTAGAAAACAATGCTACTCTTATTTTAGTTATTTTTGTTCTTGTTTCTATTTTGAGGAACTTTGGAACTATGAACCATAGGTTGAAATATTTTGAGGCATGTATATATAGATATTTTCCTTTTGTTGCGTTAAAAAAAGTAATGATAACTGCTCATAAGTTAAACCACATTTGAATTGGTTAATTGTAGATTTTTAAAAAAGAAAAAACAGTTTCAATCACCAACATTTAACTCTATTTTAAGTTTTTGTTCCACAATCACCTCAGTCTTTTTTTTGGGGGGGGGGGCAAGATGGTGAAAATACCGTTAACTTATTATGCTTGGATACGATAAACTTGCAAGAATTAATACGAGAAAATGGAATATTGGAGTGGAATTCTTAATAGTTGGCTTATTAGTTATTAGCAAAATAAAACTTTCCTTTTATTTTCAATAGTATTTGTATCATTAATTCATTATCAATCAATAAAAGATTGATGAAGTTTTGAAGTTTTAAAGAAGAAATAATTTTAGCACAATTCAATTTGTATCATTAATTCATTATCCATCAATAATTGTAGCACAAATATCAATTACGTAAATTTAATTTTCTTTTTTAATTGTTGGTAAAAAGAATATGCAATCGATATTTTCTATAAAATAGTTATAATTATTACAATCGATATTTTCTATAAAATAGTTATAATTATTATCAATCACATAAAATCTTTTCTTATACCATTATCTTATATTAAACCTAAATCGTCGACCCCCGGATTCTCATACTAGGATTGTCTTATCTAAATATGTCTTACGATTTGAGGCCTATGAGCATATAGCACGAAAGTAACCTCTCTTCCAGCCTTACACATGCCAGATAGTTAGTGCCCATTGATTTAGACTTATCTTAATTTTTTATTATCATGTATAAGCTCATATAGTTTTTCATCCTTTCTTTAAGCACATTGTGTGTGTATATAAAGATGAAACATCATAAAAAAAATAAAAATAAAATGAAATATATGTGTTGTGCTTGTTATATTAATGACTTTGTATGATTAGGGTCTTTGTGCGAGTAGTGTTGTGGTTCTAATTTTTAAAAACATTTTTTAACATATATTGACTTATTTTCAAAGCATTGATTTAGTATTTTGCAATTTGATTCTTCCTCCATCTCTTTTTAAGTTGACACTTTCCATATAATGAAGTTTCAAATTTGTTGTGACACTTTTATTGAGCAACACATGCCCCCCCCTTTCACATATCTATATCTTTTGTCTCCAAAAATTGCCTAGTTTGTGAAGTGAAAAGTGTCAAAACTTAAAAAAAAGAGTTAGTATTAGATATTTGATTTTTATTTTCCTTTTTTCTTTGTGTGAGTGTTGATGTTCCCAATATTAAATCATATTAGAAGAATGCCCTTAGATTTGTAAATTTGCTTACTTGTTGCAACTTTCTCTCAGATGTGAAGATTAATTGTTCTAAGATCCTCTCCATTCACCCTTTATGTTTATTTGTTGTGTGTGTTGGTGATGGTGCTATTATTTCCATACTAAGGTTGTAGGATTTCATTTTTCGTGTCAAGATTTTTTTTTTTCCATTTCACACTCCTTCTTAATCCTATGATAAGTGAACAAATTCCTCTTATTAATGGAAATAATCTTTTGGCTCAATGTTGGTTATCTTTATTGAAAATCTTTGTCTCCCCAAAGAAGATGATCCCTTTATCTAATATTACAATTGTAGATAATTCTGAATGTTATAATATTATTGCATGGGGGATGTGTCCACTGATGCAAAATTTGGAGAGAGTTTGTTGTCATATCCACATGTTGCCAACTTTTACACAATGTTGCAAATCTATTCGATGTTTATTTGACATTAGTTGAAGGGATTTCTAAGTGTTGCGTGTCAAATCAAGCAGCTTTCGTGATTGCAAAAGGGTTTCCTCTACTTGAGCATTTAAGTATGTGTGGGTTCTCTATCTCAGTGAATGGTTTGTCAATGATATTGGATTGTTGTCAAAATCTGCAGTACTTGGATGTGCAGCACACTATTTGTAACCGAGGAAGGTTAAGTCGGGTGCCATACGAATGGCCATGGCCGGAAGAGATCTGTAAGAAATTGACAAGTGAGAAGACATTGTTGACTTGTCCCGGAAAAAATTACACAAGGTGTAAACATTATTATTAGATGTCTTTGTATTGTCTAGGATCTCCTCTCCTTGGTTTTATAATCAGGTTTATTTTACTATCCTTTGAATGTTAAGTTTATTGTTGTTTTACTTTGTTGTGAGAATGTTATTTCTCATGGGATATTTCTGTGTAATGATCTTTTATTTGATGTGCTCGTTTGTTCTACCGAACTACTATATGTATAGTCGTGTAGAATTGCGCTATAATTTTTAATGAAATTAGCGACTGAAATTCCTACATCAGAATCTTTTGAAATTGTATGTGATAATAGAATTGCCTTCTTAATCATACACTGAAAAAAATGAGCATTACAGCCGAAGCAAACTGAGACTGAATACCGAAATAATGTTTGTTCTAGTTCACTTGATTGAATGTTAAGTTCCTTTGTATTCAATAGCTGTTCCAAGTTCACCCCATCAACCCTTGCATCATGGTCCCATCCCCGAGGATCAAGCACCTGCCTCCAGAGCCACCGATCACTTGTTACAACACCTCCACCTCGATATCTATATAAAGGTAAATCACCGCCAAAACTAGGAGGTATTGTACCGCGATCCTAGGCAACTGTACTTTACATCCAATAAAGGATCACTTAAACATAACTAAAAACCCACACCTTGTAATTCATGAAGAGAATTACTACATAAAGTGTTTTAGTAATGTGTTGAATCTTCTATCAATCTTGTGCGCCCCTAGGTCCTAGACGACAATTTATATAGTTACAACAAAATCACCAAATGAAGTATATCGGATTTAAGAATGAAACCCCTCCCTCATCCTAGGGTCCTTTGAAACACCAATTTTCCATTCATACATAATTTGATGCTTCTATGATACAACTTTCTTTAAGCTTCAATACAGTACAATACATAAAGAGTGAAATCCCTCCCTCATAATCTTAGGGTTCTTCTAAATAACTGCTATCTAGACACAAGCCAAACTAACTGAGGTAAAACCCAATCCCAATCCCAAGCTAATCAATGCTCTTCGTCTTCAAAAGAACAAGAACGAACTAGAAGAAAATATAGGGTACATGTTCTAAGAATATATTACTTCTACATACTAGGAAATGGTGAAAAGCTTAGAACCAAAACTAAAGATGCTAAAATTCCATTACATGCAATTAGCTAAAACATATCAAACATAGAAACGAGTTAATATTCATCATCACACACAGAAAATAAAAAATTAGGTACCTTTAATTAACTAATGAGAAATCTGTATATATATGCTACTATATAATTCATGATATGTCATTCAAGTAAAAGCTTAATAACATCAACTTGCTTCCTAGCTCAGTCCTCACATACACTTTAATTTTGAGCTAGCCATGATATACACCTTTTATATATATAGAAGAGGAGCTTTTAGAGTCATAAAATATCCTACGCCATTGATCTTCAGTATCCAATCTCATACCTCCGCCACAAAATGGGTAAAATTCGTAGCTATAAACTTATGTATTTCTATTTAAATGCATTAAACTATATCTACAATAAAAGAAAACTCTTAAGAAGTGAAGCCGAAACTAGCTTATGCATACATACAAACATGAAGAGAAAGACATGGCTACATACTAATGTAAGTATACATTTTTTATTCAGTTGTCAAGTTTAATTAACTTACCTCACCTGAACAAAGCTAAGCTAAGCCAAGCTATTATACAGCAAAGCAGAGCAAATGCCAAAATTAAGACCATGACTATAAGAAATCAGAGCCCCGAAATCACTTCAGTAGCCTTATGAGATCGAAATTGGACATAAACACAGGTGGTCTTACATACATACGTTCCCTCTCTTGAAATAACTGCATTCTTAGCTTCCAATTAAGATCAATAACCTTGATCAAAACATCCTCAGGCTTAATTTAGGGCACAGTGCGTGGATGATTGATCCCTAAACTACACAAGTCAAGTAATCCAGTGGTGCTTCCAAACAATGCCAGGATAAAATTTAATACATGGCCTACAAATTAAAGACAGTAATTTCAAGTGCCTAGAATTTTGAAACTGACAATCCATCAGGCCACCACACATACAAGTTCCATCTACCAATCAACATATATAGCCATACAAGCATTATTTTTACCACATAAAAAAGTATAGTTTCCTCTTTTTTTATAATTGTCTAATGTTTGTCTTATCAAACTACTGCTTAAAGCAATCAAATCAAAACTTGTTTCATTGAACATAAATATATAATGTCTTGAAATTGAAGTAAACGTGGCCCTAATAGTTATTATTCGAATCTACTATGTACTCTAGTATAATCCTACTTAGTAATCAAGGAGCAAGATTAGGCAGCCAGCCTACATACTCAGACTAATCATCTCAAGTAAAAGCAAGCGAACATACTAGGCACAACAAAACAAGTTTGATCATCTGCCATATGTGACAAACCAATGATTCTTACATCAGTCACAAAGAAAACTTAAAAGAAAATAGAAATTATTCAAGTTGAAACTAAATAATTGTTTCATTAAAAACAAATTCGTATGTTAGTCAATACATTGAAAAGGAGACATTAAGACACTACTAGTATACTAACTAATTATGTCATCTAATTTTCACGAGGGATGATGTTTTGGTCGTTGATCTGTTAAATTTGCTAGAGATAGGGTTAAAGAGCACCGCAAGTATCAAACATATATAACTTAGAAGCAGTAAATAGACGATTTTGATCAAAATCAATCTGATCCCAAAAATTATTATTGTTATTGTCAATGTCTTCGTGCACTATAATCCTTGGGTTATTCTCTTGTTTATAAGTTGGTGGGAAACAATAAGTTATATCCGCAGTGGGAGCTCGTGGATCATGTATTTAAACCCTTGTCTTTTCCCAATCAAGTTTCTTGCAGATTCCTATTGATACATAGTTATCAAGATCACTTATATTAGGTTTGTAAGAACAAATCCAAAACATTTACAATCCTTTGTTCCAAGTGAAGCAAAATTTGAAAGTTTATCACCACCCAACTCTATATTACCAACTGCAACTATATATTGGGTCTTGGTGATTGGTTTTACTTCCGCGGGATGTCGGACATTCCGAAACCCAACATGTTCAAATATTATAAACAAATTATATAAAAATTATTTATTAATTAACAAATTACATAAAGCTACATATATATATATATATATATATATATATATATATATATATATATATATATATATATATATATATATATATATATATATTACATTGATGACACATATATGTGTATGAATGTAGACTAGATACTAGAAAATTCATAATTTTATATTTTCTTTTTCATATTAAATCAATCATATTTTAAGTATTATAGGAAAATTTGTCAAAAAAAATCATTTAAAAAAACTATTTTAAGAAATAATCATTTAAAAGTTTTTTGGTGAAAAAAAAACCACCACATTCGATTTTTTGCTAAAGGAAACACATTTCCTAAACTGTCCTCAAATTAGCTTAATTATACTCTAATTTCCTCCTATTTTTTCTAATTAGTCTCTAACCCACCCAGTTACTTGATAATTAGATTTAATTTATACATTAAAAATAAAACCACCACCCCAGCCACCAACTAACCACCAACTCTTAGATCACTAACTTTAGTATTATGAAAATTATTACGGATTTTTTTATAGTCGTCATCATTGTATGTTAAACGATTAGATATGGAGTATATTATATCTTTTATTTTAATTAATTATTATACTAAAAAAAATCTAATGTTTGGCAGACAAAGGGTGGCGAAAAAAGTCCCTAGCCTAAAGTTCTATGTCCTTGAGCTAGGGTTTGGCGATTTTCTTCGTAAATTTTCCTTCAATCTTAATCTCACAATAAATTGCTTCTCTTCTTTTTTCTTAATTCAATCTTAACTTCTTTTCTTCTTCTAGTTCTTGTGTACCTACTATTGTCGTTATGCAAGATGATATAATTAAAGAATGGGAAAAACTATGTTTAACGGAGGAGGAGAACACGGTGGTAGGGGAATTTACTAATGGTGGTGATGTAGAGGCAAAAAAAGCACAAATCCAACTTGCTCTTGTTGGTAAATTATGCACTGTAAATCCGTTTAATGAGGAAGCCATGCAAAAACCCTAACAAATTTTTGGCGGATGAACGACAATATCATGATCAAGACTTTAGACACAAACTTATTTATTTTCCAATTCTTGAACATGGAGGATAAACAAAGGGTTGTAGATAGTAAGCCATGGTTCATTGATGGTAAGCTCATGCTCCTTGGAGAGACCTGAGGGGAGGAGCAACCGTCAGAGGTTGATTTCCACCGTACTCTTATGTGGGTTAGACGGCTTGATGTCCCGTTTAACAAGCGAATTCTAAGTGTCAGGCACGAGATAGAGGATGTCTTAGGAAGTATTGTGGAACTAGACGAGACTGATCCGCTTGGATGGGGTGAATTTGTGCGACTTAAAGTCCTGATTGATGTTAAAAAAACGTTGAGGAGAGGTCTTTTTTTTGCTGTCGGGGGTGGTTCATCGAAATGGATCGATATTTATATGGAGGGTGTTCCCATCGTAGGGGATCCTTCTCCTTAGATGCCCATGACCCTTTAAAAGCCTAGGACTTTACACTTGTTAGGGTGTATGAGGATTTGAATTCCTGACTGCTTGGGGGACCTTGAATTAGAATTGATTCTATCATCATGCTTTTTTTGTAAGAAACAAGTAGGAGTCGCCAATGAGTTTTAGGAAAACTCATAAACCTCATTCATGCCTTTCTCCCAAGTAGAGTTAAAGGGATAATTAGCACGAATTGTAAGTTTACTCATGCCCAAATTGGTCTCCATAAATCAGAAATGAGTTCGGGAGCGATGGTAATAATATAATGTTCCCCTTATAGGGGAATCACTATCTTAGCCCGTACGTCCTCTACTAGCTCTTCCTTTGTCACAATTTCATTACCAAATAATATATGCAACGTGATACCTAAAGACTAAGTTAGTTGATTTTATTTACACACATCAATCACGTAGGAATTACATTGCAAAGTCGTTATTCTTATTTAATCAATATTCGTGAATATAACAAAATAAGAAAGATTCGCTTTGGCTTAAGTGATCAATAAACAATTAATTATACAATTCAATTCTTATTTAACGCCAGATACTATGTGGAATTGATTAATTTAAATTCCGTTTAAAGTGATCAAACAATACTAATTAATTAACTATAGTTATTTTAAACAAGAAAATAAAGGTGATTGATCTAAGTGCCCAGGATTTTACCACTTTTCTTTGCTAGATCTTTGTTTAGAACACTTATGGACTCCTTATTCGAGAACGTCCACCATAGTAACAAGTATGAGAGGGGTGAGTGTTTAGGACAAGATGGTTTGTTAGCACTCAAATTTACAAAGTTTCTGCCAGAGTTTTCGATTAATTTACGTCTGTTTGAGCCTCGTATTAAGTCTCTATTTATAGGGAATGGGTGCGTTTACGGTTATGAACATTCTGTCGCAGCAGGTGTCGCGCGCATCTGAATGAGTTACGCACGGCATCTTAGTGCAAGTGATTTGGTTGCGCTGCTATGGGCAGCGCAATTGAGTGTATTGCGCGCGGTATTATGGTAAGATTCAATTTTATATATTTTAATGAAATTATGAATCTTCCGCGAGTGCATTATTAGCAATAACGATGGGTGTCGCGCGCAACTAAATTAGTTACGCGTGCCAGACCAGCGCGACTCATTGAGATGTGCACGGATTTTCTGCGGCAGCATTAATTTTTAACCTAAGCGCCTCTAAATCCGTCATTTTTAGGTCTTAAGCTCGAGCTTAATCCTAATTATGGATCGAGCTTAATAAATTTGCCCTTATTGCATTTGTTTTTGGGTTAGGCTAGTCATTTTTGTGTTTTTATGATTCAATCAATTACCCATAAGTATTCTTCACGTTGATCAAGCACGAAGATGGTTTTATTTATCGTCGTTGCACTTCCTGTCGGGACAGGAGGCCAAAAGTAGATGTCTACAGTTAGCCCCCACTTTGATCGAGTCTAGAATAGACGAGGATCAAAGTAGTCAAAGAAACAAATCCAAGACTTATTCTGTGAAGTTCTCAAAGAATAGAGAATCTTTTAGAAATGTTAAGGATGTCAAAACGATCCTTGATTTTCTAAGTGTTTGAAACAAGTAGCTATTAAGGCTAGAAAAAATTATTTTTTGTCTTAACTCGGTGTCCACAAGATAGAAATACATGTCTCAGGACTAGAGGCATGTATCCAAATCCAGTGAGAAAGAAGAAAATCGGCAACTCTCTTAGCAGTTTTGTCCATAAGATGAAAACACGTGTCTTAGGACTGGGGGCACGTGCCTAAAAAGATGCGAGATGGCATGTCGCTCTTTATACAGGGGGCGGACGGACACCCTAAGTGTCCGGTAAGCCAGTAAGTTCACTAACTACCGTATTTGCTTTCTTTATGTAGGGGGTGGACGACACCTTAACTGTTAGGTAAGCTAGTAAGCTCACTAACTACCGTATTTTCTTCCAATCGAGAATGTGCCTTGTCCCCAATGGTTTGGCGCACCAGTCGACTCGTCTAGCTAACACCTAAGTAAAGAAATTCTACCTTTTAGGTACGTGAGGTAAATGACATTGAGCTGGGAAGAGGTGAAATTTTACGCAACACCTACGCCATACATTTTTACGCTGTATGAACGTCGTCCTTTTTGCTTTGGACGCCAAAAAGAAAGAAAAGAACGTGACATTTCTGAAGTCAGTACAGTAAAATGAAAAACCTGTCTATGGGAGCTTTTACGTAAAGCACCACTATGGAACGTCTTAAGACACGCCTACAAAAAACATCCAAAACGTATTCTTAGGGAAGGCACAAAGCACGGTGTGCATGCAGGATGATGCAAAAAAACTATCAAAGAAGAAAATAAACTAAAAAATGCAAAGAAAATAAAAAGATTTTGATATTTTACACGCCATTACGTCTAACGACGAGCAAAAACCGTTAAAAATTAATCAAACGGATCAAAATTACTGGTCATTTAAGTGACTAGTATGTGCGCGCAACTCAGTGGGTCGCGCTAGCTAGGCGTGCGCATCGTTCTGAGATGCGCTTGTCTGTCACTCGCAACCGATTCAGTTGCGCGCGGCATTTAAATCAGCAAAAAGAAATCGTTGAGCACGATTTTCATTTTGCTCTCTCTCTCTCTCCTTCCTTCGCCATTTTTGTCTCTTTCTCTCTCTAAAAAGCTCGGATTTTTGCGATTTTTGAAGCTAAAGGAAGTATATCTCGTCCTCTATTCATATTTGTCATAATCCAATGTAAGTTTTTTGCTAAATATCGTTTGTTTTTTGCTGAATTTGGGCGATTTTAAACCACAAAACCCCAAGTTTTGAATTTGGGAGGTTTTTTATTCGGTCCATTTTTCTTGAAATTGTTTGTTCCATGTTGTTAGCTATAAGTGTTTTGCAACTAATTTCATGAAAAATGGTTCAATATTGAACCTTGTATGAGCATTTCTTTATTTAAGTACGTTCTTGCAAATTTTCCTTCGAATTTAGCTCGAATTGTTTTGCTTGCTCATTTTGGCAAACTTCAAGATTGTTTGGTAGACGATAATTATGTTTGTGTTATCATTATTCTTCTAAAAATAGTTGATTCTTTGAGATTTAGGAATATAATCTGTTGAATGCTTTAGTTGAAACTGGTATAGGATGGCTTTTGTGGGTGTTAGAAGCCCCCATTTACTGAGTTTAAATGCAAGTATCGTAGCCCCCAAGCATGGGTGGCAATCGATATTGGTGTTTTGTCCTCTCGGTAGCCGCTATGATGCCTAAATGGGTCTAGAATACGTATATTAGCTTAGTTTAGTCTTAGAAAGAAAATAAACTAATAATGAACTTTATCCAGTAGATGAATTTAACCTAAAATTAAAATAAAACGATCATATTAATAGATAAGAACAAAACTTCAACGAAAATTTTAATTTTATCCAGTATAAATATAATTCATAATCCTTATATTTTTAACTACTTTTAGATCTTTCGCTGCACTGACTGTGCACATCCCTCTCACTCCTACATTGTTGCGGTTATTCAAGGTACTTGACGAGGAGTGGAACTAGGTCGTTGAATCTAATCTTCCCTTGGTCAAAATAAATTTATAAACACTTAACAAACCTATATACTAGTATAGAGGCAAGTCAAGGGTCGAACCCAAAGGAATGGTAATGTTCAAGCGCTCTCAATTATGCGCCTAAGCTAGGTCGAAGACATAGATAAAGAGATAACACTAACTAACTACCAAATAAAGAAACCAAACAAATAAAGCACTAGGAAAAAGGATCAACAAATAATCATAACAATTTTAGCAACTCGAAAATACATGCAAGTCAATGGTTCTGAAGACTTATGGTAAGCTCAATCAAAAGAGTCAACAAGCTATCTCCTAGAGGTCAAACTAGCGCCAACTATGAGAGACTCTAACTAGAAGCATTACTAATCAAGTTCAATCAACAATTGCAATTCCTAAATCAAAGGCCCGTATCATTAGAAACTACAATGCAATCTAGCATAATTCTCAAGGCCTAATCGAATTACAAACATGAAAACTTCCATTAATCACTTTAATCTCAACAATAAATCAACAAAATCCCCAAATTAACCACAATCAATCAATCATACAAGTTTCACCCAATTCCTAGCAAACAACTACTTGATGAGTGTCATTTATGGCACTCATAGGGTAGTCTTTTAGGATGATTTCATCCCTTTTTCATGCTTTCTTATCTTATTTTTGGTCCTTTTTGCTTTAGTTCCTCTATTTCCTTCTTTCTTTGTGTTTTTCGTGTTTTCTTCATGTTTTCCTTTTATTTGGCCCTTTTTCCCTTTTATTCCTCTCCTTTGTTTGTTCTTGTAGGTACCTAGGAGTTGTCTTTGCAAGGGGATAAAGATGAGCTATATTGACTAAGCAAGGAGGAAGCAATCTGCTTGGAGAGGGCTCAGAGAGGGCATGGAGAGGCCTTGGAGAGGGCATCAAGTCTTGTCAGGTTGCTGAGGGCGCGGGTCCTGAAAGCCGCGAGCGCGGGCTCGATTGCACCATATTAGCCAAAATCAACCAGGAACTCTCCGCGGTCTGGCCGCGAGCTCCCCGCGGGCGCGGGTAGATTGGAGAGAGCGCTCCAGATTAGAGAGACCGCGACCCTCTGATTACTCTTTGGGAGCAGGGGATTCGCCGTGCCCTTACCGCGAGCGCGGTGGCTTTTGCCGCGGGCGCGGGCTAGAAGACCCGCGGGTGCGGGTGTTGCCCAGACAGCTCGCGGGGTTTTTTATGGGTTTTGTACCCATTTCCCCGCGAGCGCGGGATTTCTTAGAGAAGGCGCGGGAATCCTGTGTTCCTTCTTTGCCTATAAATACACTTGTAATTCCTTTTTGAAAACTAACTTTTAGATAATTTTCATTAGCTTAGTTTTAGAGAGAGAAGTTAGAGAGAAGTTCTTGGTTTTGGATTTTTATTTCAACATTGGATCAATTGTGCTTGGATTTCTTCATCTTCAATCATTAATATTAGTGAGAATCTCTTATTTTAGTTCATCTCTTCACTTGTTTGTTTTAGATTCATGTTTGATTGTTTGATTTCCTTGGATTTGAATTTGATATTGTAATTGATATTGTTTTGTCTTGATTTTGATTAGAATGATGATCAATGCAATTTGTAGTGATTTGTTCTTTAGCTACACCATGATTAGTGAGTAGATTAGTTGCTAGGGAGAAGGGGAAGCATGCTTGATTGATAATTTGTGCTAGTTGATGATCATTGATTGATTGAATCGTTGCAATTAAATTGGTTGAAATAGTTTTGCATGTGATTAATTGTATTAGGAGTGATCTACCTATAAGATTAATCTAGATTGCATTGCAATTCTTAATGACATGAACCATCAATTTGAGAATTGTTTTAATTGATTGAGTTTGATTGTGAATTTCATTGATTAGCCATTCATAATGACCCCTAGCTTGGCCTCTAGGAGATAGCTCTTGAATTCTTTTGATTGCTACTATTGTTTGTCCTTTGCAATGCTTGAATCAATTGAATGAACTATCATTTAGCATGATTATTGAACTTGCATGTGGAACCTACATCCCTAGTGTTTAATTTCTTGAATTACTTGATTAATCTAGCTTTGTTACCATAGTACCAACCATTTTCTCACTACAATCTTTGAATTAGCTTGATTTAGGCTATAGTTAATTCTGACTCATTCCTTTGGGTTCGACCCTATACTTGCCTTATACTTGTATTAAGTTTGTTTGGGTTGTTATAAATTGTGTTTGATCTAGGGATAAACAATTGACGACACGTTTATTCCTCTATCAAAATGGCATCGTTGCCTGGGAATGGTGTCTATGTTTTAGTGTTTTTGATTGCTTGAGTCTAGGTCTTTGTATATACTTTTCTTATATTTGATTTTTGTTTGTTTCGTGAAAAAAAAATGGCATCTCTATCATTTCCTCAATTTGACAATGAGCCTTTTTGTGAATATTTCAATAGACTTGAGGGATTTTTGGACTATAATTGTTGTAGTCTTTGGGAGGCTTGTGAGATTTGTTATTTTGGTTTGAATGAGAAAACTAGAAATGAAGTTGAATGCATACATACTGGTGAATTTAGAGCATTGTCAATTGATGATGCTTAGGATTTTTATGTTTGGTTTGCTAGGGATGTTTGTAATAGGGTATTCATGGTTCTAATATTGATGTGCAATGTCTTGATTCTTCTAATATTAGCATGAATTCCCAAGATTTGTCACATGATCCCTTAAGTGAACCTAGAATACACGATTTCAACTTTATTTCTCCTTTTGTTCATGATGATGAAGTGCATGCTCAAGTTGATGCTTATGGTGTGTTTCAATATTCTTCATTATTTACCATGCCTTAAGGTGATGTTCTTCATTCCCTTGATGATGAATCTCATGTGTTTGATTGTGATCCCACTCCCCAATGCGATTTATATGCTCATGACCTTAATGCTGATTCTTTCAATCTTGGTTGTACTTCTTCTTCTTCTCTTGTTGAGACTGAACCTTCTACATCTTTTGAATCTCTTGTTCATATATTTGAGTCTCAAATTAGGTGTGTTGAGCTTGATAATGAGCTTGGGCCTAGTAAGGAGATGATTCTTAATTCTATTAGAGGTCAATTAGAGATAATGAAAAAGAATGAGGAGCATATTGAGGAGGAAAAGAGAAGAGGAGAAGAGTTAGAAAGCAAATTGTCATCCTTGATGCTTGTTTGTGAAAAATCCCAATTTAATGAGTGTGTTGAGGATGATGATGATGATTTTGAGCAACCAAGAGAGTGTGAGGATCCTATTGGTGAGCATTTGAATGATGGTGAAGGAGTTGAAAATGAAGAGATTGTTGATTTTGAAATTCCTAACCCTTCTTCATCTTGATGAGCCTCAAGTGCATGATTGTGATTCTTCTATCCATGAGTATTTGGACTCGATTGAAGTTATGACCAATGTGTTCTTTGAGTGTGATTCTTCTATCCATGATTATTTGGACTCGATTGAAGTTATGACCAATGTGTTCTTTGAGTGTTAAATGAAAACCCATAGCCTTTTGAGTGAGTTCATTAAGAATTCTTAATGGGAGAGAGATGAGTTTGAAATGAATTTACTTCCATTCATGCATAGCTTTGAGACTTTAGGCTTTAAGGAAGTTGAGGGAGTTGTTTTTCATGGTTGTAGTGAAGGGGATTATGTAGATCCTCTTGGAAGTTGGATGTTTGAGGGAGATGATGATCTTGAGTGTTCTTCTTTTGAGGAATATATGATTGATTTTCATGCTCTTATTGGTGATTTGAGGCATGGTGGTGAAGAAGAGTTCATTTGTGAGACCACAACCCCTATTCCCTCCTCTCATGTCCCTATTTCATGCAATTTCAACCATATTCCCTACACTCCTATATCCCTCCCTTCCTTTGTCAATGAGCCTATTAGGACCTCCCTTTTCTATGAGGATTTATATGTGGCTCAGTTGTCCCAAATTGAGGAAAAGGGTGATGTTGTCACCCAAAATTATTGTGAGGGGAGTTTGCCTTCTTCTTCTTTTTCTTTTTCCTTTTCTTATTTTGTTGAGTTTTCTTTTGATTCTTCTTCCTTCTCTTGGCATCTCTCTCCTCATAGGTGTGCACTAAGCTTTTTGCATGCCTTATTTTTTTCATGTGCACACTTGCTTTCATATGAAATGTTTAGTAGTGCATTTGACAAGCTCTTGTGTTTGTTGCAATATAAGCAAGCCTGGACCTTAAGCAAGCCTTTCTTGGGAAGTAACCCGTGTTTTATTTCTTTCATTTTCTTTTCTTTTTAGAATATATTTTATCTCATGGAAATGTTTGTGTGCCTTTTTCTAGGTACATGACTTGATATACTTTGGTGCTTCGATTTGGATCAAGAATCAAGGAAGATTGACTCCTATTTCGCTAGCATATGGAAAGCAAGGCTCAGTTCTTGAGGAAATTAGTTTTGAAAGGTTTAATTGGGTCATTTGAAGGTATTTACACCCACCTAATATCCGGTAATATCCTTCCTTGCTCTTTCTCTAATGGTTCATGCCATGTTGGACACATGTTGGTTGGTTGGATTGATCTCCTTGTTTTCCCCTCTCATGGATTATTTGATTTATGTTTGAGTGTATAGTCTCATTCAATCTTGGGGGAGGATATTATATCATGTTTGATTGGGTGTTGATTCATATATGCCATGCACCTTTGTATATGCTTTTCCATGTTCTTTTATTTTGAAAACTCCAAAAAGATTTTTGTTTCTATCAAGGCAAATTTGCAATGTGTCTTGTTTTGTTTTTGCTTTGGACATAATAACATTTTGACTTGTAAACTTGAATGCTTTTCTTCCTAAGTGGTAGTGGTGTGCACGGTTTGAGAGTACGCTTGGTTTATTCTAGGATAAAGCATGCTAAGGTAGTTGTCTAGAACTAGGGGGATCATGAAGCCGGATTCTACTTGTTTGTGGCATGTTTGGTAGTTGCTCCCTATCTTCGATTTGACACCCTTAGTGAGTTTTTGCTACATCCATGTGAGGTTCATTTTTTTTCAAGCCATCTACATTTACTTGCATGAGCGGCATGGATCCTTGACTATTGCGGACATAATCTAGAAACTTGACTTGTGGTTCCTAAGACCGAGACCGAACCACCTAGGGTGGACAAAGGCATCTTTTCGGGGAGGTATTTTTCCTTTTTCTAGGATAGTTTCCTTAATTTTACTTTTGGGTTTAGGGATACATTTGCCTACTTGCTAACCATTTGAGCCTTTTCCCTTTTTTTCAAGCCACTATCTTTAGAATCTTGAGCCTTTTTGTTTCATTTTCGTTTCCATTTTTGGCTTTGGTGAAGTAATTGTTCCATTTTTTTTTTGGAGTTTGTGGTGGAGGAGTTTGGATATTTGGTTCTCTTGAAAGCAAGTTTGTGTTGTGTATATTTTGTGGATAATGGCAAATGAATAAATGAAAAAAAAAGCCGTCCAAAGTTACAAAAAAAAAAAGGCAAGGCAAAAGCAAGTGCAAAGTTGTAAAAGCCGTCCAAAGTTAAAAGAGGCGAGGACAAAGCACTAATAAAGAAAAATGAAAAAAAAAAGTGAAAAATGAAAAAATATTTTTATGTGAGTATTCTTCCTTTTTGAGCATTGAGGACAATGCTCCATTTAAGCTTGGGGGGAAGCGTTCTCACGTTTTTTGTGTATATGTTTGTGATCTTAGCTTTGAATAAGCTTGGGGGTGTTGGTATTTTTTTTGGTGATTACTTGGTTATGGTGTAAAGAAATGTGCAATCTTTGCTTCACAATTTAGGTGTTAACCACCAAATTTTAAATTTAGCCTACCTTAACCCTTTTTGCCTTACGTTACAACCTTTGGAAGACCTTTTGACCTAGGGGTTGAGTCATTCATCGGTGCAGGGAATCATGGGTTATAGCCTAAGGAAAGGGGATGCGAAGTCAAGATGTCGAGTAGCCCAAAAATTTGATCTTTTTCCGGTTCCTTCGCGGAATCTATGAGATGCTCACTAAGGGGAGATATGAGATTAGTAGGGGGAACGCGGTAAGATCGTTTGGGATGAAAGTGGAGTGTGACAACTAGTTCCTATGCTTAGCATATTTATGTTTCAATCAACCTTAGGTATCTTATAACGTGCATACCATGATTAACTTTAGAAAGATTGTTATTCATTTAAATTATAGTCACTTTTTAAAGTCTATTTCACAAAGATTTTTTGATTAATTGTTTTTCAAAATTTGCTTTTTATTCTTGTATTTTGCCTCATTTTTGCTTCTTTTGTTTTGCTTAATAAGAGTTATAGGTTATCTCTAGGAAACCTTTACGAGAGCATCACTCGTCCTCTAGGGCGATCTAGGGGTTTAAATGGCTTGTCTTTTGTTGCTAAAATTGACCGTGATTCCTACGAAAGTGAGTTAGTGTATATTCTCACCTCCTTCTTTTTCTTTTTATTTTGAATAAGCCCTTCTTTTTCCTTTTTAGCCTTTGTTTTGCTCGGGACGAGCAAAAGTCTAGCTTGGGGGAATTTGATGAGTGTCATTTATGGCACTCATAGGGTAGTTTTTAGGATGATTTCATCCCTTTTTCATGCTTTCTTATCTTATTTTTGGTCCTTTTTCCTTTATTTCTTCTCATTCCTTCCACTAGGTGAAAAAGGGCTTTGGCAGCGGTTCAAACCCGATCTAAGGCACCGGTTTGAACCGCATCCTATGTGGGGGGTGCCAAATACCCTCCTTTTTAGCACCGGTTCAAAACCGGTGCCCTATACCTGATTTGGCATCGGTTAACCGGTGCCTTTAACTATTTTGGCCACCGATTAACCGGTGCCTAAAATAGTCTCCCGCCTTTTTTTGGTGGTAGCTAGTTTTGGCACCGGTTAACCGGTGCCTAAAATAGTCTCCCGCCTTTTTTTTTTGTGGTAGCTAGTTTTGGCTCCGGTTAACCGATGCCTTTTTACTCAATATTTTTTTTTTCCATTTTTCGTGCAATAATATTTTTTTAAAAAAAAATCCTGTTTCCAGCAATAATATTAACCTGTAATTCCAGCAATTATATTAAATAAAATAATTAATAATATTATTATTATAATTACTAATAATAATAATATTATTAAATATTATAATAAGATACAAAATAATATTAAAAACAAGAATTCATATATATATATATAGATATAAATATTCCCAAACACAATACAATAAAAAAAAAGTGTTATATATATATACAAATGATAGTAAGTAAATATATACTGAATTATAATATAGTTCAAAAGTTAACATAAATTTACAATTAAAATGCCATTTACATGTTGAAGGTGATAAAAGATGCCAACATGTCATGAACTTCATTAAGCTCCTTGATTGTCAACGGACGATCCTTTTGGACCTTGCAAAACTTGAAATACAAAAAAAAAAATTATGTTAGAATTAATTAATTAGGTAAAAAAATATGTATTTTATCAAATATTACCTATATGACTTCTATGTAGTCCATTTCCTACATTACTTATCAAATGAACTATTTCTTTCTCATAACATGTCAATGACACCTAGTTTTATGTGTTAAAGCCCTAAATTGAATCAAAAGAGCATTTTATTAAAATTTAATACGCTTTTTACTCAAAATGGCCCAAATATGGCCTATATGACTTTACTTTGCCCATTTCCTACATTTCTTATTAAATGAATTTTATTTATCTCATAACATGTCAATATTATCTAGTTATAGGTGTATAAGGAAAGAAATCACATCAAAAGAGCATATTAACACAAAATGGCCCAAATATGACCCATATGACTTCTATTCAGCCCATTTTCTACCTTTCTTGTCAAATAACCTTTTTAATTCTCATAATATGTCAATGTTGGGTAATATTAGGTGTCTAAGGCTAAAAATCACATCAATATATCATTTCAATAAGTTTAACAACGCATATTACTCAAAATGGCCCAAATATGGCCTATATGACTTTTATGTAGCCCATTTCCTACATTACTTATCAAATGAACTACTTATTTCTCATCATATGTCAATGACACGTAGTTTTATGTGTCTAAGCCCTAAAATTGAATCAAAAGAGTATTTTATTAAGGTTTAAGACGCTTTTTACTCAAAATGGCCTGAATATGGCCTATATGACTTTACTTTGCCCATTTCCAACATTTCTTATTAAGTGAACTTTATTTATCTCATAACATGTCAATATTATCTATTTATAGGTGTACAAGGAAAGAAATCACATCAAAAGAGCATATTAACACAAAATGGCCTAAATATGGCCCAAATGACTTCTATTCAGCCCATTTTCTACCTTTCTTGTCAAATGACCTGTTTTATTTCTCATAACCTGTCAATGTTGGGTAATATAAGGTGTCTAAGGCTAGTAACCACATCAATATAGCATTTCATTAAGTTTTAGGACTTACCTTATCAAGCTGTTGAGTGTCCGTAGAATGAGTCACAATGTCAAGCATGAATCTCATCACATACAAAGCACAATCAAGTCCATTTTCTTGTTGTGCGCACTAGCATATGACAAACAAATCACATCAGTGAAACATGCAAAGGAAATTAGCAAATATTTACTAACATAGATTTTGAAGATAATCACAATATCATGTAAAATACCAACGGTGACTTCCATGTTGGACCCTTTGGAGCACGACAATGTAGCTTCTTCATAACATTGTAGTAAATAAAGTACTGTAGGGAATGATTTCAAGCTTTAATCCCACTAGCTTGAACCCCACTGTGATCATACACTAAAGTACGGTGGCGTCCAAAAAGGAAAAAGATAGAGCAAAAGAGTCGCCAACAAGTTTTTTTAGGAACTTGTAAACCGTTCATAGGATGAAGGTTACACCCCTTAACGATCCAAGAGATCGTAAACTCCATAAGGTATAGACAAATAAGGGTTCGGGGATGACGGTACAAATCCAACCTAAAAGAGATTGAACCTGCCCTAATAATAGGCCTCTACTTTATTCTGATCGTATTCATGTGCGCTTTCTAATTAACATGCAATCAATAGGATTAACCCTAAACCTGTTTATCTATGTTGGTTGAATATTAATGTAGAAATAAATCTATTATTGGCGATCACTTGAAATTATAATCATAATTACCCTAACAAGATTATTAATATCTTATTAAGCGTGATTACAAGTACAAATTCCCTTTAAACATGCAATAAAGGCGTGATCAAGCAATAAATATAAAATAATCAAGCAACATAATAAATAATATCATGATAATAAAAATCATAATCATAATCATAATCGTCATAAATAAAATAATAATCAGGAAATTTTGACAATTACCACCTTCTGTTATGTCCATTTTAGCAATTACCACCTTGTATTTTTTTTTTGAAAATTACCACCTTCTACTTTCAAAAACATCAAAAGTTACCACCTTCTTGCCCCCCAACTATCACATGACTTCATTTTGGGCTCATTCTTTCCCTTCCCTCCCTATTTCCCTCACATTTCTCATTCTTATTTGGATTCTCATCTCCCCTTTCACTTTTTTTCCCCCAAACCACCAATAATTGTTCGTCAATTTTGATTTGGAGGAGTGAATTGAAGTGTTTTTGATTGTTTAGGGGAAAAAAAGTGAAAGGGGGGATGAGAATCGAGTTAGGAATGAGAAATGTGAGGGAAATAGGGAGGAAAGGGAAAGAATGAGACCAAAATGACGTCATGTGGTAGTTGGGAGGCAAGAAGGTGGTAACTTTTGATGTTTTTGAAAATAGAAGGTGGTAATTTTCAAAAAAAAAAAATACAAGGTGGTAATTGCTAAAATGGACTAAACAGAAGGTGGTAATTGTCAAAATTTCCTAATAATCATCATCATAAATTATAGTCATTAGAATCATAATCATGTTCATGTTAATATTAAAGCATAATAAAAATAGCAAGATCCTAGGCATGATACTAACAAGATTAATAACAAACCCTAGCATGTCACTAAGCAATAAAAATCAAATCTTTAACCCTAACATGATATTAACAATCATAAATATTAGGAAGAACATAGGAAGCATCGTAACAATCATATTTAATATTAAAATTACCCTAGACATGATACTAGGAATATCATAATAACAATATAAACATGACTTCTACATCATAAATCAATTAATCAATTAAAGTACTTACTTTGATGCTTCGTACCTCTTTCTAATAACAAAATACACACATTAGTAACTTCAAGGAAAATAATAATCAAATAATTAAATTAAATAATTGAAAGAGAGATTTGGGACCAAACCCTCATAAATTAAACCTTTCACGTCTAGGGCGAAGGCAACTTCGAATATGGCTAGTGTTTCTAGATCTTGCGAATGCGGAATTTTGTATGTGAAAACAAAGTTTAGAGGAAAAGATGAATAATTGATTAAAGAATTCTAATAATTGTAGATGAGAACTTGTGAATAAGGAGAATTGGTGAAAATTCGTGAATGGAAATGGAGCTTTCAATACGATATTTATAGAGAAAATTAGCCAAAAAGATAAAATAAACAAAACAGAGTCTGACGCACAAAAAACAGAGTTGGCGCCAACCCTGGCTAACTAGCGCCAAGCGCCAGGCCTGGTTCCGGGCGCCAGAGCCGGGGGTCAGGCGCCAAGCCTGATTTTAACACGTTTTCGAAAATCAGATAATTTTTCCACACTGGAGGATAAAATCATATAATTTCCTCAAAAATGCTATTTGATTTTAATTAAAACTCTGAAAAGTCAAAAAGTCAATTTATCAATGCTAATTGAATTAGGAATTAAAAGAACCTTCTACAAGAATCTAGAAGACTAAAACCATTCCTAATTGCATTAGGAATGATAAATCCGTATTAGGCCCTCCCCTAGATCATTGGGCCGCATATAAAGCTCAAAACGGGCTCAGTTTAGTAAATTGGCCATAACTTTTTCAATATTCATCGGAATTGGTCTTATAATATATCGTTGGAAAGTTCTTTTCAAGCCCCATCCAACTACACTACTATTGGACCCATATCATGGAACAACCAAACTGGATTGGCTGTTTTCTTAAAATAAGTTTTCAAAAACAGAGAGAAAAGAAAAGAATTAAAACTATCCGCAACACTAAACTTTCCACACTTTCGCTTCATTCGATTATGATTCGACGTGAAAGGTACTCATCACTGGGTTTGGTTTTGGGGAGACACAAATGGGTGTCTACAGAAGCCCCCACTTTGACTGAGTTTGGAGGAACACAAAATTCAAAAAACGAAAGCCAAAGTAGCGATAGGGACGGAGAATGATTCAGAATGTTCTGCGATCCTAAACAAATCTTGTAACGCTGATACCTACAAACTAACGTTAGTTAAACAGATAAAAGAGTTAAGAAACGCGTATCTTGCACCGTCGAGCACACGTCTCTGAAAGTAACCGATTGTTGTCGCTTTACTGTTGTTTTGATGACCTTCTGCAAGCTAGAGAATGTCATCCCGCCTGAAAACTGCTACACCTATAACTGCTTCCAATTTGGAAGATTGCTTCGCCCGAAACGATCCTCCTCCGCTATGATAATATTCCACATCCAAGGGAATACTGTCGAAGATTATTTCTCTCGGAACAATCCTTATCCGCATTGATAATATTCCACGTCCAAGGGAATACTATCAAAGATTATTTCTCTTGAAACAATCCTCATCCGCATTGATAATATTCCACGTCCAAGGGAATACTATCAAAGATTATTTCTCTTGAAACAATCCTCACCCGCATTGATAATATTCCACGTCCAAAGGAATACTATCGAAGATTGCTTCTCTTGAAACAATCCTCAGTTGCTTTTTGACAACTTTCCACAATCTATGGAACGCCATCTTGCTGCTTGTTTTGACGATCTTCCGCAATCTAGGGAACGTCGTCGATCAATGTTGCTACATCTTGAGCCTTTTCTTGAGTCATAGTGACAACCTTTCCAATCATAGCAAAAGTAGTCGAAGACCGCCTCATCATGAACCGCTCTTCTCATATCTTGGTGACAACCTCCACAATCTTAGCGAACGCCGTCGAAGACCGCCCATCTCGTGCTATCTTCTCAAATCTAGGGTGAAAACCTCCACAATCTTAGCGAATGTCGTCGAAGACCGCCCATCTCGTGCTATCTTCTCAAATCTTGGGTGACAACCTCCACAATATTAGCGAATGTCGTCGAATACTGCGCATCTCGTGCTATCTTCTCAAACCTTTAGTGACAACTTCCACAATCTTAGCGAACGCTGTTGAAAATAACTTTACTTGAAGTCATCCTCAGTTGTTGCGATAATATTCCGAAGAAAATTACCGAAGACCAACACTTGTCGATCCTTAAAGCTCGCTTGAACTTTGCTTCCGCTATGCCTGTACGTCAGCGCTTTCGTTGCTTTGAACCTATACGTCGGTGCCTTTTCTGCTTTTGAGCCAATGCTTAGGCGCTTTAAGCTAAGTGAGACGATCTTTCATCAGGTCGATCACTTATTTGCTGTTGTAATCAAAGCGACTACTGAATCATGTCAAATTTCTTATAGGGGCTAACTGGCGTACCAGGAACCCGAAATCGCTGTATGAGGTTGAAATAACTGCTCTGAGATGCTTCAATCTCTGTCGCTGCTGAGATATCTCTGGCGCCAAGAATTGACTCTGTCGCCGAACGTTGTGATAGGGTCTTCCCTATTCTGCGGCACCTGTATTTATTTTTTACTATAGAACTTTGCCAATCTCTTTAGCCATCTTAGGGTTGACCTAAGGCTTAATGTTGCTTGACTCATCGACTTGACACGACTCAAGGTACAAACTTGATTCACTGTGATTGACTGACTCGAGGTTGACTCGACTCGATGTGACTTGACACATGTGACTCGTGACTCGTGTGTGCATTGTAATGTGATTGTGCGACTCGAAAACGCAAAAAAGCAAAAATTTTCCGTCATTTTTGTGGAGGGTACCGACTTTCTCCCGAAAAAGAAAGACACGAAAAAGAAAGAAGCTTTCGAATGCATGTTGAACGAGCTTAGTCAAATGTCATTTGATACTATCTCTCAAGGTGCAAGGATTAATCCATCCTAGGCTATCTAAACTTTTGACTTCATGATGAAAGTATTTGGGTAACTTAGGCACGGAGGCTAAGCACTTCATACTTCGTGATTCAATGACAATTATGATTGATGAGTGATTTTGACATGACAAGGCATGCTTCAACGGTGTGTTAAGATTTCATGACAAAGGTTTCCTAAGGGAAGTATATTTGGTCATGTATCTGTGCAGTGTGTGAAAGTGACACTAAAGCTAGGCCACAAGAGCTAAGTGTGTGGAAAAATATGTTGAAAAGAGTCAAATGGTGGTGACTCTTAGGCTAGGTAAGCTAATAATGTAGGGATCAAGCCCCCAAATCTAGCTCTAAATGAATAGGGATGAACATTGGAGATCCCTTGATATGATCATGGTGTAAGTGTGTGAATGTGAATATGAATGCATGTTTATTACGGCCGCACCTTGATGTGAGGTTGCCTACGTATCCGTTAGGAATCAGGCCGAACGTAGCTCTAGCCGAACCTCGCACAAGTGTGTATACCTCAAAAAGGTCTTTTTAAGGGTTGTAACGTGGTTAGGCTAAAGGTGAAGAAGAAGGGGATAAAAAAAAAAAAACTCAAGACCCTAGATAAGCCCCCAAGGTGTGCAACCTCGCTTTTGAATATTTGTATTTTTACGCTTGAGGATTTTAACTCTTTTTTAGCTCTTTCTTTTGTTTTAGCATCTATTGTATTTTTATAAGTGTGGGCAATCCCGATCATGCGGTCTATCACTCACTTGGCATTCATGTTTCTCAGGTACGGTACCGAGCACTCGATAAGAGGCGCAATATGAGATGTGTTCTTATCAAAGATATTTTCATATCAAAGACATTGGAACACTTACCCTTTTGTACACTTTTATTTATTTTTTGCTTTTTTTGCTATTTTAATCTTTTGAATTTGCTCAAGCTTTCTTTAGAATTGCAAAAGTTGCACACCATCCCATCCCAAGGTTAGATAGATGTAGGTTGAAAAAAGAAAGGTCTATCGTTAGACGAGGCTCAAAGTGGTTTATGAAGAAAGGATTGCATATTTGAAAGGTGAAAGGAGATATGACGTGGCTACAAGGGGTGCCTTAAATCATTGGTATACCTTGTGTTTAATTCGACATGGATTTTTTTTTTTTTTAATGCAATATAATGAAATGATCATATGTAAGGAAATAAATGCTCATTTTTATTAAAAGAAAATATATAATGATCCTACAAAATAAATCTAAAGAGAATAAAAAAGGTGCCTATGCTAGACTTATTAGGGAAAAGGGTAAATAAAAAAGAAATAGAAAAAAGGAGGTCGCGAAATCTTGTCGTTGAAGCTCGCCTCTTGTCTTGTGTTGTTTCCTTTATCATCACTCGCTCTTCTTGTTAACTGGAGGCATGGGAAGCTTGTTATTATCAATCAAATGTTGGATAGCCTCCTTTAGCTTCCAACAGCTCTCAGTAGTATGACCCCTACCTTGATGGTACTTGCAGTGTTCGTCTGGATTCCAACTAGGCAATCTCTTTTCAGGTGCGGGATCTTGAATAGGTCCAATGGGAGTAATGAGTCCTTTGGCATGGAGTCGATTGAAGGCAGTATCGTAGCTCATCCCAATGGGGGTGAAGTCTTTCCTTAGTTGCTTCTTAGATCCTTGGTTATCTACGGCTAAAACTTCACTAAGATCAAAGGTACTAACATTGTTACTAGAGTGGGCGTTTTCGGAAGAAGAAGGATTGTCGCTCTTCTTTCCTTTCCAGCCACCATGGTTACTATTGTTAGTAGCTTTCTGCTTTGCGAGGTCATCTTCGATTTCGATTCCGATGTCATAAACGGCCTTGAAAGTATTCAAATTGTGTTGATATTTTAAATGCTTCGAATACTTCTCTTGGAGATTCTTGATAAACATCCTCACGGATTCTATTTCAGTGGGGACCTCAATCATCTTGGCGGAAGTTTCCCTCCACTTATTAAAGAAAGAAGTAAAACCTTCATTCTCTTTTTGTCTTAGCATCTCAAGTTGCCTATGGTCGGTTTCAACTTGGATATTGCACTTGTACCTATCAACAAAAGCGTTTACCATCGATTCCCAGGTAGAGGTTTTCTCCTTGTCAAGGGAGAAGTACCATTGTTGGCAAACGGTTTCAAGAGATAGTGAGAACAGAGAGGGAAAAACCTTCTTATCGATACCCTTTATGTTCATTATAGTTTCGAAAGCTCTTAGATGGAAGTAAGGGTTATCTGTTGCCTTGAATTTAGGGATGTCAGTGGCATTAAACTTATGTGGAAGAAGTTCCTTGTCCAGCGAGACCCCTTGTGAACTCATGCCCTGAAATTTATACTCACTAGATATCTTCCTCAAACTTTCTTGCATGAGGTTCATTTGTTGTTGCTTCAGGGGATCATCGATCTTGAATGCGAGAAGCTTCAGTGTCTCAGTTACGGTAGCCAGTTGGTTCTTAAGATCATTAACTTATTCTTGAGCTTCCATTATCTTTTTAGCCTTCCTCTTTTGACGAATCGGTTTATCAAAAAGTGAGACTTGAACAAAGAGGTTGTCCTTAATTAATCGACCTTCTCTCCTCGACCAAGTATTGTGGAAAAGGAATTTGGGGATATTCATTGTTAATTATTTGACTCAAACTTTATTCAACATGTAATGAATGGAGGAAGTGGATAAAGATTGGAATAGAATGTGAAAGAAGATTTAGATGGAGGGATATGAAGAATTAGGAATAGAATGTACCCCCCAACTCAAATGACGGAAAAGACCGACTCATGCATGAACCTAAGACATGGTCATGGTGATGTGTACTCAAAGTGTATGCTAAGACTAGTGAGTGTAGGTGACATGTTAAGACTCTTGTCATGACCATGTGGCTAGACTATGTGACTAGACTCAAGCAAAGACTAAGTTAAGACCTCACGTATATGCACTAAACTGGACAGACTGTGGTATTTTAGTCATAACTTTTTATCTGTGACTCTGATTTGGATGAAACCAACGCCAAATTAAATATAAAACTCGGGGCTGCAGATCCATAGGTTGTAAGACTCGTATTTCTTCCTAGAACTCCGGCTATGACCAAAACAAGTTGACGTTTGTGCAGTATACGGGAATAAAAATCCGGGTTAACTTAAAGGAACTATGACTCGATTTTATGTTTATTTATTAGCTCAAATTAATTAATTAAGTAATTAATTAAACAAAGTCCTTTACTCATTAATCAGTTAATTTAGTCTTAACACAAGTCAAACAAACGGTTAGGAAAAATCACATAGAGTATGCATAACAAATAATGCACAATTAGTCAAGTAGGCACAATATGATGCAATGAGTTTGCAACCTAACCATGGCTCTAGTTCTCTAAAGTTCGGGATATGGTTTAATCAATAGAGGGTCCATGGTTAATTGTCCGGATGCACCGCGCGGAAGCCTAACCGTGAAGGGTTGGCGCGAGTGGATGGGACACCGCGAGTTTTAGAAAAAAACTCGCTTCCATGGTTTGGTGAATTCAACATCTCGGATGTACCCTTTGTTGCACGGAGCGTTCAATTGGGTAGATGGAGCATGAATTCCCTGAGGGTTATGTCCATATGTATAACACATATGGGTTTCAGAAAAGTGAGAAAAAATTCAATCAGGAAGTAGGATTGAGCAAACAATACGAAAAATCAGTCGAAATTAGAACGCATATTTCTGGCTCGGTATTGGGGGAAATTGGCGCTAGCAATCAGAGAATGGCGCTAGCTTTTAGCTGTAGCGCCTGGCGCCAATGCTGGCGTCTGGTGCTACGGTTAAAATACTGGCACCAATGCTCTGGCCCCTGACGCTACTTCCCACATGCCTCAGCAGCTTTCTATGCTCGATAAAATTTTCCAGTTTCGCGCGGTGTTATTTCGGTCCTAGTTGTGAAAGATATTTCTCAAATTTCCTATGTGTAAAATCCTATGTTTTTAACTCATTACGAATGGTCTTTCCAATGAGATCTTTTTTTATGCATATGACAATAATGTTAATCAAAATTACGCACATGAAATACTTAGAGCGTTTCGAGTCTCATCCACTCATTCTTAATCATTGCCGAAACAAATTCAGGAATTAAAATAGAAATCCTCCCCAGTGGAGTCGCCAAAAAACTGTAGGGAATGATTTCAAGCTTTAATCCCACTAGCTTGAACCCCACTGTGATCATACACTAAAGTACGGTGGCGTCCAAAAAGGAAAAAGATAGAGCAAAAGAGTCGCCAACAAGTTTTTTTAGGAACTTGTAAACCGTTCATAGGATGAAGGTTACACCCCTTAACGATCCAAGAAATCGTCAACTCCATAAGTTCTAGAACCAAATAAGCGTTCGGGGATGACGGTACAAATCCAACCTAAAAGAGATTGAACCTGCCCTAATAATAGGCCTCTACTTTATTCTGATCGTATTCTTGTGCGCTTTCTAATTAACATGCAATCAATAGGATTAACCCTAAACATGTTTATCTATTTTGGTTGAATATTAATGCAGAAATAAATCTATTATTTGCGATCACTTGAAATTATAATCATAATTACCCTAACAAGATTATTAATATCTTATTAAGCGTGATTACAAGTACAAATTCCCTTTTAACATGCAATAAAGGCGTGATCAAGCCATAAATATAAAATAATCAAGCAACATAATAAATAATATCATGATAATAAAAATCATAATCATAATCATAATCGTCATAAATAAAATAATAATCATCATAATAAATTATAGTCATTATAATCATAATCATGTTCATGTTAATATTAAAGCATAATAAAAATAGCAAGATCCTAGGCATGATACTAACAAGATTAATAACAAACCCTAGCATGTCACTAAGCAAAAAAAAATCAAATCTTTAACCCTAACATGATACTAACAATCATAAATATTAGGAAGAACATAGGAAGCATCGTAACAATCATATTTAATATTAAAATTACCCTAGACATGATACTAGGAATATCATAATAACAATATAAAAATGACTTCTACATTATAAATCAATTAATCAATTAAAGTACTTACTTTGATGCTTCGTACCTCTTTCTAATAACAAAATACACACATTAGTAACTTCAAGGAAAATAATAATCAAACAATTAAATTAAATAATTGAAAGAGAGATTTGGGACCAAACCCTCAGAAATTAAACCTTTCACGTCTAGGGTGAAGGCAACTTCGAATATGGCTAGGTGTTTCTAGATCTTGCGAATGCGGAATTTTGTATGTGAAAACAAGGTTTAGATGAAAAGATGAATGATTGATTAAAGAATGCTAATAATTGTAGATGAGAACTTGTGAATGAGGAGAATTGGTGAAAATTTGTGAATGAAAACGGAGCTTTCAATACGATATTTATAGAGAAAATCAGCCAAAAAGATAAAATAAACAAAACAGAGTCTGACGCACAAAAAACAGAGTTGGCACCAACCCTGGCTAACTGGCGCCAGGCACCAACACTAGCACCAGGCGCCAAGCCTGGTTATAGGCGCCAAAGCCGGGGGTTAGGCGCCAAGCCTGATTTTAACGCGTTTTTGAAAATCAGATAATTTTGCCATACTGGAGGATAAAATCATATAATTTCCTCAAAAATTCTATTTGATTTTAATTAAAACTCTGAAAAGTCAAAAAGTCAATTTATCAATGCTAATTGAATTAGGAATGAAAAGAACCTTTTAGAAGAATCTAGAAGACTAAAACCATTCCTAATTGCATTAGGAATGATAAATCCGTATTAGGCCCTCCCCTAGATCATTGGGCCGCATATAAGGCTTAAAACGGGCCCAGTTTAGTAATTGGCCATAACTTCCTCAATATTCATCGAAATTGGGCTTATGATATATCGTTGGAAAGGGCTTTGCAAGCCCCATCCAACTAC
This sequence comes from Chenopodium album, assembly GCF_948465745.1. Taxonomy (NCBI): domain Eukaryota; kingdom Viridiplantae; phylum Streptophyta; class Magnoliopsida; order Caryophyllales; family Amaranthaceae; genus Chenopodium; species Chenopodium album. The sequence goes on along the minus strand of NC_137836.1, from coordinate 65,637,917 downwards.
ACTACTATTGGACCCATATCATGGACCAACCAAACTGGATTGGCTATTTTCTTAAAATAAGTTTTCAAAAATAGAGAGAAAAAAAAAGAATTAAAACTATCCGCAACACTAAACTGTCCACACTTTCACTTCATTCGATTTTGATTAGACGTGAAAGGTACTCATCACTGGGTTTGGTTTTGGGGAGACACAAATGGGTGTCTACAAGTACATTCAAATTTTATTAGTCATATGACTACTAAATTAGTTATTATTAGCAATAATCATCACTAGGTAGCTATATATATTTACTTTTGCAATATAGACTTCACGAGCCACTTCTCCGACGATCGAGCTGAATCAAGGTGATAAATTGTGTTATTGGAATTACAAATCACCATGAGGCTCCAATGCTCCCTACATAAGTTCACAACAGACAAGAAAATTAATATTTAGGAGTCAACATATAATGAGTCCAAATCGATTGAATTTGACATGGTTAGACTTACTCTTTATAACATGGGGCGAATATGAACTTGTCTCCCGCACGCGCTGATTCCTTGATACTTTGCTCAACATAGTACAACACGTAATGGGGGTTTCCTATGATTCTAGTAGTGGATAAATGCTCGGGGCGTAACCACCCAACTTTACAGGAGAATCAGTTTCAGTAAAGTGCTCCTGTAGTGCTCTGCGTGCATGAACATTGAATAATTAATCACATGTAGGATAATAACCATAAATTTGAATAACTTGAAAAAAGTGTAGATTATGTGGGCATTGAAGTACCTCATGAATGTTTGAATAAGGGAAATGTTAAGCTTTGCACCACGTAGAAATTCCTTCACATCTTCTTTGCTGATCCATACCCACGTAGAAATTCATTCACATCTTCTTTGCTGATCCATGCAACTGCATCCTCATCATAGTGGAACATTACCTTAGGAAGTGCAACTTCCATGGGATCAACCAAATGACAAGCACGGTTGTGAAGAAAGGTCATGTTAGCAGAGAGCGATTGAAGAACAATGTCTTCAACTAGTGGTGTAGGTTGCATGGGTGAACCTTTCGAAGAGTGCAAATTCGACGCTTGTTCACTCTTAGACCTTTGTTCACTTAGCTTCTTCTTAGGTTGATCAATGGTTTTAGGCTTGTCCACCCTCTTTCTCTTTGAAGTTTTTCATCCATGCAAAATATGAAATAGTTTGAGGAAGAATAAGTTTATAAGTTGAGAAATGAAGAAAATAGGCATATTATAAGTTATTTCGGCTTAAAATGGCTTTATTTAGATGAAATGGGCCCAAAAACTTTAGAACTTTGCTTCTTTTATGTAATTTCAACTCACAATCACTTATAAATATGTAATTATGATATGGTTTGAGAATGAATAAGTTTATAGGTTAAGAAATGAAGAAAATAGGCAAATAAGAAGCCATTTTGGCTCAAAATGGCTTTATTTTGATTAATTAGACCCAAAAACATAGAACTTAGCTCTTCTATGTAATTTCAACTGACAATTACTTATAAATATGTAATTACAAGATGGTTTTAGAATGAATAATTTTATAATTTGAGAAATGAAGAAATTAGGCAAGTGAGTAGCCATTTCGGCTTAAAATGGCTTTAGTTTGATGAAATGGGCCCAAAAACTAAGGATTTTGATTCCTTTATGCAATTTCAACTCACAATCACTTATAAATATGTAATTATGAGATGGTTAGAGAATGAATAAGTTTATAAGTTGAGAAATGAAGAAATTAGGCAAGTGAGTAGCCATTTCGGCTAAAAATGGCTTTATTTTAATGAAATTTGCCCGAAAACTTAGAACTTTGCTTCTTTTATGCAATTTCAACTCACAATCACTTATAAATATGTAATTATGATATGGTTTTATAATGAATAAGTTTATAAGTTTAGAAATGAAGAAAATAGGCAAGTGAGAAGCCATTTTGGCTCAAAATGGCTTTATTTTGAAGAATTGGACCCAAAACCTTAGAACTTTGCTTCTTTTATGTAATTTCAACTGAAAATCACTTATAAATATGAAATTATGAGATGGTTTTACAATGAATAAGTTTGTAAGTTGAGAAATGAAGAAAATAGGCAAGTGAGAAGCCATTTTGGCTCAAAATGGCTTTATTTTGATGAATTAGACCCAAAACCTTAGAACTTAGCTTCTTTTATGTAATTTCAACTGACAATCACTTATAAATATGTAATTATGAGATGGTTTGAGAATGCATAAGTTTATAAGTTGAGAAATGAAGAAAATAGGCAAGTGAGTAACCATTTCGGCTTAAAATCGCTTTATTTTGATGAAATGGGTCCAAAAACTTAGAACTTTGTTCTTTTATGCAATTTCAACTCACAATCACTTATAAATATGTAATTATGATATGGTTTGAGAAAGAATAAGTTGATAAGTTGAGAAATGAAGAAAATAGGCATGTGAAAAGCCATTCCGCCGTGTTTTTTTTTTTTTTTTTAAAAATTGCTCTTTTTTTTTAAAAAAAAAATATGCAACTTCCGCTAAACCGGAACACCCTAGGGAGCCGCCCTCGCTGCCGGAACAGCAAAGGCAGCCCGCGCCGAGGCCACAGCAGCCATGGCAGCCGCCTGCCGAGGCTGCAGCAGCCCATGCAGGGGCTGCCGAGGCTGCAGCAGCCCTGCAACCTGCTGCATGGCCTGCAGCAGCCCCGATAGTGGCTGCCTGGGGTGCAGCAGCCCCGGCAGCGGCTGCTGTAGCCAAGACAACCGGCTGCCGGGGCTGTTGCAGCCACTGTAGCCACTCTTGGGGCTGCGTGATTCCAATGCCGGAGCAGCCTCAGTACTGGCTGCCGAATCCGGAGCTGCCCGGGCAGAGGCTCCCAAGATTTGAGTTACCCGGGCAGCCGCTCCAGAGGCCGGAGCAGCGCAGGGAGCACCAGTCGAGGCCGCCGCTGCCTGGGCATCGGAGATGGGGGCCGGGGAGTCGTGCTATTTCGGCGGTTTTATTTTTAGAGTGCCTAACGGTTATTTAACACTAAAAAAATTGAGAAGAAATTAATTTACCTCCTCATTAATCAACTTGACCCACGCACGTGGCCAATTAACGAAGCTACCTACAGCTTGCCAAAGCTTTGTTATCTCAACCTCCTCTATCGGTACGGGTAGTGGGATGTCTTCGAACCCCTCAACCACCGAATCGATCCCCACCGAATAATGATCTGGCCCCGCCGTAGCACTGGTCGTCGCTTGGGCACTACCATACGCCACCCAACTCAACGCCATACTATTTGCATGCCCCGGGGCTAGAAGTGCACACCGGGTGTCTTCCTACACGAGTATATATAAAAAGAAGATAGTTAAATAGGACCTTTACAACAGCATAGATAATATAACAAAATTCATTAAGGTAGAGGGTTACAAATCACCTGTAACTCTGGATATTCATGCGGTGTTGGATTATCAAGCTCCGTCGAGTCCGCATGTGTAGGAGTAGGAACCTGCAACAGTACATCAATCATGCCACCTTAGATCTCAATTAACTCATTATTTTAAAACTTTTAATAACCCAATAGATTTTACCTCAGGTGGCACATCTTCACCACGTATCTCATCTCTTCCATGTATATCACCTTCTCCTTGTCCTTTTGGTTGAAAATATGAGTCGACTGGGGTACTCGCGAGGAACGGCAAAGTCGGTAAGTTCATCTGCTTCGCCCAAGAATTGAATTCACCTACTAACTCGTTGCGTACTTGTTCCTTAATTGATGCCACCTTGGCATCCAACTCCCCCGGTGAGTTAACACTAGCTCGAGATCTACCCGATTTCATATATTCTGGACCCATCACCTTTTTCCATCCAAGCAATGACCTTCCCGAACCTACTACTCGTCCTGGATGGTATGGCCTTCCCAAAGCCATGGTGAAAGGGTCATTCTCCATACTTGGTTCAAATTTTCCCTCCACCAGCTCTTGAGTGTGCTCAAGCTATAGCAAAAGGAAAAATGAGGTCAGTAAGACAGTTAATGGTTTGTATAGTGATTTAGATGCAAAAGTGACTTAAAATTCAACAGTTCATAGGTAACTTACAAGCTTATCTACCATTTTTTTTGGTTTTCGGACCCTTGATGACCCATTTTTCGGTTTCCTTATCAAACGTATGGAGAGAACAAAAGAAATCACCAGCACGATTCACCAAAGTAGTGATCGTGGAAATAGAGGGTTCCTTCGATGCCACTAGAAGCAATTTGGGGTATAAACCCTTATCGACCCACTCAGGTCTCTTTTCAGCAAATGTCTTAGGCCCCATACGATGGACGTATTCTTTCATATCTGCATTCTTTTTATTTTGCTCTCGAAGTTCCTACATAAAAACAAATGTTAGTGTCATTGCAACAAAAAGAGTCAAGCTATTATTCAATTGAGATCAGATTTACACAAACTTACAATGGCTTTCTTTTGAGTCTTCATTCTAACGAACTCTTCCCAGTCATCTTTTGACACGGTCGGCCATTTTTGCCATGGGAGAAGGTCATCCTCATCAGCTTTCTTCTTATTTGATTTCTTCTTCTTCTTGTAGATCCACCCATTAGTCAAGTTGGTCTTAAAGCCTCTGAATCTTTCTGCTAATAAAGATTCAAACACCCTTCTATTCTCGGGATCATTAAGAATAGAAAACAGCCTCTGCAAGCACAAATTAAAACCGATTATTAGTTTCTATTTAGTAACAACCATAAGGTTAAGGTTTCTTAAATTGTCTAAATGTGCTAAAAACACACTTACCCCTGTATCATCCCAAAATGTTTGAATCAAACCCGGAGGTACTTCCCGCATTACAAGTGTAATGGGGATTTTCCGCGCACACATGCAAACCTGATTAGCATATTGTCGACGCCATTTGGGCCCGGGTTGGCCGTTGTTCTCATACTCCAAGACCATGGGACCGTCCGGTTTATTAAAACTTCTCGTCGGACCCCTTCCCTTTCTTTGAGCCAGTGCCTTTACCCCCCCTCCACCACCTGTGTTTTTTTTTATCTTGTCCTTGGCCATGAGTTTCAGGAGTCGGGTTCTCACCAACAATCTCATGTGCTGTATTTTCAATAGGCGGTGCACGTTCAGCTGAAATTTTAAATTCTTCAAGCCTACGCTCGAACTCATCTTGAGCCTGATCCTCTGGCTCACCCAAGTCATCCTCCTTATTTACATCATAAGGCTCATCATCGTCCTCGTCCTCATCCTTGAACTCGTCCTCATACTCATCATCGTCAATGTCTTCTACACAATGAGGGTCATGATCGTCCGCCATGAGATATAAGCACCTGTCAAAGCAATCATAAAACAATATTAGTGTATAGTAAAGTATGAGTGCAAATGAGTACACTTATGCAATTTCAAACTACAAACATGTTAAATATAATGAATATAGGTTGTTAAAATGAATAAATGTTAGTTCATATACAAAACAAAGGAGTTGGGTTAAGTAGAAGCTATTTAAGGCATTTTCACCTACTTATGGTCCTATAACCTTGTATATTCATGATAATGAGTACACTTAGGCAATTTCAAACTACAAACATGTTAAATATAATGAATATAGGTTGTTAGAATGAATAAATGTTAGTTCATACACAAAACAAAGGAGTTGGGTTAAGTAGAAGATATTTAAGCCATTTTCACCTATTTATGGTCCTATAACCTTGTATATGCATGATAATGAGTACACTTAGGCAATTTCAAACTACAAACATGCTAAATATAATGAATATAGGTTGTTAGAATGAATAAATGTTAGTTCATACACAAAACAAAGGAATTGGGTTAAGTAGAAGCTATTTAAGCCATTTTTTACCTACTTATGGTCCTATAACCTTGTATATGCATGTTAATGAGTACACTTAGGAAATTTCAAACTACAAACATGTTAGTTTATTGTCATTTTTGCCTACTGATGCTCCTATATACATGATAACTAAACTATATTTGCAATGAAACCATTACTAACTTTTAATCAAACTACCTAAATCTGAAATTCCTTCGTTGTGGTCTGATCGCATATAACCTGCTTCGTTGTCTATGTCATTTAGTACAATAGGTCTAGGAACAGTGAAAGGTGCTGTATCATCAAACGCATCATATTCTTCCTCATCCTCAACATCTCCAATGCCTAGGATTCTTCTTTTGCCAGCTAGCACTATACACCATTTTGAATCCACTAGGTCAGTTACGTAGAACACTTGCTTAGCTTGAGATGCAAGGATAAATGGTTCCGCACTATCATTCAAGTGGCCAAGATCTAAAAGAGTAAAGTCCTCATATTTGACGTTACGCCTGATATTATCAACCCACTACACTTGAAAAGAGCAACCGTGAACTCACAATAATCAAGCTCCCATATTTCTTGAATTCGACCATATTATGACAACTCTGCATCAACAGGTGATTTATCCTTAGAACTTGCAAACTCCCTTGACGATGTCACAAGCGTTACACCACTGTTTTGGGTGGAGGAAGATTTCAAATCACAACCCTCGGTCCAAAAAGTGTACCCATTGATGTCATATCCCTCAAATGAACGAACATCATCCCTAGGACCGTACACAAGCCACCGTACTATGTCGGTCACATTAGTATCATCCAATCCACTCATTACTCGATCACGAAACCAATTAAAAAACCTCTTATTATGCAACTACATAAGTTCCCTTTCACCTTTTGATGGAAATTCATCACGCAAACTAGCCATGTGCTCGTCTAAATATTGGTGCACATCTAAAACATGGTGCAACACATAAAGGTATGCTTGTAAGAACTGATCTCGGTCTGGTGACATTTGTTTCGACCCAATTGTGCCATGACCATCAAGTCTACCTTCATGTCGAGAAGTAGGAAGACCAATAGGTTGATCAAGGGCTATGTAGTCCACCACAAAGTTACCTATCTCCTCACCCACAGTCCCTTGCATCATACTTCCTTTAGGGTGAGCCCGATTCCGTACTTTATCTTGTAATTTACCCATGTCTCTTTCAAAAGGGTAGCACCACCTCATGAACGCTGGACCGCACAACTTAATCTCACGCACCAAATGAAGAACCAGATGAACCGGTTCAGGCCAAACCGGTGCCATATCTATTGTTCTAAAATCCCTCCCATTACTAGATCGGTTTTGGACACCGGTTTGGCCTCAACCGGTGCCATATGGGGGCTGCCTATTGTTATTTTTCTACTAGTGTTCTTTCTTTGTGTTTTTCGTGTTTTCTTTGGCTCTTTTTCCCTTTGATTCCTCTCCTTTGTTTGTTCTTGTAGGTATCTAGGACACTAGTGGAAAAAAATCTTATTTGTAACAAGATATTCGTATCGGACATATGATTTTCCATTACAATTAAGTCATTCGTAACGGGCAAATTCAATGTTCGTTACAAAAAAGTTGTGAATTGGGCAGGAAAAGGGTTATTCGTAACGGACAAATTGGTGCCCGTTACGAATAAGTGGTTATTCGTAACGGACAGATTGGTGCCCGTTACGAATAAGTTGTTATTTGTAACAGGCATTATTCTGCCCGTTACGATTAACTAACTAATCGTAACCAACAAATATTGCCCGTTACAAATAGAAAAGTCAACAGAATTTTGACCTTGTTATTTGTAACTAACATGGGGTGTCCGTTACGAATAAGGTTTTAAAGTAAGCCCTAAATTTTTAATTTCCCCTTTCTCACTACCCTCTGTCAAAAAATTTCCTCTTTCTCTCTCCAATATTGAAGCAGCTCCCGCGCGCAAGGTCGTCGTCCTCACCTCCCTCAACTCCATTGAAGGAGCTCCAAGCTCAGTTCAATCTTTTGCTCCTCTCATTCTCACTCTTCTCCTCCATTGAAGCGCACTTTGAGTTCTCCATTATTGAAGCGCACTCCGAGTTCTCCATTATTGAAGCGCACTCCGAGTTCTCCATTGAAGGGCTTTTTGAGTTCTCCATTGAAGCGCTGTCTGAGTTCTCCATTGAAGCGCTCATAGTTCTCCATTAAAGCGTACTCTTTCTCTCTCCTCCCCCAATTTCGTAACCCTTGTTTCAGTTTGCTTAATTCCAATTACTTAATTATAGGTTTTATTTTTTTTTTCCCCAAATTAATTGATTGATTTTACTTTTTTCCATTTGTTTTGGGTTTTATTATGTTTTAGTTTAAAAGCCTTTGAATTTTGAGCTAAGTATGAATTAATTGATTGATTTATGAGGGGGGGGGTTATAAACAATATTTGGTACTTTGGTAGATATGAGAGGTTTTCTCAACGCCATTGCTCTGTGAGAATCTGTTGAGACAGGTTTCATCAAATTTGTTTTGAGTGTTACGAGGTTGAAAAAGGATTGAAGAAGATTGCATCTACAAAGTGTGAGCAGCAAGGCGGACAATTACTAGCTTGTGTCTAATGTTTTCCGAAGCTGTCTTGTTGCCATTGTACTTGCAGATTATGGACTTGTGGTCTTCCAATAATCTTAAATGCTTCTGTATTATGCTTCCTGCCGGAATTTTAATAGTTGATCAGCTGATTGATTTTATGCATTTTCTCCTACATTGTCCTTTGGTATTATATTTACTCCCTCCGTTACATTTTACTCGCAACAAAGGGGTATTATTTGTGAGACATAAAATATTCCTTTGTTGCGAGTAATATGTAACGGAGGGAGTATAATTATTCCATGATGTTTCAATGTTTTCTTAGCTTCCTACAGATCCTACCTTTTAATCAGTGTTTTATTCATATCTTTGAGTTGATTTTGGACAAATTTAATGGCAGGTCATGTAAATCACTCTATTTTCTGGAAGAATCTTGCTCCAATTAGTGTAAGTGTCAATACTGAGATATTATTGTTATCTAGTTTGTGTGAAATTAGACAGATGATGTAAATGATATCATGACATTATTGCAGCAAGGAGGTGGTGAGCCTCCAAAAGCTTCACTGGGTTGGGCAATTGATTCAAACTTTGGCTCTCTGGAAGCTCTTATCCAGAAAATGAATGCAGAAGGAGCTGCCTTACAAGGTTCTGGATGGGTGGTAAGTTTCAGTCTTAGAAACCTTTAGTTGACCTTTCTTCTTTTACCCCTTCTTAACTGTGTGATAATCTGAATTCATTGGAGCAATGGCTTGGACTTGACACACAGTCGAAGAAGCTTCTTGTTGAAACCACTCCAAATCAGGTGAATGCCCAGAGGCCCCAGATTGTTTTCTTTAATTAATAGAAGCAAAGCTTGAAATTTCTTGTGTTTCTAACGTGATGTTCTTAGAAGGAAATTCCTTTGTACTCAAATTAAGACAGAGTTATACTGTGATAGTATCCTCTTTCATTTGCATGTTGGCTGTTGGGTTTTCTAGTCTGTATGGTTGTGAATTTGTGATCACATTTTCTTAACTAGTGATGATTTATGAGTGTGTTATCATTTCCGCGTATGTAGGTTTAAAGGAAGTTGTTCAAACAGACAAGGTCCTGCGGCATTGGGACCATATTCTCAAGCCATTAAAGCAAACAACATGCTCTTTGTATCTGGTGTTCTGGGTCTTGTGCCTGAGGTTTGAGTTTCAAATCTGATTATTTCCAGCTAATTTTGTCAGTTTGTGCTCTTGTAATTGTTCTTGCTTACTAATGTAAACAATACCTGTTTCAATGCAGACGGGAAATTTTGTATCAGAAAATGTGGAGGAACAAACTGAGCAGGTAATGAAAATTTTTGCAAACTAACACGGTAACTTAAAGATTTGTTATAGCTCTACTATCAGGAAATCATTCTTTTGTACAAGTATGCTGGGGGTCTAAAAGTCTTGTAATTGTGAAGGACCCGTGATGACTCAATCACTGGATAGTAGATGGACGGAATGATGGATTTATGAGTGTAATTATATATTTATATACATTTAATAAAGGAAGTTTTGCCTTGACGAGCTTGTTAATGCATCTCCTATTTCGCTGCTAACTACTCTACTTGTGCAGCATTCTTTTGGTTAGGATGGGAGACTGGGAGGTGGGGTACTGTTTGCCAAAGAAAAGTTCTTTAAACTATCTTGTGATGATAATATATGCTTAGTAAAGGCATATCTCAATGCTCTACAACGGGTCATTTGCTTATTCCTATTAATCAATATTAGCTAAGACAAATATGATCCTCAATGAGTCAAACTGTCAAAGTGCCCATATTAAATTCGCTTCAGTGGCTGAGTAGTATCAATTTATCAAATGCTTGTCACTTGTCTGCATTGTAAACCCAAATTTTGTTTTTCTGTGCTCAATGAAATGCCTAAAACTGTAGCAAACTGCTGGTTTAAAAATACTGCTTTTGATGTGAATAAGTTGGTCGGCTTTCATTTGCCATGAAGATAAACATGTTCCTTTTACAAACTGTAGTTTGATGTATGCAAGTGAGCTATTTGCAAATTGCCAATTACTGCCAAACATGCATTTAGATTATCATTTTGAATGAACTTTTAGGCATTCTACAATTATTGTAGACCTCTAGTGTTCTTGCTTCCAGCACAGTATCGAGGTAGGGGCAGTATATGGTTCGTGAGTTTGGCATATCTAGACTTTCAACTTTTATTTCACTTAGTTCTTTTTAAAAAAATCTCATATTTTGGGCCCTAAAGTGATAGAGGTGTTAATAATTCAAGTCATCTTACATTTCAGGTTCTCAAAAACATGGGTGAAATTTTGAAAGCTACTGGGGCAAGCTACTCTTCTGTAGTCAAAACAACCATCATGTAAGTGCATTTGCTTCTCAAATTTCCTCCTTGAAACGCGTATTTGTATCCCTTTACTTGGAGTGCAAAGGTGTCTTAGAAGAGGTTAGTAATTTTTTTTTGCAAATTTTGAAACCTTTTTAGCTCTATACGCTCTCAAGAGTAAGATAATGGTCAATTGTTATTGATTTCAATTCATAAAAACCAAAATATAAGGTAATTAAGGATGTTTACTGTTATATTGTGTTAATTTGAACCAATACATGAAAGATAGGAAAGGTAGAAGTCCCTCAGGCAATTTTGAAGCCTTTTTGGCTCTATACGCGCCTAAAAGTGAGTAAATGGTAAATTTTCATTGATTTCAATTCATAGAAATCAAAATATAAGGTAATTAAGGATGTTTAGTATTATATTGTGTTAATTTGAACAAATACTTGAAAGATGGGAAAGGTAGAAGTCCCTTAGACAATTTAGAAGCGTTTTTGGCTCTATATGCTCCCAAGAGTGAGATAGTGGTCAATTTTCATTGATTTCAATTTATAAAAACCAAAATATAAGGTAATTAAGGATGTTATGTGTTTTATTGTGTTAATTTGAACAAATACTTGAAAGATGGGAAAGTTAGAAGTCCCTTAGGCAATTTTGAAGCGTTTTTTGCTCTATACGCTCCCAAAAGTGAGATAATGGTCAATTTTCATTGATTTCAATTCATAGAAACCAAAATATAAGGTAATTAATGATGTTTAGTGTTATATGTGTTAATTCACCAATACATGAGATGGGAAAGGTAGAAGTCCCTTAGGCAATTTTGAAGCCTTTTTGGCTCTATACGCTCCTAAAAGTGAGTAAATGGTCAATTTTCATTGATTTCAATTCATAGAAACCACAATATAAGGTAATTAAGGATGTTATGTGTTATATTGTGTTAATTTGAACAAATACTTGAAAGATGGGAAAGGTAGAAGTCCCTTAGACAATTTTGAAGCGTTTTTGGCTCTATAAGCTCCCAAGAGTGAGATAATGGTCAATTTTCATTGATTTCAATTCATAAAAACCAAAATATAAGGTAATTAAGGATGTTTAGTATTATATTGTGTTAATTTGAACCAATACATGAAAGATGGGAAAGGTAGAAGTCCCTTAGGCAATTTTGAAGCCTTTTTGGCTCTATACGCTCCTAGAAGTGAGTAAATGGTTACTTTTCATTGATTTCAATTCATAGAAACCAAAATATAAGGTAATTAAGGATGTTTAGTATTATATTGTGTTAATTTGAACAAATACTTGAAAGATAGGAAAGGTAGAAATCCCTTAGGCAATTTTGAAGCGTTTTTGGCTCTATACGCTCCCAAGAGTGAGATAAATGTCAATTTTCATTGATTTCAATTCATAGAAACCAAAAAATAAGATAATTAAGGATTTTATGTGTTACATTGTGTTAATTTGAACAAATACTTGAAAGATGGGAAAGATAGAAGTCCTTTAGCACAATTTTGAAGCCTTTTTGGCTCTATACGCTCCCAAAAGTGAGTAAATGTTAACTTTTTATTGATTTCAACTCATAGAAATCAAAATATAAGTCAATTAAGGATTTTATGTGTTTTGTTTCTATATTATGAGTTTTATTTCTATAATTTGGTTCATCACATTTATTCTAATGATTGTTTTTATTATGGATTGTTTTTATTTTGTAACCTCTTTCATAAGTTTTTTTTTTCAATAGGATTTTTGTCCAAGGACCGCCCCGTATGATGTTGACGAGTTGAATGTGGTTCGAGAACAATGGGCGCAATACTTTAGAAGTAAATATTTATTGAATGCATAACTATTAGCTTAGGTAGAACAACGTAATATTTTTAGTGTTGTTGTATATGTTGGATAAATTTATACAAGTTTTTATTTGTAATGTGTTACTACTTCAGTTTTTATATTACGTCGTATTAATTTTTACGAAAGATTGTTCGGTATAATTGCTTATTTACAGGAACAGGTATATTATAACAGGTTTTAATTAATATATATTAATTATATATAAATACATGCTGTCGAAATTAAATAAAATGAAAATTTAATTTAATAATTATTCGTAACGGGCACTTTTGTTGCCCGTTACAAATAAGTGTTAAATTATATACAATAAAACTCTATTCGTAACGGACATTTAAGATGTCAGTTACGAATAATCACTTATTCGTAACAGGCGTTTTAGGTGCCCGTTACGAATAAGGACTTATTCCGATACAAAAAAAATTTATTCGTAACTGACATTTCAGATGTCCGTTACGAATAACCCCTTATTCGTAACTAACATTTAAAATGTCCATTACGAATAATGAGTTATTCGTAACGGACATCTAAAATGTCAGTTACGAATAATTGGTTATTCGTAACGGACATCTGAAATGTCAGTTACGAATAATGAGTTATTCGTAACGGACATTTGAAATGTCCGTTACGAATAACAATGGCCATCCGTAACGACCGCATACGTAACGGACGCTGCCCGTTACGGATGGCCCCTTTTTGCCCGTTACGGATGAGGATTTTTCCACTAGTGGGAGTAGTCTTTGCAAGGGGATCAAGATGAGCTATATTGACTAAGCAAGGAGTAAGCAATCTGCTTGAAGAGGGCTCAAAGAGGGCTTGGAGAGGCCTTAGAGAGGGCATTAATTCTTGCCAGGTTATTGCGGGCGTGGGTCCTGAAGGCCGCGGGCGCGGGCTCGATTGCACCAAATTAGCCAAAATCAACCAGGAACTCTCCGCAGTCTGGCCGCGAGCTCCCCGCGGGCGCGGGTAGATTGGAGAGAGCGCTCCAGATTAGAGAGACCGCGACCCTCTGATTACTCTTTGGGAGTAGGGGATTCGTCGCGCCCTTGTCGCAGGCGCGGGCTAGAAGACCCGCGGGCGCGGGTGTTGCCCAGACAGCCCGCGGAGTTTGTTATGGGTTCCGTATCCATTTCCCCGCGGGCGCAAGATTTCTTAGAGAGGACGCGGGAATCCTGTTTTCCTTCTTTGCCTATAAATACACATGTAATTCCTTTTTAAAAACTAACTTTTAGATAATTTTCATTACCTTAGTTTTAGAGAGATAATTTAGAGAGAAGTTAGAGAGAAGTTCTTGGTTTTGGATTTATTTCAACATTGGATCAATTGTGATTGGATTTCTTCATCTTCAATCATTAATATTAGTGAGAATATCTTCTTTTAGTTCATCTCTTCACTTGTTTGTTTTAGATTCATGTTTGATTGTTTGATTTCCTTGGATTTGAATTTGATATTGTAGTTGATATTGTTTTCTCTTGATTTTTATTAGAATGATGATCAATGCAATTTGTAGTGATTTGTTCTTGAGTTACACCATGATTAGTGAGTAGATTAGTTGCTAGGGAGATTGGGAAGCATGCTTGATTGATAATTTGTGCTAGTTGATGATCATTGATTGATTGAGTTGTTGCAATTAAATTGGTTGACATAGTTTTGCATGTGATTAATTGTATTAGGAGTGATCAACCTATAAGATTAATCTAGATTGCATTGCAATTCTTAATGACATGAACCATCAATTTGAGAATTGTTTTAATTGATTGAGTTTGATTGTGAATTTCCTTGATTAGCCATTCATAGTGACCCCTAGCTTGGCCTCTAGGAGATAGCTCTTGAATTCTTTTGATTGCTACTATTGTTTGTCCTTTACAATGCTTGAATCAATCGAATGAACTATCATTTAGCATGATTATGAACTTGCATGTGGAGCCTACATCCCTAGTGTTTAATTTCTTGAATTACTTGATTAATCTAGCTTTGTTACCATAGTACCAACCATTTTCTCACTACAATCTTCAAAGTAGCATGATTTAGGCTATAGTTAATACCGACTCACTCCTTCGGGTTCGACCCTATACTTGCCTTATACTTGTATTAGGTTTGTTTAGGTTTTTATAAATTGTGTTTGATCTAGGGATAGACAATTGATGACACGTTTATTCCTCTATCACTACTCTAACATCATCATCAAATCAACTAACATCTACAGAAATCAAGAATCAACAATATATGAAGAACAACTACACTAATCAAGCAGCAAACATCAAAATCAATCCAAACAAACATGAATATTAAACAAAGCAATATAATGAGATAGAGTTAAGAATTCTCATTGATAATAGAGAATATCTTCAACACAATTGTCATCATTGAAACTTCAATCTCTCAATCACATTTGAAATTCCTCACTTTCTCTCTCTAAAATCTACTCCTAAACTAACCCTAAAACTAGATAGAGTAGCTCTCAACTAAGCTAAGAATATGATCAAAAAATAGAATAATAATTCTTCTAAACTTACCCCAAAAATCGGGTGACAATGACATTTATAGAGGGTGCGAAAACAAAAACCGAGCAAGCAAATACCCAGGAAGGCGCGCACGCGCTGCAGCGGTGGCGCGCCCGTGCTTTGCGCGCTCTCGTCTCTCTTGGTTTCTTCGGTCTTTTCGAGGCTTCGTGCGTTCCCTAATGTCGCACGATTATGATGATGATGAACACTAAGAGAGTCAGTCCCAAAAACACTTGATTGTGGGTTCAACACCCTATCTTCATGAGAGCACGACTTGAGAGCGCAAGAGCTAGAACTTGGAGAATCCACATCATTGCATCTTGAGCTTCCCAATTTCCATGAAGAGAAGATATGATGAGCTTATTCAAACAAACAAAAAGAAGAGAAGAGACAAGAATATACATTAACTCACTTTCGTAGGAATCACGGTCAATTATAGCATATAAAGACAAGCGATTTAAACCCTTAGATCGCCCTAGAGGACAAGTGATGCTCTCGTAAAGGTTTCCTAAGAGATTAACCTATAACTCTCATAGTAATACAAACAAGGCAAAGCATGAAAAAGAAACAAAAATACAAGAAAAGCAAAAAAATGTTCATGAAAGGACTTTTCCAAATGTACAAGCATAAATGAATGCAAATTTTTCTAAACACGTAAGGGAGTGCACGTTCTAAGATATCTAAGGTTGATTAAAACATAGGATATTCTAAGCATAGAGAACTAAAGAAACACAATTCACTTTCATCTCAAAACATTTTAGCACATTCTCCCAATTCAATTAGCTTCAAATCTACTTTGAGGTTTCTCGACACCTTGACTTTGCATCCCCTATCCTTAGGCTTTAACTCATAATGCCCTCCCTCAATATGTGACTCAACCTCTAGGTCAAAAGGTCTTTCCCAATAGTTGTAACGTAAAGGCAAAAGGTTGAGGGTAGGCTAAAATTTAAAAATTTGGTGGTATCCCTAATAGTGAAGCAAAGAACGGGCCCTTTCTTAGAATCACGATCATGTAGTCACCAAACAAAAACAATCTAACACCCCCAAGCTTATTCAAAGCTATACTCACAAACATATATACAAAAAGCGTAAACGCTTCTCCCCAAGCTTAAATGAAGCATTGTCCTCAATGCTTGAAAAGGGGAAAAGAATCACATCAAAATATTTTTGAATTTTCTCATTTTTAACTTTTTTTTTTTTTGCTTTTTATGCATATATTCAAAGCAATTGTCCTCGCCTCTTTTAACTTTGGACGGCTTTTACAACTTTGCATTTATTATGTCCTTGCTTTTTTTTTTCTTTGGACGGCTTTTTCTATCATACATTTGCCATTATTCACAAAATATACACAAAACACAAGCTTGCTTACAAATAGAACCAATATCCAACCTTATATACCACAAAATCCAAAAACATGACCATTTGCTTCACAAAAACCAAAAATGGAACAAAAAGAAACAAAAAGCTCAAAATTCTAAAGATGTGGCTTGAAAAGAAAGGAAAAGACTCAAATGGCTAGCAAGAAGGCAAATGTGAACCCAATAACTAGAAATAAAGAAGATTAAACCTAGAAAAGAAAAATACCACCCCGAAAAGATGCTATTGTCCTTCCTAGTTGTTTCGGTCTCGAGTTTGAGAATTATGAGTCAAGATTCAAGATTAGATCCGCAATAGTCAAGGATCCAAGCCACTCATGCAAGATATGTAGAAGGCTTGAAAATCATAAAACCTCACAAGTTTGTGGCAAAAACTCACTAAAAGCTTCAAATTCACCAAAAGGGAGCAATTGCAAATATTCAAAAACAAATAGAATCTGGCTTCAAGGTCCCAAAAGTTCTAAGCGACTATCTTAGCATACTCTATCCTAGAATCAACCAAACATACTCTCAAACCGTGCACACCGTTACCATTTAAGAAGAAAAGCATTCAACTATACAAGTCCAAAAGTATTATGTCCAAAACAAGAACAAAACAAAGATACATTGCAAATTTGCCTTGATAGAAACAAAAATCTTTTTAGAGTTTTTCAAAATATAGAACATGGAAATGCATATACAAAGGTTCATAGCATATATGAATCAACATCCCATCAAACATGATATAATACCCTCCCCCAAGCTTGAATGAGACAATACACTCAAACATAAATCATAGAAACTATGATAGGGGAAAACAAGGAGGTCAATCCAACAAACCAACATATATCCAACAAGTCATCATCCACTTGATAAAGAGCAAGGAAGGATATTACCGGATATTAGGTGGGTGTAAATACCCACAAATGACCCAATTAAACCTTTCAAAGCTAATTTCCTCAAGAATAGAACCTTGCCTTCCATATGCTAGCAAAAATAGGAGTCAAACCTCCTTGATTCTTGATCCAAATCGAAGCACCAAAGTATATCAATTCATGTAACTATAAAAAGGCACACAAACATTTCCATGAGAGAAAATAAATTCTAAAAGGAAAAGAAAATGAAAGTAATAAAACACGGGTTACTTCCCGAGAAAGGCTTGCTTAAGGTCCAAGCTTGACCGCTCTAGTAAAATAGGATTGCAACGATCATAAGAGCTTGTCAAATGCACTACTACACATTTCATAGGAAATTAACCATGCACATGACAAAAAGAGGACATGCAACAAGATTAGTTCACACCTATGAGAAGAGGGATGCCAAGAGAAAGAAGAAGAATCAAAAGAAAATTCAACAAAATAAGAAAAGGAAAAAGAAGAAGAAGAAGAAGAAGAAGAAGAAGAAGAAGAAGAAGAAGGCAAACTCTCCTCACAATATTTTTGGGTGGCAACATCACCCTTTTCCTTAATTGGGGACAAATGAGCCACATACAAATCATCACAGATAAGGGGATCCCCAATAGGCTCATTGACAAAGGAAGGGAAGGATATAGGAGTGTGGGGGACATGGTTGAAATTGCTTGAAAAAGGGACATGAGAGGAAGGAATATGGGCTATGGTTTTGCAAATGAACTCTTCCTCAGCACCATGCCTCAAATCACCAATAAGAGCATGGAAATCAACCATAGAATCCTCAAAAGAAGAACACTTATGATCACCATCTCCCTCAAACATCCAACTCCCAAGAGGAACCGCATAATCTCCTCCACTACATTCATGAACAACAACTCCCTCAACTTCCTTAAAGCCCAAAGTCTCAAAACCATGCATGAATAGATGCAAATTCATTTCAAAATCATCTCTCCCAAGAAGAATTCTCAATGAACTCACTCAAAAGGCTATGGGTTTTCTTTTGACTCGTAAAGAACTTATTGGCCATAACCTCAAACAAGTCCAAATACTCATGGATAGAAGAATCACAATCATGCACAAGAGACTCATAAAGATGGGTGGGAGGGTTAGGGTTTTCAAATTCAACACTCTCTTCATTCTCAACTCCTTCACCATCACTCAAATGCTCACCAATGGTATCCTCACAATCTCTTGGTTGCTTAAAATCACCATCATCATCCTCAACACACACATTGGGTTTGTAATTTTCACACACAAGCATCAAAGATGACAATTGGCTTTCTAGCTCTTTGCCTCTCCTTCTTCCCTCCTCAAGATGCTCCACACTATTTTTCATTACCTCTAATTGACTTCTTAAAGAATTAAGAATCGACTCCTTTTTTAGGCCCAAGATAATCACTAAGATCAATATGCCTAATTTGAGTTTCCAAGGATGCAATAAGAGATTCAAAAGGTGTAGAATATTGATGCTCAACAAGAGAAGAAGAAGTACAACCAAGATTGGAAGAATCAACATTGAAATCATGAGCATATATATCACATTGGGGAGTGGGGGAACAATCAAACATATAAGATTTTTCAACTTGAGCATGCACCTCATTATCATGAACAAAAGAGGGACTAAAATTGAAAGCATTTGTTATAGGTTGACTAATGGGATCATGTGACAAATCATGGGAAATCATGCTAACATTAGAAGAATTAACACATTACACATCAAAATTAGAAACATGATCACCCCTATTATATATATCCCTAACAAACCAAACATAAAAATCACAAGCATCATCAATTGACAATGCTCTAAATCTACCATTATACATACATTCAACTTCATTCCTAGTTTGTTCATTCAAACCAAAATAACAAATCTCACAAGCCTCCCAAAGACTATAATAATAATAGTTAAGAAATCCCTCAAGTTTATGGAAATATTCACAAAAAGGCACATTATTATACTGTGGAAAATATAGACATGCCATTTTTATACAAAGCAAACAAAAATCAAATCAAAGAAAAGTATATACAAAGGCCTAGACTCAAGCAATCAAAAACACTCAAACATAGACACCGTTCCCCGGTAATGGCGCCATTTTGACGAGGGGTGGAACTAGGTCGTTGAATCTAATCTTCCCTCGATCAAACTAAATTTATAAACACTTAACAAACCTATATACTAGTATAGAGGCAAGTCAAGGGTCGAACCCAAAGGAACGGTAATGTTCAAGCGCTCTCAATTATGCGCCTAAGCTATGTCGAAGGCATAGATAAAGAGAGAACACTAACCAACTACCAAATAAAGAAACCAAACAAATAAAGCACTAGGAACGGGGATCAACAAATATCATGACAATTGTAGCAACTTAGAAATACATGCAAGTCAATGGTTGTGAAGACTAATGGCAAGCTCAATCAAAAGAGTCAACAAGCTATCTCCTAGAGGTCAAACTAGCGCCAACTACGAGAGACTCTAACTAACAACATCACTAATCAAGCTCAATCGAAAATTGCATTTCCTAAATCAATGGTCCGTATCATTAGAAACTACAATGCAATCTAGCATAATTCTCAAGGCCTAATCGAATTACACACATGCAAACTTCCATTAATGTAATACCCCGTATTTTTAAATATTTTATAAATGAAATTTTATTTTATTTATAATATTTATTTGTACTTTTCCGGAATTTAATTACAAAAGTTTCAAATTATTAATATTGGTCAAAAATTATTTTAGCACAAACTATTTTATGAACCTATGTTCTACAATTCATGATCATACAAACAAAGCCTAGTCCATTTCATTTACCTAATTGGCCCAATAATTTTATGAGGCCCAATCTTCTTCCTTACCCTACAACATTCTCTCCTATAAATACCCCATTAATCCCCAAAAATTTCCCACACCAAAAGGTTAGTCTTATTTTCTCTCTCCTTTGTTTATTAATTTGTATAATTATAATTATTGATTTATGGATTTTGATTTTATTGGTTGAAAGTAATTTAATTAGTATCAAGTTGTATTTTGATGACTAAACTTTATAATTTCAGATTTTATAAGTATCATAATTTTCAGATTTTGTAAATTTTATAACCTAGGGTTTTTAATTATTGAAAATCGTGATTTTAGAGTTTTTATGAACAATTGATTTAGGGCTTTTATAGTAATGATGTTTTGAAATTTTGGTGATTATAACTAATGATTAGTTTAACTTAATTCCAGATTATTTTGAACATGTAAATTCGTGTTTTAGTTTTTAGATTTTCGTTCGTTAATATTAATCCCGTTTTAATCCCGATCAGATTCTGAACTCATCCGATTTTGATGAAAAAATAGTGTTTTCCATGTGGAAACAACGTTTTAAAAAAGACTCACTACTATGGTAGTGAGCACCACCCTCTCGTAGCCAAATTCAGCCTTTAAATATGATTGTCGGGCAGTTTTTGATTTTAACGAAGTTTTTTTTTTACTTAAAATATTATCCTTGAGTTTGATTAATAAAATTAATTATGTTTAAAGTTAATTAAACATAAATATATGTTTTTATTGAAGTTTTAAGTGTTGGAAATAGTTTCTAAGTACTACTTTTAATGTTTTATAAAGAGGGTTTAATCACCCATTAAAAAGGGAGATTTTTAGGGGTTTTTATATAATTTTCAGATTTTTATTAGACTTTGAACTTGCTGTAATTTCATGTATAAGAGTGTATTTTAAGGTTTTCATGAAGAAAATTTAAAGAACTATATATAAGCCTTTAATTTTAACTAAAGGGAAGGTTTTAAAGTGTTGTTTGATTTGGATTTTGAAGGTTTTAAAGTAAGTTAGTATTGCTGTAAATTTGATTGATTGGGTATTGATTGAGATGTTATTATTTGGCTTAGGAGAGGAGTTTATTGAAGATGATTTCTAGTTAGTAAAGTGGCATACCAATTCGTTTGCTCAAGGTACGTACAAGTTACGAAACCTTTCTTTTAGGTGCATGTTTAAGGACGACGGATCGAGAACTTAGTATCATGTATAGGGATGACTGAGTTAAATTGTTTGGTTATACATTGTGAATTTCGTATAACGTGCACTATTTTATATTGCAAGTATTATTTGTGCTCTAATTATGCAAGGTGCGCTTAGAGGCAAAGGTATATTATTGGTGTAATGATTAATTTATTACTCATTCATGATTATGCAAGCAGGATGAGTAAAGGAAGAATTTAAGTCTTCTAAGACGAGGTTAAGGTTTTGGGGTGCCTTATGCACTCAAGGTGTTTATACACCGAGGTAGTAAAGGAATAAATAATAAATGTTGCTTGCCACTAATAAATCAAGAATTGAAATTGAAAAGTTGTTTTACTTGATTGAATTGATATTGGATTGATTGTATTGTTATCCATATGAGTCATCACCAAGTCTAAACCTGTAAATCACGTAAAGTGCAAGATGGATGAGCAATAAAACTCTGGATTGGTGCACTTCTGGAGTAATGACAATCAGAGGTTGGGGTACATGGGGTATTAGCCGTGTACTTTTCTCGAGGCCGTCTGATCTACGAGTCTCTTATTTCAAATATTTTTCAAAACTAGGAGTTAGGTGAGATCTCATACTAACTACGGTCACGGAGTCGCGCCCGTGGTCGTTGGATGTTTATTGATGTTTCCGAAAGGAGGCATGGGGTTTTTCTTTTATTGATGTTCCAAATGGAGCATGGGTTGGACAACCTTGTCTATTGCGTAATCCAATGAATAAAAATAATGATTTACCTATTATTAATTAATGGAGTCTTAGTAATCTAAATAGTTGAGTCGTGTGTTGAGTCTATAATTTAATGATGCATGATGATTGATTATTAGTAGCATGTTATGGATTTCTTAATTTATTTTGCAGCTTGTATGTACTCAGCTTTGCTGATTGCGTGCTTTGTGTGTCTTTCTTTGGTCATGGCCTTCGCCTTTCAATGACCCTGTGACGATCCAATTTTTACACTTGTAATATTGGGGAGCAGAATTACCACAGGTTCTTACACACGCAGCATTCATCAGGGTTGTGGGATCTTGAGTAGAGAGTTGATTGTTTGCATTTTATTTCTTTTGCAAGTTTGAATTTATTTTAATTCGATTTTATTTGACACTAATTCTTTTGGGTTTGAATTTATTCGAACACTGGAATTAATCACTTACTACTTTTATTGGGTTTTGAATAAGGGCCTTAATGGTTCCAAGTTGTATGACTTAATTTGGTTTCATTCGTTGGTTTTGAAACTTATTTATAACTGATTTAGTTTTTCCGCTGCTATTTTCTGATAAAGCTTTAACGTTTGAACACGTGGCGGTAGCACGCCAGTAATTCTCTTGAATGTTGTTCAGGGTCCTCACAAGTTTAAAGAGAGAATTATTGGGGTGTTACAATTAATCACTTTAATCTCAACAATGAATCAACACAATCCCCAAACCACAATCAATCAATCATACAAGTTTCACCCAATTCCTAGCAAACAACTACTCTAACATCATCATCAAATCAACTAACAACTAAAGAAATCAAAGAATCAACAATATATGAAGAACAACTACACTAATCAAGCATCAAACATCAAAATCAATCCAAACAAACATGAATATTAAACAAAGCAATATAATGAGATAGAGTTAAGAATGCTCATTGATAATATAGAAGATCTTCAACACAATTGTCACCATTGAATCTTCAATTTCTCAATCACCATTGAAATTCCTCACTTTCTCTCTATAAAATCTACTCCTAAACTAACCCTAAAACTAGAGAGAGAAGATCTCAACTAAGCTAAGAATATGATAAAAAACTAGAATAATACTTCTTCTAAACTTCCCCCAAAAAACTATAAAATCTACTCCTAAACTAACCCTAAAACTAGAGAGAGAAGATCTCAACTAAGCTAAGAATATGATAAAAAACTAGAATAATACTTCTTCTAAACTTCCCCCAAAAATCAGGTTACAATGATATTTATAGAGGGCGCGAAAACAAAAATCGAGAAAGAAAATACCCAGGAAGGCGCGCCCGAGCTGCAGGGGTGGCGCGCCCTCGCCCGCGTCTTTCTAGGTATCTTCGATCTTTTTGCGGCTTCGTGCGTTCGCTAAGGTCGCCTGATTATGATGATGATGAACACTAATAGAGGCAGTCCCAAAATCACTTGATTGTGGGTTCAACACCCCATCGTCATGAGAGCACAACTTGAGAGCGCAAGAGCTAGAACTTGGAGAATCCACTTCCTTGCATCTTGAGCTTTCCAATTGCCATGAGCTTGTTCTAAAAGCATCTCCCACCTTATTAATTGACCAATATCAAGACACGATCCTCGTACAATACCTACAACCACGAAAATAGAGCAAATAAAGGAGAAAAGAGTAGAAAAACCAACAAAATGCATAAAAGCTACAAAATAAGAAAGGAAAGGTAAAATCAAGACCAAATGCATAAAACTAAGCATTTATTAAGCATGAAAGCCATGAAAAGAAGGTGAAAACAACCTAAATGCTCATCAAATGGGTGCCAATTATGACACTTATCAGTAATATCAAATTGTTTAATCATTCAATTAATTAATTATTGATCGTTAATATAATTTCTCATTATAATTTAGGGTTCGTTTAAGGTATATTATTGGATTATTGGTTATAATTAATTAATTATTACTGTAATAATGAAATGTTATAATTATCGTGTTTTTTTTTATTCATGTCCGTAATTATAAAAATTTATTGGAATTTCCAACCCTACATTTGAAGTTAAGTCAAATTTGGTTGCTTATTATGTGATTTTGTTATCCTTTAATGTTTTGAAAGAATCATGTAATTATGTAATTATGGAAGAATATATTTTTGTTTGGTAATAAATCAATTCATAATCAGCCCTAATTATTCTTGATTTTTTCCCAATAATTTACAATTAATTTTTTTCCCTTTTTTGTCAATTTTATTGATGATTTATTTCATTATAAGTTGTAGATTGTGTTGTTTATAAATTCGATCAAATGAAAAAAATACAAAAGAGAGGAAGTATAGTACAATTGCAAGGAGATTTCACCAACAATGTCTACATCGGAAATTGCCAGCATTCTTGACAACTCGAAGGAGCTCGACCGCCTTCGGAAAGATCAGGAAGAAGTGTTGTCTGATATTAATAAGCTTCATAAGAAGCTCCAAACCAGTGTGTTATTATTCTCTCCTTTTAATTTCAGTATATGATTAAATTTTTGTAATTTTAGCTTTTTATTTTATTTTGATTTGTTTTATGTATTTTTTTTCAATATTGTATTGATCAATTTCAATTTGATTTATTTTATTGAATTGTAAGGGTAATTATTAGTAATTGTTTTGTGCCGCTTAATTTCTGATTGAAATTGAAAAGCTTGGTCGATTACTCGAATATGGTATTATAGAGTGGCCGGTTAGTATGGTTTTAAAGCTGGAAAAATAGTAATGTGATCAACTCCTATGTGTTTGGTTTGGGCTTAAGAATTATGTTGTACTGTTGATGGTGGTATTATTTTCCAATATTTGTTTGTGTCTAGCATAGTTACACGTTTAAGTGTCAAACTTTTTTTTTTTTTTTCCGGGAAATATATTATATGATTTTGGCTTTTAATTGGAGTGTCAGAGTTCCTTGAGATATAATGAAAAGTCTTATAATTCCCTGTTGGAGGATATCTTAGAAATTTGTGATATAAATCCTTTTGTGGTTTGATGGATACTTGTTAATAGTGAAGCATAACTGTTTATTCTTCATAATTGATATTTTTTTCAGGTCTTTTTTGGTCGAGGAGGCTCAGATACCAAATGCCTTAAACATGTTGTGATATTGCTTTGGCTAAATATGTGAAATCATGAGAAGTATTTCATAACATATGAAAATTCTCTTAGGATTTTTGGGGATTATCCTTAGAGGGTTTCTATAATATTTTCTTGTGAAAATGATTTGAGATTTTTTGGTCTTAGGGAATGGTATAAGGAGAGGTCAAGGTGACATATTAAGATTTATTTATGGAGTCTTTTATAGTGAGTTATTTTATATACTTTGTATAGAGGTCCTTCTGGTTGCAGCGAGTAACCTTTAGCTGCACAATGAAGTTGTTTGTCATATAAATAGACCAATGGAACTTTTTGGGAGCATGATACAAGAGGTAAAGGCCCCGTTTGGTTTGATTTAAAATGTTTTCATGGAAACTGATTTTCCTATTATTTCCCATTTTCCTTTGTTTTGGTTTTTGAAGGGGTGGAAAATAATTTTCTCAATGGTGGAAAATTGCATGGACAATGGTGAAAATATTTTCCTTAATAAAGCAAGGGAAGCCACATTTTCCTCCCTTCTCCCTATCTCCTTTTTACTTTCCTCTCATCCATCTTCACATTTCCACCCCTATTTAAATTTCTCTTTACCTTTTCTTGTAAGAACCAAACAATGGAAAACTATCTTGCAAGTGTTGTTTTCCTTGAATTATTTTTTCCATGAAAACTAATTTTTCATTGAAAATGTTTTACATCAAACAAAAAGAGGCCAAAGTACAAACACATGGTCAGGTTCATTTATAAGCTCATTGGTGTTAACTTCATTTCACTATTTTGTAATTTAGTCTTTTATCCTTTCTTTTACTAGTGTAGGAAAATTTATAAGCTCATGTGACCTTATATGACCTCAATGTGTAGAGTTATACATGATTGATTGGATGAAAGCTTTAGTCATGTATCAGTTTCACGTTTAATCCTATCTTTGCATTTTTTTGTTGCTGTTGAGTTAGCTGTATTTTCAGTCTCTTGGAATTGTTTTAACAAATTGGAATGGGTTTGCGGTTGTGAGCAAGTATATTGTCCATCTTATTTCGATATTATTAGAATAAAAACTATTGGAAAATCTAATTGTTGTTCAAGTAGCTTAATGCAATAGACACTCCATTTGTAAATCCCCGACAGATTCTACACTCTTGTAAATGATGTAATTAATTATAGGTAAAAAAAATACTGAAGTAGGAGTTTCATATAAAATTGTCGACTACACAATTTATACAGATCCCAAAGAAAGTGGTTTTAGAAATCGTAAACAGCAAATTGCTTCTATTATCAAATGGAAAACGCTTAAAAAAAAGGTAACAATGTAAGAGTGTAATTTGAAATCTTATTTTTTATTTTTACTAAGCTACTTGTTGATGTGCTTTAATTGAAGTTAAAATACTATTGAAGGTGTTTGGTTTTGTTAGTGAAAAGTTTGAACTCAGGACATTTTATTCAAAGAATAAATGGTGATTACTTTGGTGCAGATCCTGAAGTAGTTGAGAAGCCCGGGGACACATCTTTATCGAAGCTTAAGCACTTGTACACCCAAGCGAAGGAACTAGCTGAAACTGAAGTGAGGTACTTATCATTAGCTATATGTTAACAAGCATTTTGCCTAAGCTTTAGTATGGAAGTTTATTTTTTGATATTTTTAGGAGAGTTGATTATATGGTTAAACCCTACAGAGTATCAAATGTTTTACTAAGTCAGCTGGATGCTTTGCTCCCTCCTGGGCCGCCTGGGAAGCAACGAAGAAGAGTAGGTGTGTATATTATTCATCTATAACAGCTTGGCCTTTTCGCTAAACATCACTCTTTAAAAGCCCTAATGTGTGTCTAAAGCAACAATTTAATGTAAACTTTGAAAAATGAAACAACATAGGATAGGACTAGGACATGATATGTTTTGACTTGATTTTTTTTTTTATTAATATTCCTTTTCAGTCCCCAAATAAATGTCCTAGTTCACCCAATAATTTTGTCCCCCAATAAAAAGTCTCATTTCCTTATTTTTTTTCCTATTGTTTTGGTTTCCTATTTTATTCTTCCTCTGAAATTCCCTTGTGAATTGTAATTTATCTTTTAAAAGGATGATTAAATTTGAATCATGCCCGATTTTTTTTTCTTTTTAAAATTTCTTATTATTCACCTTTAATTTACCAAACCTTAAGTGTTTTGCTTTTGGGACTTAGCGTGCGGTTTAGGTGTATGTATTTTCTTAGTTTTCTCCCGAGTGGGTGTTTGTATTTTATTAATTTTCTCCAGAGTAGGTGTTGGTATTTTTTTAGTCTAAGAATAAACTTACCCAAACAAAAGGTTGGCATACTTGAATACTAGTTTACAAGAGACTTGTCAATTCTAAAAGCATCATATAGTATAACTCATATTTTGTCATAGAAATAAATTTACTTTTTGTTTAGCATTAAGTATTCATTTTGTTAAAAACCAAAAAAATAGAAAAATGTTTCCTTATTTCCGATTTTGAGTTGCAGAAAGTAATGAGCAGAAGAAGACACAGAAAAAAAATGATTCTGATATCCCAAGGGTCTCTCCTTCCTTGAGAAACCAACTTGATAACTTTGCTAGTTTGAAAGGTGAATAGGTATATATCCGTTTTACTTTCTACTGTACATTGAATTTTTAGTTTTAAATGATTTTCTTCTAAGATCTTAGTACTGGGCTGATGTGTCTTCAGGTAGCAGCTAGGGTTGCAACAAATGAAACAGAGAAGGATGAGTATATTGTGGTTAAAGTAATGCATTATGACAGGGAAACAAGAGACTAAGTTAAATCTTACTTATAATACCTTGTTTTTGAATGATCTGTTATTTGCCTTTGCTTAATTAAAAGTATATATTTTTCCATATTGTACAAGTTTTGGATAAGCTGCGAAAGCTATTTTGTTTCTCTGTAGATAATCCACAACTAATTTAGGAGCAAAGATTACCATAACTCAATATCTTTTGAGTGAGCACCTTGGCATTTGGGCATGGTGTCTCCATTTACTTAATAAGCCCTCTTGAGAACTATGTTTGGGCATAATATCTTGGTATTCATTGTACCCTTGCACAAGTGTTCAATTAGGAAACATATATGATGTTTTCTCGATTAGAAGTAACACATGATTTCCCAGTGAGATTGAATGAGCTATGGATGATTCATATTGTAGAGGAGAACATTTCTCATGATTCTATAGGTACATGGCAATGAGAAGAGAAAACTAAGAGTGAGATGCTAACTAACTCAAAATATATCTTTGGTAGTTGGTACATAGAGGAATGGGAATGGATTAAGGGGACAAAGTGAAAGCCAAAGGCCTTTATCCCCAATATCCTCCTTTGGGAGGAGGCAAGGTTTTGAATAGAGATTTTCTTGTAAATATGTAATCACGATGATGATTATGCATCATGTTAGTACTATATCACAGTGTTGTTTAAGTGGTTGCAATGAGAGTGAAAGAGTACTCTACCAATTTCAAAGAGTCTTGAATGCTTTGCTTATTTTCTCACCTGACCTATTAATGAAGAATTCTCAGTTTCTTTTCCTAATCTACACTTCTCTGTCTTAGGCTTCCATCACTTGCTTACTTATATTATCTGGGGTAAACTTATGGCAGGAAGGTGCTTAGGTGGATGCAGTACACAAATTTCTTGAATAAAATTTAAATGAATTACAGCATAGGCAACTTAAAAATTATTGTAGCCTTGTAGTTGATATGCTAACAAAAAATTTTTTACTTTTTTTAAGGAAATGATTAGGCTTATAAAATATATTGTAGGATCTTGACATGACACTTGGTCTTAGTAGCTAATTCCATTAAAGTTTTCTGTGATTGCTTCCACTTAGTCATTTTCAACACTTGTTGCTCGTTATTGTCTGCAGTTTTAAACAATCCTCTACACCTATTTCACCATAATCTAATTCTCCATATTCCCAATCTTAGATTTGAAGTGCTTGATGAGGAACCTGGTGACGATGAAGAGGGTGGTGTCCAAAGGTAGCCCACTTCATATTTGTTCCTGGTTGGTTTGATATGGCGAATCATGATACTTCACTACCTTCATGAATGTCGGCTTTTACCATTCTACATGATGGGGAATGTGAACGGATTGCATGCCTTTTTTTGGTAGATAAAGATTAAAAAAGGACAGGAAAATTTATTTTCTATCACCATCGTAGCCTACACAGACTACTCGTTGGATTCACAGTATGTAGTATTATGATATCAACCATTCTATATCATGGGAACTCGTTACTTTTGGGAGATACTTGTTGAAAAATTCCCTGGAAAATAGGATGTTTTTGTTGAACAATGCATAAAAGTCAAGTTATAAAGATAGTTGAAAGTTAAAATAACGGACTATTGCAAGAAAATTTAGGTCCCATTTGGTATCATTGCCAACTTATGGTACTTGTATTATTATTATTATTTTTATTATTATTATTATTATTATTATTATTATTATTATTATTATTATTATTATTATTATTATTATTATTATTATTATTATTATTATTATTATTATTATTATTATTATTATTATTATTATTATTAAAATTGAATTGATATAGGTTATATTTTGAATTTTATTTAGTCATTCTTCACTAAAAAAAATCGAATAATGTCCCTAAAGTTCCATTTACATTATTCCACTGTTGCACTTGTCTTGCAGAAACTTGTTCAATCTAAAATCTTTCATTTTGCCAATATTGAAGGAGATATCTAATGATTTTGTACTGACTGAAAAAGGATGATAAACTCCAAGAAAATTTATATTTCTAAAATACCTTTAAATGCCTTTCTTTTCAGTTGGGCACAGTGGGAAACTGTGGTCAATCAGGGAGCTTGAAATATCAATTTCTTGTGCTGCTCTTTTTTTTAGTGTTTGAGTGGTTTTGTTAAGTATTACATATTGCATCTGCAATTGGGATAAGTGATATAGTAAACTATCAATGTCCATTAAAACATACTCCCTCCGTCCCAAATTACTTGCAACGGTTTGACTTTTTGCACTATTCACACATCTCTCTTTGACCATTTTTTTCAACTATTATATGAAAGTCAATGTAATCATATAAGATGTTGTTGGGTCTATTTTAATGTATAGTTTCTTAATATAAACTTTTTATAACTTATATAAATGTATAATAAAAGATATCAACGGTCAAATATGTGCATCGACAAGCGTGTCTAGTCAAAATGTTGCAAGTAAATTGGGACAGAGGGAGTATTTTTCATGTTTTTAGAGCTCCTGATTTTTATAATTTTATTTAAATTCTAAGTCATGTTATAGTGCTTTAAAATCTACCCTAGTAAAAGGTCATTGTTTTGAGGTAGGCATTCAATGTCTTTTTTTCAATCAATAGATAATTATAACTCAGTTTTGCTGTGATTTTTTAATACTGAGATAAGTAGCTGAATCTCAATTTTGCAATTGAATTACACACACATTATTGAAAGAAGATTCTACCACAATTACCATAGAATAATGATGTTTAAAATGTATTTTGATTGATTACTTATGAAGTTGATTTGGCTAAAGATTTATTATGTAATATGATTATTGGACAACACTGTATATGTGGTGACTGTCATGTTCTATTGCGGTGCTGAATTCATGTTAAAAGACACCATAACGTCCCAATAACATTACCCCCATGCTCTCTACAAATGCTCCTGATTTTTTTTATTATTTATTTATTTTGTAGGCTGGTGTTGTAACTGTTATAACCATGCTACTGCTTTTAATCAACCCTTAATTCGATATGTATCCTAATTTTAAAATGCTAAGAATTTAGATGTTTTAACCATCATATCATGTGGCAATAGAAAACAGTTGATTGTGAACAAAACATTATTGTCACGGATCAATATGAATATTTAGTCCTTAAATTTATCAGGTGTTAAGCATCAATGTCAACAATGTATGTAAAATTAAAAAGGGACTAGAAATAATCATTATACTCCCTAAAATATAAAATAATTAACAAATAAAAAAGTAGCGCAAGATCAAGGTTACTAGACGTAGGGGCAGACCTAGAGGCCCAAGAAAACAGGCTGCAGCAGACGCACCCCAGTCTGGTGGATGGTGATATCTACAAGAGGCACCAAATTTACAACTCCTGGTCTTCAAATAGTATAGACACTATGGTTGAACTGGTCTCTCTAGAAACTTATGTTCTGTGACTGAATTCCCAGCAGAAGATGTAAGAGGAGCATAAGATCCAGCTAGATCAGGTGTAGAAGGTGAAAGTGTGATCACTCCATGTACAGAACCTCCACCAGCAGCAGGTTGACCACTAGGCGATAAAACGGGACTTATAGGACCCTGCAGCAATTAAGCCAATGGATCACCCAAAAGGCCAAGAGTTTATCAACATTGTAAAAGAAGACTTGAAGAAATAAACACATAAATACACATTGAATGAAAGTAGAACGGATAAGTACAAATTGGTCATAGTGGGTAACCATGGATATTGGCGCATTAGTCAATGATCCACCAGCATTTCGTGGTTGATTAAACTTGCAAGTAGTACCAAATATACAAGTTCCAGTCTTTAGATAATACTGCACGAGGGGCCATAATACTAATATATTATTAGAATAAAGCATTAAAAAAAAACTCCATAACTGAAAACATTGAATACAAAGTAACATAATAGCATTTCACTTGGCATATAGGTTCACTAGGACATTCAGGGTACTCTCCTCCAACTAATCTTGCAACTGCAATAGCCTGGACAATATTGAACCAGAATTGCTAGAAGAAAGAATTAAACTTAATTGTGTTTCTTAAACAAGTTAATTTCACATCAATGTTTTCTGATCATATAATAAACTCAAAAAACAGATCAATAAGCAAGTTGTGCATTATTCCCACAATGCCTCCATCTATAGCAAGGTAAAGGGATGTCAAATGTACACAAAACCACAAATAAACTATCCGAATTCCATAAAATTTGAGACAGTAAATAATGTTGGGGTTTGGTAAGTCCAACGTACCGCAAAAACGACCCCGACCCAAAGAACAACTCGCAATTAATAAAACCATAAAGCATAACAAATAAACATAAAAGGATAAAATCGAAATTTACCTTTGACGCGTGCTTCGCCCGACCTAATGGGCTCTTACTTGAAAGCTTTAGCTCCGAAAATACTGAACCTCCAACGGTATCCACCCACAAAGGACAAACACCGACTTTTAGGTCCGCTACCTTGGAGTTAGCAAGGTCCGACCAAAACCCGAGTGATTAAATGAGTTCAAAGGTTTTTACAATGGTGATGCCTTTTTCAACTCTCACTCAAGTGATTTTCCCAATACCCTAACTTGGGTATTTATAGGGAAAACAAGAGAGTGAAAAAACTCTCCCATCAATGTGGGAGAATTTGATTTTTCCATTTTATTTTAAAGCTAAAATAAAATAAATAATCAAACTAGTAATAAATCAACAGGTGGCACGCTAATGAGAGAGATTAGGTGAGGACCATTTGGAGGAGGGGGAAGCAAACTTGCTCCCCACTCCCTCTCCGAAAACTGGCCAACTCAACCCTCAAGCTTCCTCTTACAATGCGCCACATGGCACCACACTTAGGCACCAAGGCACCCAAGGTGGACTGCCATGTGCATCGGCCAACAAGCCGCGCATCAAGGATGCGAGCTGCTGCTGAGTGCCGATGCTCCTTGCGCGCGATTGCCAGAGATGCTAGCATTGGTGCGCTAGCACGCACCAGCCAGCCTAGGCTCGGCTTGGTGCGCATGCTAGCCACCATGCTATACCAAATGCCTCTAGCACTCGGTTTGCTCAGGGCATATCGATGCTAGGGGTATTTTGGTCTTGTTGATTTATTATTTTCGTGTCTCGTCTTTTATTATTTTGACTCGACTTCCGACGCTCGATTTTGACTCTCTAAGCTCGAATTTCCGACGTCTAAATATTTAATACTCGGGCGACGAATTAATTTCTTCCGAATTAATTCGTTGAGTCGGTTCGTATATTTGCTTGGGTGTGACCCGAAGGGTGCAGTCAAGATTAACCTGTAATATTAATTATACATTAATATTACTGATCGGAAGTGACCTCCACCCAGGCATTCTGATCACTTGACCTTGCTGAATATATTAGCTTTCTAATAATTCTGAACCCGCTATCAGAATAATACACTTGTTCGAAGTACACCATTCCTTTCAATCTCCCACTTGTCCTTTCGGACAAGTGATAATTTAGTGTATAGCCTTTTTCCTATGTCTCTTCATGAACTATAAGGTAAGATTATTTCGTCATCCTTATTATGTCTAGAAGTGTTTCTCTATTCCAAGTCTAACTGTCAATAAAAAGATGATTTCTAAAATCCATCCGAGCACGACCATGCATTTTTACAGTCTCGCTCTACGAGAGACCTTGTATACAACTAAGATATCTTCCCTATTTTAGTAGGGGGACATTCCTAGTCTTGTAATGTAACTCCTCTTACTGAGAGGACTTAGCCGTCCGAGTCTTGCCGTTATAATCCCCTATTACGGCAGACGTTTGACAACATCAAAACGGACTAGTACTCAAACAAGAGAACTCACAATACTCATGGTCAAGGAAATAGGTTCCGGTAGCCATAATGAGAAGTATACTTCATGACGATCTTTAATTTCTTTAAAGTATTCTCATAGGTCGATCCAGTATGGTTCTAAACCAATACCTGTGCAAATGATTTATGACAATCATGTCCTCGTAGCACAAGAAATAGTGCTATAAATCAAACTACACACTAATCTCAATTGGTCATTAATCGTCCATCATTTAAATGACCTCGATTAAGGACAATTTTCGATTATAATATTCAATGTTCACTTAATAGGTGTTTCCTTATCAAGACTGATCTTGATACCCTATTTTGAATATTCCAAGAATTAAATGCACTCATTATTTAATCCTAAACCACAATTAAATAGCAAACAGAGTAATAAAATATTTCATGACATTTATATTACTCCAAAACTTGAATGAATTTTCTTAGTGTCTTACATAAAATGTTCAAAATTTAAATAAAACACTAAACAGGGAAATCAAAGCCAGTGTCCTACATGCCTGATTCCCATTGCCTCAACGTGCTTGTTGTGCTTCACTTGAGGCAAAGGTTTAGTAAGTGGATCGGCTACATTGTCATCTGTTCCAACTTTGCAAATTCTGATTTCACCTTCCGATTTCCATTCTTGAATCATGTGAAACTGTCGTTTGACAAGTTTGACTTTCTGATGTTCCCTCGGCTCTCTGGCCTGAGAAATAGCTCCATTGTTGTCACAATAGAGGGCTATTGGACTCTTTATGGAGGGTGCAACATCAAGTTCACCAATGAACTTACAAATCCAAACAGCCTCCTTAGCCGCTTCAGCAGCTGCTAAGTACTCTTCAGTTGTAGAATCTGCAGTTGTACTCTGCTTGGCACTCTTCCATTTGAACGCTCCTCCATTTAGACTGAACACATATCCAGATTGCGATTTGAAATCGTCTCTGTCTGTCTGGAAGCTTGCGTCGGTATAACTTTCAACAACTAATTCTTCTAAACCACCATATACCAGGAATTTATCCTTGTTCCTTTTCAGGTACTTTAGGATATTCTTGGCCGCAGTTCAATGGGCCTCTCCTGGATCTGATTGGTAACGGCTCGTAGCACTCAAGGCATACGATACATATGGCCTAGTACATATCATGGCATACATGATTGATCCAATAAGCAAAGCATATGGAATCAGATTCATTCTTTCCCGCTCATCAGGTGTCTGTGGACACTGCTTCTTGCTCAGGGTTATGCCATGTGACATTGGCAGGTGACCTCTCTTGGCCCCTTCCATGCCAAATCGAGCAAGTACCTTATCAATATAAGTACTTTGACTCAATACAATCATCCTTTTTGATCTATCCCTATAGATCTTGATGCCTAGTATGTACTGAGCCTCTCCTAAGTCTTTCATTGAGAAACATTTTCCAAGCCAGGCCTTTACAGACTCTAACAACAAAATGTTGTTTCCAATGAGAAATATGTCATCGACATATAAGACTAAGAAGGTGATGTCACTCCCACTGACCTTCTTGTAGACACAAGATTCATCTGGATTCTTGATAAAACCAAACTTACCGATGGCTTCATCGAATCGTAGATTCAAACTTTTGCTAGCTTGCTTTGTTCCATAAATGGACTTCTTAAGCTTACAAACCTTCCCAGCCTTGTTTTGGTCGACAAAACCTTCAGGTTGTGTCATGTACACAGTTTCTTCCAAAATGCCATTTAAGAAGGCGGTTTTGACGTCCATCTGCCATATTTCATAGTTATAATATGCAGCAATCGCTAGGAGGATCCGAACGGATTTAAGCATTGCGACTGGTGAAAAGGTTTCATTGTAATCAATACCATGAACTTGTCTATAACCTTTTGCCACCAATCTAGCTTTGTAAATGAGTACATTTCCATCTTTGTCAGTTTTCATCTTGAAAATCCACTTACATCCGATAGGTGTGTAACCTTCGGGTAAGTCAACCAAGTCCCAGACTTGATTTTCAAACATGGAATCCATTTTAGATCTCATGGGCTCATGCCATTTAGCAGAGTTGGTGCTTTCCATCGCTTTCTTGTAGGTTGCCGGTTCATCTCCATCCATAATTAGGACGTCCTCTGATATCTCGATTAATACTAAACTAAGATATCTATCAGGTTGAGATCTCGGCCTCTAAGACCTACGTAGGGTAATGGATTGAGCAATTGCATTGTCGGTTTGAATTTGCAGATTTTGATCATTTTGACTTGCGTCAACAGATGTTGTTTGAGCACTTTGACTGTCGTTCTGATTTTGTTTCTCATCCTCACGAACTTCGTCGAGTTTGATTTTCCTCCCACTTGTCATTTTGGAAAGGTGTTCCTTCTCCAAAAAGACACCATCGCGAGCAACAAACACTTTGCTCTCCGATTTGTTATAAAAGTAATACCCTTTGGTTTCTTTTGGGTAGCCCACAAAGTAAAACTTGTTAGATTTGGGATGAAGTTTATCAGAAATCAATTTCTTGACATATGCTTTGCATCCCCATATCTTTAGAAAAGACAACCTAGGAGGTTTCTTTGTCCATAATTCATATGAAGTCTTTTCTACAGCTTTTGATGGTGCACAGTTCAGTGTTAGTGCCGCAGTTAGAAGTGCGAGTCCCCAGAAAGAGATAGGAAGATCACTAAGACCCATTGTTGATCGTACCATGTCCAACAAGGTTCGATTTCTCCTTTCGGATACTCCGTTCCATTGAGGAGTTCCTGGAGGTGTCAATTCTGAAAGTATACCTTTTTCTTTCAGATGGTCATCGAATTCTTGGCTCAAGTATTCACCACCTCGATCCAATCGAAGGGCTTTGATTTTCTTGCCAAGCTGTTTTTCAACTTCACTCTGAAATTCTTTGAACTTTTCAAACTATTCAGATTTATGTGACATTAGGTAGACATAACCATATCTACTATAGTCATCTGTAAAGGTGATAAAATATCAGAGTCCATTTCTTGTGGTTGAGCTCATTGGTCCACATACATTCGTGTGTATTAGACCTAACAAGTCTCCTGCCCTGTCTCCTAGCTTGGAGAATGGCTGCTTAATCATCTTGCCTAATAAACATCCCTCGCAATTCTCAAACGGTTCTAAATCGAAAGAGTCAAGAACGCCTTCTTGTAGAAGTCTCTTGATGCGTTTGATGTTGATGTGGCCAAGACGACAATGCCACAAGTAAGTTTTTGGTTTGACTCCATGGTCTTAGCTCATTTGGTAGTATTATTCACATTATAAACTTGTTTGTCTAGATCAAGCACATCAACACCATTTTCAGAATGTGCAATACCATATAAAACATTATCGAGATAAAACGAACATTCATTGTCTTTTACTCGAAATTCAAAACCCTTGGCGTCCACGCAGAAATTGAAATGATTTTTTTGGTAATGTTGGGAACATAATAAACATTATCTAGTTCTAAAACAAGCCCGGTGGGCAAAGACAAACTGAGAGTTCCTACGGATACGACACTAATTTTGGCTCCATTGGCGACCCGAAGTTTAACCACTCCCTTCTCTAGCCTTCTAGCGCTCCTTAGTCCTGAGAATTGGAACAAAGGTGTGAGCCACATCTGGTATCTAATACCCATGATGCTAAGCTAGTGAAGTTAAAGTCTATAACGAATATACCTGATTCAGAAGAAACGGTTCTGTTCTTCTTATCTTCCTTGAACTTGAGACAATCTCTCTTCCAATGTCCCTTCTTTTTACAGTAGAAGCATTTGGAATCAGATTTAGAAGATGCTACCTTTTTCTCTTTTTTATCCTTGGTAGCTTTAGACTTAGGCGGAAAGGTTTTCTTCTAGCCCTTCCCCTTAAAGCCTTTCTTCTTCTTGCCTAAGAATTTGAACGGCTTGCCCTTTTTTATCATGAGCATGTCATGCATTCCCTCATCCTTGAACGTTAGCTCTGCTTGATTCAACATACCATGAAGCTAAGTGAGGGTTTTCTCCATGCTGTGCATGTTATAGTTAATCTTGAACTGATCATAGCCTTTGCGCAGCGAGCGGAGAATGATGTCAATTGCCATCTCGGTTGAATACGCCGCATCAAGCCTTCCCATGTTCTCAAACAATCCTATCATTTTGAGTACATGTGGGCTGACTGGCTCTCCTTTCTTGAGCTTGCTCTTAAGGATCTGCCTGTGGGTTTCAAACCTTTCAGTTCGAGCCTGCTCTTGAAATATATTCTGTAGTTCAGAAATGATCTCAAAATCTATCTCCTTCTCAAAGAAAGTCTTTTGAAGCTCCGGAGACATTGTGTCCAACATGATGCATTTGACATCTCGATAGGCACTTTGCCATCGATTTAAGGCAGCCTGAGTCACCTCCTCATTTAGAGCCTCGGGCCTTTCCTCATCAAGGACATATTCCTTTTGCTCTTGCATGAGAACAATTCGAAGTTCCTTTGCCAGTCAAGAAAATTTGGCCCACTCAACTTCTCCTTGTCGAGAATTGAGCGTAACGAGAATTGGTTGTTTGAGTTATTTGAAGACATGATTCTACAATTAAAAGAATTTGAAATGAAAAAAAATTCATGAAATTTAAATAAGATTGAATTCATGCATTTTAATCAAACTTATTTAAAACGTCTTATTCACACATTTAAAGTTATCCCCAATTAGGTGAGAATAAGTCGATTCCAAGATCCGAAGAAACAAAGAGTGGTTAAGCATGCTTTGGCTTGTCTTAACACTCAATCTCCTAAGGTAAGCAACGCTTTGCTAATGGCTCCAAGCCACTCTTGGTTGAATAAATCGTCACATCTAATACTCTCTCAACAATTTATTCACTTTTCCACGACGTGTTAGGACTCCATCACTCATATTGTTGAGTACAACCAAAACCAAATTGCATACCCGGTATGCCTTACTTCCTAGGAGAGGTAGTGATGCCTTGCTTTGGCGTAGCCCACCACTACCCTCGTTCGGCCAGTAAGTGTTGTTTTGGAATGGCAAGTTTTTACTCAATATTTAGGGACCTAGGGTTTCTATGTTGGTTGATTTAAGTGAACTTAATTAATCATCACAACATTCAAAATCCTAAACATGCATCTAACATATAATTCATATACATAAACATAAATATATGTATCGAAAAACATAAATATAGATGCATTTGGCAACTAGCATGACCCCTTGAGATCTTCAAAAGGTCTTCATTACAACTTCATGGCTACGTCTTCCAAGAACCTCCATCTTCAAGACTTGACCATAATTAAATGCAACTACTAGTATGTACAATTAGGACTAATCTAAATATTAAGGTACAAAAATACTCAACGATACGCAGACCGTATTTAGATTTACAAAAATACTTCACGGATCAAAGTCCGTATTTTCTATCCTAATCGGACCCACTAGTTGCCATTTCATAAAACCTGTGAGAGAATATACATTCCATTCATCCATTCACTACTTGTGAATGGCCCATGCATTTTACAACGATAAACAAGTAACAATGCATAAACACGCGTGAACTAGTAACTAATCTAGGTGGTTAATCCAATTAACACGCCTAATGAAAACTAGTCAAACTTGTTTTAACCACTTATGTAAATAAGCGCAATTTAACATTTGAAGCTCCCACTAAATTCCGCATCCAACTTAATTAATTCAATTAATTAAGCCGGTAATTCCCAAAATTTGTCAAAATAAATTTTGCCAATGCCGCTCAAAACCGAGGCCTAGCCTCCAAAATTTAATAAAATAATTAAAATAAATTAGATCAATAAAATAATTAGAACGACATTTATTAAGAAAAATACGTAGTTCAAAATGACTAAGTGCCTAGCACTAAGACACGAAGTGCTTACATTTCGCACGACCGTTAGATGCTTAATGAACGTTGGAGTGGACCCGATGTCGCTAAGCGTTACACCGCCCACATCAGCGAACTTTCACACATCAAAACGTGGCCTTTGATGGCCCATGTTGAACGAATTCATTGCACTACATTGCCTCACAAGTAACGTCTACGCATACCCCTAATTACATGATGCATGCACCAAGTCCAAACGATGCACCATGAGCTCGTGCACCACATCACTGCACCACAGCAGCCCCAAGTACACGTGTAGACACCCATTTGTGTCTCCCCAAAACCAAACCCGGTGATGAGTACCTTTCACGTCGAATCATAATCGAATGAAGTGAAAGTGTGGAAAGTCTAGTGTTGCGGATAGTTTTAATTTCTTTTCTCTTCTCTTTGTTTTTGAAAACCTATTTTAAAAAAAGCCAATCCAGTTTTTTGGGTCCATGATATGGGTCCAATAATAGTGTATTTGGATGGGGCTTGAAAAGAGCTTTCCAACGATATATTATAAGCCCAATTCCGATGAATATTGAGGAAGTTATGGCCAAATTACTAAACTGGGCCCGGTTTGAGCCTTATATGCGGCCCAATGATCTAGAGGAGGGCCTAATATGGATTTATCATTCCTAATGCAATTAAGAATGGTTTTAGTCTTCTAGATTCTTCTAGAAAGTTCTTTTCATTCCTAATTCAATTAGCATTGATAAATTAACTCTTGTTGACTTTTTAGAGTTTTAATCAGAATAAAAGAACGCTTTTGAGGAAAATACAATTTTATCCTCCTGTACGGTTAGTTTCTATCTAATTTTAGAAAACGCGTCAGAAATTTAATTAGCGCCAAACACCAGCATTAGCGCCTGGCGCTAAGCCTGGTGCTAATGTTGGCGTCTGGCGCTAACTCTGTTTTTTCACGTCAGAACTCTGGTTCGATTTTCTATTTTTTTGGCTGATTACCTCTGTAAATAGCCTCCTAAAAACTCCGTTTTCATTCATCTACAATCTACAATCATCAACTATCTCTAAGTAAAAGTTCTCTCTCTCTTTTCTAAACCTACCCTCTTTTTACAAAATTTTGCATTCACAAGACCTAGAAACACCTACCATTATTCGAAGTTGTCTTCGCCCTAGACGTGAAAGGTTTTAAATTCTGAGGGTTTGGTCCCAAATATCTCTTTCAATTATTATTTAATTTAATTGTTTGATTTTGTTATTTACCTTGAAGTTACTAACGTGTGTATTTTGTTATTAGAAAGAGGTACAAGGCAGCCAAGTAAGTATTTTAATTGTGTACATTGTTATTATTATGTAGAAATCATGCTTAGGTTGTTGTTATGATTCCTAATTTTATGTTAGGGTGTTTTTATCTTCCTAGTATCATGTCTAGGGTAACTTTAATATCAAGTATGATTAAAAGTATGATGCCTTTTATGTTCTTTCTAATATTTATGATTGTTAGTATCATGTTAGGGTTAAAGCTTTGATTTTTATTGCTTAGTGACATGCTAGGGTTTGTTATTAATCTTGTTAGTATCATGCCTAGGATCTTACTATTATTATGCTTTGCCATGATTATTGATTATAATTATTATTTGATTATATTATGTTGCTTGGTTATTTATTGTTATTGTTTGATCACACCTTTTATGCATGTTTAAAGGGAATTTGTACTTGTAATCACGCTTAATAAGATAATTAATAATCTTGTTTAGGGTTAATTTGATTATAATTCAAGTGATCGCCAATAATAGATTTATTTGTGCATTAATTCAACCAACATAGATTAAACAGGTTTAGGGTAAACCTATTGATTGCAAGTTAGTTAGAAAGCGCACATGAATACGATCAGAATGAAGTAGAGGCCTATTATTAGGGCAGGTTCAATCTCTTTTAGGTTGGATTTGTACCTTTATCCCCGAACTACCAGTCATGGTTCCAGACCTATTGGAGTTGACGATCTCCTGGATCGTTAACGGGTGTAACCTTCACCTCGTGAACAGTTTACAAGTTCCTAAAACTTGTTGGCGACTCTTTTTCTCTATCTTCTTTCCCTTTGGACGCCACCGTACTTTAGTGTATGATCACAGTGGGGGTTCAAGCTAGGGATAATGCTTGAAATATTCCCTACAATTTTTTGGCGACTCCACTAGGGAAGATTTCTATTTTAATTCCTGAAATTTATTTCGGCAATGATTTAGAATAAGCGGATGAGACTCGAAAAGTTCTAAGTATTTCATGTGCGTAATTTTGATTAACATTATTGTCATATGCATAAAAAAGATCTCATTGGAAAGACCATCCGTAATGAGTTAAAACATAGGATTATTACACGTAGGAAATTTGAGGAATATCTTTCACAACTAGGATCGAAATAATGCTGTGCGAAACTGGAAAATTTTATCGAGCACAGAAAACTGCTAAGGCATGTAGGAACTAGCGTCAGGGAACAAAGTCTAGCGCCAATTATTTGACTTAAGCGCCAAGCGACAGCTACTGTCGCCAGGCGCTAAAGCCAAATTGTGGCGCTGG
Source organism: Chenopodium album (assembly GCF_948465745.1). Classification (NCBI taxonomy): domain Eukaryota; kingdom Viridiplantae; phylum Streptophyta; class Magnoliopsida; order Caryophyllales; family Amaranthaceae; genus Chenopodium; species Chenopodium album. The sequence goes on along the minus strand of NC_137836.1, from coordinate 65,595,924 downwards.
CCTCTATTTGCTGGCGCCAAGTTCTTCCAATACCGAGCCAGAAATATGCGTTCTAATTTTGACCAGTTTTTAGCACTGTTTGCTCGATCCTACTTCCTGATTGAGTTTTTCTCACTTTTCTGAAACCCATATGTGTTCTAAATATGGACATAACCCCCTGGGAAATCATGCTCCATCTACCTGATTAAACGCTCTGAGCAACAAAAGGTACATCCGAGAATGTTGAATTCACCAAACCATGGAAGCGAGTTTTTCTGAACTCACGGTGTCCCATCCACTCGCGCCAACCCTTCACGGTTAGGATTCCGCGCGGTGCATCCGGACATTTAACCATGGACCCTCTATTGACTAACCCATATCCCGAACTTTAGAGAACTAGAGCCATGGTTAGGTTGCAAACTCATTGCATCATGTTGCGACTACTTGACTACTTGTGCATCTCTTACTTGTGCATACTTATTATGTGACTAAACTAACCATTTGGTTTGACTTATGTTTGTAAATAAGTGTTAATAAACTGATTAATGACTAAATGAATTTGTTTAATTAATTAGTTAATTAATTTGAGCTATTAAATAAACATAAAATCGAGTCATAGTTCCTTTAAGTCAACCCGGATTTTTATTCCTGTATACTGCACAAGAGTCAACTTGTTTTGGTCATAGCCAAAGTTCTAGGAAGAACTACGAGTCTTACAAGCTATGGATCTGTAGCCCTGAGTTTTATCTTTAATTTGGCGTTGGTTTCATCAAAATCAGAGTCACAGATCAAAAGTTATGACTAAAATACCACAGTCTGTCCAGTTTAATGCATATACGTGAGGTCTTAACTTAGTCTTTGTTCGAGTCTAGTCACATAGTCTACCCACATGGTCATGACACGAGTCTTAACATGTCACTTGCAATCACTATAAAGCACCTCCCACTTTGAGTATATATCACCATGACCATGTCTTAGGTTCATGCATGAGTCGGTTTTTTCCGTCATTTGAGTTGGTGGTACATTTTATTCCTAATTTTCCACATCTCTCCATCTACAGGCTTTCTCGATAACACCACCCTCATTTTTCTACCTTCTTCTATCCATTGCATGTTGAATAGAGTTTGAGTCAAATAATTAATAGTCGATATCCTTAATTTCCCTTTCCACAGTACTTGGTCAAGGAGAGAAGGGTGATTAATCAAGGACAACACCTTTATTCAAGTTCAACTATTTGATAAACCGATTCGTCAAAAGAGGAAAGCTAAAAAGATAATGGCAACTCAAGAAGAAGTCAACGAACTTAAGAATCAATTGAATACCGTGATTGAGGCGTTGAAGGCTTTAACCCTCAAAATCAATGACCCTATGAAGCAACAACAAATGGAGCTCATGCAAGAGAGCTTGAGCAAGCTATCTATTGACTACAAATTCCAAGGCATTAGTTCACAAGGGGTCTCGCTGGACAAGGAACTTCTTCCGTATAAGTTCAATACCACTGACATCCCTAAATTCAAGGCAACAGATAACCCTTATTTTCATCTAAGAGCTTTTAAAACAATAATGAGTATTAAGGGTATTGATAAGAAAGTGTTTCCCTCTATATTTTCTCTATCTCTTGAAACCGTTTGCCAACAATGGTTCTTCTCCCTTGACAAAGAGAGAACCTCTACTTGGGAGTCAATAGTAAATGCTTTCATTGATAGGTACAAGTGCAATATACAAGTTAAAACCGATTATAGACAACTTGAGATGCTAAGACAAAAAGAGAATGAAGGCTTTACTTCTTTCTTTAATAAGTGGAGGGAAACTTCCGCTAAGATGATTGAGGTGCCCACTGAAAAAGAATCTGTGAGGATGTTTATCAAGAATCTCCAAGAGAAGTATTCAAAGCATTTAAAATATCAACATAATTTGAATACTTTCAAAGCCGTTTATGACATCGGAATTGAAATCGAAGATGACCTCGCAAAACAAAAAGCTACTAACAATAGTAACCACGGTGGCTGGAAAGGAAAGAAGAACGACAATCCTTCTTCTTTCGAAAACGACCACTCTAGTAACAATGTTAGTACCTTTGACCATAATGGTGTCTTAGCTATGGATAATCAAGGATACAAAAAGAAACCCAGGAGAGAGTTCACACCCATTGGAATGACCTATGATGCTGCTTTTGATCGTCTCTATGACCGAGGGTTAATCAATCCTATTGGCCCTACCGAGGATCCAACGCTAGAAAATCGATTTTCGAGATGGAATCCCATCTCTTATTGCAAGTACCATCGAGGAAACGATCATACCACTGATGAATGCTACAGGTTTCAAAATCTCATTCAAGATCTCATAGAAGAAAATAAGATCCCATTGCCTCTAGCTAATGAGAAGACTGGGTGATGATGAAGCAAACGACACAAGACAGAGGCGAGCTTCAACGACGAGATTTCATGACCTCTTTTTTCTATTTTTTTTTATTTACCCTTTCCCCCAATAGGTATAGCATAGGCACCTTTCTTTTCCCTTAGATTAATTTTGTAGAATCTTTCTTTTTCCCTTTTAATAAAATGAGCATTTATTTCCTTGCATATGATTATTGCATTGCATTACATTGCATTTAAAAAAAAAACAATCCATGTCAAACTAAGCACAAGGTATACTGATGATTTGAGGCACCCCTTGTAGCAACCTCATATTACCTTTCACCCTTCAAATTTACAATCTCTTCTTGATAAACCACTTTGAGCCTCGTCTAACGACAAACCTTTCTTTCTTCAACCTACATCTACCTAACCTTGGGATGGGGCAGTGTGCAACTAGTGCAATTTAAAAAAAAAAAGAGCTTGAGTGATTTCAAAAGATCAAAATAAATAAATAAGCAATAATAATAATAATAATAATAATAATAATAATAATAATAATAATAATAAAAGTGTACAAAGGGCAAGTGTTCCAATGTCTTTGACATAAACATGTCTTCGATATGAACACATCTCAGATTGCGTCTCTTAGCGAGTGCTCGGTACCGTGCCTGAGAAACATGGATGCCAAGTCAGTGATAGACTGCATGATCGGGATTGTCCACGCTTATAAAAATAAAATAAATGCTAAAGAAAAAAAAAAGAGAAAAAGAGAACTAAAAAAGAATCAAAAGCCTCAATCATAAAAATATAATGATTCAAAAGCAAGGTTGCACACCTTGGGGGCTTATCGAGGGTCTTGAGCCTTTTATCTGCTTATTCTATAACCTTTAGCCTAACCACGTTACAACCCTTATAAAGACCTTTTTGAGGTATACACACACTTGTGCGAGGTTCGACTAGAGCAACGTTCGGCCTGATTCCTAACGGATACGTAGGCAACCTCACATCGAGGTGCGGCCGTAATAAACATGCATTCATATTCACATTCACACACTCACACCGTGATCATATCAAGGGATTCCCTATGCTCATCCTTATCTACTTAGAGCTAGACTTGGGGGCTTGATCCCTACATCATTAGCCTACCTAGCCTAAGAGTCACCATCATTTGACTCTTCTAAAAATAATATCTTTCCACACACTTAGCCCTTGCGGCCTAACTTTATTGTCACTTTCATACACATCACAAATACATGACCAAATATACTTCCCTTAGGAACCCTTTGTCATGAAATCTTAACACAACGCTGAAGCATGCTTTGTCTCATCAATCATAATCATCATTGCATCACAAAGTATGAAGTACTTAGCCTCCGCGCCTAAGTTACCTAAATACTTTCGTTATCAAGTCAACTAGGATAGTTCAAGATGTTACAATCCTTGTACTGTGAGAGACAACGTTAACGGATTAATCTCATTCAACATGCATCTTCAGAAAAACTTTACTTCGATTCTTTTTCGTGTCTTTTCTTTTTCGGGAGAAAGTCGGTACCCTCCACAAAAATGACGGAAATTTTTTGCTTTTTTGCATTTTCGAGTCCCACGATCACAATACAATGCACACACGAGTCATGTACACGTTGAGTCATGTCATGATATCACCTTGATTTGAGTCTAACACATGTGTCAAACACTTTGAGTCGAGTCAACCTCGAGCCAGTCAATCACAGCGACTCAAGTTCATACCTTGAGTCACGAAAAGTCAATGATTCAAGCAACACTAAGTCTTAGGTCAACCCTAAATAAAGATAAGCAAAGTCCTATGGTCAAAGATATAAATGCAGGTGCATCCCAGCAAGCGAGGACATTCCCGGTTTTTTTCGAAAAAACCGCAAATATGCCACATGAGATTCCTCCAAGATAAGAGGAGTTACATGGATCAGTAAATTAGAGATGAAGAGCTTTAATTTACAATATATTTTAGCGGATTTGGTTGAAAGGAAACGACCAAGCTCAAAGTTCGGAGCAAAACCAAGCAACAACAGCAGCAAGAGCAGAATAGGGAAGACCCGACTCCAGCACCAGACGACAAGGCTGTCGTCTGGCAACAACATCTGGCGTCTAGTAGCAGAGTTCAGCGCCTGACTCTAGATCCCAACGTCTGGAGACAGAGCCAAGTATTGGCGCCAGAGATATTTCAGCAGCGACAGAGCTCGAAGCCTCTCAGAATGGTTATTTCGACCTCATACAACAATTTCGGGTTCCTTGGTACGCCAGTTAGCCCCTATAAGAAAATTAACATGATTAGTAGTCGGCTTGATTACAATCGTAGTAAGTGATTGACCTGACAAAAAATCGTCTTACTTAGCTTAAGCGCCTAAAACACTGGCTCATTACAAGCACCAACGTATCGGATTAAAAGCAAGCACTTAAACGACAATATTTCCAAATACGGATTGTCGCGCATTCTTCTTCAACGACAATATTTCCAAATATGGATTGTCGCACATTCTTCTTAAACGACAATTTTTCCAAAAATTGGATTGTCATCCCTAACTGACAATATTTCCAAAAATGGATTGTCGTGCATCATCTTCAACGACAATTTTACCAAGATTGGATTGTCATCTCTGGCAAAGTTTCCAAGCGTGGATTGTCGTGCTCCTTCTTTGTTTGGAAATAGTTTCCAAGTTCGGATTGTCATCGCTGGCAAGTTTTCCGAGATTGGATTGTCATACACCTAGTTCCCTATGGAAAAAATTTCCCAAAGGATTGTCGTAGGTCTCTACTCATCATAAATTTCGGCAAAGGTTCCTCAACGGGGATTGTCATTCATTTCATTAAGTGGCAAATTTTCCCGAAGTGGATTGTCGGTCGACTCTTTTTTGCAAATGTTCCAAGACGCGGATTGTCAATTGTGGCAATATTTTCCTAAAAGGATTGTCGCATAGCGTTGGCAAATTTCCAAGGTGGATTGCTTTCAAGAGTTATATTCCAAGATGTGGATTGTCGATCGTAGCAAAATTCTTATGACAGATTGTAACGAAGCATTGGCAACTTTTCCCAAAAAAATGGATTTTGGCAAATTTTCCGAGATACGGATTGTCGCTTCATTGTGGCAACATTTCCAAGGATGGATTGTTACGAAGCATTGACAACTTTCCCTAAATCGGATTGTCATACATCATACAAGAGAGTTGTGTTGGAAGCTATTCCTAAAGAAAAGAGGATTGTCAGCACAACAAAGGCAGCGACATACAGGATAAAAAACAGCAAAAGCGCCAACCTACAGGCATAGCGGAAACAAAGTTCAAGCGAGCTTTTAAAGATCGACAAGGGTAGGTCTTCGGTAATTTTCTTTGGAATATTATCGCAACGGATGAGGATAGCTTAAACCGAGGATATCTTTGGTAGCGTTCCCTAGCTTGCGGAGAGTTGTCACAAATAACTAGAGGTCGTTTCAAGCGAAGCAATCTTCGATGGGGTTCTCTAGCTTGCAGAAGTCTATCATAGCGGAATTGGAGACAGTTATAAGCATGGCAGTCTTCAGGCGGCATTCTCTAGCTTGTAAAAGGTCGTCATAAATACAAAAGTACAGGAATACAGCAGCAAATCGGTTACTTTCAGAGACGTGTGCTCGACAGTGCAAGATACGCGTTTCTTAACTCTTTTATCTGTTTAACTAACGCTAGTTTGCAGGTATCGGCGTTACAAGAATGATTTAGGATCGAAGAAATCATTCTCCATCCCTATCGATACTTTGACTTTTGTTTTCGAAACTTGCGTTTCTCCAAACTCAATCAAAGTGGGGGATTCTGTAGACACCCATTTGTGTCTCCCCAAAACCAAACTCGGTGATGAGTACCTTTCACATCAAATCATAATCGAATGAAGTGAAAATGTGGAAAGTCTAGTGTTACGGATAGTTTTAATTTATTTTCTCTTCTCTCTGTTTTGAAAACCTATTTTAAGAAAACAGCCAATCCAGTTTGGTTGGTCCATGATATGGGTCCAATAATAGTGTAGTTGGATGGGGCTTTAAAAGAGCTTTCCAACGATATATTATAAGCCTAATTCCGATGAATATTAGGGAAGTTATGGCCAAATTACTAAACAGGGCCCGGTTTGAGCCTTATATGCGGCCCAATGATCTAGAGGTTGGCCTAATATGGATTTATCATTCCTAATACAATTAGGAATTGTTTTAGTCTTCTAGATTCTTCTAGAAGGTGTTTTTCATTCCTAATTCAATTAGCATTGATAAATTAACTCTTGTTGACTTTTTAGAGTTTTAATCAGAATAAAAGAACGTTTTTGAGGAAAATACTATTTTATCCTCTTGTACGGTTAATTTCTATCTGATTTTAGAAAACGCGTCAGAAATTTAATTAGCGCCAAACGCCAGCATTAGCGCCTGGCGCTAAGCCTGGCGCCTGGCGCTAACTCTGTGTTTTCAGGTCAGAACTCTGGTTCGATTTTCTATCTTTTTGGCTGATTTCCTCTATAAATAGCCTCCTAAAAGCTCCGTTTTCATTCATCTAAAATCTACAATCATCAACTCTCTCTAAGTTAAAGTTCTCTCTCTCTTTTCTATACCTACCCTCTTTTTACAAAATTCCGCATTCACAAGACCTAGAAACACCTACCATTATTCGAAGTTGCCTTCGCCCTAGACGTGAAAGGTTTTAATTTCTGAGGGTTTGGTCCCAAATCTCTCTTTCAATTATTATTTAATTTAATTGTTTGATTTTGTTATTTTCCTTGAAATTACTAACATGTGTATTTTGTTATTAGAAAGAGGTACGATGCATCCAAGTAAGTATTTTAATTGTTTACATTGTTATTATTGTGTAGAAATCATGCTTAGGTTGTTGTTATGATTCCTAATGTTATGTTAGGAAGTTTTTATCTTCCTAGTATCACGTCTAGGGTAACTTTAATATCAAGTATGATTAAAAGTATGATGCCTTTTATGTTCTTTCTAATATTTATGATTGTTAGTATCATGTTAGGGTTAAAGCTTTGATTTTTATTGCTTAGTGACATGCTAGGGTTTGTTATTAATCTTGTTAGTATCATGCCTAGGATCTTACTATTATTATGCTTTGCCATGATTATTGATTATAATTATTATTTGATTATATTATGTTGCTTGGTTATTTATTGTTATTGTTTGATCACACCTTTTATGCATGTTTAAAGGGAATTTGTACTTGTAATCACGCTTAATAAGATAATTAATAATCTTGTTTAGGGTTAATTTGATTATAATTCAAGTGATCGCCAATAATAGATTTATTTGTGCATTAATATTCAACCAACATAGATTAAACAAGTTTAGGGTAAACCTATTGATTGCATGTTAGTCAGAAAGCGCACATGAATACGATCAGAATAAAGTAGAGGCCTATTATGAGGGCAGGTTCAATCTCTTTTAGGTTGGATTTGTACCTTCATCCCCGAACTACCAGTCATGGTTCCAGACCTATTGGAGTTCACAATCTCCTGGATCGTTAAGGGGTGTAACCTTCACCTCGTGAACGGTTTACAAGTTCCTAAAACTTGTTGGCGACTCTTTTGCTCTATTTTCTTTTCCTTTGGACGTCACCGTACTTTAGTGTATGATCACAGTGGGGTTCAAGCTAGGAATAATGCTTGAAATATTCCCTACGAAACGCGACACAGCGCACACGCACGCATGCACATGGCAGTGTGCTGCGTCGCTTGTGCTGCTGTTGCTTGCGGCCGTGCGCACCAGCCACGCAATGGCTGCATGCACAGGGCATGGCAGCCACATGCGGGCTGCTATGCAGCCCGGCTAGCCAAGGGGCGTTCATGCCTTGTTTTGCATGCCATTAGCCTTGGGATTTGATCCCCAAAATTTTGCGTGACTTTCGAAATTAATTCCAAATTAATTTTAGAACTAATTTAATGAGCAAATTTAAAATTTAAACAAGTCTAACTCAAATAAAATTAAAAAGTGCATGCAACCAAAATAATTTCCAAAAACCATTCTTTAATTAAATTGGTTTAACTTGGTGCAACAAAAATAATAGGGCAAATACTGACTATTAATTTAATTAATTTAAATTAACTTTGAGTTTTTGACAAAATAAGAGAAAGTTGGAAAAATGAACATAAATTCAATAAAGATTCGAACTTTAATACTTGTGAATCCTTGAAAAATTATATCTTCCAATATGAAGATAAACAATTTTTCTATCACAAAGTTTCAAACTTTATGATTCCAATCAACTAAAAAATGATTAAATCAATAAAGTTTAACAAAAAATCATGGAATTTAGTAATATAAAGTTTCAATTACTTAACATAATTAAAGATTGAATCTTTAATACTTGGAAGCCTCAAAGAACAACAATTTCACACTTAATGCAATTAGTTTGCAATTATGTGAAAAAAAATAAAACCAAGCATTCAAGCACAAATTACTACAAATTAACCATGCCTAAAGAGGTTTAAAATTGCATATAAAATATGTATTGAACGAATTACATAACCACCATAAATATGCAATTAATTTTCAAGGTTAGAAAGACTTAAAATTTTTCGTAAAAACGAAAAAACCCTCGAAAATAGCATTTCTGGTCGTTTTTTGGCCAAAAAACCGCCCTTTGGAAGATTAAAACCATTTCCAGAACACATTTTCCACCCAAAATTCACTATTTTTGGGTCGAAATCTAGGTTTGGGCTGAAGGTAGCTTAAATACAAGGTTAAAATAAATAATACGAGCTACTAATCTAATTAGCAACTTAAACCAGAAAAATTAAGCCGTAAAAATCGCCTTGAAAAATATTATGATTATAAAAATAAACGAGCGTGGCTTCGATACCGATGTTGGGGTTTGGTAAGTCCAACTTACCGCGGAAACGACTCCGACCCAAAGAACCACTCGCAATTAATAAAACCATAAAGCATAACAAATAAACATAAAAAGATAAAATCGGAATTTACCTTTGATGCGTGCTTCGCCTGACCTAATGGGCTCTTACTTGAAAGCTTTAGCTCCGAAAATACCGAGCCTCCAACGGTATCCACCCACAGAGGACGAACACCGACTTTTAGGTCCGCTACCTTGGAGTTAGCAAGGTCCGATCAAAACCCGAGTGATTAAATGAGTTCAAAGGTTTTCACAATGGTGATGCCTTTTTCAAATCTCACTCAAGTGATTTTCCCAATACCCCAACTTGGGTATTTATAGGGAAAATAAGATACTGAAAAAGCTCTCCCATCAATGTGGGAGAATTTGATTTTTCCTTTTTATTTTAAAGCTAAAATAAAATAAATAATCAAACTAGTAATAAATCAATAAGTGGCAAGCTCATGAGAGAGATTAGGTGAGGACCATTTGGAGGAGGGGGGGACCAAACTTGCTCCCCACTCCCTCTCCAAAAACCGGCCAACTCAACCCTTATGCTTCCTCTTATAATGCGCCCCATGGCACCACACTTGGGAACCAAGGCACCCAAGGCGGGCTACCAGTAGGCCCAGCACAAGCGTGCGGGCTGCTTGGCGCTGCTGGCCAGCAAGCCCAGCACGACTTATGCGGGATGCTCGTGCACTCAGCCAACAAGCCGCGCATCAAGGATGTGGGCTGCTGCTGAGTGTCGATGCTCCTTGCGCGCGATGGCCAGCGATTCTAGCATTGGTGCGCTAGCACGCACCAGCCAGCCTAGGCTCGACTTGGTGCGCATGCTAGCCACCATGCTATACCAAATGCCCCTAGCACTCGGTGTTCTCGGGGAATCCCGATGCTAGGGGTATTTTGGTCTTGTTGATTTATTATTTTCGTGTCTCGTCTTTTATTATTCGGCTATTTCACCAAATGCCACTGAGCAATTTAAAAATTCACCAAATGCCATCGGACTTTTCAGAATTCAACAAATGCCACCCAGTTTTTAAAAAATTCACCCACTGCCATTAATGACCAACGGTCGTTAACTCCGTTAGTAATTAGGGGTTAATCATGACACGTGTCATGATATAATTGACCATTTATTTTAATTCATAAAAATTTAAAAAAAAAACCAAAAAAAGTTAAAAAAAATACAAAAAATAAAAAAAAAAAAACAAAAAATAAAAAATAAAAAAAAAAACCCAAAATTTTCCCAGCCACCCCCACCACCGCCAAACCCTAGCCCCTCCCCTCATCTCGCCGGAAAACGGCCAGTCACCACCTGAACCACCTTCACCGCCATTCCCTATCCCTCTCCCCTTCCCTTCACGCAACTCACCTATCCCCAGCCCAAAAACTAACTTGCCGGAGTTAGGATCACCCGCTGTCGCCGACCCCCACCCATTGTTACTCTGACCTCCCGACGCGCCACCCATCCAATCTAACCTTAACCCACGAAAACCACAACCAACCTCCACCTTCACGAGCAACGGTTCTGATTCAACCCCTTCCCGACCACTGCAGCCTCTAAACCACCCCCTCCCCTATTTTCCGGCTCCTATAAACCCCATCCCCTCACCTTAAACAACCAAAAATCAACTTAACCTAGAAAACCCGAAACCCTAGAAAATGGGATTTCTGGGTTGAACCCGAAACCCAAATGGGTTCTGTAGTGGTGGCGGTGAAGTGGCGGTGCATCGGGGTTGAGGATTTAGACCAATTGGTGCGCGTTGGAGCAGCGAAGGGAGCTGGGTGGTGCTAATCGTGGCTGATGTGGTGGTGCGTGTGGGTGTAGCAAAGGGGGCAGTGTGGTGCTTGGAGTTGGAGTTGTTGTGGTGGCAGTGAGGGAGCAGGGTTTTTGGGTCGGGACGAGCAGCGTGGGTGGTTTTAGGGGTCGGCGGTGGGTCAGGTGGGGAGCTACATGGTCGGCCGGCCGATTGTTGAATTGGTGGTTCCGGTGGTGACCAGCCGTTATCCGGCGAGATGAGGGGAGGGGTTAGGGTTTGGCGGTGGTCGGGGTGGCTGGGAAAATTTTGAGGTTTTTTTTTTAAATTTTTTTTTTTTTTTTAATTTTTTGTATTTTTTTTTAACTTTTTTTGTTTTTTTTATTTTTTATTTTTATGAATTAACATAAATGGTCCAATTATGTCATGACATGTGTCATGATTAACCCCTAATTACTAACGGAGTTAACGGCCGTTGGTCATTAATGTCACTGGGTGAATTTTTTAAAAACTGGATGACATTTGGTGAATTCTGAAAAGTCCGATGGCATTTGGTGAATTTTTAAATTGCTCAATGGCATTTGGTGAAATTTCCGTTTATTATTTTGACTCGACTTCTGACGCTCAGTTTCGACGCTCTAAGCTCGAATATCCGACATCTAAATATTTAATACTCGGGCGACGAATTAATTTCTTCCGAATTAATTCGTCGAGTCGGTTCGTATATTTACTAGGGTGTGACCCGAAGGGTTTAGTCAAGATTAAGCTGTAATATTAATTATAGATTAATATTACTGATCGGAAGCGGCCTCCACCAAGGCATTCCGATCACTTGACCTTGCTGAGTATATTAGCTTTCTAATAATTCTGAACCCGCTATCAAAATAATACACTTGTTCGAAGGACACCATTCCTTTCAAATAAATTAAACTATTCAAAATCAGTTAAATAGCATTCTCAGCCATCAACATGATAAAAAATTCATTAGATCCTACAAACACTCTCAGCTTAATCATCCATAAACTCCATAAAAATTTCCCTGCTCAAAGAGGGAATAACAGCCGATCGATGCCGCTCTTATCTTGATGAAGGGAGGAATAAACCGGTATAGCAACACAGAGGTTGGGGTGCGCCCTAAGCGGTTTCTTTCAACCAATCAACTTTGTTTATAGCAACAATAACTTTAGCGCTACTTCCCAATGCACTACACATGAAAAATCAGTAATGTATTAAATACAAGTAATAATCAGTAATTTATAAATGAAACAAACACTTGTCAACTAACTCACTCTCCAATTATATGAAGCCACCTAGGCACTCTCTGGAAGGAATTTAGATTGGTTACATCACAAACAATTACAACGTCGTAAGCCCCGGCCAAGTACCGATCAAAGAATTCCTCAGCTGGAATCTCCCAAATTTTTAAACCATCTTCCACTACATCAGTGACATCCTACGTCGCTGTATACATAAAATTGTTACAATAATTTTAAAAAATAGAATAACAGATTTTTTTTTTTAAGTGCAAAAACCTAAAATCCCTGCGAATAAAATCCCTGCGAATAAAATTCTCTTCTTTCTCTCAATTTGCGAAAACCTATTTTATGAAAATAGACAATCTAGTTTAGTTTGGTCCATAACAAGGGTCCAATAATAGTGTAGTTGGATCGGGTTCGAAAAGTGATTTCAAACGATATATAATAAGCCCAATTCCGATGAATAATGAGGAAGTTATGGCCAAATTACTAAACTGGGCTCGGTTTGATCTTTATATGCGGCCCAATGATCTAGAGGAGGGCCTATTATGAATTATCATTCCTAATGCAATTAGGATTGATTATAGTCTTCTAGAATCTTCTAGAAGGTTCTTTTGAATTCTAATGATTAGCATTGATAATTGAGCTTTATGAGTTTTATTTTGAATAAAAGAAGTGTTTTTAATGAAATTACGATTTTACCCCTTATACGGACTTTTATGCTTAATTTTATCAAAAAATAGAAAACGTGTGGGAAAATCACCTGCAACGCCGCACAACAAGCTGTCGCGCGGCGACAGAGGCTGTTGCGGCGCTAGCGTTGTGTTTTATTCTTCTTGAAACTTCGATTCTTTTTTTATCATATTCCGGCTTATTTTCGTTATAAACAGGGTCCTTAAACGTCCATTTTATTTTACCAACTCTCATCAAGAAATTCTTGATATTCTCTCTCTCTTTATAAACCAACCCTTTTTACAAACAAAATTCCGCATTCACAAGATCTAGACACACCTAGCATAATTCGAAGTTGCCTTCGCCCTAGACGTGAAAGGTTTGATTTCTAAGGGTTTGGTCCCAAATCTAGTATAAACTTTCTTTATTCTCTCTTTTAATTATTTAATTTAATTCTTTGGTTTTGATATTTTCCATAAGTTACTAACGTGTGTATTTTGTTATTAGAAAGAGGTACGAGGCATCCAAGTAAGTGCTTTAATTGTTTTATTGATATTATGATATAGAAATCATGCATAGATTGTTATTTTGATTCCTAGTTTCATGATAGGATGTTTTTCTTAGTATGATGTTTAGAGTAAAGAATAAGTTCTTTATGTCAATTATGATTTCTGTGATGCTTTCTATTTTCTTTCCTATATCATGTTAGTATCATTTTAAGGATCTTGCTCTTTATATTATGCTTTAAATTGATTATTTTGATTATTATTATGATTGTTTTAATAATGATTATTATGTTGCTTGTTATATTTATTGTTATTGCTTGATCACGTCTTTTACGCATGTTTAAAGAGAATTTGTACTTATAATCACGCTTAATAAGATAACTAATAATCTTATTTAGGGTTAATATTATTTTAATTCAAGTGATCACCAATAATAGTTTTATTTGTGCATTAATATTCAACCAACATAAATAAACAAGTTTAGGGTAAACCTAATGATTGCATGTTAATCAGAAAGCGCACATGAATACGAGAAGAATAAAGTAGAGGCATATTATTAGGGCAGGTTCTTTCTCTTTTAGATTAGATTTGTACCTTCATCCCCGAACTTACAGTCGTGGTTCCAGACCTATTGGAGTTAACGATCTCATGGATCGTTAAGGGGTGTAACCTTCACCCTTTGAACGGTTTACAAGTTCCTAAAAATTGTTGGCGACTCTTTTGCTCTAACTTCCTTTCCTTTGGACGCCACCATACTTAAGTGTATGATCACAGTGGGGTTCAAGTTTGGGGTAATGCTTGAAATATTCCCTACAGTTTTTGGCGACTCCCTTGGGGAGGATTTCTATTTTAAATCCTGAAATTTTTTCGGCAATGATTTAGAATGAGTGGATGAGACACGAAAAGTTCTAAGTATTTCATGTGCGTAATTTTGATTAACATTATTGTCATATGCATAAAAAATGATCTCATTGGAAAGACCAACCGTAATGAGTCAAAAACATAGGATTCTTACATGTAGGAAATTTGAGGAATATCTTTCACAACTAGGATCAAAATAATGTTGCGAAAAACTGAAATTATTTAAGAATACAGAAAGCTGCTGAGACGTGTAGGAACTGGCGTCTAGAAAATAGAGCCTCTCGCCGAAGATAAGGCTCTATCACCGAGTGACAATTTTGTCGCCAGGCGACAGGGCTCTTATTGCGGCGACGGTCTCTGTTGGCCAGCACCGCGTTCTTCCAATATCGAGCCAGAAATATAAGTATTTTTTTCAACTAGTTCTAGCACTGTTGGCTCGATTCTACTTCCTAATTGAGTTTCTCTCACTTTTCTGAAACCCATAAGTGTTCTACATATGGACATAACCCTCTGGGAATTCATGCTCTATCTACTTGATTGAACGCTCTGAGCAACAAAGGGTACATCCGAGAATGTTGAATTCACCAAACCATGGAAGCGAGTTTAACTCGCGAGGTCCCATCCACTCGCGCCAACCCTTCCAAAGGTAAGGCTTCCAGACTCATAACCATGGACCCTCTTTGACTAACCCATATCCCAAACTTTAGAGAACTAGAGCCATGGTTAGGTTGCAAACTCATTGCATCATATTGTGCCTACTTGGCTATTTTTGCATTATTTGTTGTGCATACTCTATGTGTTTTCCTAACTGTTTGCTTGACTTGTGTTTAAGCCTTAAATAAACTAATTAATGACTAAAAGGACTTTGCCTAATTAATTAATTTGAGTAATTAAAGGTTAATAAATTAATTAGAACGGACTTAGTACGACTTTAGGCCTGTCCCGTAGAGTAAAAATATTGAAAGAAGTCCCAGATTAATGCTCCAGCAATGGCGCAAAAATTTAGGCTGCAGCGCTAAACGCTGTTGTGCAACGCCGAGCGACAACCTTGTCATCTAGCGCTGCACTGCAGTGTGCGGCGACAGTCCTGTTGCTTTGGCGACAGTTCAGGATTTTGCTCGAGTCATCATGACGAGTCTAATTAAACAGTTTTTTAATCAGTTTGATTATTTTGTTAATGGCAGTAACCTTGTTTAATCCTTAATTGAGTCTAAGAACTTAGTCCCATGGTCTTACACAAGAGTCAAAGCATGTCACTTACACTCACAAATAAAGCACACACTAACATGTATGTACACTTTGACCATGTCTAGAGAGTCTTGTATGCACGTGTTTTCCGACATTTTTTAGGGGGGTAAGTCGGATATTAATCCTCCAATTAAACCACTTGTTTGAACCCATATACTTGGTTCCAAAAAATACACACCTTATTTTTGCTTTTTTCTTTTTCTTTATAAACCCGTAAAGTCAAAGTCAATTTGAGTCAAGTCATTAAAAAATAAAATGGTTTAATTTACAGCGCGTGCTCAATAAAGCAAGGGCGCTTGATCAGAGACAACCTTTTCGTTCAAGTACAACTTTTGACAAACCAAACGGTCGGAAAAGGAAAGCTAAGAAGTTAATGAGCTCAAGAAGCAAATGGCTGGTGTTACTGAACTGCTAAAGACCTTAACCCTCCAAATTAATGACCCTGTGAAGAAACAACAAAAGGAGCTAATGCAAGAGAGCTTGAGCAAGATATCCAATGATTATAGGTTCTAGGGCATTATCTCGCAAGGGGTCTCGGTGGACAAGGAGATTCTTTCGCAGAAGTTCAATGCCAACGACATCCCAAAGTTCAAGGCAACTGATAACCCTTATTTTCATTTAAGAGCCTTTGAAACTATAATGAATATTAAGGGTATTGATAGAAAAGTATTTCATTCTTTATTTTCTCTATCTCTTGAGATCGTTTGCTAACAATGGTTCTTTTCCTTTGACAAAGAGAAAACCTCTACTTGGGAATCAATTGTAAACGCTTTCGTTTATAGGTATAAATGCAATATTCAAGTTGGAACTGATCTGAACATAAAGAACTTGAAATACTTAAACAAAAGGAGAATGAAGGCTTCACTTCTTTCTTCAATAAATGGAGAGAAACCTCTTCTAGGATGATTGAAGTACCAAGTGAAAAAGAATATGTGAGGATGTTCATTAAGAACCTCCAAGAAAAGTACTCCAAGCATCTTAAGTACCAAAACAATCTACATACATTCAAGGCCATCTATGATATTGGGATTAACATTGAAGACAACCTTGCTAAACAAAAAGCTGCTAACAATAACTCCAACAGTGGCTGGAAAGGCAAGAAGAATGATAATTCTTATTCTTCCAAAACCACCCACTCAAATAATGTTAGCACCTTTAATTTAAGTGAAGTCCTTGCTATAAACAACCAAGGAAAAAAGAAACCATTTAGGAAGAACTTTACTCTTATTAGTATGAGTTATGACACCGCATTCGATCGACTAAATGCAAAAGGTCTTATAACTTCTATTGGACCATTCGGGGATCCACTTGTTGAAAAGAGAACAGCTAACTGGAACCCCAATACACATTGCAAATATCACCAAGGTAGGGGCCATCTTATTGAAAACTGTTGGAAGCTTAAAGAAGCTATCCAAGACTTGATTGACAGCAATAAGCTTCCATTGCCCCTGCAAGCAAGAAGCCAAGAATTAACAACGCACCTCTCTCTGATTCTTTGGCTATCTCTGATGAGGAAAACCATGTTGATCCATCATCCCTCATCAAACCTATTGAAGAATTCATGCTATCGAAGAAGAGGAGGAAACCTTTTTCGTTGCCATGGATGATTTTCCTTCTGAACAAGAACCTGCAACTAAGGATAAAGTATGGATTCTCATACAATCAATGTGGGAGGGAATAGACTCGTAACGACGTGAAGCTATTGAATTAGCAAAGAAACAAAGAAAGGAGCTTCAAAACAAGTATGTTAAAGTTCCACCTATGGAGAAAAACCATTCCCTCTCCAAGTAATTGACACTGCACACCCAAGAAGAGTAATAAACTCTACACTCCAATTAAGACTTCCTATGTTAATATGATCAAAATGCTCTCTGAGAGTGTTAAAGTCAAACCTCTCGAACCGAGACCATTTTAATAATTGAAGAGGACAAATAGGTTCTACTGTCCATATCATCAATCAGGGGGACATACCATTGACAATTGTTTTAAATTCAAAGATTTAATTCATAAGATGATTAATAACAGGAAACTAGTTCAAATCCCACAAGAACAAGACATTAACATCAATGGGGTTTGTGACAGCGATGATGAAGACGTCTATCTTAAGGATATGGAAGAACCTCCACTTTCAGTCATATATCCTGTAAGTGATTTTTGGGATAAAGAAGATTCACCCATAGACGTCCTCACAAAGTCTGGGAGAATGCAACCTCCCATCTCAACACAACCTATTCCTACCGTGCAACAAGTTCCCATACCAATTATAGAGGACAATGATGTTGTCAAACAATTCAAGAAGACTAAGGTCAAAATGAACGTATGGAAACTCCTGGCTACATCCCGAGAACATAGGTTGGTGGTAATGAACGCCTTGGATAAGATAGGGATAGATTCCGAAACCACTCCTGAGGGGTTGGATAACTTCCTTACGAGTGATCTCCCTAGTCCTATCAACTTGATCACATTTTCTGACAAAGATCTACCTTGAGAAGGTGACAAGCATTACAAGGCATTAAATCTCACAGTAGTCTGCAAGAGGATGAATGTCCCAATGACTCTTGTAGACAATGGATAGGCAATCAATGTCTATCCACTTATAACTACGAGGATGCTAGGCATAAGGGATGAAGACTTAACCCCGTCAACACAAGGAATAAGAGCCTACAACAATACTCGTCGCCAATCTCTGGGAAAAATCACTATGAATGTAACGGCGGGAGAAATAGAACATGCCACTACCTTTCAAGTGGTAGATTTTAAGGCTTTCTTCAACCTATTGTTGGGACGCCCTTGGCTTCATGACCTCAAGGTCGTCCCTTCATCTCTTCACCAACAAGTAAAGGTTATAGTTGGAGGGATCCTGTAGGCGTCGCTCGAAGTGCGTCTACGTTAAAAGCATGTGTGAATATGCTTGGCACTCATAGGAAGTGGGAATTGACATATACGATAAGGGACACGATTAGGGACAAGGAAAGTAGGGAGCCGCCAACAAGTTTTTAAGGAACTTGTAAACCGTTCACGGATCATAAAAAGGCAACCACGATAAAGGGACAACGATTGACCCGTGAAGGTTACACCCCATTCATAATCCATGAGATTACTAACTCCATATGGTTCGGAACCACGAAAGGAGGATCGGGGATGATGGTACGAAGTGAGTCATGGAGTCGCATTCGCCCGTATTGGCCTCTACTCGATTCTTATAGTGAAAAGTGATTCCTGCGATCTCAAAGGCATACAAACAAAAATTCAATTCGCTCCAAACTATTATTTAACTAAATTGGTTTAAGATTAATGCACACATAATTCTAAAACATTCGTGATCACTTCAGTTAATAATAAGATTAAAAGGGATCCTAAACCGGTTGTCCAAATTATCTTATTAGGCGTGCTTTTCAATTACATATTCCCTTTAAACATGCAATGTGGTGATCAATAAATAATAATAGAACAACATTAATATTAAAACCAATTTAATCATAATTCCAACAACATAATATCGTTAGAAAAATAATAAAAACAAAAGGAGCATGAACCTTACTTTAATTCTGTTTGTTTGCAACTACAAAATAATAAACGAGTTAGTAACTTTAAGGAAATAATAAAACAATAATTAAATTAAATTAAATGAAATAAAGTTGATTTTGGGGCCAAACCCTCAAACAGTTCTACCTTTCACGCCTTGGCTTAAGGACAAAACCTCGAGTAAAATATGGACTCCTTTGAGTGCTTGAAGAAGGAATTTTGAAGTGAAAAGGATAGGCTAGTGTTTATGCTAATAGCATAGAAGAGAAAAAATAAAATAATAAAAATTACTCGGTGCCCCGTACATCAGAAATGAGGGGGTATTTATAGGGAAAATGTGCTGAGGGAGCACACGGAACCCTAAAATGATAAAAACCCTAAAAAAGTATCCCGTGACACGGTCAGACTGTACCGTGACACGGGAAGCTCCCCGTCAGACGGTACCCTTTCCCGTGACACGGTACAGTTTTTATGTGGCGCGGGAAATTTTCAGAAAAAGGGAATAAAAAACGCGTTAAGGGTTTACGCGGAAAAGACACGGAATGTCCCGTGTCACGGCAGACCTCCCCTGTCATGGGAAGTCCCACCGTCAGACGGGAAGGATTCCCGTGACACGGTGGCAATCTGCCGTGGCGCGGGAATTTCCAGTCCATTTTCCGTGTAAATAAATTTTTCACCCTAATTTCCTTCGGCTTTTTAAGTGTTGTAGACACCCATTTGTGTCTCCCCAAAACCAAACCCAGTGATGAGTGCCTTTCACGTCGAATCATAATCGAATGAAACGAAAGTGTGGAAAGGTCTAGTGTTGCGGAAAGTTTTATTTCTTTTCTCTTCTCCCTGTTTTGGAAAACTTTATTTTAAGAAAACAGCTAATTCAGTTGGTTGGTCCATGATATGGGTCTAATAGTAGTGTAGTTGGATGGGGCTTGCAAAGACCTTTCCAACGATATATTATAAGCCCAATTCCGATGAATATTGTGGAAGTTATGGCCAATTTACTAAACTGGGCCCGGTTTGAGCTTTATGTACGGCCCAATGATCTAGGGGAGGGCCTAATATGATTTATCATTCCTAATGCAATTAGGAATGGTTTTGGTCTTCTAGAATATTCTAGAAGGTTCTTTTCATTCCTAATTCAATTAGGACTTTTCAGAGTTTTAATTAAGATCAAATAGCATTTTCGAAGAAATTATATTATTTTATCTTCCAGTACGGTAAACTTATCAGATTTTCGAAAACGCGTTGGAATTAAGACTGGCGTCCAACCCCAGGCCTTGGCGCCTGAAACCAGGCTTGGCGCTAGACGCTAGCCATTGGCGCCTGGCGCTAGCCACTGGTGCCTGGCGCCAGCTAGCCAGGGTTGGCGCCAATACTGTTTTTTGATCTTCAGACTCTGTTTTGTTAAATTATCTTTTTTGGTTGATTTTCTCTATAAATATCGTATCAAAAACTCCGTTTTCATTCACCTACATTCACCAATTCTCCTCATTCTTAAGTTTTCATCAACTCTCTTCATTCGCAAGTTTTCATTCACGAATTCTCATCAACAATTAGTTTTAATTAGCTTACATCAACAATCAAGTATTCTTTAGCATTCAATTCTTTCTTGTTTTTTCATACAAAATTCCGCATTCGCAAGATCTAGAAACACCTAGCCATATTCGAAGTTGCCTTCGCCCTAGACGTGAAAGGTTTTAATTTCTGAGGGTTTGGTCCCAAATCTCTCTTTCAATTTTTTAATTTAATTGCTTTGATTATTATTTTCCTTGAAGTTACTAACGTGTGTATTTTGTTATTAGAAAGAGGTACGAGGCATCCAAGTAAGTACTTTAATTGATTTTATTGATTTATGATGTAGACATCATGTTTATATTGTTATTATGATGTTCCTAGTATCATGTCTAGGGTATTTTAATATTAAATATGAATGTTTTGATGCCTTTTATTTTCTTCCTAATATTTAATTTATGTTAGTATCATGTTAGGGCTAAAGATTTGATTTTTATTGCTTAGTGACATGCTAGGGTTTGTTATTAATCTTGTTAGTATCATGCCTAGGATCTTGCTATTATTATTATGCTTTAATATTGACATGAACATGATTATGATTATAATTGTTATAATTTATGATGATTAATTTTATTATGATTAATATAATTATAATTTATTTATGATTATTATGTTGCTTGATACATTATTTGTTGTTATTGCTTGATCACACCTTTTATGCATGTTTAAAGGGAATTGGTACTTGTAATCACGCTTAATAAGATGTTAATAATCTTGTTTAGGGTTAATTGTGATTATAATTCAAGTGATCGCCAATAATAGTTTATTTGTGCATTAAATTCAACCAACATAGATTAAACAGGTTTAGGGTTAATCCTATTGATTGCATGTTAGTCAGAAAGCGCACATGAATACGAGCAGAATAAAGTAGAGGCCTATTATTAGGGCAGATTCAATCTCTTTTAGGTTGGATTTGTACCATCATCCCCGAATCCTTATTTGGTTCATGACCTTATGGAGTTGACGATCTCTTGGATCGTTAAGGGGTGTAACCTTCACCTCGTGAACGGTTTACAAGTTCCTTAAAAACTTGTTGGCGACTCTTTTGCTCTATCTTCTTCCCTTTTGGACGCCACCGTACTTTAGTGTATGATCACAGTGGGGTTCGAGCTAGTGGGATTTTAAAGGCTTGAAATTATTCCCTACAAGTGCCGATTGATAATTTCGGGCCTTTTCTGACTATTATTATTCGGGCTAAAATAAGAAAATAATTAAATAAAAATAAATAAAAGGTTTGGGCCAAAAATAAATAATAAAACAATAAAATAAAAAGGTTTGGGCTTAAAATAAGTTGGGCTGAAATTAAAACTATGCTTTTACCAAACATCAAGACTAATCCATGGACCGTTCAAAAATATGAATTTAATAAAATACGATTTTTTAAGCACTCTCGGGATTAAATACTAAACCCGACTAATAGTGGCGGTGAAAGGTTATTTATCATTGGGTTTGGTTTTGGGGAGACATTTTTAGATGTCTACAGAAGCCCCCACTTTGACCGAGTTTGTAGAAACATCAGTTTCGAAAACGATAGTCAAAGTAGCCGATAGGGACGGAGAATGATTTAAGACGTTCTGCGATCCTAAATCACTCTGCATACGCCGATACCTGCAGAAAAATGTTAATTCCACAGATAAAAGAGTAAAGGGATAGAATACGTATCTGGCACCTGTGTATTGGTGACAAACAAATTTGGCAGCTTCCTAAGCTTGAAGGAATCCACCGAGTGACATTTGTTGAAACGCTTCCCGTGCTTGAGGAAAGCCGACTGAAGAGTTTGGTGCCTTTCTAAGCCTGAAGAAAGTTACCGGATAATACTTTCCATGCCTGAGGAAAGTCGACGAACGAATTTGGTGTCATTCTATGCTTGAAGAAATCCACCGATAATGCCTTTCATGCTTGAGGAAAGCCGACAAAGGAATTTGGCGGTTTTCTATACTCGAAGAAAAATCCACCGATAACGCTTTCCAAGCCTGAGGAAAGCTGACTTGGCGGTTTTCTATACTCGAAGAAAAATCCACCGATAACGCTTTCCAAGCCTGAGGAAAGCCGACTTGGCGGTTTTCTATACTTGAAGAAAAATCCACCGATAACGCTTTCCAAGCCTGAGGAAAGCCGACTTGGCGGTTTTCTATACTTGAAGAAAAATCCACCGATAACACTTTCCAAGCTTGAGGAAAGCCGACGATTGCTGAAATTGGTAAGTGCATGATGGTTCAATTATCCCCGAACGTGGGCCGCAGATGATTCACAATTTTAAGCCGATTATCCGACCATATTAAGTGCTTAAAATGCTGAAAAATAGACTTTAACGCTTGCCAGGGGTAAAATGGTAATTTTAGTCCCCTTTAAGTATCAGTTAGAATTTTCCGCGTAATTCTAGCGAAAAATAATCGCCCAATAAGCTCGAAAAATCATTCAAACTGGTCAAAAACGTCAGGAATATTCACTGACAATGCACAGAGTCTGCCGTGCCACGTCACCTCTTTGTCGTGACACGGGAACTCCTCCCGTCAGACGGGATAAAATCCTGTGTCACGGGAATATTTTTTCCCTTTTTTTTTTAATTTTGCTGTTTGAATTGGTCAACGCGTGAATCAGCGCGCCACGTCAAATTGTACCGTTACACAACAACGGTAACCGTGGCACGGTGAACGGGGTTTGCAACGGTTACTTTTTTTTTTGCTATAAATTCATATTTCTGCTTCACCATTTCGCCATTTCTCATCTCCTCTTTCTATACTTCTCCATTTTCATCTTTTTGCTTCACACAAACGCCGCGCCACGTCTAAGAGAAACCGGCGGCCGTCCGAGCTTACCGTGACACGGGAACGGCAACCGTGCCACGGCGGTTTTGCACTCCCCTTTTTTTTATTTTTTTCTTCTGCTGCGAGCTGCTACTACTGTTGTTCACTGCTGTTGCTCGTCGGTGCTGCTGCTGCACAACGAGGCTCCGGCAACGTCTGCTCTTCCCGTGACACGGGACTTGCTCCCCGTGACACGTCTGTTCTCCACCGAGCCGCGGCAAAACTCAGCCGTGTCACGGCGGCCGCGCAGTTCTTCGAGGTTTTTCGAGCTTTTGGAGCTCAAATTTCTACCAATTTTGCTCTAATTTCTTGCTATCTTCCTCATTTTCGACCCTCTACAAGCATCCATGTAAGTTTCCTTTGATTTTTGTCTTGAATTTGCTTCAAATAAGTGATTTCATGAAAAAACCCTTAAAAATCAATTTGGGGATTTTTTATTTTTGAGGTTTTATGTTGAAATTCTTGCCATGATTTTACTTGTATATGTATGTATGTGTGTTTATGAGAAATTTGAGACAAAAATTGCATGATTTGATGGAGAATTGAGTAAATCACCATTTTTGGGTACTACTTTGAGAAAGGATGTTCATGGTGAAATGATGTATTGATTCATATTTTGCATATGTACTATATTGTCATGGAGAACATAGTATCATGCGGCTAGGAGAACTGTAGTATTAGTTTGTCATGGAGAAACTAAATACCATAATTTTGCCAATTTTTAGCCTGGAGGTAAAAATTTAGCATATAATTCAATAAACAACTAAATAACTTCGGAAATGATGCTAAGTATTTAGATTTTTATTTTTATAAGTATGTAACTTGAATTAAATGTCTTAGGAAATAATGCTAAGTCATTTAGATTTTTATAATAGCATGCCTAGGCAACGAGATTGCGATCTTTCTACCCACGACCGGCGTCGGGATTTTCGGGAGGACACTCCCACTGTCCCTGAGGGCATGGACGATGATGTCTTAGAGTCCGAGCCTCAGACTTCTACGAGTAGGGGTAGGTGGGTTCCACCTCCGTGGACTCCAGACCAGTTGGTTTTCTGCGGTGAAAACCATGTCTCTCATCGCCCACTCTCCGGCATAGTCGATGGCACGCTTCGCCACCATGGTTCCGGAGCCGGCAATTTTATCCCTCGACTTCACCAGATCATTACGAGGGATCCTGCTACGAACGCCCTATAGGAATCGGCTGGCTTAGTAGATTTCTACACGGCGGTTGTAGGGTTTCGCAGCCCCCGGGGTTGCGGCGCGACGGTCGTTCGCGCATTGTTGGAGTATTTCTGGGATACTACCAACACTTTTCATTTTTCTTGGGGGGAGATGACGGTGACCCCTCTAGACTTCATCATGATTAGCGGGCTGCGCTTCACCGACCGGGTTGTAGGTCAGATGTCCGATCTATCTTGGGGATCGGCTGAGGCAGCTGATTTGTTGGGTCTGATCGTTCAGCACATCAGGACCCGACCAGTGTCTCGAGGTGGTCCTAGGAGTGGACGATCGGAGCTGGCTTCAGTTTTAGCTCGTGGCTTTGACATGGAGGGTACGACGGCTGAGCAGCGAGAGCGGATCTTCGTCCTGATCCTGATCTCTATGAGCCTCTCTCCTGACAGGAGTTCACGCGTACTCCTTTGCTACCTCCCCTCTTTGGCCAGGATCCACGAGATAGGATCCTATAGCTGGGCCAGTCTTGGGTACGCGGATCTTCTTTTGTCGCTACGTCATGGCTGTCGGCAGCTGAATGACGAGTCCCCTATCACCGTCTATGGTCTGTGGAGAGTCGTAGAGGTGATGATCCTTTCCCCTTTTGTTTCACTTTAGCTTGTTCGACTCATGTGCTAAAGATTACTCTTTATCGCAGTTATGGTTCTACGAGTACTTCCCAGGCTTGGCTCCTCGCCGGCGTCGTGGAGCGGTCCATGATTTCCCTGTCGGGGCCAGCTGGCGTGATCGAGGAGAGTCCCGGGTGGAGTCCGTCCTTGCACTGCGTGGGCTACTACGCCGAGGCACCTCTTCTGTTGGCGTAAGGACTAGTTTTGTTGTGTTTTTCCTCCTGACGTTGTTTCCGTTGTTTCACGCCAACTTTTTATGGTTTCCAGGTTCCCATTGATGTCCAGTATCGTCCTTGGGTCGGGATGACTGATTTACCTGAGGCCTTGCGTCTTTCAGCGTACCGTACCATTTTGGTTGGTACCGGACGCTTTGTCTGGTACTTGGGGGAGCGAGTCGTTCGTCAGCATAGCGGCGATCGCTTTGTGGTGCCCTTATCCCCACCAGAGTCGATGCTGGACTCCCGCTTGATCAGAGAGTTGATCAACAGGGGAGAGCACTATACTCTTCCATGGCAGGAGCTCGTTCACATGAAGAGTGACTATGCGCAGGACTTGCTCCCCTCTCTGGCTCCTCCACCCCGCCTTCCTGAGGTATGATTTCTTTTGAGGATCTTCTTTACTAGTCTCTCTTTTAAATAGTCGAATAACTT
The DNA here is from genome assembly GCF_948465745.1 of Chenopodium album. Lineage (NCBI taxonomy): Eukaryota > Viridiplantae > Streptophyta > Magnoliopsida > Caryophyllales > Amaranthaceae > Chenopodium > Chenopodium album. Next base: position 65,570,015 of record NC_137836.1, on the reverse strand, counting down.
GATTATTCGATCATATTTTCAGACGACTATCCGCCCTGTGGGGAGGATCGAGATTCCTCCTCAGTCTGTCCGCTATCCAGGGCCGATTGGTATCACTGAGGACCATATTGCTGACGCGCCAGAGGGTTACAGATAGGCGTAGGAGTCTCTGCCCGAGGTCTTTGAGCCGGTGAGTTTTCTTTGACGCATTATTGACCCTTTTAACACTGCTTGTTACTGACTTTTCTTTGTTTTATCCTCAGCCTAACCGCCCGGAGATGATGGGATTCATGAAGCTGGTGGACGCCCTGAAGTATTGCATCATCAAGCTTCGGCGTGGTGCGAGTTGTCGGAGCTCTAGCGACGTTCTTGAGGTATCATTCATTTTTTCACTTCTACCATTTGTTTTATTTTGCTTTGTTGACACCTTTTGATTTTGTATCTTTCAGGAGCGACGGAGGTCCCACTCGCGCTCGAGGCCTAGAGGCTCGGACGAGGAGGAGCTCGGTCGTGGTAGACGATCTCCTGAGACTCACCGGCGTTCTCATTTTCAGCGAGAGCCTCAGACTACTCAGCCATTTTAGGAGGCTCAGTGGCAGCAGCCTCAGTCTTCTAAGCGCTTTCCGGGCCAGAGTCAGGGGCAGCGACAGTCGTTTTCACAGCCTCCGCAGCCTGAGTTTGGGTCTGTTTTGACTCCCTTGGATCCTGGTTCGTTTTCAGCTCCATTGTCCGGGATTCCTCCACCGCTGTCGGGCTTGTTCTCAGTTCCGATGTATGGGACGATGCCTTCACCGACGATTCCAGTGTCTTTGGGCCAGTCTACACCGTTTTCCGGCTGGATGGGTCCTGCCTTGAGCTTGGCTACTGCTGGGGCTACAGGGACTAGTAGGGACACTACTCCCCGTACTCGGATGGTGGAGGGACTCTTCGGCTCGCCGTTCCCATATGCACAGGGTGGAGACGATACTGATTCTGGCTCTAGGGACTTTTGACCGAGGGTTTTTATTTGTACATGCTAGACACTTGACATGTTTATTTATTACGACTCTTTGTACATTATTCACGGTTTATGTATTTATTATTGTTTGTTAGTGTGTGCTTGAAACTCCTTGTGTGTGATTGTGTATTTATTAACAACGCGACGAAAAAAACATACGTGGAGTAATGGAGGGTACCGACCTTCCCCTAAAGAAAAAGAAATAAAAAGACAAGCAAAATAAAATTACTTTCCCCAAAAGAAAAAGAAATAAAAATAAAAATAAAATGATAAAATAAATAAAATTACCTTCCCCAAGACAAAAAATAAAGAAATAAACTAAATGAAATTACCTTCCCCAAAATAAAAAGAAATAAAAAGACAAAACATAAATAAAGTGATAAAGAAATAAAATCTTAAAGTGATGAATAAATAAATAAATAAAATAAAGATAATAATAAGAATATAAAAGGTGAGAATTTTATTAGAAATAAAACTCTCAGAAAAAACTGAAAAATAAACGGTGAAGATAAATTACTATAAAAATCCGGATAGATACGGGAAAAGATGAAAAAAGAAAACGCGTAAAGTGCCGTCACACGGCACTGTGTACCGTGTCACAATAGAGCTTGCCGTGTCACGGCAAAAGCTCCCGTGGCACGGTGGAACTTCCCGTGTCACGGGACGCGTATTATTCAGCGGTGTGTTTTACGCGTATGAAAAGATAAATTCTGGGCAGTTTCGAGCGCTTTTGCTATAAAATAAGACCAGATTATTCATGATATGCATAATTACAAAACACAAAATAATTTAGAATTTCATATTTCAATAATCATGTCTCAGAATTTTGATAATACATTGCGCGACTGGTCGTATTCTTTGACCGATGCTGAAAAAAGAGAGTTAGAATTATTTCATGTTAGGGGTTTGCTAGCCCTGCGACACGTAGCTATTGAACATGATTTTCTTAGGGCAGCATTAGATTATTGGAGTCCAGAAGTACACTGTTTCAAATTTGATTCTGATGAAATCTGTCCCTTGCTGGAGGAATTCGGCGCAATCTTTGGATTTCCTGCTAGAAATCTTATTGCCATGCCTACCCTACGTGAATATTATTACCAAGATTTTGAACGCCACCTGAATCTAACAGATCCAGATTTAAATAGGATTGTATGTGGTAATGAAGAAGACTTAGAAAAACTTGCTAATTTATATTTTAATCGCCCTATCTCTGAGTCTTATCATGTATATCGTAGAAGGGCATATATTTTTTGCATGTTTAGCAAGCTTTTATTTGCAAACGATAGGGTAGGACATGCTTGTCTAGCGTCTGTGCTTGAGCATGTCGAATCCGGGAGATCTCCTATGCCGACGTGTCTTGGAGAAACATTTCGTGGCCTCGACGAGGCAAAAGCTGACCGGAAAGCCATCAGGAAGGGCTCTCTGGTACTACTGCAGGTAAAAATACGCTCCGAATAGCCCCCGTGACACAAAACAAGCACTGTGTCACGGTGGGTGTTTGCCGTGACACGGTGAAACCTGCCGTGTCACGGGAATCTGCAAAAAAATTTATTTTTTTTTCGACTGATTTTTATTTTCTTTCTTGCAGATTTGGTTGATGGAGCGTTTGGAAATACTTGAAGCCCCCGACGATATTGAAAAATATGGCCCTAACGACCTAGTCCGCAGGAAAAAGAATTACTCTGCGAACATGTCGTATGAAGATTGGAAAAATTTCTTTGCAAAGAGGGAATATTCCATTCGTTAGGTGGTGCCTTGGTGGAGGCTTACTAGGATGGTTGGCACGAATGAAACTCCATATTGCCGTGTTCCTAGTATCTCAAAACTGACCTTTTATTGTCCCTCTCGACTGGTGCGGCAGTATGGACTTGAACAAGTAATTCCACGCTATAACGATAGTCCTCGTGAAGTATCGTTGCATGAAAGTAACGTTCACAAGTACGAGGCTTATTGGATTGGAAGACCTTTGTGGACCGTTTCTGCAAGTGACCAAGCTCCTCCTCCTTTATCTAGTGCATACAAAGCATGGTTGAACCCTAGAAGTAGGAGGGAACGATTCGGATCACGCAAGTCTGATGTGAAGAGTCGTCTTGGAAATAAGAAAGCTCCTCCTAAAGATCGTCTAGGTCCGAGAACACAAGGGATTGAGTTTAAGACTCCTATGATGCCAAGAAAGAAGAACTATGTGAAAGGAAAGGGTAAATAAAAGATGGTGTATAGGGAGAAACAACCGAAAAAGTTCAAGAAAGGTGAAAGGGGTGAAAGTTCGACTAGGGGTGTGACGGTTCGGGCTACGAAAGACACATTAATGGTGAAGGCCGACCCAATTGACCAAGAGAAGGATGTTCCTAAAGAGAAGAGAGATTAGATCAATAGTGCTTTGCTTTTTATGATTTATAATTTTTATTTAAAATAAGGCATATGATGCCAATACTTGTAGTCGCATTTATTTTTAATAATAGCACATTTATTTCAGCCTTAAAAATAAAAATTACAATGACTTTTATTTATTATTTATTTATCCGAGTCAAGGAGTCAGACGCAATGGAAGAACGAAAAGAAAAACTCGAACAATGAATCCGCAACTAATGCGCCTCTATTCTAAAAATAAAACGGAAAAACTGAAATTCCACCGTGTCACGGTGAAAGGGTCCCGTGACACGGTACAAATTCCTGCGTCACGACAATTTTCCCTTTTTTTTTTTGTTGGCCGGCAAAAGGTGACGTGGCACGGGAACTTCTCCCGTCAGACGGGATAAAATCCCGTGTCACGGGAATTTCCCTTCCCTTTTTTTTCGTTCAGGCCCACCGTGTCACGGTGAACAGTACCGTGACATGGTGAGATGTCCCGTGTCGCGGCAATTTTCCTTTTTTTTTTTGAGAATGAGTGAATGAAAAATGCTATGATCGAAATGTAAAAGAAATTTGCTCATTTTATTAATGGAAAAGGTGAACGATGAGACATATAAAAGTTTGAAATGGAAAACCTATGCTAGACATGAATGGGGGAATGGAGATGAATGACTAAAAAGAAATCATGAAATCTTGCACAAAGGATCTGTTGTGCGCCTTGTGTTCATTACTTCTTGCCGCCTGGAGGGACAAGAAGTTTGTTTGCATCCACCAAGTCTTGAATGACGTCCTTCAAATTCCAACATTGCTCAGTAGTGTGGCCCCTTCCTTGATGGTACTTGCAATGGGCATTGAGATTCCATTTGGCGCTCCTTTCTTCAGGTTTTGGCTCTGAAAATGGCCCAATAGGTGTGATCAAGCCTTGACCGTAGAGGCGATCAAATGTCGCATCATAAGTCATTCCTAAAGGAGTGTAAGTTCTTTTCTTCTTGGGCAATGGAGCATCAAGAGCTAACACTTCATTGAGATTAGCTTGGCTTATATTGTTGGTAGTATTTTCGTGCTTAGAAGACGAAGAAGAAGGATGGTCGTTCTTCTTGTTTTTCCAAGTGTTATTATTGTTACTGCCATCAGTGTTTATAAGCTCATCCTCGATATTGATGCCGATGTCGTATACAGCTTCCAAAGTGTTCAATGGAAGAAATTTGAGATGTTCCCTATACTTGTGAGTAAGATTTTGAATAAAGAGGTGAACCATCTCTCTTTCTTTGGGAGGATCTACCAAGAGTGAAGCTGTTTCCCTCCACCTGTTCAGATAAGCGGTGAAGCCTTCATTCTCTTTCTGTTTGAGAATGGAGAGTTCACGTTCAGAAGTTTTAGTTTGAATGTTACACTTGTAACGATTCATGAAAATTTTGGTGACATCTTGCCAAGTCGCAGTACGCTTGGCATCTAGGGAATAGAACCATTGTTGGCAAGCATGTTCTAAGGAGAGAGGGAACACTGTAGGGAAGAGTGTTACGTCCAATCCCTTAAGAGCCATGGTAGCAGAGAACGCCTTCAAATGGAATATTGGATTGGCAGTAGGCTTGAACTTTGGAATATCAGCAGTGGAGAACTTTTCAGGTAATCTGTCCTTCATATCCAAAGGAGTGGGTGGCCGTTCCACATAGGTGAAATCCTCATAAATCTTGCTCATTTGCTCTTTCAATTTGTCAAGGGTGGAAACAGTGACCTTGTTTTGTTCCATGGTAGTGACCGTAGTGGTAAGGGTTTGCATCATGGCAGACAGTGCCTTGATGGATTTGTTGATGTTCTCAATATCTTCTTTAGTGGCCATTGAAAGGTGATAGGTAATGTGGAGATGGCAAAGTTCTCTTTGAATGCCTATTAGATCTGAGAGATTGTTGCGGTAATGACTCGAACCGTATTAATCTATCCCTGCTCCTTGACCAAGTACTGTGAAATAAAATAATTCACTTAATTGTTCGACTCATTGCTCAAGATAGGAAAGGAAGGGAAAAAATAGACATTTGAAAACAAGTGAGAAAAATCTCCACTCATTTTTACTACAACAGAAAACGATGCATGCATGGTCCTAGTATACGATCATAAACAATATAGTGCATGACTCGGAGACAAAGTGTGTGCAATCATTCAACAAGTGTGATTAGGTGAGTTTATTAAGACTCGTGGTATGATCGCATGACTAGACATGAGGATGTTATGAAAAACAAAGGACCCAATGACCAAATAGCACGGAAGACTAAAAGATAAACAAACTTGATTAATTTTGTCCAATTTTAATGTTTATGTTATTTACTAGGTGAAAACGGTCCATTGGCAATCGTTAGTCATAAATAAGATCAACCACAATCAAAGACAAAGAACACATGTTAAGGTTAGCAAAAAAAAAATCAATAGAAACTAGGAAGAGGACTAGAATTCTAGAAGAGTTATGACTCATGGGTATAAAAAAAATAAAAATAAAAATAAAAATCTAAATCTATAATCATATGTTATATGAGTTGACACAGATTAAAGAACTTGGCTAAGACTAGCTTGACACGAATTTTTTGTAAAAAAAAATAAAATAAAAATAAAAAAGGTAACGCAGAAAAGACACCTAAACTAGACAGGCTGTAGTATATCAGTTATTACTTTTGATCTGTGACTTTGATTAGGACGAAACCAGCTCCAAATGAAAGATAAAACTCGGGGCTACAGATCCATAGGCTGCACAACACGTAACTCTTTCTAGAACTCCGGCTATGACCAAAACAAGTTGACTCTTATGCAGTATACGGGAATAAAAATCCGGGTGACTCAAAAATTAAAAAAAAAAAAAAAAAAAAATCTATGGCTCGACTCTAATAATAATAAAAAAAAAAAGGATTTGATAAGAGAAAATAAATAAATAAATAAAAAGTCAAAAAAGGCACATATAAGCACATTGTCACGAATGATGCAATGAAGTTCGCAACCTGAAGTCAAGTTCTATGTTCGACTATGGTCAATCTTAAAAGGGTGTCAAAGGGTACCATGGTTAAGAGTTTGGACGCGTTAGCAAGGCAGCCTCCCTTGAGAGTGTATGCCAACGGGCGGCTCCGCGAGTTCGTGATGAAATCAAACTCGACTCCATGGTTTGGGTGGATTTAAAAACTCGGATGAACCCTTATTGCCATGAGCGTTTTTTGGTTGATAGAGCTTAAATCCCCCGGGCTAGCCACATACGTAGAACACGTACTATTGTGGAAAAATAGGTAATCTAAAATGCATATGCAAAAATGCCAAATTAATCACAGGAATATTTTTCAAGAATCTTTCAAGTCTCATCTACTCATCTTAATTTAAATATTGATAACTCAAATCGATAATTAACCAAGAATCCTCCCCATTGGAGTAGCCAAATTGTAGGCGCCGCTCGAAGTGCGCCTACGTTAAAAGCATGTGTGAATATGCTTGGCACTCATAGGAAGTGGGAATTGACATATACGATAAGGGACACGATTAGGGACAAGGAAAGTAGGGAGCCGCCAACAAGTTTTTAAGGAACTTGTAAACCGTTCACGGATCATAAAAAGGCAACCACGATAAAGGGACAACGATCGGCAACAACGATTGACCCGTGAAGGTTACACCCCATTCATAATCCATGAGATTACTAACTCCATATGGTTCAGAACCACGAAAGGAGGATCGAGGATGATGGTACGAAGTGAGTCATGGAGTCACATTCGCTCGTATTGTCCTCTACTCAATTCTTATAGTGAAAAGTGATTCCTGCGATCTCAAAGGCATACAAACAAAAATTCAATTCGCTCCAAACTATTATTTAACTAAATTGGTTTAAGATTAATGCACACATAATTCTAAAACATTCGTGATCACTTCAGTTAATAATAAGATTAAAAGGGATCCTAAACCGGTTGTCCAAATTATCTTATTAGGCGTGATTTTCAATTACATATTCCCTTTAAACATTCAATGTGGTGATCAATAAATAATAATAGAACAACATTAATATTAAAACCAATTTAATCATAATTCCAACAACATAATATCGTTAGAAAAATAATAAAAACAAAAGGAGCATGATCCTTACTTTAATTCTGTTTGTTTGCAACTACAAAATAATAAACGAGTTAGTAACTTCAAGGAAATAATAAAATAATAATTAAATTAAATTAAATGAATTAAAGTTGATTTTGGGGCCAAACCCTCAAACAGTTCTACCTTTCATGCCTTGGCTTAAGGACAGAACCTCGAGTAAAATATGGACTCCTTTGAGTGCTTGAAGAAGGAATTTTGAAGTGAAAAGGATAGGCTAGTGTTTAGTCTAATAGCATAGAAGAAAGAAAATAAAATAATAAAAATTACTCGGTGCCCCGTACATCAGAAATGAGGGGGTATTTATAGGGAAAATGTGCTGAGGGAGCACACGGAACCCTAAAATGATAAAAACCCTAAAAAAGTATCCCGTGACACGGTCAGACTGTACCGTGACACGGGAAGCTCCACCGTCAGACGGTACACTTTCCCGTGACACAGTACATTTTTGATTTGACGCGGAAAATTTTCAGAAAACGGGATAAAAAACGCGTTAAGGGTTTACGCGGAAAAGACACGGAATGTCCCGTGTCACGGCAGACCTCCCGTGTCACGAGAAGTCCCACCGTCAGACGGGAAGGATTCCCGTGACACGGTGGCAGTCTGCCGTGGCGCGGGAATTTCCAGTCCATTTTCCGTCTAAATACATTTTTAACCCTAATTTCCTTCGTCTTTTTAAGTGCCGATTGATAATTTCGGGCCTTTTCTAACTTTTATTATTTGGGCTAAAATAAGAAAATAATTAAATAAAAATAAATAAAAGGTTTGGGCCAAGAATAAATAATAAAACAATAAAATAAAAAGGTTTGGGCTTAAAATAAGTTGGGCTGAAATTAAAACTATGCTTTTACCAAACATCAAGACTAATCCATGGACTGTTCAAAAATATGAATTTAATAAAATACGATTTTTTAAGCACTCTCGGGATTAAATACTAAACCCGACCAATAGTGGCGGTGAAAGGTTATTTATCATCGGGTTTGGTTTTGGGGAGACATTTTTAGATGTCTATAGATCCCTATTACAATCGATGCTTCACCGATGAGGATCAAAGCCATCGAAAATCCAATTATTAATGTGGAGCACGACGATAATGATGAAGACTTATGGGGCTTTAATGAAGAGGTGTCCTTAATCGGGGAGGATGAAAGGACTCCTCTTTGTCACGACCCCCACTCTAATATGACGGTAAATGCTATTCTCAAGAGATAGGGACACTTTCTCGGAATGACAGTAGTAAAGAAAAAGGAGATAGCAAAACAAACGGAATCACCTAGCCTCCCTAAGTGAGATACTTTCGGACTTGGTTTCGAACCGACTCGGGAAGATCTTAAGCAAGCCCAGGAAAGGTCTAAAGCGCGTAGGAACACTCACACCCAAAAGAAAGAAATCCCAATGGACCAGTATCCTCTTACTCTCAACGAAAAGTTTATAAGAGAAGGAGAGGACTATCCATGCTATGAGTTTCCCGAGCCCTTTGTTGTAAATGGCATAAGGCAACATGGGTTCGAAATCTTTTTGGATTGTTACTTTCTAGATGAGATCTCAACTCCTATTCATAGGGAGAAAGCATCCCCATGCTTTGACTTTAATGTCATGGGACTACTCTTTGGGCGTGAAAAGGATTAGCCAAAACATATAGAGGATAATTCCTCGCTCATTCAAACGGTCCTACAAAGCGAGAACTTATACCCTTCGAAGCTCATCACTCCAGCAGAGGGTTTAGTGCAAGGATGGCGCAAGACGGTCAAGGTGACTACTCCGAGTGGAAGAAAAATCTCAATAACAACAGGACAAGGACCAATGTTTGAAGAGTCGTCTGAGTCTGAGTTTGAGTCTTTTCCTGTAGTGTCTTCTAAATCCTTAGCTGTAGCACCCCCTATTTCTAATTCTTCTATTTCTACTCCTAGGATAGTTAGCAATCAAGTCCCTGAGGACATTACTTTATTCGATGTAATGGTTTCGGAATTCGATAATATGTCTTCTTCCTCTTACTCCTCATTTTTTCATTAACCCAAGATGACGAGCATTGCTTAACTAACAATGAAAATGACAAAAAAATTATTAAAGCAATGGAAAAAATTGAAAAGAAATCACCAGTAATTGAGGATACTGAAACGGTTGATATCTCAAATGATTCAACCTTTAAAAGAGAGTTAAAATCGGATTAACGCTTAATAAAGGAGAAATAACCGATTTATTTAATCTACTCAAAGAATTTATCGATGTATTTTCTTGGTCATATTAAGATATGCCAAGCATTAATAGAGAAATAGCTCAACACACTATACCACTAATTCCAGGAATGAAACCTGTAAAACAAAAGCTGCGTCGAATGAAACCCGATGTAGCTCTTAAAATAAAATAAGAAGTTCAAAAGCAAATAACTGCAGGTTTTATTATGGTATCCAAATACCCCGAATGGGTAGCAAATGTGGTCCTAGTTCTGAAGAAGGATGGAAGGGTAAGAATGTGTGTCGACTATCGAGATTTAAATAACGCAAGTCAAAAGAACGACTTCCCTTTACCACACATCAATATTTTAGTAGATAATACAGCAAATCATGCGCTTCTCTTATTTATGGATGGATACACAGGATACAACCAGACATGGCAGAAGAAGACATGAAGAAAATGACGTTCATAACACCTTGGGGTACTTACTGTTACATGGTAATGCCATTTGGGTTGAAAAACGCGGGTGCTACTTACCAACGAGCAGCAACTGCCCTACACCATGACATGATGCACAAAGAGGTTGAAGTATATGTGGACGATATGATCGTGAAATCAAAAGATCGTCCAGGACATCAAGTAGCCTTAAGAAAATTTTTCGAAAGGCTAAGAAAATACAACATGAGGTTAAACCCATCCAAGTGTGCTTTTGGAGTCACCTCAAGCAAGCTCTTAGGGTATGTCATAAGCTCTAGAGGAATAGAGATAGACCCAACCAAGATCAAGGCGATCATATCAATGCCACCGCCTAAAACTGAAAAACAAATTCGCGGATTCATTGGCCGGTTGCAATATATAAGTAGGTTCATATCGAAACTGACAACGATATGTGAACTAATATTCAAGAAGCTCAAAAATAATGTGCCAGTAATATGGGACGACGAGTGTCAAAGAGCCTTTGAAAATATCAAAGCCTATCTCACAAATCCTCTCGTATTAGCACCAGCACTTCCATGGATCCCTCTTAGGTTGTACTTAACAGTCACCAAGGAGACAATGGGTGTTATGCTTGCACAAGAAGTAGAAGGAAAAGAAAATGCAATATACTATCTAAGCAACAAAATGCTCGAGTATGAAGTACAGTACACACCGCTTGAGAAATTGTGCCTCGCATTGGTATGGGCCACAACCAAGCTTAGACATTACATGCTCGTGCATACAGTCTTTGTAGTTTCTCGAATGGATACACTTAAATATCTATTCGAAAAGTCTACACTCGATGGGCACGTATCAAGGTGGATAGTCAACTTAGCCCAATTCGATGTAAGATTCATGCCTCAAAAGGCTATCAAATGATCTGTGGTCTCGGCCTTCCTAGCAGATTTGCCAATAGAAGATTCGACGCCGGTACATGACAATGAATTTCAAGATGAAGACTTGATGGTCACAGAAGACGATAGTTGGACTTTATACTTCGATGGAGCCTCAAACCAAAAGGGATGTTGCGTTGGAGTACTACTAGTATCACAAAATGTTCCAATCTCTATTTGAAGAAGAAGAATAACCGTGGTATATGGATATACTCAATTACGTCACCAAAGGAGAATATCCTCCTCATGCTGACAAAAGAGCAAAACGATCATTAAGACTCTTAGCTTTCCAATACGTACTCATAGACAACGAGTTACACAAAAGGGTACCTAAGGGTCGAGCTCTCTTATGTGTAGGGAAAAAGGAAGCCTAAAGAGCTATGAGGATAGTCCACGATGGCATTTATGGAACCCATGTTAATGGCAAAATGCTAGTCCAAAATATAATGTGAGAAGGATATTATTGGACTACCATGAATAGGGATTGTCATCAATATGTAAAAAGATGCCCTAAGTGCCAAATTTACGCCAACTTACGACATGTTCCTCCGTCTCTACTCTACACCTACACTTCACCATGGCCATTCTCTATATGGAGAATTGATATTATCGGTAAAATTACCCCTCCTGGGACAGGAGGTCATGAATACATCCTAGTAGCAACTGATTACTTCACAAAGTGGGTTGAAGCACAATCATAGGCTAAACTCACTACCAAACATGTAGCACTCTTTATCAAAAGGAATATTATTTGTCGATACAGAGTCCCACATGAGATGATAAGTGACAATGGAACTCACTTTCAAACAGAATGTGAAGAATTGTTACAAAAATATGGTATTCAACACCATCATACTTCCCCTTATAGACCTCAAGCAAATAGAGCGGTTGAGGCGGCTAATAAAAATCTAAAGACTATTATCGAGAAAATGATAGAAAATTACAAGGATTAGTCTGACAAGCTCCATTTCGCACTTTAGGGTTATTGCACGTCAATTCGTACATCAACAGGAAATATGTCATTCTCCTTAGTTTATGGAATGGATGTCGTACAACCTGTAGAGTTAGAGATACCATCTCTACGCATTGCACTAGAAAGTAAACTCGATGAGGTTGAATGGACTAGAGCAAGATATGAAGAGCTAATTCTACTCGATGAAAAACGGCTAGAAGCTCTACATCATACCCAATGCTATCAAACCCGCATGGCTAGGCACTTTAATTAGAAGGTCAAGACAAGAAACATCAAAGTAGGAGACTTGGTGTTAAAAGCTCTAAGGAAAAATGTTTTGGATCCAAGAGGAAAATTTAGGCCTAATTGGTCCGGACCATATATCGTCAAAACCATTCTGTCAAGAGGTGCAGCAAAACTAACTGATATGGATGGCAATGAATTCTCAAAATGACGAACCTTGACCAACATAAAAAGTACTACCCATAAATACTTGAGTAGGAAACTCAAGAGAGCTACGTTTGGCCTGATTCCTTAGGAAAGGATACGCAACCCTTTACAGGGTCCGGTCACTTTAATTTTCGCAAACCTCGCATCCCAGAAGCAATAGAAATTCGACGGAATAGCAGTGCCACAGAAAGAGGTTTGTCGCCGGCCGACAGACTGCAGCGCAAAGCGACAGAGCTTATCGCTAGGCGACAAGTAGCAGCGCCTGGCGACAGACGCAAAACAGCGACGCCAATTATCTGCGAATATCTGGGCAAGTTTCGGGGTATTTCGGAAAATTTTCGACTTCCGTACTCGAGAAAATTTCTGGAAAATAATTAAAGTTGTTTTCATTGCTTTAATAAATTAAATTTAAAAGTTAATCTAATTAAAAAAGCTGAAATTTCATAATAAAATAAAGTAAAAAAAAAATTACATTATCAATGGAATTCAAATAAAAGCTTAATAAAATAAAATGAACATTAAATTTAATCTAGTCTAATAAATTGAAAGTTAAGCAACGCTTCTTTCTTCTCTTTCTTTGCCCTCTTCCAATTTTTATCAGCATCCTCTTCTTCATCCATGACTTTAGCTAGTAGGCATCCTTTAGAGGACCTACATTCAATTTTAGAGTAAATAGTTTCTCCCTTAGCTAGGACTCCATGTTTCTTTTCTACCCAAACCTTCTTTTCTGAAGTATCAGCTTTTCTTTTCCCTTTATCCTTTGTAGTGTCTTTCTTCTTAGGATTCACAGGTGTTTTAAATTCAACTTTTTCACCCAAGCGTTCCTTAACGGAAATCACTTTGTCACCTAGACGATTCTTTAGATTGGTTCTACTCTGATTTTTCTTCATGTCCTTTGTAGGCTTATTAAGAAGCCATCTCTTCACATCATTGGGCAAGGAAGGAGGAACCTTTTGGGTAATCACTTCCCACAAAGGCCTAGCACTCCAATATATGTCAAATTTCTCTACTTCTTGTGAAACAGGGAATTCATAGGGACAACGGAGATCCCTAGAAGGAATTGTTTGAAGTAGACCGTACTGTCTTTTTACCCTGCAGGGGTAATAAAAAGTCATCTTGGTTAAGCTTGGAAGACAACAGAAGGGTTTCTTGTTGACACCAACCATTTTCTCAATTTTCTACCATGGGACGACCCACTTGATAGCAAAGTTGCAAGAGGCAAAAACTTTATTCCACTCATGGCGACCCATCTTTGAGAAAAGCTTCTTTCGCCTCACAAAACAATTTGGAGTGTATTTTTCAATGTTGTCAGGAGGACTAATTAATTCTAGTCTCTCCATTAGCTATGTCTGCAAAAAATTCAATGCAAATAAATTGCAGATTTCTGTTTTTGATTTCTGTGATTAAAAATATTATTTTTCTACCTGTAATAAATTGGAGAACCCCGAAAAGGTGCTTTTGGATTTTTCTTTAATTCATCAAGACTAAGCATAGTCTCTCCAACAATTAATGGCATTGGGTTTCTTCCAGATTCAATTTGCTCCAAAACAGTTAATATAATTTCTTGACCCTCATTAGTTCTACCACTAGTGAGAAGATATTGGTTAAGCATACAAAAGAGAAAAGCCCTTCTTCTATAAACATGAAATGATTCAGAATAAGGTCTATCAAAGTAATGGCGTGCAAATTCTTTTAGATTGACTACGCTATCATCTACAAAATTTATTAGTTCTCTGTCTCTTAAATTAAAAAAGCGCTCAAAATCTTTATAATAATACTCATTCACTCTAGGGACTACTGCAAGATCAAATGAAGGGAAGCCTAGGATGGCACCAAATTCTTCCGGTAAAGGGCTAATTTCATCACACCCTAACCTAAAGCAATGTGTATCTGTATCCCAATATTCTAAGGCGGTATGAATAAAATCTATGTCCATATCTACCCCTTAATACCATAAATACCTCCCATGTGAAAAAAGTCGAGTTCTTTTCTCTCTTTAGCAGTTAAAGACCGACACCATCCACGAGTAAAATTGCTAAAACACTTAGTGACTAAAGACATGCTTATTTGTTGAGAAGCTAAGACTATAAATAATATGTTCGAATTATATAGAAAATTGGCAGATTAGGGGGCTATTTATTTACAAAATCGATGCAGTTTAACTCCGAATAGGATTCGGAGCCAGCGCATTGCAGCGCCTAACGACAAGCTTGTCGCCTTGTGACAGAGTCTGTCGCCTGGTGACAGCAGCAACGCTCGGCGACAGCGCAAAGCGTGTGGCGACAAGCGGCGCTGCAGCGCTTCTTCAACGTGCTATGCAAACCGGGTTGTCTTTTTCTAGCTATGATTCGAATTCGTACAATGACTTTACAATTTCGCCCCATACATATTATTCAACATATTTCCTTTTCTTTTTTATTTATTCAAGTTTAATTAAATTTAGGTTTGTTTTAAGTCCGATTTATTTTTCATTTTTTTCTTTTTTTGGGGGAAAAGTCAGATACCCTCCATTAGTAATGAAAATGACGGAAGTTTTTGCGCAAAATTAATCACAATTTTTTTCACACACACATATGAAAATAAAAATGAAAAATAAATGCAAAGATAAAACAGTCATAATAGATAATAGTATGTATATACAAATATGTCTAATAAATGAGTCAGTCGGCAAAGTCCTATAAAAGTCAAAATAAAACAACACAGGTACAACTACGATGCTGGAGGACGCAGATGATGAGGAATGTTCATCATATCAAAGAACTGCGCAGATCGAGGAGTATGCTCCCCACTGGCTCCAGTCTCTCCAGGAGTTAGGAAACTCAACTTAGGACTAGTCCACCCAGGGTCGCCCTGGTGATGAATCAGCAAAGCTGAGGCTGCGGAGGCTGTTGCGACGAGAATCCACCTCGTACATCCCACCACCTATCGAAGCAGATGTCGCCTCTCCTTAGCCCATCAGCCTAGTCCGTGCACCCTGAGATGAAGAACCTGAGCCCTCCACTGCCTCGGTCAGGGCAGCATCAGATTAGCCGCCTCGGCCACCAGAAGTAGTGCGGCGACACCTCGTGCTAGACCTGGCCGGCTCTCTCCTCGCCTCGGGTCTCGTCCGAGTACGTGAAGGGATAGGTTGTCCCTGCAAAAGTAAATTAAGTCAGATGCAAAGAAAGTGGAAAAAATAAGACAGTGCAGAAATAAAGAACAAAAGGTTACCTCCCGAGCGGCTTTGTCACGACGACAGGAAGCCACGTTCCTCATCGGCACTTGCTGGCTCTGAAAGGCGTCTATGCACCTCGCCATCGCCGACACCACCTCGTGCGAGAATTGTCAAGAAACAAAGTCAGTAACGATAAATGACAAATATAAACAAATAGCAAGTAAATAACTCACCCGGGTCAGGTGACAAGGGATGGATCGCTCTACGAAGCGCTGATCCTCAGGAGTCGGGGGATCATCTCCTCAACAGGGTCGTACATCCCTTGATAGCTGATGGACATCCGGGGAGAAACGAACTCAGTAGGCCCAGTCTGGAAAAAAAAAAAGCAAACCAAAGTGAATAATATACCACTTGGGGGCTACTTAACAAAGAAATAAAAGACAAAAATCATACCGCCACCTCCTCAGACAAAACAGGGGTCGGAGCTAACAACGGCAGCAAGTCCTCCTCATAACATCGCCCCGAGCTGGCATAAGATCGCCAAGGGGTACCGCAGGCGACCTCTCTGCCAAGTTGATCAGCATCGCATCATGGAACATATGGCGAGGCGGAGGAGCAGGGACGACGAATATCTCCGAGGAGTGCTAAATAGCAACCCTCTCTCCTAGGTACACCGCCGCCTCATACGTCCCTTGAAAGTAGCGACGCTGAGTAGTGTATTGCGCAGCCAGCGCAAGAATAACCAGACCGTCCCATGGCCGGTATACTACCTCAAGCTCCTGCAAAATATGTCTCTAAGATGAAGCTCTATCAAAAACAAATATGAAGAAGACAGATGTGCAAAAGAACATACCGAGAGGATCATCTCTCGGACATGGGCAGTAGCCCCTTGTTCACTAAAATAACCTCCCCAATAGGCGCCAACGAGGAGCTCGCGTGGAGATGATCTCGCTGGTGCAAGCGAAGGAAAGTACTCATAGAACCAAATCTACAAAGATAAAAGGATGTCAGCAAGTGCTAATAAGAGTTTAGAGCTAACTTTTAAAGAAATAAAGTGTACCTCTACGGCTCTCTAGAAGCTTGAGAGCGATGTTTCCTGTGTAAGACCGGTGGCGACAGGATTCTCGCAAACCCCGCAGGAAGTCGGCATAGGCCAAGCTGGCCCAATCGTAAGTCCCACTCAGCTGAAGATCGCGGAGAATAGGAAGGTAGTCAAGCAGCACCCGACTACCCTTGTCAGGAGAAAATGTCCCTGACAGGAAAATAAGCGCAAAGATGTGCACCCACTGCTCTCGGGTGGTCGCATCGTCCTCAAAAGCCATCGCCAGAGTCGACCGGCGAATGAACCTGGAGATAAGTCGTGCTGGCTCCACCTCGGCACGGGCCCGAACAGCGATCGGACCCAACAACTCCTCGACTATCGGAGAGAAAGCACTAATGGTGCTGTCGAATGGCAACGTAGTCTAGTGAAACTCCAGTCCCGAGATGAGACTGAAGTCGGCTGGGGTGACAGTCATCTCACCCCAAGGAAAGTGAAAAGTGTTGGTGGTGGCCTAGAAGAACTCCACCAAAGCACGAACCACGTGGTGGCTCGCGTCGAATGCATACATGGCCTGAGTAGCCCGGAACAGGGCAGTCAGCCCACAGGACTCCCAAAGCAGTCGCAACCCCTCATCGCCGTGAAAATACTTGTTGTACAACTTGCTTATGGTCTCGTTGCTTGAGCCATGGCTACGTTTCCTACCACTAACAATCCCATGACGCACCCTCTCAGAAATATGTTGCTCAGGGGAAAAGAACAACGTCCGCTCGTCCCACTCAGGGAGGGGACCGAGAGAAGTGGACGGATCCGCGTCCTCTTGTACAGGCTCATGCTCCCGTCATGTGTCTCGGGATCAAGAACCAGAACCTTGTTGTCTAGCCATACTACATTGTGCAAAATGGACAAAAATTAAGGCTCTATAGTATCTAAGGTTCGCCTAGCCGCATGATACTATGTTCGCAAGAAAACAGAGTACGTAGTACTAAACCAGAGAACAATTTCAATTCAAGCATATATGGCATTTTTCAAGCAATTAAACAATTTCTTGCAATATTATGATAATTATTGTGACAAATTGGACAAGAATTGCTAGCAAAAACATCAAGAACAACCCACATTGTTCTCACGACCTTAAGAGGTTCAACAATGGTGAATCGCTCATTTCTTCACCAAATTGAGTCAAACAAGTCTCAAAATAATCCTAAGGTAATATACAAACATAATCAAGCATTTTCATGACATAAAATTTGACAAACAAAGCAAATTGAGCAATGTAAGTTTTGAATTTTCAAGAAATTCGTGAATAAACATGTGCAAAACCCAGCAAAATTCGAGTGAGTTTAGAAAAAAAAAACTTACATATATTAGCAAACTAGATGAATTAAGCTTCTATTTGCAACAAATTTGAGCGAATTTGGTTGAGAAACGAGCAAGAACGGACGATTTGAATTTTCGTGGTGAAAACTCAAACGAAAATAGCAGTAGCAGCAAAATGAGGAAGAAAGGGCTTTTATTCGGAAAACCCGAGTGCAGTTCCGCGCAACAAATTTGTTGCCGCACGGCAGAGTGCGGTGCCGGGCGACAAGAAGAAATTGCGGCGACAGCAATTACTGGCGGACGTTGCAGCGCCGACAGAGTTTGAGACCTCGTACAGCAGTTTGGGTTCCTTGGTACGCCAGTTAGCCCCTCTAAGCATCATGACATGATTTAGTAATCAGCTCGGTTACAATCATATTAAGTGATCAAACTGATAAATGATCGTTTCACTTAGCTTAAATTGCCTAAGCATTCGGAAAGGCACCGACATAATGGTTCATAAACAACAGAAGCACTGACGTACTAGTTCACAAGAAGCAAAGCGTCGACGCACTGGCATAACAAAATCAAGTTCAACCGAACTTTTTAGGATCGAAAAGCGTTGGTCTTCGGTGATAATCTTCATAATATTATCGCAACAAATGAAGATCGTTTTAAGCGAAGAAATCTTCGATAAGATTCTCTAGCTTGCAGAAGACTATCACAGCGGAAATTGGAGGCAGTTACAGGCGTGGCAGTCTTCAGGCGGTATTTCCTAGCTTGAGGAAGATCATCAAAGCTCTAAATTCAGAGACACGTGGACATATCAACATCAAAACAGCAAGATAGCATTCCCTAGCTTGTGGAAGATTGTCATAACAACGGCAAATGCAACACAAATCGGTTACTTCCCAGAGACGTGTGCTCAACGGTGCAAGATACACATTTCTTAAACTCTCTTTTCTGTTTAACTAACGCTAGTTTGCGGGTATTGGCGTTACAAGAATGGTTTAGGATAGTAGAACGTTCTGAATCATTCTCCGTCCCTATCGATACTTTGACTTTTGTTTTCGAAACTCGAGTTTCTCCAAACTTAGTCAAAGTGGGGGCTTCTGTAGACACCCATTTGTGTCTCCCCAAAACCAAACCCGGTGATGAATAACTTTCACATCGATTCATAATCGAATGAAGTGAAAGTGTGGAAAATTTAGTGTTACGGTTAGTTTTTATTAAAATTCTCTTCTTTCTCTCTGTTTGCGAAAACCTATTTTATGAAAGTATCCAATCTAGTTTAGTTTGTTCCATAACAAGGGTCCTATAATAGTGTAGTTGGATCGATTTCGAAAGGAGCTTTCCAACGATATATTATAAGCCCAATTCCGATGAATAATGAGGAAGTTATGGCCAAATTACTAAACTAGATCTTTATATGCGGCCCAATGATCTTGAGAAGAGCCTATTATGAATTATGATTCCTAATGCAATTAGGATTGATTATAGTCTTCTAGAATCTTCTAGAAGGTTCTTTTGAATCCTAATGTGATTAGTATTGATAATTGAGTTTTATGAGTTTTATTTTGAATAAAAGAAGTGTTTTTAATGAAATTACGATTTTACCCCATGTACAGACTTTTACGCTTAATTTTATAAAAAAAAATAGAAAACGTGTGGGAAAATTGCCTGCAACGCCGCACAACAGGTTTTCGCCTGACAACAAGCCTGTCGAGCGGCGACAAGCTTGTCGCACGGCGATAGAGGCTGTTGCGGCGCCAGCGTCGTGTTTTATTCTTCTTGAAACTCCGATTCTTTTTTTATCATATTTCGGCTTATTTTCGTTATAAATAAGGTCCTTAAACCTCCATTTTTTATTACCAAATCTCATCAAGAAAATCTTGATATTCTCTCTCTCTTTCTAAACCAACCAATTTTACAAACAAAATTCCACATTCACAAGATCTAGACACACCTAGCATAATTCGAAGTTGCCTTCGCCCTAGACATGAAAGGTTTGATTTCTGAGGGTTTGGTCCCAAATCTAATCTAAACTTTATTAATTCTCTCTTTCAATTATTTAATTTAATTCTTTGGTTTTTATATTTTCCTTAAAGTTACTAACGTGTGTATTTTGTTATTAGAAAGAGGTACGAGGCATCCAAGTAAGTGCTTTAATTGTTTTATTGATATTATGATATAGAAATCATGCTTAGATTGTTATTTTGATTCCTAATATCATGTTAGGATGCTTTTCTTAGTATGATGTTTAAGTTAAAAAAGAATAAGTTCCTTATGTCAATTATGATTTCTATGAAGCTTCCTATTTTCTTTCCTATATCATGTTAGTATCATGCTTAGGATCTTGTCATTTATATTATGCTTTTACATGATTATTTTGATTACTATTATGATTGTTTTAATAATGATTATTATGTTGCTTGTTATATTTATTGTTATTGCTTGATTACGCCTTTTATGCATGTTTAAAGGGAATTTGTACTTGTAATCACACTTAATAAGATAATTAATAATCTTGTTTAGGGTTAATTTGATTATAACTCAAGTGATCACCAATAATAGTTTTATTTGTGCATTAATAATCAATCAACATAGATAAACAGGTTTAGGGTAAACCTAATGATTGCATGTTAGTCAGAAAGCGCACATGAATACGAGAAGAATAAAGTAGATGCCTATTATTAGGGCAGGTTCTTTCTCTTTAAGATTGGATTTGTACCTTCATCCCCGAACTTCCAGTCTTGGTTCCAGACCTATTGGAGCTAACGATCTCATGGATCGTTAAGGGGTGTAACCTTCACCCTGTGAACGGTTTACAAGTTCCTAAAACTTGTTGGCGACTCTTTTGCTCTAGCTTCCTTCCCTTTGGACGCCACCATACTTAAGTGTATGATCACACTGGGGGTTCAAATTTGGGGTAATGCTTGAAATATTCCCTACAGTTAAACCTTTTTTATTTTTAAATAACAAAAAAAAGGAAGCTTTTTTTTTCGGAACACACAGTTATCATTATTACACCAGCAGCATTATTTTTTAAAAAAAAATGAGTTGATTAAATGACAAGGGTCGGAACTAGGTCATTGAAACTAACCCCTACCCTAGGCCAAAAAAAATTTGTAATCTCTCAACACACCCTTACACAAGTATAATGGTAAGTTGAGGGTCGAACCACTAAGGTACGGTGGGCGATTATCTATTAAGTCAAGCTACTCCGAAATGGTAGGGTGTAGGTATGTAAACTTGGACAAGGATGACTAAACAACGAATTGAAATCAAGTATGTAAAAATATAGGGCTAGGATCCACATGAAATCGTAACGGAATCAACTAATTAGGAGGTCAAAGTGACTAAGTCAAGCAATGTGAGGGAAGACCAATCATGCAACCAAAAGAGCGTATCAAGCTATTTTCCTAGAGGTCTAACTAGCGTCAACTACGATAAACTCTAGCTAGGAACGTCACAAGGCACCTCAATTGTTAAATGCAAGCCACAAATCAATGGTCCGTATCAATGTGAACTTACAATGCAATCTAGTGCAACAATCAAAGTTAGCTACTCTTTAATTAATCACACACATGCACATGATCAATAACCAATTTAATCACATCATTAAGCCCATCAATTTTCCCCAATTAGCATTAATCCATTACTCATACATGCTTCACTATTACCCTAGCAAGCAATCTACTCACTAGCCATTGAAACTAAGATCAAAACAACACTAAGCAACAAATTCATCATGATCAAATCAAACAAGCTAAAATCAAACACAAAACAATCAAACTTCAATTAAACTAGAACAATCAACAAAACAAATGAAATCAAACTAAAGCTCAAATTATAGATTAAATTAAAGAAAAGGAATCCTTTCAAACTTGATAAAAAATCAAAGGAAATGAAGAAATCTTCAATCATCAACAATCCACCATGAATTTCTCTCTCTAAAATCCTAGAGTTTCTCTCTCTAAAATCTCTCTAATTATGATCTAATTATTATCTAACTGAATTCTCTCATCCCTCTAAAAATAGAAGGAAAGACTATATAAAGGAAAGATATAAAAGAAGATTTAGTTAGTTCGTCCCAAAAGAAACCCCGTAAGGTGCGGTCGCATCAAGGGGGAGGCGCAGCCGCGAGAAAATGGGTACGCGGACCCAGGCAGGCGCGCCCGCGCCACCCTTGTGCACGGCCGCACCACTCTCGTGCGCGCCCGCACCTGGCAGCAGGGGAGCTCCCTCTTCTTCGTCCTAGCTCATCCTCGTGCGCTCGTCTTGGTGATGATGATGAACACTAAGGTAGGTAGTCTTAAAATGGCTATTTTGGTGGGTTTATGCCAAAGATGCTGCCCCCACCGCATGCATGCACCGATCTCATGAACTTGCTCCTTGCATTATTTCAAACTTGAGCTCCAAATGACAAGCAAGAGGCATCCAAAATGATGGGAAATATGAGAGGAAGGCTCAGGAATCCTCGGAACACGATCATAACCTGAAAATACACGAAAACAAGCAAATAAAAGGGAAAAAGACTAAATAAACAAAGAAATGCACAAAGAAAGAAAACTAACTAAGGAAAGCACAAACTAAAGAAATAAAGAACAAAACTAAAGAAAAGAGCTATAGAATAGCATGAAATTCATCCTAAAAGAAGCCAAATGAGTGCCATAAGTGACACTCATCAAATTCCCCCAAGCTAAACTTTTGCTCGTCATCGAGCAAAACAAAGCAAGAAAGAATAAGGATGAAAGAATTATTCAAAAAGAAAAAGAAAGACTCAAGATGAGAATATACACTAAGACTCGCTGTCGTAGGAATCACGGTTGCTTTTAGCTACAACAAGCCATTTAAACCCCTAGCTCGCCCTAGAGGTCGAGTGATGCTCTCGTAAGGGTATCCTAAGAGTTTACCCATAACTCTCCCCCAACATCCAAGAGTCAAAACCATGAAAAGAAAAGAAAAGGGAAAACAAAACCTTTGCGAAATGGACTTACAAAGAGACTACACTACAAATGAATGAACATCTTTCTCAAGCAATCAAGGTATGCACTTTCCAAGATATCCAAGGTTGATTGAAACATAGGGTATGCTAAGCATAGGAACTAGACATCTCAATCCACGTTCATCCCAATCAATCTTACCGCGTTCTCCCCACTAGTCTCAAATCTCCCCTTAGTGAGCATCCCAATGATTCCTCGAAGGAACCGGAAAAATAGATTTATTTAGGCTACTTGACATATTGACTATGCATCCCCTTTCCTTAGGCAATGACCCATGATTCCCTCCCCCGAATAGTGACTCAACTTCTAGGTCAAAAGGGCTTTCCCAAAGGTTGTAACGTAAGGCATAAAGGGTGAAGGTAGGCTAAAATTTAAAATTTGGCAGTTTACCTAAATTGTGAAGCAAAGATTGTGCATTTCTTTACACCATAACCAAGTAATCACCAAACAAAAACAACAACACCCCTAAGCTTATTCAAAGCTATAAATCACAAACATATACACAAAAAGCGTGAGAACGCTTCCCCACCAAGCTTAAATGGAGCATTGTCCTCAATGCTCAAAAAGGGAGAATACTCACATCAAAATATTTTTGGATTTTTTTTTTCTTGATTAATAGTGCTTTGTCCTTGCCTCTTTTAACTTTGGACGGCTTTTTCAATTTTGCACTTATTAGTCCATGCCTTTTATAACTTAGGACGGCTTTTACTCAAACACATTTTCCATTATTCACATTAAAAGCACAACACAAACTTGCGTCAAAGAAACCAAATATCCCAACTTCTCCACCACAAACTCCATCAAGAATGATCAATTGCTTCACAAAAACAAGAAAAGAAATAAAATGAAACAAAAGGCCAAAGATCTAAGGATGTGGCTTGAAAAGAAGGTAATAGGCTCAAATGGTTGCAAGAAGGCAAATGTAAACCCAAAAACAAAGATGAAACAAACTATTCTAAAAATGAAAATACCACCCCAAAAAGATGCCTTTGTCCTCCCTAGATAGCTCGGTCTCGGGTTTAAGGATCATAAATCAAGCTTTATAGATTAGGTCCGCAATAGTCAAGGATCCACGCCGCTCATAAAAAATAGGTTGAAGGCTTGAAAAACAATGAACCTCACATGACTGTAGCAAAAACTCACTAGCGGTGTCAAATCAACTATACGGAGCAACTACCAAGCATGCCATAAACAAGTAGAATCCGGCTTCATGATCCTCCTAGTTCAAACCAACTACCTTAGCATACACCTATCCTAGAGTCAACCAAGCATACTCTCAAATCGTGCATATATACCTTTACTACCTAGGAAGAAATTCATTCAAAAGACAAAGTCCAATGTACAAAGTCCAATTCATAAGAAAAACAAAAAGGGTGAAAAACAAGCCTCAAAAGCATACCACATACCAAGACAAGAACAAAGGAAAAATAAGGGAAAAGAAAAATAAAAGGAAAAGAAAAGAAAAGGAAAGCCATAGATAAAGGAAGAATGGGAAAAGGGAGAAAGGAACTAGAAAGCAAGTTAAACACATTAAACCCAATCGACATACAATTGATCAAATGACAACATCGTCATCGATCCCAAACACATTAAGTGTTAACAAGCAATCATCCTCAAACCGTTCAACTTCCCCTAAACTAAACCTAATCTATGCATCCAAAGAAAATAAAGAGAAAAATTATAAAGGTCTCACCGGGCTATCCATGCTTAGCTAATAAAGAAAGGCGATAGAAAGAACCACCTTTGTTGCGCTCCAAAATCATAAGCATCATCATAAAGCCATGTGAGAACAAGGAAAGCAAAAGAAGCTCAATCACATCAAAAGCCGCAAGCACCTTCCCATTGCTTGTCCTTACTTGATGAAATCCAACTCCAAGAATCCAACCTATAAATCCAAAAGAAAAACAAGTGAAAGAAAGAAAAGAAAGAAAATTAAGAAAAAGTGAAAATAGAAAGAAAAGGTTTAGAAATCTCCGGGTTGCCTCCCGGGAAGCGCTTGCTTATGGTCCTAAGCTCGACCCTTTCTCCAAATCATGGAGGGTTAAAGAACACCACCTTCTTCAAAGTGGCGGAAGGAGAAAATTCCTCTTCAAATTTTAGCAACTTCTTATTGTTTCTTGATGAGACTTCATTCAATAACTCCTCAAAAGCAAGCTTCTTTTTCCATAATCTCATTCTCTTTCACTTTTTCCTAGAAGCTCGTGCTCTTTTCTTTGCCTTGTTCCTCTTTGTAGACGGTTTCACACCATCCACACTCTTAGGGTCATCGTCCTCCTCTTGAGGGTAGAGCTCAAACCAATGAGGAATGTCAATTTCCTCCTCGTCCATAAGCTGGGAAGCTTTGTTTTCTCTTCACTAACCTTCTTGCAATCACAACTCAAAAGCACATCATCACAATTCTCAAGAAAATTGTTAGTTGAAGAATCAATCATGCATACATTATCAATAGGGCGAGGGGAATTAACACACATAGTTCCTTTCACAAGAGACAAAGACTCATGCATTGGTTTTAGCTCAAATCTATCCTCATTCTTACCAACTCTCAAGGTAATACGACCTCCTTTGACATTTATTAAGGCTCCCAAAGTGGCTAGGAAAGATCTTCCTAAAATGATAGGGATATGGTCATCTTCCGCAATCTCAAGCACAATGAAATCAACGGAAATGGTGAACTCTCCTATCTTGAAGGGAACATCCTCAACTCTCCCCTTTGGAAACTTAATAGACCGATCGGCCAATTGAAGGGTCATGTTGGATGGTAGGAGCTCACCTAGCTTAATTTTCTTGAAAACGGAATAAGGCATGATGCTAACACTAGCACCAAGATCACAAAGGGCATTTTAGAACAATTTTCCTTTGATTTTGCAAGGTACGGAAAAATTTTCAGGATCTTTCAATTTTTGGGGTAAGTCATGATGAATAAAGGCGCTACAACACTCCCCCAAATTCACCGATTCCACCATATTGCAACCTATCTTACCGCTTAAAATTTCCTTAAGAAACTTAGCATAGTTTGGCATTTGTTCCAAGACCTCGGTGAAAGGTTCTTAAGCATGTCGATGAATTGTCCAAATTTCTCATCCAATTTGTTCCTATTGAACTTTTGGGGGTAAGGAAGTCTAGGTTTGTAAACCTCATCTTGCTTCCTCTCTTTCTCCTTAGGCTTATCATTGGAATTCTCACTCATCTTGCTAAACTCTTCATGCTTATTCCCTTCACTCAAATCACTCTCCTTTTCACCCTCCTTACTTTTCCTAGGAACACTGTCTTTAAGGACCTTACCACTCCTAGTGGTGATAGCACACATCGGATCCCTAGGGTCAACTTCTTGTGATGGTAAAGAAAGAGGACTAGCACAACCTCTCAAAGGGTTGGCTAGTTGAATGATTTGGTTCTCAAGCATCTTTCCATGAGTAAATAGGACCTCAAACATTTTGTTACAAGACAAAGTGAATTCATTCAACTTCTCGGATTGAGCCATCATGAAATTATCTAGCCTATTCATTTGAGATTGTTGAGCATAGAAATCATCACCTTGGTTTTGAGTCTTTGGAGTAAATTGGGGTGGGGTACCTCTTTGAACATCATTTTGAAAATCTCCCCTACTTTGATTACTCCAATTACCCCTACCATGATTTTGGCCGGAATTTTGATTATGGTTACCATAACCTTGGTTATGATCCCCATATTCTTAGCCATGGCTTTGATCATTACAACCAAAGTTGTTATGGTTACCACAAAACTCTTGGGTCACATGGTTACCATAACCACTATTTTGGTTATAATTATCATAGCTCCCATGATTGTGATAATTCCTATTCCCAACATTCTTTTGAGCATTAAATCTAGGTCCAAAATCATTATTATCAACACAATTCACATGCACATTCTCATATCCATCATATCCATCACAAGGAACATTGGAGCAATTAGAAGCATCATGATCATTCTTTCCACATAAATCACAAACCAAGCATTCTCTTATCATGCAACAAGAAGAAAAAAGAGGGTTAGAGTAGGAAGATGTACCTTTCCCCTTAAAATGGGAGGGAAGACTAGAAACTTGTGAAGGACTCTCAAGCTTGGTCTTGAGAGAAATCACCTCCTTTCCTAACTCCGAGACCAGTGTGGACAAATTGTTGACGACATTAGATTAATCGATTGAGCCACTTGTGCTTGTCGATTCCATCTCTACATCATGCCAATTCATGTAGTTCCTTACTACATCATCTATTACATCCACAACCTCTTCTTCCGTCTTGTTCATAATCGGCCCTCCGGCTCGGGCATCGATCTACCTTGAGAGCTCAAACCACCATAGAAAATTTGTATAACCTGATAGGTTGGAATTCCGTGGTGAGGGAATTCCCTTTCGCAATCCTTGTATCTCTCCCATGCTTCATAGAGGTTCTCTCTAGGCAATTGCTTGAAACTTTGGATTAAGGCTCTAGCCTCCGCCGTCTTCTTTTGTGGGTAGAAACGGGACAAGAAAGCCTCAGTAACTTCATCCCATGTCCTTAGGGACCTTGGCTTTACCTCCTTGGACAATCACTGTAAGGTTCTCCCTATGAGAGAAAATGGAAACAACTTTAGCCTTATATACTCTTAAGCCACTCCGGCTTCCATAATTGTGTTGCAATACTTCTTGAAATATTTGAGATGGTTAAGAGGGCTTTCACTTTTTGTACCACCATATTGTTTCCTTTCGATCAAGGTGATCATTTCCAGCTTGATTTCAAAAGCACCATCCGGAATCAATAAAGGAGCAATCCTGCTCTCATACTTGTAAGCACCCAGAGTGCCCAACTCTTTCAATGTGATCCTTTAAGCTTCTCCCATGTTCTCTTGCACACACAATCTCAAACGAAATTATTAGTAGCACGGCTACAATCACAACGCCATTCCCCAGCAACGGTGCCATTTTGACAAGGGTTGAAACTAGGTCGTTGAAACTAACCCCTACCCTAGGCCAAACAAAATTTGTAATCTCTCAACACACCCTTACACAAGTATAATGGTAAGTTGAGGGTCGAACCACTAAGGAACGGTGGGCGATTATCTATTGCCTAAGTCAAGCTACTCCGAAATGGTAGGGTGTAGGTATGTAAACTAGGACAAGGATGACTAAACAACAAATTGAAATCAAGTATGTAAAAATCTAGGGCTAGGATCCACATGTAATCGTAACGGATTCAATTAATTAGGAGTTCAAAGTGATTAAGTCAAGCAATGTGAGGGAAGACCAATCATGCAACCAAAAGATCGTATCAAGCTATTTTCCTAGAGGTCTAACTAGCGTCAACTACGATAAACTCTATCTAGGAACGTCACAAGGCACCTCAATCGTTAAATGCAAGCCACAAATAAATGGTACGTATCAATGTGAACTTACAATGCAATCTAGTGCAACAATCAAAGTAAGCTACACTTTAATTAATCACACACATGCACATGATCATCAACCAATTTAATCACATCATCAACTCCATCAAATTTCCCCAATTAGCATTAATCCATTACTCATACATGCTTCACCATTACCCTAGCAAGCAATCTACTCACTAGCCATTGAAACTAAGATCAAAACAACACTAAGCAACAAATTCATCATGATCAAATCAAACAAGCTAAAATCAAACACAAATCAATCAAACTAGAACAATCAACAAAACAAATGAAATCAAACTAAAGATCAAACTATAGATTGAATTAAAGAAAAGGAATCCTTACAAACTTGATCAAAAATCAAAGGAAATGAAGAAATCTTCAATCATCAACAATCCACCATGAATTTCTCTCTCTAAAAACCTAGAGTTTCTCTCTCTAAAATCTCTCTAATTATGAGCTAATTATTATCTAATTGAATTGTCTCGTCCCTCTAAAAATATAAGGAAAGACTATATAAAGGAAAGATACAAAAGAAGAGTTAGTTAGATCGTCCCAAAAGAAACCTCGGAAGGTGCGGTCGCATCAAGAGGGAGGCGCGGCTGCGAGAAAATGGGTACGGAACAGGGACCCAGGTGCCCGGCCGCACCACCCTCATGCGCGCCCGCACCTGGCAGTAGGGGAGCTCCCTCTTTTTCGTCCTAGCTCATCCTCGTGCGCTCGTCTTGGTGATGATGATGAACACTAAGGTAGGCAGTCTTGAAATGGCTATTTTGGTGGGTTTATGCCAAAGATGATGCCCCCACCGCATGCATGCACCGATCTCATGAACTTGCTCCTTGCATTCCTTCAAACTTGAGCTCCAAATGACAAGCAAGAGGCATCCAAAATGATGGGAAATATGAGAGGAAGGCTCGGGAATCCTCGGAACACGATCATAACCTGAAAATACACGAAAATAAGCAAATAAAAGGGAAAAAGACCAAATAAACAAAGAAATGCACAAAAAAAGAAAACTAACTAAGGAAAGCACAAACTAAAGAAATAAAGAACAAAACTAAGGAAACTAAAGAAAAGAGCTATAGAGTAGCATGAAATTCATCCTAAAAGAAGCCAAATGAGTGCCATAAATGACACTTATCATTAAACAATTATCTAAATGAGTTGATTTTTTTTTAATATATAATGTGTAATATAATACGGAGTATATATTTTTAATATAATATATACTTAGTTTCATGTAATTTGTTAATTCACAAATTATAATAATATAATTTATTTAATTTAGACTTAATTTGAACTCATTTATATAAAATGTTATATTCGCCACTAGTCATTACCAAATAAATTACTACACACCCTAATCGAATTTCATAAGAACCCTATAAATATTTGATAATGAAATCATAAAATTTGAGACAAAATAAAAAAAAATTAAACTAAGCAAAATCTCAACATGTGTAAACTAAAACATTGTCAGCTTCATTACTTTTAAATAACACAAAATTTTCCGTTTTTTAATGAAAAAAGACACTTTATTTTACTCTATTTCATTTATTATTAAACATATCATTATGCCATTAGCGTCAGCATTATTTTTAAAAAAAACAAACAAATATCTTACTTACATATATGCTCTCATTGAAAGCCAAGCCTCGACATGAATTGATCAAACTGGTTTTCCCACTTCTTGATTCTCCCAGAACGATAATTTTCTTAGACTCCATATGAGAAGTAAGGTTTGACTGATTCTAAAAGAAGGGAAATGTTATGTTAAACCCAGTTGAACTGGAAAATGTTATGTTAACCCAATTGAACATTTTATCAACCCTAATATGAAGGGTCGAGGGAAAGTTATGATGGTCAAGGTCCGGAAGATTGGTTGGGCTATCTAGTTTTTTGGTTAGTTGAATTTTAGTCTTTGATTTTAGTTGAATTTGTCATCTATACTTATTAAGTTTGTATTTCCATAGCACAAAATACACGACGAGTGACAAATTTAAACCTTATTCTCTATGTATAGATTGTGCATATAAAATAATTATAACTAGTCATTATCAATCCGTACGATTTTTTTTTTATTCAATGACATTTTCATTATATTTAACAATATATGCTTTTAGAACATATATGTACTTTTATCTTAGAAGAAGTTATGGATGTTCAGAAGGAAAAAATACAATTTACTAATCCGAACTTTGCTCAATTTACTTTAAATAATCCAAACTTCCGATTATTTTGAAATAATCCCAACTTTCACCTGGTTTTCTTTCTTCAATCCCGATAACCAGTAACCTGAAAGAAGGAAATTTTTTTTTGTAAAAAATCATAATTGCCACGTGTCGCCTACTTAATGGTTCAAAAAAATTAATACTTTTAAAAAAGAATATTTTTTACAAAAATAAAATTAAAACATCAAGCCTACCATGATCACCTCTAGTGACCACAGCCTCTCCATCATAGTCGCATTTTCAACCTAGATTTCCAGCGCCAACCACCATTTCCCGGCATGTCCTTTCCCCCATCCCCCAAACCTACCCCACATGTGTTTCTCCAAACTCAGTCAAAGTGGGGGCTTCTGTAGACACCCAAACGTGTCTCCCCAAAACCAAACCCAATGATGAATACCTTTCATGTCATTTGATTATCGAACGAGGTGAAAGTGTCAAAAGTCTAGTGATGAGGATGTTTTTATTAAAATATCTCTTCTTTCTGTTTTTGAAAATATTTCTTTTCTTACCCTATTTATGAAAAATGTGCATTTCAGTTTAGTTTGGTCCATGATAAGGGTCCAATAATAGTGTAGTTGGATTGGGCTCGAAAAAAGCTTTCCAACGATATATTATAAGTGTTTTGGGTGTTTTTGTCCCTCGAGAGAGTTACAACTCAAAGTCTGGTTGAGAAGCGCCTATACCTGCAAAACAACAGAGACTCCGGGTGGTTGGAGCTCCGCCTCCGACGATCAAGTTAAAACGCGTTGGAGTAAGTAAAAAGTGCGAAAAAAGATAAAGGTGAGATCTTCTCGGATTCCGAGATCAAGAGATTTCTCTGATGTAAGAGAATGTCAGTGATATCGTAATAAATTCAATCTGTCCCACAAATGGGGAAAATCTCCCTATTTATAGGGTCATTATGGATAAGTGTGCCCTTACGTAGGTCATTTGACCTAGATTTGGTGGGCTAATTTCATCATACCCTATTCTAAAACAATGTGTATCAATGTTCCAAAATTCTAAAGCGGTATGTATGAAGTCTATGTCTAAATCTACCCCTTTGATGCCATAAATTCCCCCCAAGTGAAATAAATCCAATTCTTTTCTTTCTCTAGCATTCAGAGATCGACACCATTCATGGGAATATTGGGTGAAGGTTTTAGTGGCTAAAGACATGATAATTATTTTTTCTAAAAGAGAAGAATAATTTTTTCGCTGGAATTATGTGAATAATCGGCTGAGCAGGGGGCTATTTATGCACAAATTACGAGGAATTTCAATCTAGCTGGAATACGGAGTCAGCGCCAATTGGTGTCACATTGGCGTCACCCATCTGCTCTTGGCGCCGCACGCTATGTGTAGCGCCTGGCGCCACGCGCCACAGGCTGGCGCCAGCTGGCGCCAAGTCAGCAGGACGGCCGCGCGTGCTCAGTTTGCGTTTTGATATTAAATTGGAGTCGGTTAATGACTTTATGGCCCCGTTTTAATTTCTTCTAAATATTTTTCTATCCTTTTATTAATTAATTAAATATAGCAATTATTTTTAGTTAATTTTTATTTCCTTTTTTGGATTTTATATTAAATTTCAAAAATCAGCTTTTTTCTCCGTTTTATTTTTCCTTTTTTATTTTTCTTTTTGGGGGAGAGAGTCGGATAATACCCTCCATCAATAATAAAAATGACATACCCTCCATCAATAATAAAAATGACGGAATTTTTGCGCAAAATTGTTATCACATTTGCACACACTAACATACACTAACATAATAATAGATAATAATGAATTTACAATAACATAAAGAACAAAGTGTCTAAATAACAAAGTCAAAGCCAAAGTTCTATAAAAATTCAAAATAAAATACATATACAGAAATAAACTACGGCGCCGGAGGACGTAGGCCCATCATGCCATAAAACTGCGCCGTCCGAGGAGTCACCTCTCCGCCAGCTCCGGCCTCAGCACCAGCTCCAGTCTCCGTAGGAGGAGGAAAACTCAAAACAGGACCGCTCCAGCCAAGGTCAACCCGAGGCTGAGACCGCAGAGGCTGCTGCGATGACGAGCCAACCTCGTACATCCCACCACCTCTGAAAGCCGAGGTAGCCTCTCCTACCGGTGCAGCAGGAGCACCCTCAGAAGAAGACCCTGAGCCCTCAGCAACGTCGGCTCGAGCAGCCTCGAAACGAACACCTCTACCTCCTGACGAAGTACGACGATGTCTCGAGCTAAACCTCGCCGGATCTCTCCGCCCCTCGGGCCTCGTACGGGTGTGAGAAGCAATCGGCTGACCCTGCAAAAAGAATTAAATCAGAAACAAGGTAAAACTAAAGCATAATACAGAAATAATAAGTGAAGAAAAGTTACCTCTCGGATAGCGTCGTCTCGATGACAGGTAGCCGCGTTCCTCATCCGAACGAGTTGGCTCCGAAAGGCATCTATGCATCGTGCCATAGCCGAAACCACCTCGCGTGAGAACTGTCAAGAAAATAAGTCAGTAAAAGTATATGATGACTGAATACAAGATTCTGTATTGAAAAAATAGGCTTACCCTAGTCTGGTGACGAGGAATCGACCGCTCCACGAAGCGTTCGCCCTCAGGAGCCGGAGAAATCATCTCCTCGATCGGCCCATACATCCCCTGGTAATGGATGGACATACGGGGTGGCACGAACTCAGTAGGACCATCCTAATAAGATGGAAAGAAATAAGCAAGGTATTAATTGGGGGCTACTTAGCGAAAAATAAAAAGCTAAAGATCTTACCCTCACACCCTCGGCCGGTACAGGGGCTGGAGCTAACGAAGGAAGTAGCTCCTCAGCATAACTCCGCCCAAGGATCACATGGGACCGCCAGAGAAAACCAGACTCCTCAGCCATGCTCGATAACTCTCTCTCGTCGAACATATGACGCGGCGGAGGGGCAGGAACGACGAAAACATCAGAAGAGTGCTGTATAGCAACTCTCTCCCCTAAATATACAACCGCTCCATAGGTCCCCAGAAAGTAGCGGCGCTTAGCAGAGTACTGGGCGGCTAATCCAGGGACTGTCCAACCGCCCCATGGTCGGTATACTACCTCAGGTCCCTATAAAAAGCACCAATCACATAAGAACATGTCTAAAACATCGCAGAAGAGCAAGATAAACACTAAAAGTCGTACCGAGATGATCCGACTCCGGACACGTGCAGTAGACAGGTCCACATGGTGGCCGCCCCAAGAGGCGCTCACCGGATACCCCCTCGGCGATGGTCTCGCCGACGCAATGGAAGGAAAGTACTCGTAGAACCAGATCTACAAAAAGCTAAAGCATGAATAAATGCTAATTAACATGTAGGGCTAAACTTTATAGGGAATAATGTTTACCTCTACGACCTTCCAGAAAGCAGACAAAGCGACGTTCGTCCTAAAGGACCGGTGGCGACACGAGTCCCTCAGCGCGCGAACGAAGTCAGTGTAGGCCAAGCTGGCCTAGTCATAAGTCCCGATCCGCCGGAGATCGCGAACAGCAGGGAGGTAGTAAAGCAACGCCCTACTACCCCTGTCAGGGGAGAATGTCCCTGACAACAACATCAGCACAAAGATGCGCACCCACTGCTCTCGGGTGGTCGCATCGTCATCAAGAGCCGCTGCCAGCGTCGAGCGTCGAATCCCCCTAGCACTGAACTGAGTCGTCTCGACCTCAGCTCGGGCCCGAACAGCAATCGGCCCCAACAACTCCTCGACCTCTGGAGAAAAGACGTCGATACCGCCGTCGAACGGCAGCAGCACAGAAGTGAACTCCAGTCCTGTGATGAGACTGAAGTCTGTAGGAGTGACCATCATCTCACCCCATGGGAAATGAAAGGTGTTGGTGGTGTCCCAGAAGAACTCCACCAAAGCGCGTACTACGTGGTGACCCCCGCTGGAGGCGACCATAGCCTCAGAGGTCTCGAACAAGGCAACCAGTCCGCAGGACTCCCATAGGAGTCTCGTCTCTCGGTCTCTGGCGATATGCATCCTATACAAATCGCCTACACCATCACAGCCAGAGCCGTGATTTCGTGTCCTCCTAGGCTCGGTTCCCCGTCTCACCCTCTCAGAAATGTGGTGGACAAGGGCAAAGAACAAGGTCTGCTCATCCCACTCCGGGAACCGACCAAGCGAAGTGGACGGTGTGGTGTCATCCTCCACGGGCTCTTGCTCCCGTCTAGTGTTTCGAGACCGTGAACCTGAACCTCGTTGTCTAGCCATGCTACATTGCGCAGAATCATCACAAATTAAGATTCTATAGTATCTAAGGTTCGCCCAAGCCGCATGATACTATGTTCGCAAAAACAGAGTACGTAGTACTAAAACAGAGCACAAATTCAAAATTGAGCATGACAGTATTTTTTAAAGCAATCAAACAATTTCTTCCAACACTATAGTGATTATTGTGACAAATTGAACAAGAATTGCTAGCAAAAATATCAAGAACAAGTCACAATGTTCTTCACGACCTTAAGAGGTCCAACAATGGCGGATTGCTCATTTCTTCACCAAATTGAGTCAAACAAGTCTCAAATTACTCCCAAGGCAATATACAAACATAAACAAGCAATTTCATGGCATAAAACTTGATAAACAAAGCAAATTGAGCATTATAAGTTTCGAATTTTCATGAAATTCGTGAATAAACATGCCAAGAATTCATAAAAACCGGTGTGAGTTTGAGGAAAACTTACATAGATCGGGAATATAGATGAAGAGAGCTTTAATTTGCAACAAATTTGAGCAAATTCGGTTGAGAAACGAGTGAGCAACGATCAAATGAAGCTTTCGGTTTCTTCGAGCAGCGTTCGCGACAAACCAGAGCAAGAAAATGAACGAAAATGGGATTTTAAAGAAGATTCTGTGCTGGCGCCAGTCCCTAGGCATTGGCGTCACGTTCTGTGCTTGGCGCCTGACGCCAATGCCAGCGCCTGGCGCTAATGCCTTTAGGCTGGCGCTGATCGATTTTCAGAGACGCCAAAGCAGCCAGCCACCTGTTGGGGTTGTGTTAGCCTTCTGCAATATATTTTGGGTTCCTTGGTACGCCAGTTAGCCCCTCTAAGCAATTTGACATGATTAGGTAATCGGCTTGATTACATAAAGTGATCGACCTGATGAAAAGATCGTCTCACTAAGCTTAAAGCGCCTAAGCATTGGCTCAAAAGCAAAAAGCACCGACATATAGGTTCAAAAGCAAAAAGCACCGACATATAGGTTTAAGAGCAAAGGCCACCGACATACAGGTTCAAAGCAAAAGAGCGCCGACGTACAGGCATAACAAGAGCAAAGTTCAGGCGAACTTTTAAAGATCGACGGGCGTGGATCTTCGGTAGTTTCCTTTGGGAAATTATCGCATCAAATGAGGATGACTTCAAGAGAAGATGTCTTCGGCATCATTCCCTGGCTTGCGGAAAGTTGTCACAAACAGCTGAAGGTAATTTCGGGCGAAGTTGTCTTCGATCATAATTCCTGAGGCATGGAAGATGGTCATAATGCGGATGAGAATTGTTTCAAGGGAAATAATTTACGATGATATTCCCTGGACGTGGGATATTATCACAGCGGGGAGGATAGTTTCGGGCAAAGCAATCTTCTAATTTGGAAGCAGTTACAAGGCGTAGCGGTTTTCAAGCGGGATGGCATTCTCTAGCTTGCAGGAGGTCATCAAAGCGACAGTACGGCAGCAAATCGGTTACTTTCAGTGACGTGTGCTCGACGGTGCAAGATACGCGTTTCTTAACTCTTTTATCTATTTAACTAACGCTAGTTTTGCAGGTATCGGCGTTATAAGATTGATTTAGGATCGCAAAACGTTCTGAATCATTCTCCGTCCCTATCGATACTTTGACTTTCGTTTTCGAAACTTACGTTTCTCCAAACTCAGTCAAAGTGGGGGCTTCTGTAGACACCCATTTGTGTATCCCCAAAACCAAACCCAGTGATGAGTACCTTTCACGTCGAATCATAATCGAATGAAACGAAAGTGTGGAAAGGCTTAGTGTTGCGGAAAGTTTTATTTCTTTTTCTCTTTTTCCTGTTTTTGAAAACTTTATTTTAAAGAAAACAGCCAATCCAGTTTGGTTGGTCCATGATATGGGTCCAATAATGGTGTAGTTGGATGGGGTTTGCAAAGACCTTTCCAACGATATATTATAAGCCCAATTCCGATGAATATTGAGGAAGTTATGGCCAATTTACTAAACTGGGCCCGGTTTGAGCTTTAAGTACGGCCTAATGATCTAGGGGAGGGCCTAATATAATTTATCATTCCTAATGTAATTAGGAATGGTTTTTAGTCTTCTAGAACATTCTAGAAGGTCTTATCATTCCTAATTCAATTAGGACTCTTCAGAGTTTTAATCAAGATCAAATAGCATTTTCGATGGAAATTATATTATTTTATCTTCCAGTACGGTAAGTTTATCAGATTTTCGAAAACGCGTTGAAAATCGCTTTGGCGTCCAACCCCAGGCCTTGGCGCCTGGAACCAGGATTGGCGCCAGGCGCTAGCCATTGGCGCCTGGCGCTAGCCACTGGTGCTGGCGCCAACTAGCCAGGGCTGGCGCCAAGGTGTTTTTGCGATCTTCAGACTCTGTTTTGTTAAATTATCTTTTTTTGGATGATTTTCTCTATAAATATCGTATTAAAAATTCCGTTTTCATTCACGAAGAATCACCAACTCTCTTCAAGATTTTCTTGATTATTCTCTCTCTCTCTTTTTCTAAACTAGCCTTTTCTCAAATACAAAATTCCGCATTCGCAAGATCTAGAAACACCTAGCCATATTCGAAGTTGCCTTCCCCCTAGACGTGAAAGGTTTTAATTTCTGAGGGTTTGGTCCCAAATCTCTATTTCAATTATTTAATTTAATTGTTTGATTATTGCTTTCCTTGAAGTTACTAACGTGTGTATTTTGTTATTAGAAAGAGGTACGAGGCATCCAAGTAAGTATTTTATTTATTAATTGATTTATGATAAAGACATCATGTTTATATTGTTATTATGATATTCCTAGTATCATGTCTAGGATATTCTTTAATTTCAAGTATGATTAAAAGTATGATGCCTTTTATTCTCTTCCTAATATTTATGATGTTAGTATCATGTTAGGGATAAAGATTTGATTTTTATTGCTTAGTGACATGCTAGGGTTTGTTATTAATCTTGTTAGTATCATGCCTAGGATCTTGCTATGTTTATTATGCTTTAACATGATTATGATTATAATTATTATTCATGATGTTTATTATTTATTATGTTGCTTGATGCTTATTATTTTATTGTTATTGCTTGATCACCTTTTATTGCATGTTTAAAGGGAATTGGTATTTGCAATCACGCTTAATAAGATAATTAATAATCTTGTTTAGGGTTAATTGTGATTATAATTCAAGTGATCGCCAATAATAGTTTATTTGTGCATTAATATTCAACCAACATAGATAAACAGGTTTAGGGTTAATCCTATTGATTGCATGTTAGTCAGAAAGCGCACATGAATACGAGCAGAATAAAGTAGAGGCCTATTATTAGGGCAGGTTCAATCTCTTTTAGGTTGGATTTGTACCTTCATCCCCGAACCTTTATTTGGTTCATGACCTTATGGAGTTGACGATCTCTTGGATCGTTAAGGGGTGTAACCTTCACCTCGTGAACGGTTTACAAGTTCCTTAAAAACTTGTTGGCGACTCTTTTGCTCTATCTTCTTCCCTTTTGGACGCCACCGTACTTTAGTGTATGATCACAGTGGGGTTCAAGCTAGTGGGATTTTAAAGGCTTGAAACTATTCCCCACACCGGCCATTGGCCTCACATTACTTTGATGTTTGTTGTTAACTTCCAATTACATTTTTTTTTAAGTTAGTCAAAGAAAGGGTACCGCCTGTAATTCAAATAGGCGGCACATAAGATAAGCCGAATGTATGTATAGGAATAGATAAAATAACTTGGAAACAAAAAGCAGCTTTTCATTGATAGGATTTCCATTTACAAATATTTACAACACTTAGAAGTAGTACTTTTTAAGATTGTCTACATTCCAAGTTCTGGGCAGCCGCCTACCGTTAGGGGTCTCCAAACGATAGGTGTCGTTTCTTACTTCTTCATAGATCCGGTAGGGGCCTTCCCAATTAGGATTCAACTTTCCCAACTCATTCGCCCTACCGGTTGCCTCCATTTTGCGTAACACAAAGTCCCCCATTTTCAAAGGGCACTTGTGTACTTTCTCGTTGTAGGCACGAGTCATTCTCAGACGGTAGATCTCATGACGCAAGGCGGCATTGCCCCAGCGTTCTGAGAGTGAGTCCAATGCTAGGCACATGGCCTTCCAGTTTGCCTCTTCATCGTAAAGCATGACTTGAAAAGTCAGCTCATAATGCTTGATGGGCAAGACGGCTTCAGCGCCATAAACCATGAGAAATGGGGTTTTGCATGTTGCCCCCTTTGCAGTTGTCCGGATGGCCATAGGACATGAATCAATTCCTCGGCCCATAAACCTCCGGCTCTTTCAATTTTCTTTTTAATGTCGTCTGAGATGAGTTTGTTGAAAGCTTCAACCTGGCCGTTTCCTTGGGGTCGGCCGACTGATGCAAAATAATTTGAGTTCCCTTGATCTTCCAACCAAGTTTTGAGCTGACGAGTCTCAAATTAAGGTCCATTATCAAATACCATAGACATAGGTACCCCAAACCGGGTGATAATGTTCTTCCAGATGAAGGAGATGACATCTTTTGTCTTGATGCCTTTGACCGCCTCTGCATCCATTCACTTGGTGAAATAATCCACAGCCACCAAGATATCGCATTTTTCGCCTGGTGCAGGCGTATACGGACCTAGAATGTCAATGCCCCACTCAGCAAACGGGACTGGGCTGTGGATTGCCGTCAGGTCAGTAGCCGAACGATGGATTATCTTGCCAAATTTTTGACACTTGTCGCATTTTTTTACCATTTCCATTGCGTCCGACTCCGTGGTAGGTCAGAAATAATGCCGCCTGGCTCTGACGGCTAGGGATCTACCGCCTGACTAGGAGGCGCAGTATCCCGCATGTAGCTCTTCGAGAACCTCTTTCCCTTTTTCCGGGGTAACACACTTCAATAAGGGCTTCAAAAAACCCGCCTTGAAGAGTTCTCCTTCTCTGATCTTGAAGTTTATTGCATGCTTTTTCAGTACGGCCGCCTCCTGAGGTGAATCAGGGAGCGTGACGACTGTTAGATACGCCCAGATGCCATCCATCCAAGTAGAGCTTTAGTCTAGAATTCCAAAAGGCTCGTCATCAGATATGCTTTGCTTTTCCATTATTTCCCAGAATACTGATCGAGGCGTATCACAGGAGGCGGAGGATGCCAACTTTGACAGAGCATCCGCATGATTATTCTTGGACCGGGGCACTTGGCTTAGATGGAATTCTTCAAGTGTCCCCGCTTCAGCCTTGACTGCCTCCAGATACTTGATCATAGCCGGATGGGTGGCTTCAAACTCACCATGGTATTGGCTAACGACCAGCTGAGAGTCTGAACATGCGTCTATTTTTGTTGCCCCTGCCGCCACATGAGGATACCAGCTAGCACGGCTTCGTATTCCGCCTCATTGTTTGAGGCTTGGAACTTGAACCATAGTGCATACTCGTATTTGTCCCATTTCGGGGATTCACAGATTATGCCTGCACCACAGCCGTTCATAGTAGAGCTCCCATTTATATGCACCTTCCAAACCTGATCAAGGTTATCCAGAGCAACCGGCCTTGTCATTTCGATAATGAAGTCGACAAACGTCTGACCCTTCACTGCCTTTCTCGGTTTTTAGGAGATTTCAAGACTCTACATTTCAATAGCCTATTTAAGCATTCGGCCGGATGAGTCCAGGGTCATCATTGGCCGCTTGAGGGGCTGATCCGTATAGATCACCACCAGATGAGCCAAGAAGTATGGTTTCAAGTTTCAACTTCTTGACAGCCATGTAAAGGGAAAGGCCAAATTTTTCAACCATGGGGTACCAGAGTTCAGCATTTCGTAGCACATGGCTTATGAAATAGACCGGGAGTTGGATGTCGTCTCTTTCAGCAAGGAGGACTGCACTGAGGGCATGGTCTGAGACGGCTAAGTACATGAAGAGTGTCTCCTTTGGCAGAGGGCTAACAAGCCTTGGCAAGGAGTGTAAATGGCCTTTCAATTTCTTAAAGGCCGCCTCAGCATCATTCCCCCATTCAAACCTAGTCTTTTACTTGTTTGCTTGGAAGAAGTATAAGCATTTGTCACCTGATTGACTGAGAAATCTTCCCAATGCCGCCAAACAACTAGTGAGATTCTGAACTTCCTTGACAGTGCGGGGTGACTTCATGTCAATGACCACCTGTATCTTTTCGTTGTTAGCCTCTATCCCCTTTGATTAATCAGGAATCCGAGAAACTTCCCAGACTCAACACCTAAGACACATTTCTTGGGATTTAACATCACTTTATGTCGCCTGGGTGTGGTGAATGTTTCTCGGAGATCAGCAAGATGATCCGTCTGGAGTTTAGATTTGACTATCATATCATCAATGTACGCCTCTACGTTCCTTCCAATTTGATTAATGAAGACTATATTAATCATTCGCTGGAAAGTAGCAGGCGCATTTTTCAACCCAAACGACATCACAGTATAGCAGAATAACCCCTGATCAGTGACGAAGGTTGTCTTCTCTTGATCTTTTTTTCCACAGGGGTATCTCATGGAAGCTAGAGTAGGCATCCATAAAACTCATAAGAGCATGACCGGCTGTAGAGTCAACCAAACTGTCGATCTTTGGGAGCGGATAATTGTCCTTTGGACATGCCTTGTTGAGATCTGTGTAGTCAACACACATACGCCAGGTTCCATTTGGCTTATTTACAAGCACAACATTCGCCACCCAATCAGGGAAATTACATGGACGAATGAACCCAGCGTCCAACAGCTTTTTAACTTCCGCAGCTGCCGCTTGACTTCTTTCCTCACCGTGGTTTCTTTTCTTTTGTCAAATGGGCTTCTTTTTTGGATCCACGGCTAGCTTGTGGATGGCAAGATCTGGGCTGATGTCTGGCATCTCTTCCACTTCAAAGGCAAAGATGTCTTTGAATTCTTTCAGCAGGTGGTGCAAGTCTGCACCTAACCTTTCAAAAGCAGTCGTTCCCACCTTCACAGTTTGCTCTGGACGGCTATCGTCCAGAGGAATATCAACGTGCTCTCCAGCCGGCTGGGGACGGAGATCATCTGATCGTTCCCTGGTCAGTGATTTCTATTTCTTCTCCTTCTTCACCTCCACCAGCTTTTCAGTTTTTCTTTTCATTGTGGCTGCTAGAGGGGGTGAATTAGGATCCTTGACATCGTCAAGGTCTATTGGCTCCTTCATCTGACCGGCTGTAGCAGCAATCGGCTTGACGTCCCAGAGATAGCACTCCCTGGCCGTTTTTTTATCCCCATTAAGGGAGCCAACAGTGCCATCATCCCTTTCGTACTTGAGAAGCATGAGGGCTGGGATGATGACGGCCTTGCACTCATTAAGAGTGGGTCGGTCAAGAATGACGTTGTAGGCGGTTAACTCTTTAACCACTAAAAAGCGGACGACCATGTGTCGCCCTTGGCCCTTTTCTCCCAGCCGGATGGGTATGTCAATTTGTCCGACTGGGTGCACAACCCCGCCCCTAAAGCTAACTAGTGGATGGGAGACGTCGCGCAAGCCATCTCGCTTGTAATTAAGCTAGGATAGACACTTGTAGTTGATAAGATCAGAGGGGCTACCCGTGTCAATGAGGATCCGGCTAACCAGCTTGTTGGCGACCTTGCATTCGATGACGACTGGGTCATTATGCGGTCGGCAAACTTTGCCCCGATCCTTTCCAGTGATGAGGACGTCTGGGAATGTTCCACTGGAGGACGCTTGTCCATCATCGACCGAATAGATCATCCTTTTCAGATGATCCTTGGTGCCTCGGATGGTCGGGCCACCACTCGCGAATCCACCTGCTATGGTGTAGACCGGATCCTTGTCGGTATCCGAGATACTAGTAGGTTGGACAGTTTTTTACGACTGCCCTGGATTCGTCTTAGAAGTCGCTTTGAACTTCAGGACATAGGACTTCAGCAAGCCCTTGTCCGCCAAACGGTCCAACGTCCGCTTGAGACTATAGCAATCGTTGGTGTCATGACCCACCTTTTGATGGAAGTGAAAAAATTTATTTTTGTTTCGTGACTAAACGAAATTCTTCATAGGATTCGGCTTCTCAATGGTTAGTCGATCCTTCACCTCTAAAAAGATGGTGTAGCAGTTTATTGAATTCATACCGCGAAACATACGGTTTGAATTCTTTCTTTTTCTTTTTTGATGGCTGATCAGGTTCCTGAACCGCCCAAACTTCTTTTCTCTTTTTGCTCTCTTTAGTTTT
This sequence comes from Chenopodium album, assembly GCF_948465745.1. Lineage (NCBI taxonomy): Eukaryota > Viridiplantae > Streptophyta > Magnoliopsida > Caryophyllales > Amaranthaceae > Chenopodium > Chenopodium album. The sequence goes on along the minus strand of NC_137836.1, from coordinate 65,527,126 downwards.
CTGAGCCGACTGAGCAGACCGACTCTCCTTTTGTTTGTCGGACCTCTTGGAGTCCGACTGATGGCTGGACGAGCAGAGGTCGATGGCTTGAATAAAGTTTTCCGCCTCTATCAACGCCTCTTGAAGAGTAAAAACCCTCTTTCGGACAAGGTCGAACTTAAAGGTCGACCCGTCCTTCAGACCCTTAAAGAAGTCTGTATATGCTACCTCATTAGACAGCCCTAGGATTTGAATTCTTACCAGGTTGAACCGCCTGACGTAGGAGCGAAGCCCCTCCTTGTCTCTCTACCGGATGGTGCTCAGATCGAGACTGGTTTTCTTAGCAGGGATGTTCATTGAGAAGTTGGAAGCAAACAAGAAGGCAAGCTTCCTGAAGCAGTCAATGCAGCCGGCTGGCAAGTTGCCAAACCATTGTTGGGCAATGCCCTTCAATGTAGCCGGGAAGCACCGGCACCACATAGCATCCTCCAACCCCTACATGTGCATGAGGTTAGAGTAGGCCATGAGGTGGTCCTCGGGGTTGGTGGTGCCATCATTAGCACCTATCAACACATTTTTAACCTTGGTCGGATGTGCGGCTTCGGTTATCTCCTTGGTAAACGCAGAAGTTTATTCACCAAGTTTGAGCAATCGGAGCTGCCAGTCCAAAGGTTTGACGTTAAATGCCACCTGTCCCCCGAAGAGGGTCGGCTGCATAAAGTGAGGAGAATACGGGCCGTAGACTACAGGAGGTACGTATAGAGCATTCCCAATCATCTGAGGGCCAGAGTGGACGGTATTACCACCTATATGGCTCTCATGCAAAGATTGAATATTCCCTGCGGATGTATACTTGAAGCTTTCTGGAAAGCTCGATGTAGAGGCTAACTCAGACAGCTGCTGACTCGTTGAACTGCACAATGATTTTCACAAAACTTTTAGGGTTTAAGAGTATTTATAGGTTCATAAAAAGAGTCCTACTAAAACCAACTTGGGTTTAATAATATAAAGCTATGTAGATTAAAAATAACTTAATTTTTATTAATAAAATATTATACGTATAAATTCATAAAATATTCGGGTATTACAATCAACCCTCCTTAAAACAAGTTTCGTCCCGAATCTTAAAATAGAAAAAATTTAGGGTATTACACCTAGAGTAAAGGGTAGTTGACTTTTGTTGATCGGCTTGGGATTAAAGAAAGAAAACTCAGGTGAAAGTTGGGATTATTGCAGAATAATCGATAATTGGGATTATTTAAAGTAAATTGGGCAAAATTGGGATTATTAAAGTGTATTTTTTTATTTAGAATTGGAAAAATTGTCAAGAATATTATCATCTTTGCCCAGTCTTCCAAAAAAAAGACCTTTTGATTATTCTCCAATAAAACGACCTTTAACATGCATCTTCCATAAATAGGATGAAACTAGTTGGTAACTTGTTTAATAAGTTAGTGTGAATCGTGTCATTAAGTGATGAGCAAGCCCTAGTATATAACCTAGATAAACAAATTATGTTTATCAAATGACATTTTCGTAAATACGTTACATTGAAAATCTTGGTTTTTGTATAAAAAATTAAATATTTTTTTACTGTTTGTGGGTCACTATGACAAGTTGGACATATTTTCAACGTTAACGATGTTAACTCTTTGCTTGCTACTATTCATCATCTTCTTCCTCCTCTCACATTCTTCTTCTTTATTTTCATTTTCATCTTCTTCAATTTCATTTTATTCCTCTTGTTCATATTTTTTCTTCCCACCCACCTTAATCTTCTCCCTCCAATCTCTACCCACTTTCACCTTCTCTTTCAACTTCGTTCGATTCCATTTCCACTGGTTTCGTCGGTGATATAAACGAAACCCCTAATAACAAAAGGAGAAATTATGATTAACCCTAATGGGTACCTGAGTCTTCCTCACCTTCGCACCACCATTTTCGGCGTTGAAGTCGCCGAAATTAAACAAAAACCCAAACAACAAAGTGAGAATAACAAGCATGGTTAATCCTAAAGGGTAGATAAGCTTTTCTCCCTCCATTGATTTTAACTTGTTCGACATCGATCATATAGTGAAAAGATGTACCTTCTACCAATGAAATTGAAGGTTGAATGAGGATAGAGAAAACAACAAAAGGTCGAAGGAGGAGAGAGAAAATAAGAAATACCAAAAGTCCAAAAGGTTGAAAGAAGAGAGAGAAAACAATAGTTAACCAAAGTTAGTTGTATTTTACATCTAAACCCCTTAAAAATAATTCTTGGTTATCAAGGTTATAAACTTGTATTTTTCTCTATGCATTATATCATTTCCCAAAATAGAACACATTAATATTCGGTAAGTTTAGTTTATTTCCTTGTAAACTTTCCCTTAAACTCAACTTACCATCCACAGTATATGTACCAATAAACCTTTGTTTCTCTTGTTGTGCCACATCATCATTGTCATTTATGACAATAGTAGCAACCCTACTCCTAACATTCTTCAACGCCTTCATGTCCTCTTGTTAGGCTTGCAGCCTTAACAATATACATCACCAATCATATCAAAAGAGTAAGTTAAAAATAAGAATATTTAAAATACTCCTTATTTTAGATGGACCACTACCTCACTCTCTTGACTTATTATACCATACAATTAGTATAAAAAACAAAGTTGTTCATTTACCTTTTCTAACCACTTTCTTAAAGCGAGTTGCTTGGATAGTAGTAGTGTTATGTTTCTTCTGTTGGTACATAACAAGAGCATAATAGATTAATACCCCCTCCGTTTTAAAATACTTGCTCCATTTCTCCATGCGTGGAGTTTTAAGAGAAACTAGCATAGTGCCCGTGCGATGCACGGTTTATAAATCAAACTATTAAACCCGTAGGAAAAATAAAAATAAAAACAAAGGTAATTCATTTACTTTTAAAGGACTTGGTTACTAATGGTCAATAAAAAAAAATTAAAGGAACGTAATTTGAACAATATTTTATGTTATTTGAATTTCTTTTAATTTTTTATAATGTTATTTTATTAATTGAAAATAATTGAATAATACTCCACATAGCTATATAAGAAGTGGACTAATTTATTTATATCTCCCGTTGAGAAAAAACTAAAATTTTCATATCATACCATCCGCATCAGTAGCTACAATCAATCTAATATATACATGATTTATTTACCCGTCGCACTCATTAAATCTATAGACACAATAATAACCTTATATTTGACCTACCAGAACATATATTTTCCTAAGTTAAGCATTGTGCCAAAAACTATATATTATATAATAGTCATATATATAACCAACAGCTGATTAAATATAGTATATAACACAAATACTTCGTATATAGGTATGGATACTAATCTGATAATTTTATATAAATAAAATATACGGAGTATATATTACTAAAATTTATCCCTACATTAATTATAAAATGGTTAACAAAACTCTTATAATAGTGCGTGGACATTTATATATCTAAAAATGTTCTTTTTACATATATTTTCCCCCATTTAATTTTAAGGCCTTAAAATTATCTCTTGAATTCGCTAAATTGATTTAAAAGATTATGTTTATTTCAATATTTAAAGCCATTTACTATTTTCATTTCCTTTTGTTTTAATTTTTCTATTTAGAATTTATTAGACTATTAGGTTTCAAGATCGAAGTCAATATCTTTTTACCGTACAATCACTAAATCAAAGTCGCTCAACTAAAGTTTTGGACATTGCATAGCTACACAACATCCAATACATTTAATGATTACATGCAAATAATTTTAATAAAACTACGTATTCGATATAAGTTATTAAACAATTTAACTATATATACATTTTGATAGGTTTATATATTTCATATTAACAAAAATTTACAAATGTTATTATTATATTTTGAAAAAAAAATTTAGACTTTGGAGTTTTGTATAAGATAGATAAAGGATAAGTTAATTCCCGTCATATATGCATTGAGTTTTGGGTGTTCTATCCGGTTCACCTTTTGGGCTAATCCAGATTTGAGGATCTGTTCTAGGCTATTAGGTTCCACACCCCTTCCGATTGTTGTTGCAGGGGAGCGAACACAGGTCCTCCCTACCAAGTGTACTCTCAATCACCACTACACCAACAACTAAACACTTTGTATGGAGGACACGTGTTATAAAATATTATATTATATGCACATACTATTATAGTTAAAAGTATTATTATGTATAAAACAACATAAATTATTGCACATGATTGTTGTATATCTAGTATAGTACATGAGCAATGCACGATTTTTAAATCAAAATGTTAGTTTTTCTATAAAAAATTCATAAGTAATAGCATTGTTAATACGAATATTACAATTTAAAGCACGAGTAATAGTCATAATACATTTTATACCTATCCCTTTTCCGTCAAATGTCTAATTCAATTTAACTTTTATTCTTCTTGTTTTGATTGGTTATTGGTTCAGTTTTTTTTTTTTTTTTATTGCAAGAAAAACAAAAGGTCATTGTAAAAGACATTGTATAGAAAATGAAAGGCCGATTAAAATTAAATTTATGTTCAAGATTATGTATTTTTTTTCCAAGACAACATTTCGGCCCAGCATTCAGTATTTGTCAAGGAGCACAATAAACGATAAAAGTAATTTTTACACTATTTTGTATCTTTATCAAAAAATTTTGTATTCATCCGATTACTTGAATTGAATTTAGGATAATTTGTAAACTATTTTGGGTAACTTTTATCAATAAAGCATAAATAAATAACTTTAATTCATTACCGGGTAGCTTTTATAATAGGTGCACAATATTTTATTGTACATCTGATTTTTTTTAAATGTTTGTATTGATTTTATAATTGACGTCAAACTAAATTCTTATCGATTTTATTTAATTTTCATAAAAAAAAATATTAGCCTTTCAAAATACAAAATATTTGTTTCCTTAATTATGCAACTCTAATCATATTGCTTCAAATTAGTTATTATTCTTTAACTTGACTATAAATAAAGATTGGAAAGACTTTATGGATTATTTGTAGTATTGAAAAGTATATATTTATTATAAAAAAATTAAATCAATATTTATGTTAGGAAATCATGAAAATCTTATGCATGTATAGAAATTTACTTTTATTGTTTGAAGTTTAACAAAAATAACTATGCTTGAATATGTAAACAATAATTATATAGATATATTTAATACTTAAGATAAGCCAATGAGAGAGTGACATTTGTCATCCTCACATTGAGGCGCTTGTCTTTTAGTATAATATATAGATTGGAAAAGTAATAAAATATGGAAGTAGTGAGGTATGTGGAAGAATGTAAAATTGTAAAAAGCAAAAATAATTGAGAGAATTAGAGGAGATGGAATATGAAATTAATAAAATATTATTTATGTTGGGTCCACTAGAGCCAATCAAAGTAAAATATCCTAATTGAAATGAACAGGGTCACTTATGCTCTAATCTTGCGTACTGAAGCCAATCAAAATGAGTTTGGCCCGCTGCCCATGCCGATTTTGGGCAAATTTTTCCGGCCCGACTCGATTTTAAAAATTTTTTGACGGGCTTGGGAAAGTAATTTTATGCATTTTTAGTTTTTTTTTCCCGGCCCAAAAAGTTTGCACGACGTGATTAGTTTGGGCGGATTTGGGCACATAATTTCCACCCCCAAGCTTGGCCCGGCTCGAGAAATAGGCTGATTTTTTTGGCTTTGGCCCTACTTGGCTCGCTAAAAAATCACCTCTATTGCATACTACCAGTAATAAATTAATACTATACCACAAAAGTATTAAAAACACATACAAATTGTTAAATATCATTAAAAAAAAATTACACTTACACAAGTACACAACTACAAAAGTGAACTACTAAAAAAAAAAAGAAAAAAGTTCTGCCTTCACTCCTCAAAATAGAGCCACACCCCCCACCCCGTGATCTTCCACTGCCGCCGGTGACCTGAGCGTCGCTGCTCTTATAAGGTCGCCGGCGAGCAGTCTCTGAAGGGTTGCGCTTGATTAGACCTGTTTCACCTACCATCAATCCATACGATTGGGTTTTTTTCGAAGTTTTGGTAGGTTAGGGTTTCAATTGGGGGTTTCTTCTTCGGTACAGTTAGCGACTTATATCAAGGTTCGCAGGTAGTTTGGCGTTGTCTTTGAGCCACCGGTTATCTCTTTGTCCCACCGACGAAGTGGAGTTCGGGTTTCCTTCATCGCCGGCCTGCTCTTTGTCTTGGTATGGTCTACCCTTTAGTGTAATTAAGGGATTGGAAAGCCTAGTTGTTTAATTAGTTTAGCTTTTGTCTTTAGGGTTTTAATAAGTGTGTTTAAGTTTTAATGGCTAGCTTTGAGGAATTAAGGGGGATGTTGTGTATTTCACATGTTGAAGAGAATGATGTCTCTTCTCATGGGTTGGAATTTTTAGTTGGACAATTGGAGAATCCTTTTGGTATTCTCAATTTTGTTAAGGGTTTAAAAGATGAGGGAAACATTCTCTACAAGCAAAACCAAATAGGGTCTGCTATTGCGAAATACTCTCTTGCTCTAAAAATATTGTCCTTTGCTTCAGTTTGTAGTGATGAGGATATATTATTGTTTTCGAGTATAGTTGTGTCCTTTAATCTAAACTTAGGTGCTTGCTTCATCAAGGTTAAAGACTATGACAGAGTGGGTCAATTATGTTCAGCGGTTTTGTGTTTTGATACTACTAATGTGAAAGCTTACTTCAGAAGAGCGATTGCAGCGTTAGAGCTTAATAAACCTTCTTTAGCTTTCATGGATCTTGCACAAGCCCTTAAATTAGATCCTAAAAACACTGAGTTCCAACAAAAACTAAAGGAGGTGATATCCTTATTGGGTTGGACTCCAGATTTCGTTGACGAGGCACTTGCAGTAACAAGGGATAATGATAGGTTTAGAGATTATGCTCGTTCGGGGAAAGAAGATAATAGTAAGAAGTTAAGAAAAAAAAGGGAAAAGAAAGGTAGAAGATGGTCGTGGTGATGGTAATGTCAGAAGGTGTACAGGTGTGACAGACAACACCAACATGGATAAGAATGTTGACGGCGATTCTTTGGATTTGGAGGGTAAAGTTAACCCTACCAACCAAGATCTTAGGCCCAACATTATTGATAACAATAAATCTGACAGGGTCAAGTTTTCAGTTCTCAAGCCGAAAGCGATATGATTCCTATTTGCATCTCACTCCAACAATGTATGGAGTGATTTCCTAAGGGAGAACAGTACAATACTATTGTTTTTCCCAAAAGAATTTCATTACTATCCGAGTAGCCAATCCTTCGAGAAAGATGGATAGTGGTGAAACTCAAGAAGGTTCTACACCAATGGAGCTTAGTCACCCCCCTGTGGAAGGGCATGATAGGTGTGAAATGACTCCAATTATGATACAAGTAGATCCAACCATAGGTATGGCAAGTCAAGATTCATCATGTGAGGCTACGTCGACACTCCTACCACTTCCGTCAGTTTCTTCCCCTTTGCAGGCTTCCGTTCACCCAACAACGTCCTCCTTTGAAAATTTGTTGGGTTTTGTCTCGTCTCCCCGTCCCAGGTTTAGAAGGAAATACGCTACTCTGCAAAGTAGGTCTCTCGTGCTTTTTACTAACTCTTTGTTTTGCAGGTTAAGCGGCTCTAAGAGAATAGCTTCTGGTCCCATCGGGTATACTTAGTTTCCCAATCATAAGAAGTTGTATGGTCCGACCCCCAATGTTTTATCTTGTAATCTTGCTTTCTATACTTAGTTTAGGTTGTAATCTTGCTTTTCATTCAAAAGTGACAACCTGAGGGCTGAGGCTAGTCATTAGTTATAACTCTTGGCTCTCACAAGTAAATAAAAACGGACGAAAATCTTTATAATATAATCGGCACGACGTGGCGAAACATAAACCTTAACAGAACCCCCACAAACAAAAAAAAATAGAGCCAGGAGTCGAACCACAAACCTTCCACATGGCTAACTCAAGTCATGGCAAACCTCTTACCATCTTCATCTTCTTCTTCCATTTCTCTCTACAATCTTCCTTCTCTCTCAACCTTCAACAACTCCATGCAAAGACACCTCTCTATCTCTCTCCACCGCTTTGTTTCCCTTCGAAATCCCCCCAAATTCCCGCCGTTTTCTGGTCGAAATTCCCCTTTTTCTCTCTCCTCCATTGCTAATTTCCGACGACCCATTTCGTTTTTCAAGGTGGTTTCAATGGCGGATCATTCATCTTCATCTGGGGTCTCTCATAAACATACTAATCGTCTTGGTTTGGAGCATAGTCCTTATCTTCTTCAGCATGCTCATAACCCTGTATGTTCCGTCTTTTTTATTATGTTGATTTGATCATTTTTTATGTGTTGAGATAACTTATATGTGTTCGGAATTGGATTAAAGAAATGAAACTTGTCAAACTTATCTGAACTTTATTTGTCGAAAATAAGTTTGAATAAAATTGACATTAGGTTCTGTTTGATTCAAGTTATTTTGTCTAAAATTATTTTTTTGTGTGTGTGAGATTTTGTCTGAAATATGTCGAGCTTAAAATCAAACAAACAATAGCTTAGTATTATGGACTTTTGATTGCGATTATCGTGACGAATTACTCATTAATAGGGTGATCTTTTGCTTAATTATGAGGTTTGCCAATTTTAGGAGGTGTAGCACTGTGAATGACAATTGAATTTAAGCCAAAAATATGGGGAACTTTGAGCTAAAAACAAATGGCTGTTAGCTCAGAATGATAAAACAAATTATGTTTTTTTTTTTTTTTTCTATGAATGTTTTTTTGGGAATTGTCGTTATATAATATCCTTTCTGTTAAACTAGTAAGCAATAAAACAGAAAATTACTTATCTCTTGATGCGTGAACCAAAGTGACAATAGCCGCGTCGTGGAAAACCACTGACCTAAAAGACGATTCCGCGCTACCTCCCGGTGCAGTAGATTATAAGCGGTCGCCCTCCAAGATAAGCACGGCGCCGGAGTTTATGTGCACTCACAAACCCGACTGGAACTCAGAATACTTGCCCAGAAAACAGAACAGAAGAAACTCGTGTTTAGATAATTGTAGAGAGGAGAAATGACTGAACGTGTTGTGTGTTTTTGACTGGAAAAAGCAACGAGTATATATAGGCAGTAGAAGGGAGACATGAAACGTAAAACGAGGGACGAATCTGGCTATTAATGACTGACTTAATTCCGTAATCCCAAACACTCAGAAAAGAATATTCCCAACACACAGAAAAGAATATTCCCAACAGACAAAAAAGAATATTCTGTTTAACAAGGAAGAGGAAATAAAATTTCTCCAAAAAGATAACAAAGACCCACGCTCGGCGCTCGCGTGTGTGTGGAGTAACACTTAACTCCCACTCACTCAACTAAGTAGTGATAATACACTACAATATAAAAACAAGGAAAAACCTTTCCCCCCAACCAATGTGGGATTTTCCCCTTTCATTTGTTTTTCTCTCTCTCTTGTTTTCCCCAACCCTCTTATTTTATATCAAGAACTTCCAACAATCCCCCACAGGTTCGAAGATATGAAAAAGAAAGGAAGGAAAAGATGAATTCTGGGCAAAACAAAACAATTGCATAAGTGTCAATGTCTCGCGACTTGAATTAACACATAGTGGACATCAAGCTATGATCCCTCACCTACCAAGTGACTTTCGTCTTGAACTCAATAGGGAGTTAGGAACCCGTCACTTTGAGCCACACAATTGAACATGTATAATATTCTGAAATTCCGCGAATAAAGATGACGCATTATACTGGCCATACGTCCAGCCTGGATGCTCATAGGTGCTCTAGAGTATAAGCCCACGAAATACTCAAAGGAAGCGGCCATACTTCCACACCTAAGTAGGTGAACTCCATCAAGTGTGAGCTACAACACACCTCCAAAAATATGGATATGGGTTCATTAAGAGCCATATGCTCAACCTCCTTCTCATTTGTAGCTAAGTACAACAAACATCTAGAGATGGTCCAATAAAAACAAAATGTGCTTCCGAATTATTATATAATGTTCCCCTTTGAACTCATGGTGAGTAGGAGTTCACTATTTCACAATTCATACAACGGGCTTTAGCCCCATCTCTTCCGATGTTTCCAAAACTAGTTTTTTACATAGGCCTTTAGTTAACGGATCCGCAATGTTCTTTTCGGACTTAATATAGTCCAGTGATATCACCCCTTATTTCTGACGGCTTTATGCCTCAGACGGATGTGTCTCTTCTTCCCATTATAGGCATGGTTGTGAGCAACAGCAATAGCAGCTTGCGAATCACAATGAAGTGCAACTGAAGGAGCTGGCTTCCCCCACAGCGGAATATCTGCAAGCATGTTCCTCAACCATTCTGCCTCATGACCTGCCAATTCAAGAGCAATAAACTCAGATTCCATAGTAGACATAGCAGTACAAGATTGCTTACAAGATTTCCAGGATACAGCTCCACCACCAAGGGTGAAGACATAGCCACTAGTAGAGTTAACTTCATCATTATCGGATACCCAGTTGGCATCACAAAAACCTTCCAAAACTCCAGGAAATTTGGAGTAGTGCAAACCCCAATCCGCAGTACCCTTAAGGTACCTAAGCAACCTCCTAAGAGCAATCCAATGATCACTGCTTGGGTTATGAGTGCACCTGCTCAACCTACTAACAGAATAAGCAATGTCAGGTCTAGTATAGTTCAATAGAAACATAACACTACCAATAATTCGAGCATACTCAGACTGATTAACTGGATCACCATTATTTTTCTTTAGGTGGAAACTTGGGTCATATGGAGTCTTAACTGGATCGACATTAAATGAGTCAAACTTTTTAAGAAGCTTTTCAACATAGTGTGACTGATTAAGACAGATTGCCTTTTGGAGTCCTTTTGATTTTTACTCCCAAAATCACATCTGCCTCGCCCATGTCTTTCATTTCGAAATTCGAACTCAAAAACTGTTTTGTCTCATTTACTCGATCCAAGTCAGTCCCAAAAATCAACATATCATCCACATAAAGACAAATAATTACACAACCATGACTATCATGCTTAAAATAAACACAAGAGTCACCTTCATTAACATGAAAACCATTACCGGTCATAGTCTTATCAAATTTGTCATGCCATTGCTTTGGAGCTTGCTTGAGCCCATACAATGACTTGACTAACTTACAAACCTTGTTCTCTTGGCCTGGAACAACAAACCCTTCAGGTTGGACCATATAAATCTCCTCATCCAAGTCACCATTCAAAAACGCAGTTTTGACATCCATTTGATGAACAACAAGATCAAAAATGCAAGCAAGAGCAATTAAAGTCCTAATGGTTGCAATTTTAGTAACAGGGGAGTAAGTATCAAAATAATCAATGCCAAACTTTTGAGTAAAACCCCTTACCACTATCCTTGCCTTATACTTGTCTATGGATCCATCGGCCTTTAACTTTTTCCGAAAGATCCATTTACAAGTAATGGGCTTACAACCTCTAGGAAGTTCAACCAATTCCCAAGTGTTATTATTGAGAATTGATTGTAACTCACTATCAATTGCTTCTTTCCAAAAAACAGCATCAACTGACCTCATTGCCTCATCATAGGTTCTTGGATTATCTTCCAAAACAAAAATATGCACAAAATCATCATTAATTAAGGAAGATTCAGATAAACAGGAAGTAATAAAATCAGGACCAAAACTGTTTTCCTTTCTTGCCCTTTTGCTTCTCCTTGGCTCCAAAACAGAATCATCGTTAGTAATAGGAGCATTAGCAATAGGTAAACTAACCGAACTACTAGCATGTAATCCACTATCATTAGAAGGAGACATTTTCAAAGGAAAAATGTTCTCAAAGAACTCAGCATCTCTCGCTTCAATGATATGGCCACCTGCATAAGAGTCGTTAGCACCTTTAACAAAGAAACGATAAGCTGCACTTTGATAAGCATAAAAATAGCATCAACAGTTTTGGGACCAATTTTATCCCTCTTGAAACTAGGTATGCCTACTTTTGCTAGGCACCCCCACACTTTCAAGTATTTCAGGTTTGGCACTCGACCTTTCCATATTTCGTATGGAGTCTTGTCAAGCTTCTTGTGAGGAACCCTGTTCAAAACATGACAAGCAGAAAGAATAGCCTCCCCCCACATGTTATTAGGAAGCCCAGAACTAATAAGCATAGAATTCATCATATTCTTTAAAGTTCTATTTTTCCTTTCAGCTATACCGTTTTGTTCGGGTGAATAGGGAGCCGTCGTCTCATGAACAATGCCAAGTTGCTCACAAAATGCCTTAAGAGTGTCAGGGCTGTACTCACCACCCATGTCACTCCTAACCCTTTTAATCTTTTTGTCCAATTGGTTTTCTACCTCAGCTTTAAATTTGAGGAACATTTCCACCATACAAAAACGTGAGCAATCATCAACAAAAGTAATGTAATACTTTTTACCCCCTCTACTTTCGTGATTGTTAAAATCACCTAAGTCACTATGAACAAGCTCTAGTACTTCAGTCTGTCTATCTACTGATTTAAATGGCTTCTTTGTAAATTTGGCTTCAACACAAACTTGACATTTTGAAAAATCAGTATTAGAAAAACTTGGAATCAAATTTAAGTGTTTAAACCTTTTAACAGAATCAATATTAACGTGACCTAATCTAGCATGCCATAAATCAATAGACTCAACAATATAAGCAGAAGAAGTACTAGCATTCTTATTCATAGTGTTAACTTTAACATCAAGAGTAAAAAGCCCCCCATTACAAAATCCCTTCCCCACAAATTCCCCATTGCGAGTAAGAACTAATCTATCAGAATCGAAAGAGAGCTTCAGTCCAGCTTTCATGAGTAAACTGCCAGAAATTAAATTCCTGCGCATTTCTGGAACATGCAAGACATTAGTCAGAGTAAGCAATTTTCCAGAAGTGAGAGTGAGAACGATCTTCCCTTTGCCTTGGATAGAAGCAGAAGCTGAGTTGCCCATGAAGACATTTTCACCTTCAACCTTGTCATAGATAGTGAACATGTCCTTGTTGGCGCAGATGTGCCTGGTAGCTCCAGTGTCAACAATCCACTCAGCAGCATTACCTGTAAAGTTAGCTTCTAAAACAACAGCAACAATAACGTCAGAATCCTCAATAAGATTTGCTTGACTTTGCCCATTCTTCTTCTTGACCTGCAATCTTTAGCCTTGTGACCAGGTCAGACCACACTCAAAACAAGTACCCTTAAACTTGTACTTCTGAATCTTCCCTTTAGGCTTAAGGTTACTGTTTTTGGCTTTGGACTGGTTGTTTGATTTGGGTACAACAAGGTTGGCTTTGGCAGAAGAAGAGGAAGGAAAAACAGAAGGGGTTTTGTCTTTGATACGGTTTTCCTCCTCGATTTTGAGGTGGGCAGCAAGTTCCTCTAAGGTTAGGTCTTTCTTTTTGTGCATGAGTTGGTTACGAAAATCCTTCCAAGAGGGAGGGAGTTTCTCAATCAGAACAATAGCAAGGGTAGTATCACAAATAGACAGACCTTCAGCAACCATATTAATACAAACACTCTCATAAGCATGAATCTGATCAATAATAGGCTTATCATCAACAACTTGAAAACTTAACCACTTACTAACACAATAACGTTTAGTACCAGCATCATCAGTTCCATATTTTTTCTCTAAAGCATCCAAAATATCCTTAGCATGATAAAAACCCATATAAATATCCAACAGACTATTCGACATATAATGCAACAACATGCCCTTACAGGTTCTATCATCCTTAGCAAACTTAACATCACTTTCAGACAAATTATCCTTATCATCAGGTTCAACAATATCATCAAGAACATATGCAACATCAATTTGCTCCAAATAAAAATGCATCCTAACAGCCCAACGTTTATAATTCTTTCCATCAAGAGGTTCTAACTTAGACATATCAGGAATCAGAAACTTGGAAGCCATATTCGTCTTTTAGATTGTTAAACTAGTAAGCAATAAAACAGAAAATTACTTATCTCTTGATGCGTGAACCAAAGTGACAATAGCCGCATCGTGGAAAACCACTGACCTAAAAGACGAATCCGCGCTACCTCTCGGTGCAGTAGACTATAAGCGGTCGCCCTCCAGGATAAACACGGCGCCGGAGTTTATGTGCACTCACAAACCCGACTGGAACTCAGAATACTTGCCCAGAAAACACAACAGAAGAAACTCGTGTTTAGATAATTGTAGAGAGGAGAAATGACTGAACGTGTTGTGTGTTTTTGACTGGAAAAAGCAACAAGTATATATAGGCAGTAGAAGGGAGACATGAAACGTAAAACGAGGGACGAATCTGGCTAAGAAAACGACCAGATTCATTCAACCAGTCAACAACGGAAGCAAGAAACAAGGAATTAATTAGTCAGCTATAATCAATCAAGGGATTAATGACTGACTTAATTCCGTAATCCCAAACAGTCAGAAAAGAATATTCCCAACAGACAAAAAAGAATATTCTGTTTAACAAGGAAGAGGAAATAAAATTTCTCCAAAAAGATAACAAGGACCCACGCCCGCGCATTGCATTCCCCAAGACCCAAGTCCCGAGGCCCGACCCGGCTCGGCTCGGCGCGCGCGCGCGCGTGTGTGTGTGTGTGGAGTAACACTTAACTCCCACTCACTCAACTAAGTAGTGTTAATACACTACAATATAAAAACAAGGAAAAACCTTTCCCCCCAACCAATGTGGGATTTTCCCCTTTCATTTGTTTTTCTCTCTCTCTTGTTTTCCCCAACCCTCTTATTTTATATCAAGAACTTCCAACACTTTCTTGTTCGACCGAGAATAGGAATTGATTTGTGGTTTTTAATTTATTTTCCTAACTGCATTTTAGGCTAATTTTCAATTAGCTTAGATTTAGTTTAGTAGGAAAGAGAAAACCAGGGAAAATAATACAAGCTAGGATATTCGACGTTTTCTGTCAGTAAGAGAGTGATATGAATCTAGTTTTGTGTTTGACATATTTGGAAGTATGTCCCTCTTATAGTTGATGACTAGTACTCTAAAGCGTTAAGGATAGATAGCCTAGAATGTGCGATAAAGTTCTAATCTTCCGAAAAAGAAAATTTTTAATCAGCAGAGAATGATTTTTTTTGAAACACAGCATAGAATGATTTTAATTATTAGAATCTGAGGTATGATGGGTACTGGCAAGCTGCGCTCCGGGCTAAGATAGATATGTCTCATATGGCTAAGTCATATATTAAAATCTTAATGACTTAAGTCTCTATGTGATGATCACCTAGCCCTGTAGGTTAGACTTGCACATTCTGTATGTACCCTAAGATAGATATGAAACCTTCTTAGGTTGCATGAAAGGAATCAACTACGTTCCGAAAATACCTGTTAACTTCAGTTTGATTTAATCAGCATTGCATATGGTTTGGGATTCTATTTCCATTAACCTGTTTTGGGTGCAAAATTTATGGGTTAGAGAGCTTTCATTGTGCCGTATAAATCTCTATAGTTGTAGTTTGTGTCCAAAGTAGCAGCCTGGCAGGGATAGTCGCATTATTCTTTGAAGCTTGTTTAAGTATTTATCATTTTTCCTGCTTAACCTATAACATCTACCATTCTTCCTGCTTAACCTATAACAAGTGATTATAGGTTAACTGGTATCCCTGGGGTGACGAAGCATTTCAGGAAGCTAGAAGAAGGGATGTGCCCATATTCTTATCAAGTAAATCCACTAATTCAAATGGCAACTACTGTATATCATTAATTCATTTTTTTTTTTTCTTTCATATCTGGATTATGAAATATTATGTTTCTTCTGATAATGTTTCATCATTGGCATGACATTTCTATTGACTGAAGTTGGTTACAGCACCTGTCACTGGTGAGATTTCAGCCAGTTTACCTTTTAATTTAGTGCAAAAGGTGCAGAGCCTGTTACTATGCATATGATGGTGATTTGTTTCTTTTTCTGCTTAGGTGTCATGTGATGGAGGTTGAATCCTTTGAGAGTGAAGAAGTTGCAAAGCTGCTGAATGATTGGTTTGTTAGTATTAAGGTCAGTACAATTGTTGATTTGAGTCTTTTGTTTGTGTAGAATGTTATTTAATTTTTCTGGTGGCATTGACATCCTTCAACTATTTCTGTCTAATGATATAGTGTCTTCATAACAGGTTGACAGGGAGGAACGGCCGGATGTTGACAAGGTATATGAATAACTTTCTCAAGGCGTATGTAAGACTGTCTGAGGGTTAAGTTATACGATATAATTACTGGCTGTCTTTAGCTATTTAAAATATCTCATTTACTTATTCTGGTGTCATTGGTATGGTGTTGTGATGTGGCTCTTAATGATTGTATCCTGTTTTCAGGTATATATGACATATGTTCAAGCTTTATATGGTGGTGGAGGGTGGCCTCTGACTGTGTTCCTTTCACCTGATCTTAAGCCACTGATGGGTGGAACATATTTCCCACCAGATGACAAGTATGGGAGACCTGGGTTTAAAACTGTGCTTAGGTAAACTTTGGAACACTGGCAGCCAGTGTATAAACATGATTTCTGAAATGTCGTACTTCGTATGTCTTAGAAGATCTCTTATCCAAAATGTTGACCTCTGTTATTCCTCATCTAATTATTTACAAGTTGTTCACTTCTGTCAGAAAAGTTAAAGAAGCTTGGGACAGTAAAAGGGATATGCTTGTGAAAAGTGGATCTTTTGCTATTGAACAGTTATCAGAAGCATTATCTACCAAAGCTACTTTGGATAAGTTGCCAGATAATCTACCACAAGAAGCCTTGGATCTGTGTGCAGAGCAGGTATGTAATATATTTAGCTTGTGCACATGTGTTGCTGGCAGTATTCAGAATTCATAAAACAAGTAGAGAGTTTATCCACTATGATGCTAAACCAAATTAGACATCTATTTTGTGACTATTTCATTCTGATTATCGTAAATCCTTTTCTCACCTAAAGCATGTCCTTAATTTAGGATGTAAAGAAGATAATTAAATTTAATACCCTGAAATTTGGTTCATAAAATTCCATTAGAAGAAGCCTAATACCACTTCAAGCTCTGTCACCATTATAATGACTTAAATATAAGTGAAAAAGCCAATAATGAAATATATATAAGGAGAAGGTGCCTATTTTTTATCTAGCCTTTTAAGCACAGCTACAACCTAATTTCAAGAGGCAATGCCTCCTAGCATAGAACTCCTGATTGATTAATTCTTGGGCTTGACATATATTTAAGAACAACTTCCATGAAGACAAGGAGAGCATATAATATCTGGAAAAAAGAGCTACACTTAGGCATTATGCAATAAGAAAGAGAGAAATAAACATTAATGTGCAATGGCCTTTCTCTGTTTTCTCTTGTATCTTTAATTGTCAATAACTAAAATTATTTAAAGTTGGTATTTTGAAATTACACATTGATACAAATCCAATAATGTGTTACATGATGACATTTTGTTTCTATATAATTGTAGATTATTGTACTCAAAATATGACTTTTAACTCGTGCAAAAGTGAAAGTGGAACAATTAGCCAAAACAGAAAGAGTATGAATGTGAAATTGTTATCTTAAACAAAAATTAGAGGACACCAGTCACACCACAATATTCTTAGGTTTTCTGTATGGTACAATTCTGGTGTAGAAGGACATGGTGGCATTAATTGAACTTCATGAGTATGTAGGGTCGTGATAATTTTGATAACATCTACTGGATAAATCAGACATCAAGTTTGTATAGTTTGGACTTTGGAATGATTGAAAAGTTGTTCAGATATTTTTATTCTCATGCAAGGAAAATTATCTTGATTTTACCATTTCCAATCTTTTTGGGCTCTTGGTTCCTTAATATAAGTTGTTCTTATATTAAATTTATGGAAGTGAAGCTCAAGCATTGCTCGGTTTGAAATTCTATGCTAGGACGTTGTGCCTCTCTAAGTTTTGGAATGCTGCTGCCTGCTGGAAGTGTTCTAGGCTTATATGGTTGATCTTTTTCTGGCCCATTTCTTTTTTCTTTTTCTTTTCTTTTTTTTTTTTTTTTTTTTTTATTGGGATTGGATAAAGGTTATTATGCTGTTATTAAGGTGTTGGAGCTTGGAGTGGTCTTAAATCTATATAAGTGTGGGCTTGGATGAAGGTTATAATCTGGTATCAAAGTGGTAGAGCTTGGAGTAATTTTTATATACACCCAGGTGCAAGGTACACCCAAGGGTATTTTTGCCCATTTAATATATTCTTGCTTATTTCAAAATTATTAACTGAGCAAAAACCCACCCTTGGGTGCACCTACCTCTATGTGCACCCAGGTATACATAAAACGTTTTGGGCTTATGGACAACTTTTGAGATGTTTTTATTGGAAAGCTCATGGAGTCATGGGTCGTCTTATGCACTCATTATTTAAGCATGGATTCTTGACAAGGAAAAAGGATTGGAGGATTATTTTGGGTAAAGAGTTTTAACTTTTACGTATGATTTAGCAAAAGTTTTGCTAATGGCTGTATTCAGTTTTAAAGAGATAAACTTGTAAGGCTTTAGTTCATTTAGTTGGTATAAGTTTTAGTGATGGTTTTGTGCATCAAATTGTTGATGGTTTATCATCTACTATCAACTTCAAAGAATAAATCGGGGGAAAAGCTATGAATGTACCAACTACCTGTAAAGACTTCATGATAGTAAGTATGGGCCCTTGCCATCCATCTGGCTCGAGGATGAAATTTGACTAAACTCAAGAAGAGACACTAAAAAAGATAAGGATTATAGATGTCTATAGGTTGAAGGCATGGACATGCTCAAGTTGTGCTTGGAACTGTAATTCAATTATATAATCCTCTTATTGTGTATATGATTTATAAAAGTTTCAATTATCAGTAATTGTTGTTGTTTATTGGATTACTGTGAAACTCCTTCGTTAAAATTGGAAGCGTAAATTGATAAACAGGGCTTTTGTGCTGGTCAATATCTATCCCATAATCTCCAGGTATAGTTTTGTCTGATTAAAGATTGATTGGTGATCTGCCCATTCTCTACCTGTCCATAGCAAAATAGTAGCGAACTACATGTTCTTGAAGGTAGAATACCTTGGCTAAAGGAAAGCCTTTCTAGCAAAAGGGGGAAGTTTTTATTTATTTATCAGGGTACTCAAGATACTCAAAAAATTATAACATGGAAATATTTGCATTTCTTAAAGGGCTAATTTCCCCTCTAGTTGTTTATCCTATATAATAGATGGTTTGAGTTCAACACTTCCCAATATAGCTCAGTGTCATGGACCTCTTGTCCTCATAGTAATGATCTGGTTTGCTCTACAAGGGTCTTTCCGCTTGTTTCTTGTCCTTGTAAGCTGATAAAGAAAAAAAAAATCTTGGTTGTCACAAGTTTTTAATTGCAGTCCCTGAACATCTAAGGCCTTGCTTGTAAGCTGATAAAGAAAAAAAAAATCTTGGTTGTCACAAGTTTTTAATTGCAGTCCCTGAACATCTAAGGCCTTGCTTTTTCCATATATTTTCATGTTCCATGTTTGTGGCTAAACTAATGAAGAGCTAGGAAACATTATGTAAACATGAAGAATTTGGAGTCGTGTTTTAACCTTTCTCTTAAGTCTTAACTATTAAATCTTTTTGAAAAAGATGCTGCAGCTTAGAATAAAACAAATTTTTTCCCAAAACTTTTTATTTGTCAGTTCTCTTGATATATAAATATTATTCTGCATTCTAACAACTTAAAATAAAAGTATCTATCCTGTGACATCTGAATTATTGTGCTTTGTAGCTTTCTGGAACTTATGATTCAGTAAATGGTGGGTTTGGTTCTGCTCCAAAATTCCCAAGACCTGTCGAGATCCAACTGATGCTTTATCATTCCAAAAAGATGAAAAATACTGGAAAACCTGGTCAAGCAAATGAAGGTTTTCAAATGGTAAATTTTACCCTGCAATGTATGGCTAGGGGAGGAATACATGACCATATTGGAGGTGGCTTTCACAGATATAGCGTGGATGAGTATTGGCATGGTTAGATCTACAATAATATTTTTCCTTCTTGTGCGCTTCTCTGTGTGTGTGTGTTCCCAAGTGTGAGAGAATGTGATTGACAACAATTCTTTCATTGGTATTGCATTGTTCTGAAAATAGCATGCATTCTATGGATGTGCTTTTCCTATATATTTACTTGACCATGCCTAGTGAAATTAATATATTGTTCATTAGTAAGATAATGGTTTTCACTTGCAGTTCCTCATTTTGAGAAAATGCTGTACGACCAAGGGCAGCTAGTTAATGTTTATCTTGATACATTTGCAATCACAAGAGACTCCCAGTACTCTGATATTGCAAGGGATGTTCTCGACTACTTAAGGAGAGACATGATTGGAGAAGAAGGAGAAATTTACTCTGCAGAGGATGCTGACAGTGCTGAGACAGAGGGTGCAGCTAGGAAAAAAGAAGGTGCTTTCTATGTTTGGTCTAGTGCAGAAGTAAGTAAACTGTTGATGTGCTCCCTGTCAAATTTAGTTACTTATATATGAAATTAGGTTATAACTTGCTGGCAAATAACCTTTTTGGAGTTTCTGGGGTGTATTCATTCGCAAGGTGGCTTTGGTGTGGCAATAATATTTAGGGATACATGACATATATCAACATCAACTGTACCCAAAACTTTAAAGGGCCTTCACAATAGGTGAGGTTTGGGGATATGGGTGGCATTCTTAGGTGCTGTAGCTGAAGTATCAAAAAGTGTTTTTTTTTTCATTTGGGGGTGGGCGGGGTTGCGGGTGGAGGTGAAGTTGGATTTTTAAAAAAGGCATGTTATTGATGGACTATGATGCAATAACCCTTGATGGTGTTCTGTTTTAACAGTTTCCCTTTCCATCTTCAAACTGTTGCCCACTTAAAAGATGCTTATGTCTCTTACGCTGTCCATTTTACACTTTTAAAGCATACTTCATTACTTCCTCCGTTTTTTAATAGTTGCATCACACACTTTTTCACGGTATTTAAGAAATGTGAGGTTCACATGATATAATACACTTTAAAATGAGATGAGTGGTTGCTAGGAGTGTAATTTAGTGGGCCATGTGCTTTAAATAAGGATTATATAGTTTTTCCCTAAAATAACTTTCCATTATAGTGTGTTGCAAGTATTGTGACATTTTCATTTTAGGGAAGTGTTGCATGTATTAAAAAACAGAGGAAGTATATGATTTCTCAGCCTTTGAATTTTCTAATAATTTCATCTTGAGAGTTTGTTTATTGATACAACTTATATGGTTGTTTTCAGTTTGATTTACCTATTTTTTTGGTTACATATATTCAGATAGAGGACATCCTTAAAGAGCATGCTACCCTATTCAAGGAACATTACTATATAAAGCCCACTGGGAACTGTGATCTATCTAGAATAAGTGACCCTCACAATGAATTCAGAGGCAAGAATGTGCTCATTGAGAGGAGCAGCACAGAAGCAATGGCAAAGAAACATGGCATGTCTATTGAGCAGTATCTTGATATTCTGGGGATGTGCAGGAAAAAACTTTTTGATGTGAGATCTAAGAGACCACGTCCACATCTGGATGACAAGGTACTCTTGTTTTTTTTTTATATATAACTCTGACTGTTGAAAGCTGTTGAACCTTCTTTAAAAAAGCTCTTCAAAATCTGCTCCTTTGTCTTTTCAGTCAGGGTGCCTGATGGATTCCTTTGACTGGAAGCCAGGTTTTAGGACCATTTACGTTTGGCTCTGAGCCTCTGACTCCTCCTAGCTTAGTGACTTGTTGTCGTTAAAAAAATTATTGCCCTTTATTCAGTGCATATCAACATATTTGTAATTCTGCATGTATGATTTTGATTTTTCTATTTTCTTGTAACCCCAGTATTGTGGTTGACACGCTAAAATTGATATTGATACAACCTTCAAATGAAAATATTATGAAATAACTTTGTGTCAGTGTGTCAAAAATAAATTACTGATACAACTGGTGTGTCTTGGTTTTGTTTTCTCTGTGTGTTTAGTTTCATACCTAACACAAGTTGTGGCTTCATATATTCTTCCTCCCTGTCTACATGAATAATATGGCACATCTTGCAGGTGATAGTGTCGTGGAATGGACTCGTTATTTCATCCTTTGCAAGAGCTTCTAAAATTCTCAAGGGAGAACCTGATGGACATAAACATTACTTCCCTGTTGCTGGTACTGATGTAAGAACTCTTTCCATAGACTATAAACTTGCCTTTAAATCTTTTTAATTGATTGCACTTTTATTTGTTCGGTTTTGTTCGCCTACTCACTCTATTGTGAGCTGCTCCATTATTATTTGAGCTGTCATGAACTTTTTCAGTTGTTCATTTCTGTAATTGCAGCTTTTTGGATGTCACCTAATTATATTTAACTCACCCCTAAATAAAGAACAAATGTTGATATTATGGCTTTACTACCACCAAGAAATTTTGGATTTCTATTCTTTCTTTAGTAAGAGGGTTGAGAAGTTTTCAACTTTCTTTGATGTATCATCTTTGGTGAACTTAGTTGATCATAATATGAATCTATTTCATCACTATAGTTACATACCCCAGTACAACTATATGGTGTTAGGTCCATTGACATCAACTTTACTGGTGTAGAAAGCAAAATATTTAACTAGAAAGAGTAAATAACAGAGAGTTTGAATCTTTTATCCTTCTATCAGCCATTTTGGGAGCATAAAATCTTCATATTGCAAAGCCCTAATAGATCAGTGATCCCAAAAAATCACTCTATCTTGCTCTGATCAATGGCTGGACCGGGCCGAGTTTGGCCAGGCTGAGGCGTAAAAAAAATGCCCATTTCTTGGGCTGGGCCGGGCCTAGCTTCGGGCCAAACTTTCATGCCCAAAATGGACGGACCGTGCAGGCTTTTCGGGCCATTTGGGCCGGGCCAAAAAATGCTGCCCAAAATCAGGCCGAGCCAGCAGACCGGGCTAGGTGTGATTAGCTCTATTTGGGCAGAGCAAGATTTGGACCGGCAAACACATTGACAACCAATATGTGGTCCGGCTCATCACTTTTCTCTTAGAACACCTCTGAATACCCTAATCATTTGAATTTGAACTGATTGCTCTCCACTAGCTTAACTATAATGATGTTTTGTCTGTTGTTTATCTCTTTCCTACTTACTCTGTTTCATAATAGCAGGCTAGCAGCCAATGGGCTATATCATAGCTCTTGGTGATCAGAATTGACTTGAGGTCTTAAATCTAAATCATAGGCTTGGGTGATGAAGAGTTGGAAATTTGGATGTGGTGGAGTTGTTGAGTAAAAGATGGAGTGCCTTTCCACCTCTCTCTCTCTCTCTCTCTCTCTCTCTCTCTCTCTCTCTCTCTCGGTGATGGGAATAAAGTTGTGGTGGTGGGTGGTAGGAATGGGCTAGTAATGCTAATAATTTTCTTGTTTTGGTGGTGGTTATGGGCTTATGGCTTGTTTGGTGGTTAAGCTGGGAACAAAGGAGGGAGTTTGATAATTGATGCCCCATTTACATCCTTTTTCCCTTTTTAAAAAAATGTCCCATTTGGTTGGGGCGTTGCATCAAGGAGCTGGAGGGAGGAGTATATGGAAAACTTCCTAACAATGTGCTGGGCGATTTGGGGTGCTCGTAATATGTATGTGATTGAGAATGTTATGTGATTGAGAATGTCTTGGTTGAGCCAGAAAAGTTTGTGAGCTATGCAATGAAAATTGATGGGGAGGCATGAGTTGCAGCTGCAAGACTGTGTCAGGAGGGGGTGCGGGTGATGGTGGCTTTCATAAGGCCACAGCCTGAGATTGGGTTGTTCAAGGTGAATATTGTCACAGGGTTGTTGGGTGTAGGTGATCCAAAGCAATGAGGATGAGGTCTTGGTTTGCATGGTGGTTTAGTATTTGGGGAAGTTGGAGACGATTGTGACGGAAGTTAAGGCGATACATTGGGCCTAAAAGTGGCGAAGGATGCTGGTTTGCGTTGGATTGTGGTTGAAAGTGACAGCTTGATGTTTATACAAGCTCTACAAAAGAAGCTGAAGAGTCTTAGTGCTTTCTTTATGATATTGATGATTTTTTAAAGTTATGTTTTAGCTTTGATAATGTAGTTTGGTCTTTTGTTGAGCGTAATGGTTATAAGATCACTCATGATTTGGCACATTAACCTTGGAATTCTTGCTTATGGGAAAAGGAAATCCCGGGTAATTTAAGTGCCAATTAGAAACGGAAATCTTTTTGAAACAGTTGAAGTAGTTTATTTAAATAAGTTGTGCCTAATATATACTTCCAGTGTATAGTACCCATTGGTACTGCTGACTCCGAAGGAATATCTAGAATTTTGTGGAAATTTTCAGAATCACATGCACTGCTGCTAGAAGAAATTAAAGAACCTAAAAATCCCAAGTATTTCTTCGTTATTCTTTCCTAACAAGTAGTCAGAATTTCATCTTTACATATCCAACTGAGAGATCCACTAGAGTTCAAAAAGTGCTAAAAGAGACGATGTTTTGATTAATCAGGTGAGAATTTCAGACATTATACGTCAATTTTTACAATAAAAATAAATGTACCGTAGCAAAATAAATCAAATAAAAAAATACTTTGCATGTGTAAGTTGAGACATGCTACTAGGAGGATGTTTTGAGTTGTTTACTCTTCCATGTGTTCAATTTAGCTTACTCTTCTCAGTATGATTGCCTACTTGTCTCACAATTATATGAGAATGGAGTAGTGAGCTGCCCATGGGTATGTCCCAGTGGGATTAGTTTCAGATATTAGATGGTTACATTACTCTCTAGGTTGGAATCTACCTGAATGTTGTATGTTAGTAATCAATTGATTGGTGCATATTTTTTGTTTTTTTAGTTTCTGAAGTTACCTTACAGAGTTTGAAATTTTTTTGATCTTATTCAGCCCAGTGAATACATTGAAGTGGCTGAAAAGGCGGCATCTTTCATAAGGAGGAATCTATATGATGAAGAAATAAAAAGACTGCAACACAGCTTCCGAAATGGGCCAGCTAAAGCCCCTGGCTTTCTAGATGACTATGCGTTTCTTATTTCAGGACTGCTAGATCTTTATGAGTGTGGTGGCAAAACCAGGTGGCTGGAATGGGCTGCTGAGTTGCAAGATACCCAGGCAAGTACTTCAAATTGCTCATGAGCCTTGCCATTACACAACAGAAAGTCGCATATTTAATGAAATCTGCCTTTAATTATAAGTTAATGCTCGTGTTACTTTCTAAATAATCTGAATTCCTTGGGGGCGTCATTGCTTCTTCAACTAAGGTTGTTTCAGGCAAACTAGCTAAAGTAGTATATCTTATGTCAAGGCAAACTAGCTAAACTAACAAGAAGGAAGAGAAAGGAACCGAAAGGAAAATAACTATTCAGTTCTATCTTAAATGTCCGATGTCCAAACCATTGTTTGCTTATTAATTGCTGGAATTATTTTAGGATGAGTTATTCATGGACAAGGAAGGTGGAGGCTATTTCAACACCCCAGGGGAGGATCCTTCTGTTCTTTTGCGTGTTAAAGAAGATCATGATGGTGCTGAGCCTTCGGGCAATTCTGTTGCAGCAATCAACCTCACCAGGTTGGCCTCAATTTTTTCTGACAGCCAGTCCGATCGCTACAGGAAGAATGCTGATCTGCTTCTGGTAAAAGCCTAAGATTTTCTTTATTTAAGTCTTGTATTATTTTCGTTCAAGTGATGTTTTTTAATCTGCGAACTTTTTGGTATCAGGCAACATTCCAAACAAGATTGAAAGATATGCCAATGGCAGTACCTTTGATGTGTTGTGCAGCTGACATGCTTGACGTCCCTTCCAGAAAACAGGTGGTTTTGGTTGGACATAAATCTTCAACAGCGTTTGACAGCATGTTGGCTGCTGCTCATGCAGTTTATGATCTTAACAAAACAGTACGTGCTAAATTTATAATTCAAATCCATGCATTTATTTCCTTCCTACATTTTCTTCCATAATGTGACGCTTTCTTCCGTGGTGGAACACTTGTAGGTGATCCACATTGATCCAAGCGATCCAGAGGAGATAAAATTTTGGGAAGCAATCAACACGAAAATTGCAAATATGGCAAAAGGTAGCTTCTCTGAGGATAAAGTTGTTGGTCTCGTATGCCAAAACTTCTCCTGCAAGCCTCCTGTCTCTGATCCTGCTTCTCTTCAAGCTCTTCTTTCGAAGGAAAAATAGAATTATTATCTATGAAGACATAAAGGCTTGGTGATTTTTAGTCATGCCGAGTTTCTGGTGTAAATTATGTATCTTTCTGAGCGTTGTTTAAGATTAGTTTTCTGATATTTCTCTTTGGTGAAATCTTATTTAGGTCCACATATTACAGTAGATCAGAAGTAGCCACCCAAAGAGGGGAAACCTTTATTATTCTATATATGCTGTTTTAATGTGTTAATTATGCTTTCGGTTTGGAGATGTGAGCTCTTATTTTGAGTGTTTGGATGGATGCTTGGCTTGTGTATGTAATGTTTCTGGCGAATTTGGTGGTTCTACCTTACCCCCATGTTTAATGTTACTTCTTGTGAGGTGAGTGATGCCAGAGCAGAAGAGTATTTCATGTTGTAACCATCTGTTTTTTTTTTTTTGTTTTGTTTTTTTGTTTTTTCAAACCATCTGTTGATTGATTATTTGGTTGATAAAATTATCAGAGGTTTTTTAGTGCGGCAAACCACATAGTGCGGCACGGTTACTTGTATTTTAGGGTTACTTGTATTTTGGGGTTACTTGTATTATGAAGTTACTTGTATGGGTTACTTGTATTGTAGGGTTACTTGTATCGTGGGGTTACTTGTATTATGAGTAACTCTAGACCAAAATCTCATACCAAAAACCAGTAACACCCTACAAGTAACCCCGACCAAAACCAGTAACACCCATACAAGTAACCCTATAATACAAGTAACCCCTGACAAAACCAGTAACACCGTATAAGTAACCCCGACTAAAACCAGTAACACTCATACAAGTAACCCCAGAATACAAGTAACACCTATAAGTAATCCCTGACAAAACCAGTAACACCCTATAAGTAATCCTGACCAAAACCAGTAACACCCATACAAGTAACCTCATAATACAAGTAACAACTACAAGTAACCTCTGACAAAATCAGTAACACCCTACAAGTAACCCTTGCCGCACCATGTGGCCAGCCACATACAAAAATTTGTATAAAATTATACATTTGTTGAAAAACCAAAATACTTAATATAGTGATATGTGAGTGGTCCCACATTGGAAAAAAGAAAAAGAAAAAATAGCAAAGATGTGACTAAAAGCTAAAACTACATTCTCCCTAACAAAAATGCAGCCATGCAGGGATAGATTTTGCTTTAATTGATAGTACATGTTTCATGACAAGTTGGGTTGGGTCACTTTTGGGTCAAGGTCTGTCAAGTAAGTTGGGTTTAGGTTGGATCAACTCTAAATCGTTCATATTTGGTTTGGATAAATTTGATTGGTTTAAAAATGGGTTTAACCGCATTCCGGTTCGCTTGATTCAGTTTGGTTAAGAAAATAAAGTTGATTCAAAATTTGGTCAATTTTGATTTAGATCCTTTATGTGTGTTGGCTTAATTTTGATTGTGTTGACCAAATTCAATACTTCCTCCGTTTCTATTTAGTTGACACGTTCAATTTAAGCACACATATTAAGAAGAGGAGAGAGAGTGAGAGAGAATAATAAAGCAAGTGGGGTACACTTAAAAAGCAAGGTATAAAACTTACCCAAAAAGAAAACATGTCAACTAAAAAAAACTTCCTAAAAATAATACGTGTCAACTAATAAAAAACGAAGGTAAGTAGTAAATAAGGTCATTTTTAAACTAACGTTATTATATCACCTTATTATTAGGCCACTATCAAGTCATTCATGTGCCAATTTTCATATTGTTTCATTAAAACTTGCGGAGTATCAGTTTCTCATTACATCCGTTGTGTTTTTTTTAAAATTTTATTTAAGCCGAATTAAAATCTTATTATCGAATTCAAGTGAGACAATAAGTGATAATGACTAATTATTAATAGATGACGGCCACACTTGGTGATATAGAAACAAAATAATGTCAACTTTAAGGGTTCTTATTACTCTTCAATCGTACAATCTTAGAAGTATTGTTATTCTGTAATTTGCCATATCAATAAAAACTAATTCAATTCGTATAAGATATTAGTTAGATTTCTTAGGTTGGGTTTAAAATTATTGTTGGTTTGAAATCATAGGTTGGTTTAAAATTATGGTTGGTTTAAATTCATGTCTGGTTAAAGTCGGATTTAGTTAATATTAGTTCGAGTTAAACCAAATCAGAGTGAATCGGGTATTTGTCAAGTCAATTTTGGATTGAGTTGAGTTCAGGTTAGGTTAAACTAGTTCGGTTGGAGTTCAAGTTGGGTCAAAATTGGTTACGGGTTAAGTTCAGATTATGTTCAAATCAGTGCCTATCGGGTGAAATTCGGATTCGAGTTGAGTTCAAGTTGATTACATATCAGGTTTGGGTCTCGGATATCTCGGGTCAAATCGGATCAGCTATAGTTCAAAAGTGGATGATATAGCCACCAACACAAACACTTCCTTTGTTTTTTTCTTACACTCCCTCTTTTTTTTTTTACTCGGTAAGGGCCTTAATAGACTAGGCACGTATGTCAATGCAGAACATTGACCATATAAATTTGAATATCAATAAGTATACATTATAATAAGTTGGTATGTATTCAAAAATTATATATTAAGACGATTCCAACAAGTATTCACAAGATTGAATATTTTCTTATACTTTGTATAATATTGGTCAAAATAGATTATGTGAACACAACAAAAAGTCAGCATGGGACATCTAAATTAAAATGGGGGAGTATTATGTGTTATACTTGTTTAGTTCCTTTTTTTTTTTTTTTTTTTTTCTTATCAAATCTAATATGAATATAATTTTCTAGTTTGATCTTATTTGTACTTAATTTTTCTAATCTGATCTGATTGTTTGACATGACTCGACTATAGCCTTATAGGTATGCTAATCTATAAGGAAAAAAATATATTAAGTTGGGTCTTATTAGATTCGTAATAATGTGTTCATAGTTTTTTTATTTTAATTTTTTTTTTATCATTAAGAATTTAAATATATCAAAAGCCGCACATAAAATGATTAAGTATTCAGAACTCTTTTTTTTTCCCTGATCTAAGATGAACTAAACATGGCCTTAGTCACAAGTTGAAATTGTGTGTCAGGAGTAAGGACTTGTTCTCTTTAACTTATTTTTGAATAAATTCAGACCAGATCAGAAAGATTCAGATCAGAAATTTTGATTATCATTTACTTATAGTTAAATATCGTTAATTGCATATCAAAAAATTTAATAAAAATTACATAATTAAAAAGTTCATGATCAGACAAATCTAACAAGATCCATTTTGATGATGTTTTTCTTTATCGATTAATATTAAAATACGGTCAAAGTTTAGTCAAATTGTTAAATCAGATCAAACCAGATCAGATCAGAAAAATTCAAATCAGACCAGGGACTTGTTCTCTTCACCTGAAACAAGTAGGTCTGAATTTTTTAAGGTGTGACCTGAATTTTTCTGATCTGGTCCGGTCTGGTCTGATCTGATTTAACAATTTGACTAATTTTTTACCGCATTTTAATACTAATCCATAAAGAAAAATATTATCAAAATGGATCTTGTTAGATTCGTCTCATTATGAACTTTTTAAATATGTAATTTTTATAAAAAAAATTTAATACGCAATTAACGATATTTAGCCATAAGTAAATGATAATCAAAAGTTTTGATCTGGTCTGATATGAATCTTTCTGATCTGGTATGAATTTATTAAGGAATAAGTAATAAGTATTTGAGATAAGTTGAAGAGAACAAGTACTAGATCAGACCTTAAAAAATTCTGACCAGATCTACTTGTTTCAGGTGAAGAGAACAAGTCCTAAGCAAATTGTATGTCATGTTCTAATAAACCTATTACGTTACGTTGTTATAAGATTATGTTACACATAATATTGATAACGTCCTGACATTACTCCTGACTTTAATTTTACCGTGTAACCATCAAATTTTAGGGGCTCCGTTGAGGGATTTCAATTATTTTCCCCAATCTATACATTGTTTAATCCATATTACATTAATGTTGATATAGGATAAAAACTCTTATCGACTAAGATAAATATAGTTTGATACTTTGATTGAACAAATTTAAGGTTAACAAAAAATCATAATTATTATTAAAATAAATAAAGCCATAAGAAACTAACGAGCCCTTTCCCTAAATAATGTTGGGAAATTATCTAATTCCCAATTACAGCTACTTTTTTTTTTAATTCCCATTATACCGTCCACGTCAACTAAGGAAAACAAACCGGTTTTAATTTTGTAAACCGCTACTTCAAGTTTTCTTTAAACACAAAATATCTGTAAATCAGTCAAAATTAAACCTTCAAGTACTTGAATAGTTGTATCCCCAAGTTCCATAAACCTTTGATAATCGGTGCAATTTGGCGTGCAATCGGTGTCGGCAATCACAAATCCTTTGATATATCCTCGTTTCTGGTTATATTCTCACAGCAATCATTGTCGGCAAACAACCGTAGGAAGGCGTCGATGGTGGCGAAAACGGCTTCCAGCGCGAGGGATTGCTGCGTTGGAAGACTACTTGAGGAGTGTCGTTTGAATTTTTTTTTTTTTCTTTTTGGATGATTCTGCTGAATTACTTTACCATGGAAGGGGAGAAAGTGATTTTATTAAAAAATTAATTAGTAAATACAAACCGCTACTTCAAGTAGCGGTTTCTAATATGTAAACCGCTACTTGAAGTAGCGGTTTTCAGTAGCACACCGCTACTTGAAGTAGAGGTTTTCTAATAAACCCGTTTTTTTTAAAAATTCCCACTGAACCGGTGACGTGGACGGTATGGTGGGAATTAAAAAAAGACTAGCTGTAATTTGGGAATTAGATAATTTCCCAACATTATTTAGGGAAAGGGCTCGAAACTAACAAATGATGTAAACTATAGATATTTAGTCTCGTTCTTGAATATCACTACTCACTTAGAGCCTGATTTGTTAAGCTTAATTTCAATTCAGCTCCAATCAGTTTAATTCACTTCAGTTTCTAATTTCCTTCTCTCATAAACAATTCATTTCATCTCTATTCAATTGAATTGTTTTCAATAAATCGGAACAAGCCCTTAAACATTTTTATTTATGAAGAAGGCCCTTAAAAATTCTCATTAAACCTAAATCACTAAACATTACTCCGTATATTAAAAAAATATTCTTCAAAATAAATAATTTTGTCGGAATTATTTCGAACCCAAATCACTTAATTGTCCTTTTTAACAATGATATGACATGTATAAAAAAAAAAAAAAAAAAAAAAATAATAGCATGTCTAGCTCAATAGACTGACATTTAATGCTCTCACAATAAAGATACGGAGTACTACAAGTACCATTTTTACAACTTTACCCCCACTCAAACTCCCCACCTACCCAAAAAACTAGGGGTAAATCAGTAAATTCACATCCTCAAACGTCGGTACTACGGATCTCCTATAATTATTTTTAAAAATATTTGATTTTCAGGTGCGCGTTATAT
Source organism: Chenopodium album (assembly GCF_948465745.1). Taxonomy (NCBI): domain Eukaryota; kingdom Viridiplantae; phylum Streptophyta; class Magnoliopsida; order Caryophyllales; family Amaranthaceae; genus Chenopodium; species Chenopodium album. The sequence goes on along the minus strand of NC_137836.1, from coordinate 65,495,539 downwards.
TAAATGCCAAAACAACTCCCACAATTTCACGCTCTTTCCCACGCTTTGGCGGGTATCTTATTCTATTATATTGCCAACAAACAAACAAACAATCTAAACCATTTTATTCATTTTTCTGTTTCTTCCTTTAATTTAATTTAATTTAATTTAATTAATTGTTTTATAAAAAGGGAACATTAATTAATTGAGCTTGTGAGATTGACTGATTTGTGTTTGTTGACGCAATTTTTGTAAGTAATAGGAGAATCATATACTATGATAAAAATATCATATGATTTTGATTAAATTAATCTATAGAATAGTTACACTAGCTTATGTGGTGGCCAACTTTTGAGTCCTTTTCAGACATGAATAACATTAGTCAAACCAGAATTTAATTTTTTTTTCCCTTTTAAAATTTTTCATTTTTTGATGGAAGAACTTATTATTATGACAAGTAATGTCAATTTCTTTTTATTATTTTCGAAATTTGGCAAAGGTATCCTATGTCTCTATACATTTTAAATTTTGTTGTCTATGATTTTTTTTTTTACTAATATACAAGTATTTTTTTAATTTTTACACTGAAAAAATTGATATATCAATGGCTTTAGAATCATGGTATGGGTACTAAACCTAATTGAATAAAAAAAATAAATAAATCATAGAATATATAATAATGTAATCTTAAATTGATTTATGAGTTTTATGACAAAAGATTGTGTCCTTATTTGGCAAATGGCTGTTGGTTGTTGGCTATCATCGGTTTTAATTTAGTTGGTTTAATTAGCTGTTAATATTGTATTGGTTGTTTGACTTTAACCATTAGTTATATACAAATATGTTTGGTAAAATCAGCGTGTAGTAATTGATTGTAGTGTTTACACTTTCAACTTAGTCGATCATGCAACCATGCACATTGCACACACACATCAATACTACCTATGAGATCACTTTCTGTTTTTTCTGATAAAGGCATGACAATAAATAATAATATCCAAAAATAATCTCATTAGATTTTAATGTCCAATATAGTAAAACAAATAATAAAAAAATCTACTTGATTTCAAAAATTAATTTCATTAGATTTTTCTTAATAATACAACTTCTTTCTTTTTTTTGGTCCAAATGATGGCAATGCAAATGGTTTGAGAGATTTGAACATGGCACTTATCGATCATACACAAATCCTTATTCTTAAATCTTAAGTATTACTTGCAGATGTCATTGATTCTTATTCCATCATGAGACGTGTAAACTATTATCGGAGTACAATATGATCTAATAAAGCCTAATTGGCTTCAACCCAATCTAATTTAATTTCATGAACTCCAACCACATTTAATAAATCTAAGAGAAGAAATCCAACCTTCATTAAAATTAAAAAAAAAAAAAAAGAATTTGAACAACTCGCATCTAGATATGTCAAAAATCGCACAATTTGACCCAAGAGTAACGTCATCCCGCAAAATGATTAAATATGACTCAATTTCAAACTAAATTCAACCCGACTTGATTCAACCAAATTTCGATACAATTATTCGAATTGACACCTCTACGGCTCTACCCTTTACCAAAGCGAAGCCATAAAGCGAGTTTCATAAAGGAAAAAGGCAAAAAAAGAAAAGGAATTTCCTAAAAAAAAAAAAAGAAAAAAAAAAAGAAAAGGAATTAACAAAGGGGGACCAAAGAGCTTACACACTACGAGTAAGTAAACCACACTCACTCCAATTTTAGTCCGTACTACTACTACTCAACTACTGATCTCCTTCAGAAAACTGAGAGAAAGAGAAAACACAAACAACAGCTGCAAATTCTCGGAAAACCCAAAATTAAAAAAAAAAACCCAAAAAAAAAAAACCCAAAAAAAAAGAAAATAAAAAAAAAGACAGCATTTCCATTTCCCGCATCTCCTCTTTCTCTCTCCTCTTTTTTGTGAATGATCACTCTGACAGTAGCCAAACCCCCATTATTTCTCTTAATTCCTCTCTAATTTTACACTATTCTTCTTCAATTTTTGGGGAAAAAAATTGTAGATTATCACCTTTTTTTATTTTCTTCTTTTTGTGTAGAATTATTTGTAAAAACCCAAAAAAAAAAATAGACCCAGAATTCTCGATTTTTCAGTAGAAAAAAAGAGGGGAAAAATGGAGTTGTATGGAAGAAATCAGGGTTCCGAGTTGGATCCGCCAGCTGAATGGGGGGAAACTGGACTCGAAGGTAATACAATAAAACCCCTCATTTTTAATTTTGATTTTGTTTTGGTATTTTTTTGAAAATTTTGGATGATTTTTATTTCTAGGGTTTTGTAATGTTGTTGGTTAATTGAATGATTTGTGATATATTGTTGACGGAAATGTAGAGTCTATGTGGAGATTGGGTCTTTCGGGTCGAGAGACGTACCCGGAACGGCCTGGTGTATCTGATTGTGTCTATTACATGCGTACTGGGTTCTGTGGATTCGGTACCCGTTGTCGTTACAATCATCCTCGTGATCGTGCCGCGGTGAGCCCCCTTTGTGTTTTTAATTGTAAATTTTGTTGGATTTTGTGTGCAATTTGAGCTGCATTATGTGTTATGATTTTGGAAATGGGGTTTAATGAGTAATGTGGTGTTGAATTGTGGGCTGGTTTTGTAGTGATCTTATGAAATTCGAGCTTTTTCGAATATTTGAGTGTATTTATTGTGGGATTTTAGAGAGAATTTAGTTTACCACATGATCGGATTAAAAGAGATTGTTAGTGGGATATTTTCCTTTAGAGTACCGTAGATTGCGTTGAATGCTGGAGGATTTTCGTTTGTGCTGAGAAAGGCAATGTCAAGGGTGTAGCTAACACAACAGTGGATCAAGGGGTGCATAGTACTACCTCCGTTACATATTATTTGCAACGATTAGACATTTTTCCTCTCTACTTTATGTCAAATCGTTGCAAATAATATATAGCGGAGGTAGTAATTTATTTGGTAAAAACTTCAAATGATACGAGGGGTGAAATGGGGTTGTTTGAATGTTACGTGTGGATAAAGAATAGATATAAGTAATGGGCTTTTCAAGACTTGAACTTGTGACCTTGAAATTCCAAATGTGTGTTCTAATCACGAGGCCACTAGCAATCAATGTAACCTCAATGAAGTCTTTAGTTCTTATAATAAATTAAGTGGATTACATGTACACACTCTTTTATATGTGGATTCACCACTGCTAAGAAAGATGTCATTTCATTTGCGGTTTTGTGCACATTTGACCTCCCTTTACCTTGCTATAGTTGGAGGCATAATGAAGGTGTGGGAACAATGTGCAGCTTGCTTATTGTTCTGTTTTCTGAGTTTATTATATGATCAGAAAACTTTGATGTGAAATTAATGTGTAAGAGACACAAGCACGTTTAATTCTTTCGTCTAGTAATTTGGGTTCAATATTGTCCAGGCTGTTGCGGCTGCAAGATTAGTTGGAGGAGAGTACCCTGAACGTCCTGGTGAACCTATATGCCAGGTGAGATGTTAGTATATTACTTTATATTCAATGTTTTCAGTTACGGAGTTTCTTAATGCTTTATGCAAATAATATATTAGTACTATTTCCCCTCGTGCAGTATTATCTAAAGACTGGAACTTGTAAATTTGGCACTACTTGCAAGTTTAATCATCCACGAAATGCTGGTGGATCATTGACTAATGCGCCACTAAATATCCATGGTTACCCACTACGACCGGTTTGTACTTATCCGTTCTGCTTGCATTCAAATTGTATTCATGTGTTTACTTCTTCAAGTCTTCTCTTACAATGTTGAAAAGTAGCACTTATGATGTGTTTCTATTCTCGATAGGGTGAGAAAGAATGCTCCTATTATTTGAAAACGGGGCAGTGCAAATTTGGGATAACTTGTAAATTCCATCATCCTCAACCAGCTGGCATGTCAATGCCTGCAGCTGCACCTCCATTTTATCCGACGGTGCAGCCTCCTTCAGTTCCTATACCTGAACCAGCAGCTGGGTCATCCCCCAGCTATAGGGTAGCTAGGCCTCCTCTTGTGCCTGGTTCTTATGTTCCAGGGTCTTATGGTCCTGTGCTTCTTTCTCCTGGAGTTGTTCCCATGCCAGGCTGGGGTTCTTATTCGGTAAGTCTTTAATATTGTCTAGTAGCATGAGTTACTGGGAAGCAGTTAATAAACTCTTGGCCTCTTGGGTGATCCATCGGCTTAATTGCTGCAGGGGCCTGTAAGTCCCGTTTTATCGCCTGGTGGTCAACCTGCTGCTGGAGGAGCTTCTGTATATGGAGTGACCACACTATCACCTTCTACACCTGGTCTAGCTGGATCTTATGCTCCTCTTCCATCTTCTGCTGGGAAGTCAGTCACAGAACATAAGTTTCCAGAGAGACCAGGTGAACCTGAGTGTCAATACTATTTGAAGACCGGGAGTTGTAAATTTGGTGCCTCTTGTAGATATCATCATCCACCAGACCGGGGTGCGTCTGCTGCAGCCTGTTTCCTTGGGCCTCTGGGTCTGCCCCTGCGTCCGGTAAGCTTGATCTTGAGCTACTTTTATACTGTTAATTATTTCTGTTTTAGGGAGTATAATGATTCTTTCTAGTCCCTTTTTAATTTTTATGTACATTGTTGATTTTGATGCTTAACACCTGATAAATTTAAGGACTAAATATTCATATTGATCCATGACAATAATGTTTAGTTCACAATCATTTATTTGCTATTGCAGCATGATATGATGGTTAAAATATTAAAATACTGAGCATCTTAAATTAAGGATATAGACTTTCTGGTTGCTATATTAACCTTTTCCCAAGTTTGAGAATGTTAGAATAATTGCTCAGCAATTACTACGCTGTCCCCCCCCCCCCCCCCCCCCCCCCCCCCCCCCCCCCCCTCTTTTCCTTTTAAAAAATTCAATAAAAATTGTTGTGTACCCAACATATATAACTTACTAGAATGTGCCTGGACTTGGATCATTTCATTTTAAATTTTACTGAACTCAGTTTGAGCTGGATGTCAAACCCTCTCCTTTTGTTCATTTGATGGTCCATTTATAATTTACATCCTCCTAAAGGCTATTATGATCTTGCCATTTTTACAACTGCCTGGCATTAGAAGATGTGTCTTCCACATAATATTCTATGATGAAGTATATTGGTATTGTCAATGAATTTATATCACCCAGTCCTGCATGCAATAGAAGCTTTACAGGTGTCTCTATATCTGAAGGGACATTCTTTCCTCTTAGACAACCACAAACCATAGGTAGCTATTAGAACTTCTGTTCTTTACTCCAGTCCTGAAACGAATGTATTTTTTTATATGCCTGAAAACATGTGGGCTAGCCTACCTCACTCGTTCCAAAATTCTCAAATTAGTCTCGTCAAAAACCTCTATTATAGCATGACACGTGCATCAGGTGATATCTCTAATTGATCTTGTCATAAGTGGTCACTTGATGTTTCTTTGATATTGTAATTCCTTGGCGATTGCAGTAATTATCAACAAGATGCAAACAACATTATATTGGAAATGTGGCTCTGATGTAGATGTCATGCATTTTTAGAGGATTTATGAACACCTTTTATCACTAACTTTTGAGGAATTTGTTGAACTTGGATAAAATAATAATAAATTTTTTGCAGAACTAATGTATCATTTGTTCATTTGAAAAATATGTTCAATGGGGGAGTTCCTCTATGAAGTAATATTCCTTGTGAAGTTGACTCACCAGAATGTGTATCAAAGACGTGTTGGCAACATAGAAAATGCATGATCTAAGATTTTTTATTTTTATTTATACCCTCACAAGAATTTATTTGATATAAGAGTGAATGGATCACCTGCCTGCCCACGTGAAAGGAGTTCAGATACGGTACTTCATTGAAGTAAAAGTAGCGAAGAAAATTGTCACTCCAATTTTCTTTCATCCTATTGATCAACCTATGTTAAAAAAGTCTCACTTCCAATGTATTTTCACTTCCCACATGATACTTGTTAATGGAAAAAACATGTAAAAGTTTGTTGCTGAGATATCTCTGTTATTTGTACAAGTTTTGCTGAACGTTGCCATTATGCCATATAAGTTATGTTATTACCCTGGTATGTTTGGTATGCATGCTGGGCATGATGAGTTACTCCAAAACTTCTAAGTTCATTTGTTTTAAGCACCCATGCCAGCCATGTTGCTAGAACTTCATGGATTTCTAGTCAGCGACATGCCAACCCCTAGGCTTTCGTGTACAGACAATTGGTCAGCTAAATGTATCATCTTCCCCTTCCCCAGTCCACATCACTAGTCCCAACTATACACTTGGAGACCTAAAAATGAGAAGGGAAAAATAAAAATAAAATTCTGAAGCTCTAATGCTTGAAGTTAATGCAAATTTTCAAATGAAGCTGCATACTTGCACTCTATATGGCTTACTATTTCTGTTTGGACATGCACCATTTATTATATGTTTTTGATTCAATTTGTTTTTCTTTAATATAATACACTTTAAGGATGACTTGTTATCTTTTATTTGAACAGGGTACACAACCTTGCACCTTCTATATGCAAAATGGATACTGCAAATTTGGGCCCACATGTAAGTTTGATCACCCTGTGGGTATGATGAAATATAGTCCATCAGCTTCATCTCTTGCTGAGACACCAGTTGCGCCCTATTTGAGTGGACCTCCATTAGTTACTTTGCCTCTTTCGCCATCATCCACAGAGCTCCTTCCAGAACATGCTTTAGGGTCACAGAGGGATTTACAATCAAATAGAACACTGTCATCCGGTAGCTCTTCTGTTGGTTTAACCTCGTCTAACGTCCAACGATCTGGCCAAGGTCCTGCACTATTAAGCAGTAGCAGAAGCATGGGAGAAGACGATGAAGTTCATCACTCAAGCTAAAGTACATTCTTGATGCCATTCTCTTTTATTGTCAAGACCTTAAAGCAGCACATACCAAGCCACCCATCCACCATTGCCTCAGTTATATAATATATATATATATATCGTATATAGCTTGCAAGTCATCTATCCTAAGTGACTTCTATTGTTGTCAAGTTCAGGTAATTACAGCCCTATCGAATACCTCTCACTTTAGGACTGAAATATAATCCTTACTGTTGATAATAGCTTTCAAATATGTTCAGAACTTCAGAATGCATAATAAATTAAGGTAGCAAATAGCTCTGTGGACTCATGTCATCGCTATTTGGTAATAATTCAACGGAAGTGTGCTCTATAGCCCTAGTTGCTATGCTTCCCTGTGAGACTACTCCTTTTGCCAGACATTGTTAGACATTCTGTAAATTTGATTACTCTTGTGAAGTTATTTTTCCATGCTAGCTGTATTTGAGCTCTAATTTTTTTCCAAGGATTTTGTGTAATATTTTGCATAAAGCGTCCTGCGTGGATACCCCAAGGTAAATGATTCATAATTATTGGTAATGGAAAATATTGAAGAATATCATGTTCGCGAATGAAGATGCATTACTTTGGACATTATACAGGACAGCCCCATATCATATTACATTTGTACATTGCCATCTGCTTATTCCACAGCTCTGTAGCTCTTTTTCTTTTGATTTTTTTATGCTCCCATATTAATTATTGGGAAGGTTTAGTTGAAACTTTGGTTAGAATAACAAAATATTGAACTTCTCACTTTAATACGAAAAAGTACTGCATATTTATGTTAGGTTATTATATGAGATTATATGATTTGCATTGCATTTATTTGTATAGTTAGTATAATATTTCTATAATCTATCTTTTTTTCATTTTTTTTTTTTTTTTAAGATATTGCTCAATTTTTTTTAAAATAAAAAATAATGAAACTAATAATGGAGATGGAGTTATATATAATGAATTCCATCGATTATTATCAGTTATTTACTGATACTCTCCTTCGTAAGAAAAAGAAAATATCAAGATGGTCAAAAAATCCTACCTATCTCTTGAATTGGCAATTCCGGAAGACATTATAATTCCCCATATCCTAATGAAACTACCCGTTAGATCACTCCTTCGTTTGAAGTGTGTTTCCAAATACTTCAAAACCCTAATATCAAGTCCGGAATTTATTTACTTTCACCTCCGTACCCTAAATTCATCGTCCGATGATGAAAAACTTTATATTCTCCAGTCATACTATCATCGTCTCTACTCTTTGGATTCAACCTCCTTATCATCTTCCTCTCCTGTTGAACGACTCGAACTCCGTTATCCTCGAAAACAATGTGGACGTTGTGTTATGTACTACAAATTAATAGGATCTTGCAATGGCTTGCATGGTGTTCAATCGGATGACGGATTTTACTTAGATTACATGGTATTCAATCCATCTACTGGGGTTTACAAGAAAATAGGGTTTCACTTTGTGGATATAGATCTTCCGATCAATGGACTATTTTTGGTACATTCTGGATTTGGTTTCGATGATGTTAGTAACGATTACAAGATTGTTATGCTAGTATCAACATGTTGTGGTTCCAACCCGTCGTCGTGTCAAATATTTGTTTACAGCTTGATGGCCAATTCCTGGAGAGCTTTGGACATCCACTTTAACTACTATCAGAGTTTAAAGAATGACCCGGCTGCAGTGATTGATAAACATCTATTTCATTTCCTATTCAATGAAGGTGTGGTTGGTTGTTTCGACATTCGGACTGAACAATGGAGCAAATTCGAGTTGCCTACTTTCATTAATAGAGATGATAAATTATTGTGGGAGTTGGGTGTTTTCGAAGGTTGCTTGTATATAATGGTACATGATTTGGTTGCGGTAGAATTCCTCGATTTTGATACGAACTATGAAGTTTGGGTGATGAAAGAGTACAAGATGAAAGAATCATGGAGTAAAATTACAAGCGTATGGAATCAAGAATTGTGGCCAAAGGAAAGGAAATTTATTAATGATAGTATTTCGCCTCTTAAATACTCTGACAAATTAAGATATGGCCAGATTTTGTTTTGGAATGAGTATAATTCTACGTTTATATTTTACAATATCGAATCTAAATTACCAAATATAGTCGAAATCAATGGTGTGGTTTCTACTGAATCCAAACCTTATTTTTGTCACGAAACCCTTGTTACCATTCCCGGTGGTAAACAACTTCCAGGAATTTTGAGAAAATAACGCAGAATAAAGAAGGTTGGAGGTATGTCTATAATAATAAGAAGAATACACTTTTTTTTTTAGTTTAGTTTTAGTATTTTGTTTTGACTTTCATTATTAATTAATTTGATTTTTACTCGTATTCTTTTTCTCAAAAATCTTCATTATTATTGTTAAAAAAAACAGATTTCATGTTTGTTTAATTATTGATTTTACGCTACAGTGTAGATTAGGCAATCCTAACCCGACCGGAATGACACAACCCGAACGACCTGACCTGTGAGCCGAAACCATTGACCTGAAAATGACCCGAACGACCCGACCTATGAGCCGAAACCATTGACTTGAAAATGACCCGAACTAACCCGACCCTACCCGAAATGGAGTTGACCGGACTCCCAAAATGACCAACCTGAAACCCGAACTTGACCTTACCCGAAGTGACCCGAAACCGAAGTGATCCAACCCATTTAAACCTGAATTAATTGACCCAAATTGACCAGATTCTCAAAGTCGATAGGGTGAATTGCTTATTTTAGGGCGTTTTGCATGATTTTTTTTATTTTTTATTTTCTTAACAATTTTACCTCAATTTTCCAACTATTTTTTTTTATTGAATTTCTTTTGGTGACCCAAACCAAACTTGACCCGACTCGAATTAACCCAACCTGAATTGACTAGATCCGAAATTGACTCGATTGACCAATGTTTAAGATGTATCACATTCACACGGGAGTATGTTAAAAATAGATTGGAGCAATTATTTAAAAACGGAGGGAGTACTATGTTCTTTCCGCTTTATTATGCATGGTCTGGGTATACGAACCACCAATTGAAATAAATCGGTCATACTTGAGATTATTAAAGTGTGTTTTTCCTTTAAAAAAAATATTGATGTTTAACTTTGTATTTAAGTTACGTTACATCTAGCTACTTCAGAAATTCAATATAAAGTTAACCCGTGCAACCTAAAAACTAGTTATAACTAGCATAGTGCCCGTGGTTTATGAATCAAATTATTAATTATTTATTCTGTAGGAAAATAAAACAAAGATAATTACAATTAGTAATAAGGACTTATTTACTAATGGTGGATACAAAAATAAAGGAATGTAATTTGAATACTATTGTAAGTTATTGGTATTTTTTATAATTTCAATTTATTAAATGAAAAATAAATGAATATTGTTCCACTTAATTATATAAGAGAAATAAATTCCTTCATTTTCTATCAACGGTAGAAAAAAATTAAAAAAGTTAACATTTTCTTGTCTTACCTTCTACTTCAGTAACTACAATCTTATACGGTATGTCGTATTCACCAAAATTTTTAATTATTATTATTATAATAAATTTAAATTAAATTTTGCTTGGAATATTTTTTAACTTTTTGATGTATATTTTTTAACCTAAGTGAATTTAATTTTACTTAAGATTGTATGTTTAACATTTGGAAACTCTATATTTATTTAAAATTACATTAGATAGTAGTCTAAAATTTACATAGCTAGAATGGAAAATATTAATTATAGAAAGAAAAAGTATATGAATCAAAATAATCACAATTATATGATATGATTTGGTAAATATTTTGTGTATAGCTTATAATAGGTAATTAATGGCATTAGCTAAAAAAAGGGACAGAAAGACTTGCGTGGACCCGAGGTTTATACACACGTAATTGACATTATAGTAAACATAGTGACCCTTAATTTTGACATACTAACCTTATTTTTAACATAGTAACCTTTATTAAAACTAGTATAACGTTTAATATTATTGTGAACTTAAAGTACAACGTTATGACCCTAATTTTAACATAAGGACCTTTATTATTCATATTAACAAGTATATAAAGTATTTTATTAAAAAAATTAACCTCTTATAGCCTATATATTACCAAAATGATTTTTATTTCAACATAGAGACCTTTTTTTCTATTATAGTGACCCTCTTTTTTTTTTAAATAAGACAACCATAGTTTCCCTAATTTTAGTGGTCCACAATGAATTAGTGTGAACCAGGTCCATTTAAGAATTTGTAAAAAAAAAGGGAAAAGGGAAGGGGATTTGGGAGGCAAAAAACAGCACCAGGAAATGACATGTGTCATTCTCGGTGTCCGTTTAATTATTATGTTATTGATTGATGTTATTGATGTTATTGATTGATATATTAAACATATAGTTCCTAAAACATTTTATGTTTTGGGATGATCAGATTATGTTTTGGGATGACCAGATGATCAGATTATGTTTTGGGATGATCAGATTAACTCCAACAAATTAACAGATGATCAGATTATGTTTTGGGATGATCAGATTAACTCTCGTGCGATGCACGGATATAATAAACTATACGTAATTGTGTAAACTTCAATGACATACAGTAATATGTAAAATCTTTGTATTACACACGATATTATTAACATAAACAAAACTACAAAAATTAAAATAATATAAATAAAAGAAAATTCATGTCTACAATAAAATTTATTTTGCGAACTTTGTAATTAGATGGAGTAATCACATGTATAAAAAGTTGATATTTGTTTTCCTTAAGATTTTTAAAAGAATAAGTATTGAAAAATAAAAAGTCTAATGTACTGTATTAAACTACTTTGCAATTAGTATTTAGAATTTTTTTTTTTTTTTTTTAAAAAAAAAACATGAAAGGAAAAAAAAAAGTTTAGGCGGGAAAAAAATGAATAAAAAGCTGACACGTGTACAATTTGAAAAAAGTGATGACGTCAGTGGTTGTTTGACAGGGTAAAGTCGTATCCCCTAATAAAAAATAATTACCTAAATCACTAACTAAAGGAGATAGGGAAGTAGGGTCGATCTCCACAGGGAAACGAGTCTTTTTACTCCTAATTGATTATTATAACCTAAATTATTTAAGTAACCAATATTTATAATTAAGTATGAAACTAAACTACAAAGAATAAGAGTAGGGAGAAAACAATATATAAAGGGATCTAGGGCATAGGTTCACTAATAAATAATACTCCAGGGTAAAACAGGGTAATCAATCATTGACATGGCATAAATAACATGATTAACAGGCTCTCGCAATTTATTAATCAACATAGATCTAACGGGCTCTCGCAATTTACTAGATCTAAGTTCTTATTGAAAATAGCCTTTAATATCAAATTAACATCTGCTCGATTCATTAATTTAATATTGCTATACTTTCACAAGCCGCAATTGTAAAACATTAAAACAATCCAATAAGAAATTATCATGCAATACCAATAATCAATAATAGTCAATCATCAATGCATCAATTAACCAGATTGTAAAGGGCTCTCGCTACGTATTACAATCACACAATTAATTTACCGGTATTAAATCTCATCTCTCGAATCTTGACTTAACCATTTATAAATTAACTTGCCTATTGAAACTAGACCTAAACATTAATTCTCATCTCTCGATTCTTGAATCAATATTGTCAAACTCATGCATAAAAGATAGGTCTAATCTAGTCACAGAGCATTAAATCAATCAATAGGAAATTAATCTAGCATTGATAATTAACAACAATAATTTACCCCTTCATATTATTTATTAGATCCCCATAAACCCTAGAAATTAAACTACTCACACATATTAAAAACTAAACTAATCAAGGTAATAAAATAAATCATGATGAAAGGAATAGAAAATAAATAAGATTAAAGGAAGAGAAATCGTTACCAAAATAATCTGGAATTAATGAAAAGAATTAAGAACAAAGGTTTTTGAGAGAGTTTAAGAGAGAGAAAAATACTAAGTAGAGAGAGAAAGTCTAAGAGGGAAGGTCTAAGAGAAGAGGTCACTAATAATTCCGTACAAATTGTATTTAAACCTTTCCTAAAACACGAATTAAAACTAAACTAATCAGACCCTAGGAAAACACGCGCCCGATCGGGCGAAGGGCCGCCCGATCGGGCCCGCCTTTTTGCTAGCACACTCTTCTCAGCAGCACCGCCCGATCGTGCTAAGCCTCGCACGATCGGGCGCGCCTTGGGCCACACATCCTTGCCTTGCTGCGCATCTTGCCCGATCGAGCTAAGCTTGCCCGATCGAGCTAAGCTTGCCCGATCGGGCCCTTGTGGCTCCTCGAGGCTTTGGACTTCCGATTGGGCTCGACTCCTCGGCTCAATCCGGATCTCCTCTTCGGGTCTTGAATACTCGGTCCAAACCTCGGTATTCCAAATACCGAGCCCTTAATCACCGGCTCGATGGCTCTAGCCGGCCTTGGGCTTCAACGACGGTCGTGCTCCTCCAATGCTCGTAGTTGCTTCATAAAAATCCCGGGAAAATGCTCCAAAAGTGCAATTTCCTGTAAAATACAACTAAAACTACGAAAACACTAGAACACACAAATTAGTAATAAAAATGGCCCGAAAGAGCCAAAAACACTACTAATAACGACCAAGGGACGGGGATAAAACACTATATAAATTAGACATATCATTGTTACTTTAGTAATATTTATAGATTTGGTTACACAAAGAAAATGGGGAAAGTGAAAAATCATGGGAATTTGAAAATGCATGATTTGTTTGGTTGACAATAAAAAGTGTAAATGAGGGTTGCAAATTCATGGGAATTGTGATTTCCCACAAAACATGGAAAGTAGGTAAGTCAAACTTTCCATGATTTGCAATTTCCCTCATGCCAACCAAACAACTTTATATAATTCCCATGATTTTGATGTAGGAACTTAATTCCCATGAAATACAAATTCCTATGGGAAGTAATTTACCATAGCAACCAAACGACAGCTAGTATTGATTGATTATTTCTCCTATTGTTTTTCTCAAGAATCTTCATTAGTATTTTCTTTTATATCATGTTTGTTTAATTGATTGTGATTTATTTTTAAAGGAGGCTTATTGTATACTGATATTGAATACTCTAGATAGAGATGTATAAGTGGATGACTATTATCCATGTACTATTTAGAATACTCTAGAGACGGGTATTTGATCTTATCCGATGAATCCCTAGATAATCTACATGTAGATATATATATCTCGTAACAGATGAGAAGTATACACACTGAATAAAATTCTCTCATATATTCCTCTATATTTAACACGTTATCAGCACCATAGCCATCACCAAAAAAAAAAAAAAAAGTACGAAGCAGAATAGACGTGATACAAAGGGAGTAGACGTACGAAGTAAATAGCAACCTTACGATTTTCTGCTGGAAAAGGTACATTTGTACTCTATTCTATACACAATAAATCAACTATTAATTAATTTTCTGCTGAAAAAAGGTATGTATATATGTAATTACGATAATTCATGAGAACCAAGTGACACTTGTATGAATGTTTTTGATGCAATATGTTATAATCTTCCTAACTTGTATTGATTATTTATGAGTGAATATATTGATAGAGTTTGCCTAACTTCGTATGAATATTTAGGTGATCTGTTTAATCCATGTCAATTATTCTCTCTAATCTTCTACTTGTATAGTAATATGTATGATATCGTAGATGCTTGATCGTCACAATTTGATTATTATATATATTATTTTATGTATAGCTATGTATTATTTTAGCTTGACTATATTTTACAAATGCGTACAAGATATATGTTGCGAGTATAGGAGTACATATATAATGCTATTAAATATTAATTCAATGAAAAATATAAAAAAAATTTGTTATATATATATATATATATATATATATATATATATATATATATATATATATATATATATATATATGAGGGATCCAGTGAGAATAGGTTCATATGTGAGAATTCATACTTATATGAGAACTGATTTAAAATTTAGAACATATGAGTAAAAATTTAGAACATGCGAGTTAAAATTTAGAACATGTGACTCAAACTAAAATTCTGAACATATGAGTAATAATTTAGAACATTTGTGTGAGTAATATGTTTAGAACATCTGATTTAAGAATTAGAACAAGTGATTAAAAATTTATAAAATTTGCTTTATGAAATTTTAAACATATGAGTAAATTTAGAACATCTGATTTAAGATTATGAACATGCGAATAAAAATTTAGAACAAACTGATATAGAATATAGAAAGTGTGAGTAAAGAATTTAGAACATACGTGTAAGAAAATAGAACATACGCTATAAAATCTGGAACATATAATTAAAAATCTTAGAACACACGTTTTAAAATTTAGAACATATAAATTAAAATTTTGGAACAAGTTATTTAAAATTTATGACATCAAACTTAAGTAATTTATGGTTTAGAACATGTGAATACTAAATTAGAACATTTGATTTAATTTAGAACACCTAAGGAAAAGTTTAGAACATCATATTTAAAATTTAGAACATACGAGTAAAAATTTAGAACATAAAGAGTGTTCTCACATAAGAAAAATTCTCATATAAGAAAAATTCTCACGAGAGCCTTCCCCATATATATATATATATATATATATATATATATATATATATATATCATCGAAGTTCCTAATGTATACTACTGCTTTATATCAGCAAAGTATGTCGAACCTTGCAAAGCTCGAATTTATCGCTCTTGATATTACTGGAAACAATAATATATTACATGCTGAATTTCACTTAAGTGCTAAAGGAGTTGGTGATACAATTAAAAAGCTAAGGCTATGAGATTCCTTCGCCATCACTTCCACGAAGGACTTAAAAATGAATTTTTGACTATTACCCACAAGTCCTTTGGAGTAATCTAAAGGAGAGGTATGACCACCAGAAAACTGTGATATTACCAAAAGCTCGTTATGATTGACTACTTTTAAGATTACAAGACTTTAAGTCTGTGAGTGAATATAACTCAGCTATGTTTAGAATTACCTCACAATTGAAATTATGTGTGGAGAAAGTTACGGATGCAGAAATGTTAGAGAAAACATACTCTACTTTTCATACAAACAATGTTGTCCTTCAGACACAATACTGTGAAAAAGGATTCAAGAAATATTCTGAATTGATATCTTGTCTCCTCGTGGCTGAGCAAAATAATGAGCTATTAATGAAAAATCATGAATCACGTCCTACTGACTCTAATCCATTCTCTGAAGCGAATGCAACATCCCATAATGGGAAAGAGTCTAAAAACAAACGCCATTCTAGCAGTAAAGGTCGAGGTCGTAGTCAATTGCGTGGCCGAGGTTGTGGACGTGGATCTAGTGGATATGGTAGAGGTCGTGGAGGTAATTCAAATTCCCACCCGAAGTGGAAACGTAAAGATAATATTGATGAAATGAAAAAAAAAAGTGAGACCAATATGTGTTATCGTTGTGGAGCAAAAGGTTATTGGTCTTGAGTGTGTCGTACACCAAAACATCTTGTAGATCTTTATCAACAATCAATTAATTAGAAAGGAAATAAAGTGGAAACTAATTTGGTGTACGAGGATGGCGAAGGTGATTTCGATTATGGTGATGCAACTCACTTAGAAACTGCTAATTTTGTTACCTCTCATGAATCAAATAATTGAATAAATTATGATCATTAGGCGAATAAACTTGATTAGTTTGCATTTATTTTTATGTTCCCTTATTTAAGCTAATAGTAGTATAATGATTTTTTGTCTTATAAGATTTTCATTTTGGGACATTTTATATTTTTGATGTAGCACTAATTTCTTGACTTACATTATACGGTAATTTCTCTAGCTTTCATGTTAAGCATAGAACTTGTAAATATGTGGATGATGAATAGGTCGGATTATTGGGCATATGTCAAGGATGACCTTGAAATTTCTAATGAGTTTCTAAAGTATGTCATTACTTAAATAATCTATCATTCGCAATAATGACGTGATTCTATAAATATAATGTCATGAGAGAATAATACATATATATATACTCCCTCCATCCCTAAATATAGTTCCCATTTAGTAAATTACTAACATAAGAATTAAGCAATGAAGGGAGGCCATTATGAAAGAAAATTATTATTAAGTATGTTTGCATGATGTATTCTTAATTTATGATTTTATATCATATACTTGATTGAGAAATAATGCTTATAAGTTTAAGAAGTTGAACATGCGTGCATGACATTGTGAGAAACTTGATTTATATTTATATTATATATACGAGATTCACTTCTAAAGATTAATTTAATTGGGCAAGAGAAATAAGTCGAAGCTTTATAAGAATCAGTTTACTTTGCTTGATACATGCATTGCTAAAAGAATTAATGGCTTAAAATGTGCAAGAAATTTAAAAGTCGTTGGATTAATTTTATAACCCATATGCAAGGATTAGGGGGAGATGACATTTATTCTATTGTTTTATTTAATCCTTGCACATGAATATAAAAATATATTGAGGTATGATCAGTTGCGTACATATATTAGCTTAAACATAAAGGTGCCACATGATAATAAAATATTTAGCATGATACCATCCTGAAGCCATGGATATGAATAAATGTCATGGCTATATACTAGTTATAAATGCTCCAATTAAATTTGATGTCCTAGAAGGACAATACCGATTGTTAATGAATCTAAAGCACGCCTGAAGCGTGGTATACTAACAAGTTACAATGATAAAAATCCTCTGAAGATGAACGGAGAAATAATTGACAATGAAATGTTCAGAAAAGTTATGCATTTCTAATCGATCCCCAAAAGGGAAATATGTCCAATAAAATTAATTCATGATACGATTGTATAAAGTGCTCCAGAAGAGTGTAAAATGTCCAACATGATTAGCATGTATCAAGATTATACTTAAAACTCCAGTAGAATATGAGTTGTTATTTGATAACATATTGGTTGATTGTCTTTCCAAGTATAAAAAGACACACATGTTAGTGTTCTTATATATATCACATCATATTCATGGCCATGTATATAATCGTCTAGTAAAGTGATCACTAGTATTGGAAAACTGACCATAATTTAAATTTAGACAAAATGATTCGATGTGATAATTAAATTAGGCCATTCGGGTTTGATAATTACCCGTTTTGGAAACCAAAAGTTTCATTTGAAATGAAAGGAAAAATGTGCTGATGCTCTCTCATGTTAAATATATAAAATAAATTGAAGGCAAGACATAACATTGAGATTGAGCTTTATTGATTGTAATTATTAATAGTTTGTGTTGAAGGAAAAGTCCAGAGATGTTATATTAGTTTGAATAATTTTTTTTTTTAATGTAAGAGTAATTGGTGACCAGAAGTTTACTAGAATAACCTTGTCAACTATTAGCTTAGGTGACCAGAAGCTCACCAAATACAAGTTGTATGTTGAAATTTTGAGTAATTAGTATAGTGATCCAGAAGATCACCACCTACTGAAATTACAAGCAAGTTTATGTTTGTATATATAACAATTCTCTTGATCGGAGCTATCGTATGTCAGCACATAATAAATAAGAAAGTTAGATAGACAACTGCACAATACATGTCTCCCCACTGATATTGATCTCCAGAAGAGAACAAATTATGAAAGATTTATTAACATGTGCAATGTGCATTATAAATTAATTAAGAAAGTATATTTTCCTATAAAATGTTCTCTAGAAGAGATAAAAAAAGTTTGGTGAATATAACTTTTCTATGAGAGGAATTTTGTGAAAAAATAAATAATTAAATTCCTCCTATATATAGAATGAAATCTTTTTGCACATGAAATAATGTACTAAGTTGGTGAATAATTCGACGCCCCAATATTTGAGATATTTTACCAACTTAAGGGGGAGAAGAAATGGAGTAAGTTGGCAAAATTGTAAGATTATAATTAGTTGATCCCTATAAAGATAATTTATAGTGTTATGTGCCAATTTTTGTAAAATTATACATTAAGAAATATCTTGCCAATTTTCTTTGAATCACTACACCTGAAGTGTAGGTTGTGTAATCGGTTCCAATATAAATATGTGATATATGGCAAGATAGTGCAGTTAATACTTGTAAAGTGTAATTATAATATATTAATATCATTGTATAAATTACCCCAAATATAGGCGGTATATATATCTGAACTATAATAGATGGCCTATGATATGAGAAAAGTTATGTAATGGTACCAATTGAAGATATATTCAGATATCATTATTGTAAGATAGCACGCAAATGAAAATTGAATTTCAAAGAATATAACGATACCGGTATATAATGGAACCGATGAATAAAACGCATATGCGTAAAATAATGGACTAGTAAATAAGGGATCTCAAATATATGTCCATTTTGATGTCGACATAGTTATAATGATCAAAATTTATCGTGGACCAGAAGCCCAATAGAATATGGATATTAAATCCACACTTTACAATGTCTTGCATTATTTTGAGTCTTATTATGTTCGTCTGCATTAGTAAGTCATAGGTTAATGGTTTTCACATTGCTTGTGTAGGAAATTGTTTAATGCATTACTCATCGTATATTTTGTTTAGTATCCTGTCATAGTTTATATTTCATATTGCATGTACAAGTTTCCATACAATAATTATGGTATATGACATATGTGAGTATACGTTAAAAGTATAGTAAGGTGCATATACAACTTTGATGGAAGATTAGAATGAGATATTTATATTCAAATGGGCTTATAATTGTGATGAAACTATATATGGCGTCGATTTAATAGAATGCTATGAATGAATAATCATGTAAGAAGAGTTCCCGAAGAACTTATATACGACGTATCTAAATACCTAGCCCTACGAATTATGTATTTTGAATGTGTACTTATTATCAAACTCCTAAAATTCTATATGACTACATCATTGACATCTCAACCTGAAGTTTGAGCATGTAAGAGTTAGTGCGATTTATTATTGATATTTATAAGGGAACTCTCGTAGCAACTATACATGAGATGTACAAATAATATAACAACAGGATACTTATGCGTGAGAATGTTTTCTTATGGTCCAGCAGAACCATAAACAGAGTATGCAATTATGTATGTTGCACTACTAATTCATATAAGATTTATTAGACACCAACATGCATCTATCGATACCAACATCTATCGATGATATTACATTGCATGTTATCGGATTATTATTAATGAATATTTAATCATATGTTGATAATTAATTTTTAAATGCAAAATATGATCTCCGGAAGAAGGCATAAATTTGATGTTTTAGGCAACATTAAACAACGAGCTTCATATATTATAAATGTGAGCACATGAATTATTATTATCGCAAGTATTGTAAATTGAAGACACAACACATCATTGAAGACTTGAAGATGCAACGCCAATTTAGGAGGATTCAAGATCAAGGAATGATATCTCTCTACATGAGAGAAGACATTCAACTATATTGAATTCATTGCACAAGAAGATCAACTCAAGTTATGTATTAATCAGGGGGAGAAAATACGCGCTGCACTTTTTTTCCCTTGACCACGGTTTTGTCCCACATTGGGTTTTCCTGGCAAGGTTTTTAATGAGGTAGCATCTCGAGCGTATTACAAAGATTGTTGTACTCTTTTTCTTTCATTAGGTTTTTATCCCACAGGGTTTTTCCTAATAAGGTTTTAACGAGACACGATCTTCGATAAGTCATCCAAGGGGGAGTGTTATGATATAGATGTATAAGTGGATGACTATTATCCATGTACTATTTAGAATACTCTAGAGACGGGTATTTGATCTTATCCGATGAATCCCTAGATAATCTACATGTAAATATAATATATCCCGTAACAGATGAGAAGTATACACACTAAATAAAATTCTCTCATATATTCCTCTATATTTAACAATGTTTGTTTAATTGATTGTGATTTATTTTTAAAGGAGGCTTATTGTATACTGATATTGAAATTATGTAGCTTTTTTGTGCGTTGGTGATGCTCATAAGGTTGATAAAAGTTTAAGATACACTTTTTGAATTGAATGTTAAATACGGGCATAAATTCTTTTGATTATGCAAAAAAAAAAAAAAAATAAGATTATCAAAATTTTTCCTGATTAAAATTTATTTTTATTGATCCTCTTATATTTTTGTAAATAAATTAAATATAAATCTTATTTTGGATATTTATTAAAAATTATGATGAATCATATGGCTAATATATAAAGCTAAATTTTAAGCCAGGTCATGAGGGCAGTGACACTTGGCATTCCAATTTTCTCAAACGTTGGATAAATTTAAATACACTTCATAAGATAAAAAAGTTAGTTTAGAATTCTATTTGGATAGAATTTTAGGATAAAATTGTTATTCTAGAGTTTTATTTTCGATAAAATAAATTGAATTATAATTTTTTTTAAAAAAACTATTAGATTATATCAGTTAAAATAATATACTTCACAATGTAATAGAATTTTAAAACTATGTACACCTATCAACAAGAAATGTTCAACGGTTGAATTGCCCAAAGTTTTTGGTTTAGGTCAACTCAACGGGCTTTGAACATTTATTTTATTTAATTTAGTTTTTGCTAATTTTTTTTTATTTTTTTAATGTATTAAATCGAACATTTCCACCAACATTATTATTAGTCATTACATGCCTACTAGATAACAAATCGTCACAAAAACACATCAATTCCTAACTAATTAATTTTGTATCAATGATATATATTAAATTTGATATATAGATTAACAATTTGTCTTAAAATTCAATAAACAACCCGGGCATCACACGGGGCACAAAACCAGTTTTCTATATGTATCAAATATTAGAATTTTATCGGTTATAGAACTCTATACAACAGTTTTATCTTTAAAAAACCTATCCAAAAATCGCTTACTTAATTTCAAATGTGTCACAATAATACCTATTTCTCGCCTACATGGCACGACACTTGGCGAAAAACTGTGATGCCAAGTGTCGCTATCTCGTGGCTTGGCTGCGAGATCATCTTTATATATTAGTGATATGATATGATTGCTTTTTTTCCCCTCCTTTTCTTTTAGTCGTTTATGTTAATTGTAAAGTAATTACTTGGTTTCTTTTAATGTAGATTAATGGAAGTTAGAGTAGAAGATCTGCTATATATATTAAATATTAGAATTTTATCGGTTATAAAACTCTATACAACAGTTTTATCTTAAAAAACCTATCCAAAAATCGCTTACTTAATTTCAAATATGTCACAATAATACCTATTTCTCGTCTACGTGGCATGACACTTGGCGAAAAACTGTGATGCCAAGTGTCGCTGTCTCGTGGCTTGGCTGCGAAATCATCTTTATATATTAGTGATATGATATGATTGACTTTTTTCCCCTCCATTTCTTTTAGGCGTTTGTGTTAATTGTAAAGTAATTACTTGGTTTCTTTTAATGTAGATTAATGGAAGTTAGAGTGGAAGATTTGCTTACAAATCTTTGTAAGAAAAAATAATAATAAATAAAAAATAAATAAAATATCATGTCTTGTTATTTCTTTTATTTTGCATTTGAATTGTATTATAATTCTACTAATATTGTATGTCCGGGTTGAATTTTAGAATAATTTTTTTGTTCCAATACCAACTCTTTGAAATATACTCCCTCTGTTTTTAAATACTTGCTTCATTTCTATTTTTTGCACTATTCATTTGTCCTTCTTTGACTAATGTTTGTGGTTTATACATAAGAAAAAATATAGTCTTGTGAGTACTTGTTGGAATCATCTCAATTGATAGATTATTAATTTTCAATTGTTAGAATTTATATTTATTGATAATTAAAGATATTAGTGATCAACGATTAGCATCAGCATGCGTGTCCAAGAGAAATGGAGCAAGTATTTAAAAACGGAGGGAGTACTATTTATTTTAACATGTACTTCATTGATACAAATC
Source organism: Chenopodium album (assembly GCF_948465745.1). Classification (NCBI taxonomy): domain Eukaryota; kingdom Viridiplantae; phylum Streptophyta; class Magnoliopsida; order Caryophyllales; family Amaranthaceae; genus Chenopodium; species Chenopodium album. The sequence goes on along the minus strand of NC_137836.1, from coordinate 65,472,700 downwards.
ATATTTTATAAGAAACATAACATTTACAATTAACACTAAACCCGAAAACCCGACCCATTTAACTAGCTATGTCATGTTATGTCGACCCGTTTAATTAAACGAGTCAAAAACCCTCAACACCGACCTGCTTTTTACGTGTTCGGTTCGTGTCGTGTCACTTTTGCTACCTCTAACAACATTCATTTCTGACAAATTTTCTTTGTTGTAAGGCTTTGTTTGGTTCACCTTATTTTTACTTATTTAAAATATAATAATTTCAGATCAGAAAAATAAGTTCAGATCATCGTTTTTTGTGTAGTTTTTATCGCTAAATATCTTTACTTTCGTAATGAAAAAATTATAAAAATCATATATTAATAAAATACACATTTTTACGAATCTAACAAGACCCACTTGACACATTTTTTCCGTATAGATTATCGTATATTTAGGGTCAAAGTTTGGTCAAATCTAACATTCCGATCATATCAGATCAAATCAGACTAAAATAGATAAATTCAGATAAGCAAAAATAAGGTGAGCCAAGCAAGCCCTAAATTCAATGGAACAAAGACAAAATAATCCTAAATTCTTCCAAGTTCCACATCATAACGACTCCTCCCATAGATCAACCATAACACAATTTACATCTCAAAGACAGATTCTTTATCAAATATACGAACTTTCGAGTAAATTATCAACAAACAACTTGGGTATTCAATAAACAAGAATTACTAACTGAAAATTTTACATTGTTACTAGGACGACTAACGTGCACCGTCATAGCTAGCCATGTATGAGGAACGTTTCGATTTGATCTCATGTCACAAATTCAGCTATTGACAATATTTATGTGAATAAACATGTAAACAAATTTTCAGGGGTATATATGTTGGCACGATATTATTAAAAGTTCAAAAATAGAGACAAGTGATATTGATGAGGATAATAAGTAAATTAACATTTTAAAATGTATTATAAGATAAAGATAACCTATTCAAGACTAAGGGGTGCTTTGAACTTGAAGAAAGAACAATAAAATCAGTTTGGGTACGAAATATATAACATAGATAAGTAGATCGTGATCCGTGAACGTCAGGCAAAAATTATGCAAATAGGTCTAAAAATCTAATGCCTGATGTGTACACAAGGGTGCACCATACACATGCTGCACCTAGTGATATATATATATATATAAAAGGCGGAAAGAACATATAGGTGCGTATTTAAAAAATAACATATAAGTGTCTGACAAATAACATGTTTGTGTTTGACAAAGAACATGCATTACCAAATAACATAAAGATATTACAAAAAGAACGTGATAAAAACTTTATCAAAATTTCATGAAAAATACCAATTGGTTGTTGGTGTAGTGGTGATTGGGACTACACTTGGTAGGGAGGACTCGTGTTAGATCCCCCGCAACAACCGGGAGGGGACTGAAACCTAACCACCCATAACTGATCCCCGAATCCGGATTAGCCCAAAGGGTAAACCGGGTAGAACACCAAAAAAAAAAAAAATCATGAAAATTACACATTAACAGATTTTATTTTATTTTATTTACCAAAGATATCATTTCCCCAAAAATAGGTTTTTCACTCTCTAATCCATATAAGTAGATGAAACCCGTACGATGCACGGTTTGTTAGAGTTTTTTTAAAAAATGAGTTTTTGAAGAGTCACGTATGATTTAATTTTTAAAAATCCTACGTGGCGCGCTAAGAAAATTAAATCCTACGTGGCTCTCTAAAAACTCGGGAAAAAACTCCCCTTTAATATATATTAGATTAGATTAGATTCCTGATTCCTAATATCAAATTATAATATTTTACATTTAATTAGTTTATACTTAAAAATCCGTGCAATGCACGGTTTGTTAGTATTTTTTTTTAAAAAAAAAATATTTTCATATTTATGTGATTAAATTGTTATTATATAAGTTTTAAAATATTAGATAAAAATTCCTAATCTCTATAGATAATATTTTGTATTTAATTAATTTAAACTTTAAAATTTCATTCGTCAATTTTGCTTACGTGGCATTTGAATTATTTAATTGTAAAAGAAATTAATAATTTCTTATTTAATTGGCTACAACTTAAATTTATAATCCTACATGGCGCGCTAAGAAAATTAAATCCTACGTGGCTCTCTAAAAACTCGGGGAAAAACTCTCCTTTATATATATATATATATATATATATATATATATATATATATATATATATATATAAGGGGAGGCTCTCGTGAGAATTTTTCTTATGTGAGAATTTTTCTTATGTGAGAACACTCTTTATGTTCTAAAATTTTACTCGTATGTTCTAAATTTTAAATCTAATGTTCTAAATTTTTTCTTAGGTGTTCTAAATTAAATCAAATGTTCTAATTTAGTACTCACATGTTCAAAACCATAAATTAGTTAAGTTTAATATCATAAATTTTAAATAACTTGTTCCAAAATTTTAACTTATATGTTCTAAATTTTAAAATGTGTGTTCTAAGATTTTTAATTATATGTTCCAGATTTTAAAGCGTAAGTTCTATTTTTTTACTCATATGTTCTAAATTTTTTACTCACACTTTCTATATTCTATATTAGTTTGTTCTAAATTTTTATTCACATGTTTATAATCTTAAATCAGATGTTCTAAATTTACTCATATGTTTAAAATTTCATAAAGCATATTTTATAAATTTTTAATCACTTGTTCTAATTCTTAAATCAAATGTTCTAAACATATTACTCACATAGATGTTTTAAATTATTACTCAGATGTTCTAAATTTTAATTTCAGACACATGTTCTAAATTTTTATTCATATGTTCTAAACTTTTACTCACATGTTCTAAATTTAAAATCAATTCTCATATAAGTATGAATTCTCACATATGAACCTATTCTCACCGGATCCCTCCCCTATATATACATATATACTAGTTTTGTGCCCCGTGCGATGCTCGGGTTGATTATGGAATTTTAAGATAAAATTATTTTATAATTCAATTTAATTGATTGAAAATAGAATTCTAAATTAACTTTTTTTCTATCTATATATATACAAAGTCTATATATATATATATACAAAGTCCATATATATATATATATATATATATATATATATATATATATATATATATATATATATATATATATATATATGATAATAAATAAAAAAAATACAATGTGTGCGTCACTCATTACCTCAAGGAACATACGAGCCAAATTCAAAGAACATATGAGCCAAATTCAAAAAAATACTTTGTATTATTGAAACTCAAAAAATATGTTTAAACAATATATGTTAAAGAACATAAGTATAAAAGAGCATATTATCAAACATATATAGGTATGTTATTTGTCAAACATAAGTATGTTCTTTGTCAAACATGGTATGTACTTTGTTCAATCAAATTATGTTATTTCCGCCTTTTTTTATTTATCGGGTGCACCATGTGCATAATGCACCCCGGTGTACTACTAAAAATCTTGTGTAACGAGTCTAATATTATGATTCTATCAACTATCACACCAAACTCATAGTAAGTAATAAGTACATTAATCACCCAATACTTTACTTTACAACCAACAAACTCATGCATGCTTCATAAAAAGAAATATTGGACCACATTATAGTTTACGTGAGCTAAGTAATTATACGAAGTATAAGTAGCTTAGTTCATATAATTAAGAAGAGATTATAAGATTATAGTATGGTTGTTGCTAATCTATACATAATTGTACTCAATCAAGTATAAATCTATACTCACATTCCTAATATCATTTCACTGACAAAGTAAGATACACAATAATACTATCAATATGCACCTAAAAATGGTCCCCTCCAATGGCACAAGGTTATCCATTAACATTAGCTGCCTTAATCAACACTAATTACTTAAATTAACATATACAAAGCATTTTTTTACCAAAGAAAATTATATATACCGACCATATAATAAAAAAAAGTGATATTGATGAAAACATCATTACATACACTTGTTAAGTCATGATTTCAACCATGTAATTCAATAAAAAGTGAAATGGTAGTACCCTATATAATTGGTACCATGGTCCTTTGGTCCCCAAACTTGTTCATTGAAACATAAACAACAATTATGAAAGTGATTTCATTTGTAAGAAAGAAAACAAGACTTTGTCACAAAAGAAAATTTGACAAGATTTTTACTTGTCTCATATATTCACTGACTTGTTACTATTACTAGAATGTGTAGTAAATCATGAGCAAATTGATTTTGTAGACAACCGGGGAGTGATAGATGGATTATTCATCTAATTCATTGGATCGGATCGGATTAGATGCGGCATATAATTAAAAAAAATCATTGTTGAACTGTTGATTGGAATTGTAATTACCCTAAGATATCAATGTATATATAATACCTCTACTGTCTTAGTTATTATTACCATAAAATATAGCATAATTATTTGAACTATTGAAGTGATGATAAATGCTGATAATGGTAAGAGTTTCGTTCTTTACTTCTGAGGTCTTGTAATTCAAAGTATTTTTATTGATGTTTATAAAACTCAATGATAATTGGAAAAGTACTTGTAATTTTTTGACTTGTAATTTATTTTTTAGGCACTCAATTAATTAAAGCTTTAATTAGAAAAGTACTTCGTATTATATATTCGTTTAAGGGAAATATAGTCCTTAATTCCTTATAAGATCTTATCTGAATTTATTTATTGTAGCTGTAAATTGAACATGACAATAAGTATTAAGTAGCCTAAACTTATATGAGGTTAGTTTTTAAGCGTAAACATTACATTTATTGATGATCATATGATATGTAATACGAAGTATATGATCTTATTATCAAAATTTTAATTTCATAAAATTTTATTACTCAGTATATGATCTTATTAAATAGTCTTTACCTGAATTTGTGATATTTATAACCCCACTTAGATGTGTCAAAAAAATGATCCAACCAACTAGATGTATGAAAAAAAAAACACAAATGCAACTCGATCTAGAATTCAAATTGCGTGGACAGTATATAATTTAACATTACCAAAATCCAAATTAGGCCTACCCAACCCGACGAATAAACCTGAATCCATCCTAGTGACCCAACCCGTTTAGTTTCCCACTTAAAAAAGAAAGGTTGAGCATTAGAAACCACTCACAACAACAGTAAGATAGCATCAAGGAGAACACATGATAGCAAAAATTTTAGTGAATAAAATCCAAAAGACCCAATAAGAGGCGCACGTGAGCCATAGCTAACATAGGACTATAGGGGGAATATGTTACAATATGTTAATCCAAGGCCAATTTAAGCATTGATTAATACAGTCAATCTAGCTAATTAATTATTGTTTATAGCCTTAAAATCAGCTTTTAATAGCTTACTTTATAACATCTGGTACAGTAATTAGGCACTAATTGGTCCCCCCTGGTTGGGGGGTTAGGGGAAGAGCCTTTATATTATATTGTCTTTATTTTATGTTCAACTTCAAGCATGCCAATTCCAAATATATATAAAATCATGATGAATTTTTGTCTGTTTTGATATACAAATTATATATGAAAAACTCCTTTGTCTATCTGATGAAATGTGTAATTTATGTGATTATTTTTTGAAATAATTTGGGGGTGTTTCTGTGTTTGGTTAAAAATTTTATAAGAACAAAATTAGGTTTTTTTGGAGCAAAAAGAGGTTTTTTTTTTTTTTTTTTTTTTCTTTGCAACAGAAAATAAATAAATAAAGAGCTATTTTGACCATTTATAAAAACTCTTTAAAGCGTTTTTTTTTTTTTTTTTTTTTTTTTAAAGAAGTCCTAATTAAAGGAGGCTAAATTTCATTAATATAAGTCATACGGCATCTACAATTGACAATGAACGATAATGAAAACGAATTTAATAAAATCAAACAAGAATTAATCGGGGAAGGGCTAAGAATCCAAATACATAAATATAACAATTCGGCATATTCTCGATTCGTTGTCTCATACAACTTTTTGAGTGGATCCGTCGTCGCTTCACAATTTTGTGAGAAAGTAAATTCTTGTGCTGATTCCGTAACCTGAATCCGAGCCATAATCAATGGTAGCCTCGCACAACCGGAGACTAAATTAAACGCAAATAAAACCTTGTCTTTCGAAGGAATCTGAAAAATAAACCTTGTCTTTCGAAGGAGATCGAAAAAACCTTGTCTTTCGAAAGAGATAAACCCTTTCTTTCGAGGGAGACATTATTGTAACCTAAACAAAAAACTTAAAAGAAAAATAAAGATTGGGGCTTTCCACCGGTGAAATCCGATGGAAGCCCCTTTAAAATTGACAATGGAGACTAGGTTTAGGAGAGAGAAGAGAGAAAAGGAGGCTTGGGTTAACTCTTTAAAGTGTTTGATAAAGAGTAGGTTCAAGGTCCAAAAAACTTAATTTTTAAACATCCAATTAGGGCCTTTGAAGTTTTTAAGGTTGTTTTTGGTATTTGAAGAGCCACAAAGACGGAGATGAGAATCGATTCTAGGATCTCCTGAAATTGAGAGAGAACTAGAATTGAGAGAGAAGCTCTAACCACTTGTGAGCTTTCTCTCACTGTCAAGTTTTTAAGGTTGTAATTGTGATTTCATAACTTCATGTGAAGATATATATATATATATATATATATATATATATATATATATATTTTCTTATGTGAGAACACTCTTTATGTTCTAAAATTTTACTCGTATGTTCTAAATTTTAAAACGTGTGTTTAAGATTTTTAATTATATGTTCCAGATTTTAAAGCGTATGTTCTATTTTTTTTACTCGTATGTTTTAAATTTTTTACTCACACTTTCTATATTCTATATCAGTTTGTTCTAAATTTTTATTCACATGTTCAATCAGATGTTCTAAATTTTACTCATATGTTTAAAATTTCATAAAGTAGATTTTATAAATTTTTAATCACTTGTTCTAATTCTTAAATCAAATATTCTAAACATATTACTCACATAGATGTTCTAAATTATTACTCAGATGTTCTAAATTTTAATTTCAGACACATGTTTTTAAATTTTTACTCGTATGTTCTAAACTTTTACTCACATGTTCTAAATTTAAAATCAGTTCTCATATAAGTATGAATTCTCACATATGAACCTATTCTCACCGGATCCCTCCCCTATATATATATATATATATATATATATATATATATATATATATATATATATATATATATATATATATATATATATATATATATATATATATATATATATATATATATATATATATATATATATATATATATATATATTTCAATTAGAGTATTTTATCATATTTTATTTGTTTAAAATGGTAAACAAGGACATCAGATTTATTGTATTTTTGGATGAAGAACTTGATGACTATGTGCTTCTTCTTATCTAAAAATCAGGGAAAGCTAGTCAAAGTAGAGTTCATAAATAGTGTCAAAAGTCAAAATGTGTCATCTAATTTAAAAGGAGTAAGTTGAAATTTTAGAGAAAAGTGGATAAAGTTATGGAATTTTTGTGAAAAACTACTTTTTAATTAACTACCTTATAAAATATAAAACGTTGTAATTGCCTACCTTCTACCGAAATGACACATTTGACTTTTATTTCCTGACGTTGACCATGTCACGTGAGGGTCACGTAACCCTTTAATGACTTAATTCCCCAAATTTTCCCCAAATTTTCCTCCTTTACACCAATTCAGCCCATATAATTATCAAAGGGGTTGCAAATAAACAATATAAAATATGAATAATCGTATTGTTAAGGAAAAGAGTTGGTATAAAGTGGGAAAATTTGGGAGAAAGAGGGGAATTAAGTCATTAAAAGGTCATGTGACTCTCACATGACATGGTCAACACCGGAAAATAAAAATCAAATATGTTATTCCGGTGGGAGGTAGTCAATTACAACATTTTATAATTTATAAGGTAGTTAATTACAACATTTTATACTTTATAAGGTTGTTAATTACAACATTTTGTTTTTAGGGTAGTTTTTCGCAAAATTCAAAGTTTAAAAGGTAGTTTTTCACAAAATATCCTTAAGTTATTGCAAGTAAAGCTATAAAACAAGCCGAATGTTTTGTGTACGACTGGCCACAACACGTCACCACTTGTAAAAGAAAAAATGAATTCCTATAATATTCGGCGAGTAACCCCTGATGCACTGACCGAATAATCCCTGTAGCACTGACCCAGTTATTCATATAATACTCCCGAAGTAACCCTATGATATGATGATTGGTTGGTGACACGGTGTGGATAACTATATATAAGAATTTATGTAATTGTACTCCTATATGTTTTAACTATTATATTACCATGTCTTACCAACTAAGCTAATTAAGCTAGGTTTGTTGCCTTCACTTTAATAATTGCATCACTATAGTGGTAAAATTTGATGATTGTAGTTTGCCAAGATTAGTGTTTTTCTTCATACAAAATACAAAGTACACAAAGTCACAAAATGAATAAAGCACTGATTTGTTTCTTAAATTTTTTTATGTTTTTTTTTTTTTTTTAGGATTTGTTTCTTAATTAAAAAGATATAAACACAGAATTTGATGAGCAACAATATTGAATGGCAGTATATATGCTACAATAATCGATAAACAGTAGGTTATGGTAATACAGTACGTTCACAAAAGGTTATATGATGTCCCATGTTACAAAATACATCATGGTTTTCAGTGATTAGCCAGCCATTAGCTTGTCATTATACATGCAATCGATCACAATCACTCATAAGTCATAAGTATTTTCCAATTCCAATGGTTAATCCAAAAGCTCAAATTATTTACTTACCTAGCTAATTACTCTAATTTATACATAATAAAATTAGAAGCTAAGTCTCGTTTATGGCTTTTGTTTTTATAATATAATAAGTTACACCTGATCCGATTTTCTCTTACGACCGGTTAGCAAGCTCTAAGACAAATCTTAATGTATAATTCTGGACGGGGAATACAGTGATTTATTTACCAAAATGTCATTTTTTCATCTACCACGACATCTTTTCTTGAAGATCAAATATTTATATATATATACATAATATAGCATTTATATACAATGATGTGTTTAATTTAATAAAATTATAGTATACTATGGTGCAAATTGATCTAGGTTGAAGTAGAACACTAAGATCAAGATACTTTTAACAGTGTACGGACATATAAAACATCATTTTTGACAGTAGTCTCCACTCTCCAAGATCAATTTAATTTACAACAAAAATACAAAGACAGCAATAGAAAACAACATTACAAGTTGCATAATAAACAATGCAAAGCATGAAGTAGAATAAGGTAAACCTATAAAACATAGGCCATTCATTAAGAATAGTTAAGTATGGTCTTGATGATTAACATATATACCCCAATAATCTCCATGCTTAAGGACCTAAAGTTAGTATCTTTACACATAATTTCTTCCTTATTTTAAACAAATAAAAGTTTAATTTGTTAGGTTGCTTTCACAAAGCCATGATTACCATCCCCCCAAAAGCAATGCATCTCATCACCAATCCGGCTGGTGTCTCCAATTTTCAAATTTTCATTTATTTTTAATCTAAAAAAATTTAAATTAAATTAAAAAAAACAATATAATATTTTATTTTAATTGCTACATTAATTTTTAAAAAGTTTTGCTACATAATTAACTTTCACCGAAAAGTGTCAACATAACTTCATTTCCTTGACTTTACCTTAATCAAATAATTATAAACACCTACTTTCCCCTTAAACACACACACATAATACTTGCACATTACAACACTAATAAAAGTATGACTTTCATAACTCATCTTCTTCTCCTTTTTTTATCCTACAATATGAGTTTCATGTAACTTTTACCACACTTACTCACTCAACACACACATACAGAGATTAAGAGAGCAATCCCGGCTTGTCGCGGTGTGCAAGTAACCAATGGCGAATCTAGCTTTTGTTATGATGGACTGCTAACTGAAAGTTGACTACTACTACGACCGGTTTACGAGTTGGAAATTTGAAGGATTTATATACAAGGTAGGGAATTCGAGATGGGGGTGGTGACAATGGGTGATTTGAAGCCTAATATAGCTGGGAAGAGAGCTTTTAGGCCGAGTTCGAGCACAAGGCATGTAACTGAATGGTATGTATTCCTCTCTTTCTGTTTCTGTTACAAAATGAAGTGATACTCAAAGGTTTTAAATTATATGCAGTATACACTTTACGCCAAAGATTTTTCGTACAATTGTTAGCACCACGTGACTATACAACTCTCTCATAACCCAGAAAGAAAAAACCGGAGTTTAAGGGAATTTCGCAAAATTTGTCAGCTTTAATGTCTTATTTCTGTTAAGATTTAACTCAGCTGAACAATCAGTTACTCCTAACTGAAAAAATTAACATTTATAGTTGTGAATTTGTGATTTTTTTTACTTAAAATATGCGCATAAACTAAGAAATTAATTACGGAGTATTAGTTTATTACAATTATATAATTCCAAATTACGAATAATTTTTTATTTTCAATTATTGCATCGCTTCTGAAATAGGCCTTAAACAATTCAAGCGAAGCAAATTAACAATTTTGTACAAATGAATTGTTTTTTTTTTTTTTTTTTTTTTTGCATTTACCAAAAAATACTGTAGTATATTGACATTTTACCGCCAAATAATAAACAAAAGTAACAAGTACTCCATATAATTTATAAATATCCTCCGTTTTTAAATATTTACTCCACTTCCCTTTTTCGTACGTTTTTAAATAGTTGCTCAATTTTCTTATTTGGAAAGTTTTTACAATATTTAACTAATTTCTCTTTTCTAGTGGACCCATCACATATTTTCTCTCCTCTATTTTTGTTTTTACAATTTTTTATTCTTCCATTTACCTCGCTATATCCATATATTATTATTTTCTCCAATTTTCCTAACTACGCGCATGGAGAAATGGAGTATGTATTTTAAAACGGAGAGAGTACCTAACATTTGAATTAAATTAGTGGGAAAAAAATGAAAAATTTGATTCATCGATTTGAATTCATGTCATTTTCCAGATAAATTAAATACATAACGAGTACTAGAGTAGTATGAATTTCATGACATTTTGGAGTTGGGGACTATTTAGGAATGGTAGTTTTGGGAAAAAGTCAAAAAGAGGTGACTATATTTTCTCTCCCATAATTTATGCCAAATTAAATCAACGACAAATTTATGCAACCACAGCCAAACATTAAAAAAAGTTTCTTTTCAATAAAGTGTAATAAAAAAATTTTAATATCTCTATTTCATATTATTTGCAACGATTTGACATAAAGTTGAGAGAAAAAATGTCTAGTCGTTGCAAATAATATGAAATAGAGGTAATATAAAGAATTTTACTTTGTCTTAATTGTACTTGAAATATCGATGTTTAAAATGTTAATTTTCAAAGGTGTTTTTATTAAGGTTAGAGGATCGCCTTAACCAAAAGTTTAAGTCGAGGGTTAAGCCTATAATTGGTTTTAATACTGTGTCAATCATTCCTCAGTTTAATGAAATACGTCAATTGTCATTTAATTGTCTTGCCAGTTCATATAGTACTATTATAGTTATAAACATTTATATATAGTTCGTTGGAATAATGCATGCTAAAGTTGTTTTCAATGTTGTAATATTCAATTCTGTTTTCATATAAAACAGGTTAGTAAACAGAAATGTTTTCCAAGTTAAATGATGACCAACAATAATGCAAGTATGGATATCAATGTGACTGTCAAAATTGTTTAGTGTATTAACCAAGTTACAAGACAAATTTTGGTGGGTTCCTCACCTTATATGAATTTGTATTCTCTCATCAACTGTTGATTATAATAATAATCTCTTCTACCTAAAAAGGATCGAGGGTTGTTAGCCAAGTGTTTAGTGTACAGTGTCGATTCCGAAGTTGGAGATGTAGACGGTGTATTTCTAAAAAGGATCGAGGGTTGTTATGTAAAACTGTAAAACTGTTAAAAATTAAAATAAAGACTTATGACCTATTCCAATTTACAAAAAACAAGTGAACTATACTGAACTGAAATGATTGGGATTGAATTGAGCTGAACTGAATAGAGCTGAAATAAATTATTTATAAAAGAAGGAAATTAAGAACTTAACTAATTGAAGATGAACAGAACTGAATTGAAATTAAGCTTAACAAAACATACCCTTAGAATTCGCTTACATAGTTATTGGGTCTTATGTCTCTTGTAAGCCCAAAGATACTTATATAACATGTCTATGCAGCTATGCATACACAAATTATTGAGGCTAGGTCGTAGTCGTGAGACTCGTGACTCTTCAGAGAAGACGGTTCTACTCATTTCGTTCATCTTAATTTCTTGAAAGAAAAAGAAAAGAAATATGTAACATTGTTATTAATTCAAAAATAAAATATTTTTGTTTCGTCCTTTTTGTTTGAGAAAAATTGAAAGATAAGGATAACTCCCTCCGTTCCCACTTATTTCTTTTCACTTCCTTTCAATAAACCAAATATTGGAATTTAAAGCTTCTTTTGATTTCCCTTTCCCTCCCTTTTTTTTTCCTTTCTTGCCTTTACTAATTATAAAGTGTGAATCAACAATGTGTATGTAAATTCTCCTAGGAAATGTACATTCATACATAAAAAGTTTAGGATAAAAAATAAAGATTACTATCCTAAGAATACTTTTTTGCAACCAAGGTAGAAAATAAACTTTAGAGCTTGCTGAAAATGACTGCATCACGCGAATGGGCCTGATCTGTCTATCCAACAACCTGCATTGAGCAATGAAAAATCCTGAAGAAATTCCATTATTAGATGATTGTTCAATAATATTTTTGTCCATATTAGTCATCTACCTCATTTTCGAGGGGCTACCAACTCAGTACGGATAAAACGTAAGCAATCTGATTGAGAACTTTGTTATCTTGTAGATTTGTATGGACTACAAACCAAAACAGTTACATATCAAATAACCAACTTCAGCCTCATGTTTTTCAGCACTTGTGTTCTAAGACCCCACGAAAATTCTCTGCTCGAAAAGAAAGTTTATCTTCTGTGGACCACTGATGTCACAGTCATATGACAGTCAGTGAATGGGAACTTTCAGTTACATCAGATGCTAACTTTCTGAAAGAAATCATAGTGGCAGTCCTTGGGTCTTATAATTCGAAAATTATTATATGGTCTGATGTATGCTGTGACTGCGAGTCTGTGACAGATAAAATAGTAAACGAAAGCATAGCAGTTGGTAAATACTGATTGTCAGAGAGGAATCATGTATGGGTGCAGCTAATTAATGTTTTAGATTCAGTCCCGCCTTCTTGTTTTTGTCCATCTGAAACCAACTTTCTGTTGTTTTATATCTTTCAGGCCAATATCTGATGTTTCGAGTGATCTCTCCATCGAAGTAGGCGCTGCCTGCTTTGCACTTCACAAAGTAAGTACTCTGCCTGATAAGGCTACAGAATTTTCTGCACAAATGCTTTGTTCTTACTTTGACAGCAAAATCTTCTTTTAGCTTAGTCTTTCTGTTTTTATTTCATCATAGACTGATTTATGTTGTTGTTCTAGTTTAATGTGAAATTGCTTAATTCGATAATTTTGGAGTATTTTTCATCCCTTTTAAACCTTAATGAATATTAGTATAAGATTCAGATAACATATATAGGAGTGTCAGTAACTAACAGTGCATGTATTTTGCTGCAGTTTCCTCTTGTTTCTCGCAGTGGAAGAATCAGGAAACTGTTGCTGGAGGCGAAGGATTCAAAGATCTCGAAGATTAGTCTCCCATCAGTGCCAGGCGGATCAGAGGCATTTGAGCTTGCTGCCAAGTTTTGTTATGGGGTCAATGTTGAAATCACTCTATCGAATGTAGCTATGCTACGCTGTGCAGCACATTTCCTTGAAATGACTGAAGAGTATGCAGAAAAAAGCCTAGAAACAAGAACTGAGGTATATCTTAAAGATATGGTCCTCCCAAATATATCAAATTCCATCTCAGTTTTACACAAATGCGAGACACTCTTGCCTATATCAGAGGATATTAATCTAGTTAACAGGATAGTTACTGCAATTGCTAATAATGCATGTAAGGAGCAGCTGTGTTCGGGTTTATTAAAACTCGAACATAACTTCCCAGTTAAAGGATTATCGGCTTTGGAGCCAGAAACACCAGCAGATTGGTGGGGAAAATCACTAACAGTTTTGAATCTTGATTTCTTCCAAAGGGTTTTGACAGCAGTAAAATTGAAGGGTCTTAAACAAGATTTGATAAGCAAGATTTTGATAAACTATGCTCAAACTTCTCTTCAAGGAGTCGTTGTAAGAGATCCACAACTTCTAAAGGGGAACTACTTAGATATAGAACTTCAAAAGAAACAAAGGATACTTGTTGAAACTTTGGTGAGCTTGTTACCAACACAATCACGAAAAAGCTTGGTTCCTATGGCTTTCCTTTCAAGCTTGTTAAAGAGTGCAATTGCACAGTTGGCTTCTACATCTTGTAGATCCGACTTAGAGAGAAGGATTGGCTTGCAATTAGACCAAGCAATCTTGGAAGACATACTTATTCCTGCTAGTTCTCAAGTGAACAATCATAGTCCCATGTATGATATTGATTCTGTGTTGAGAATTTTCTCAATTTTCTTGAACTTAGACGAGGATGATGATGATGATGATACTCACTTGAGGGATGAAAGTGAGATGATGTACAATTTTGATAGCCCTGGCTCTCCTAAGCAAAGCTCGATTATCAAGGTGTCGAAATTGTTAGACAATTTTCTTGCAGAAGTGGCCTTGGATTCAAACTTGACACCTTCCAAGTTCACAGCTCTTGCAGAGCTTCTGCCTGATCATGCTCGCGTAGTTACTGATGGTCTGTATAGAGCAGTGGATATCTTCCTCAAGGTAACGTATGTCTTTCTTGTTGCATCAGCATTCCCATAAACCAGTACATGTTGAATTGTAAAGCTACAAATTTACATGCTTCGTTATAATTTCTGAGAGTATAAAACATATTCCTGGATCTCAATCATCAGCTTAAGCCAGACAAATAAAACAATCACTTGTAACAGAATGAACATTAGACCTCATATGTTCTTGTAATTTCAGGTTCATCCAAACATGAAGGATTCAGAGAGATACAGGCTATGCAAAACTATTGACTGTCAAAAACTCTCTCAAGAAGCCTGCAGTCACGCAGCTCAGAATGAACGACTTCCTGTACAAATGGCGGTACAAGTACTCTACTTTGAACAAATCAGGCTAAGAAACGCAATGAATGGGGGCCAAAACCAGTTCTTCTTTGGCTCGGTTAATGGACATCATTTCCCTCAAAGATCAAGTAGTGGAGCAGCAAGTGGAGCTATTTCTCCTAGGGACAACTATGCCTCGGTTAGAAGAGAAAATCGCGAGCTCAAGCTAGAAGTGGCAAGGATGAGAATGAGGCTAACAGACTTAGAAAAAGATCATGTTTCCATGAAACAGGATATGGTAAGATCACATCCTGCTAATAAGTTGTTCAAGTCATTTACCAAGAAACTTAGTAAGCTTAATGCCCTTTTTCGGCTTAACAGTGTTAAGCCACTAGGGTCTAAGGCTAACTCAGAATCTCGATTCTTCTTCCAGAGGCGAAGGCGGCATTCTGTAGGATGAGATTGGTTGTTATAGTGTGAATATAATCAAATTTGAGTGTATAGTATATATACTTAATTAGTGTTAATTTTTGTCTAAATAGTGTTTTTTTCATTTTTTTTTATTTTTTTTTTTTTACCATTATAGTTAATTTATTTGTTGTGTACTTTTTGTGTGGCTTGGCTGAAACAACCTCCTCAGTGTTTCAGAAGAGTTCCTAACAGGAACAGTCTCTATAAAAGCCTTGTGGCCTGTTTCTGTATTTGATCCACTTTGAGAAAAAAAAAATAAAATAAAATAAAAATTCTTCAATTCAAAGTCTTTAAGAAAATTACATGCTTTGTATGTAATTTCAACATAACACTCGTTCCGTTCAGAAATTAGTCACCATGCTCTAACTACTTACTCCGTTACTTGTATGATAAGCTAATCACAAACAACTATCTTAAAAAATGTGACAACTAATCACAAACACTCATATGAAATTAGTATACGTGTGCATGTGACTAAAATATCCTAAGTAAAAAAGTAAAATCGGATAAATTTTTTTATGTACTGTCAAAAATTCGAAACGTGTCTACATCCATGATTTATTTTTCCCCAAGGGAACTTATGATTAGCTGGCCATCTAGCTGTTAAAACAAAGATTATCACTGCCAACTTTATTTGATATGAAAGCATGCCGGAAACATAATCATAGCTATATGAAGTAGAAAATTTCAATCATATTATTGTTACTTGATGGGTTTTTGTGGTAAAAGTTTTGAACCAAATTGCCTTTAGAAATTAGAATAGACACAGTACAACAAGTGGCCTAATGATAAGCAAGCGTGGAGTAACAATTCCTTTGTGGCTTTGGCATGTTTGGTAATTGGCTTTTTGGTTAGCTTTTGGCTTTTGGCTTTTTTAGGTGGTCAAACAGCCAAAAAATGAGTTTGGTAATTGGCTTTTTAGTCATCGAAAAAGCTGGCTTTTAAGCCAAAATGAAAAAGCTGCTTTGAGTAGTTTTTTTGTTGGCTTTTGGCTTATTGGCCCACAAATTATCTAATAAACAGCCAACAACCAACAATTAATCTACCAAACACTTTTATAAACAGCCAGCTTAAACAGCCAATTTCAAAAGCCATTATAAACAGCCAAACATTCCAGTTGGTCAAACAAGCCAAGTGAACCAGCCAACAGCCAACCGCCAACAATCATTTGCCAAACAAACCCTTTAACTAACAAAACAATATGGCATCCAAGAGACGCCAAAAATGTTTTCAAAACATTTTTATTTGTTATTATTGTTAGATTCTTTTATTTTTACCACCTTATTTTAGAAAAACCTAACTTGTTTTTTACCATCTAAACAACAACAACAACAACCAAAAAAAAAAAAAAAAAAAACTATTTTACCACCAACTAAAAAATTATTTTATTATATTTTGACTTTGAGTGTTGGTTATTAAGACTTTTTAAAATAAGATTAAAGGTTTTGGAGGGATTGTAAAAATAAAAAATAAAAAGCTATTTTTGGGGTTTTGGAGTGCTATAAAATACTCCTTTCCTATTAAACATTATTAGAAGTAGAAGTGCTGATGTACAAGATCTTTCAATTTGTGAAAGAAAAAAAAAACATTAAAATATACTTCGTGTTATGTTTGATAAGTATTTGATAAGTATTGATTGAAGCAGTTTTTCTTTTATCTCGCATTGATGGATATGTTACTAAAAGTTTAATAAGTATATAATTGTTGAAGCTTAAGAGTTTTGATTATGATGAATATAAACTAGCAAACTTCAAGTAATAAGAATTCTTTAAGTGTTCTAAATAGAACAGGTGAAGTAGACTTTGGAAGTGGAAGAATAACCTAACTAGGGGCGGACCCATGTATGGATATAGTGTGTCACGTGACACAGTATTTTTTTTTTGGAAAAAAATTACTTACAACTCAAGTTCCAGTAAATGTAAAATACAATAGTTTTTCATCTTTCTGTCTCGGTCCCCACCACACTCATAATATGCCAAAACATTTTCAATTCCCCAAACACTCTCTCTCTCTCTTTCTAATCAATACCCTTCTGCTCTCTCTCTCTCTCTCCTTTATTCACCAAATCAGTAAAATCATTCTTAATACTCCATAATTTATAATGAAATAAATAAACCCACCAATTCTATTCATATTTGATACTCCAGTATAAGCTAAAAATTCATTTGAAGAATTGAAGTTTCTAAAAGGGAAAAAAAACAAAGGAAAAGATATGATTACTTTGTAGAACGAAGAGTGAAATTAAGGAGGATGTGTGGCGGTTGCAGCGGCGGGCCAACAGTGCTGTGAACGAGGGGATGAGGGTTGTGGTGATGCAGATTGGAAGTAGAGGCTAAGAGGGGTATTCCTTCTTTCCTCTCCTTTCAAATTAAATACTTAATCTAGCTAATTTCTTATTGTTGTTGAATTATTATTTGATGTTTACTGTGCTTTTCATTCAGAGAATTTAAGGTGTTGTTTTAAGTTGATGATTTTATTAATTATAAATTTCTCGATTATTAATTTACAATTGATACTAACAAACTGAAGAATTAGAGAGATAATTGCTTGCCTTTCATTAATCTTAATTGGGAATATATAATCGTTACAATTTCCTAGTCCTCGTATCAAAAGATAACGTAGGATCTTAGGTAATTAACTAAAATAGAATAGATAAATATATGGAAAATATTCCAAATATTCTAAAGATATGATATAATCTCATTACCCCCCCTCAAGTTGGAGCGCTCGGATCGTAAGTGCCCAACTTGGAAAGAAGATAATCAAACCGTGCTTTCCCAAGTGCTTTTGTAAAAATATCCGCAGGCTGTGAAGACGTCGGAACATGAGATGTAGAAATCCACCCCTCTGTAATTGCATCACGAACAAAGTGACAATCAATCTCAATGTGTTTTGTCCGTTCATGAAAAACCGGATTCTTTGCAATGTGCAGAGCTGCTTCATTATCACAGAATAACTGAATTGCCTTTGGATGTTGTACTTCAAGACTTAACAACAAAGCCTTCACCCATTTTAGCTCTTTAGAGCACGATGACATGGACCTATACTCGGCCTCCGAAGAAGAGAAAGAAGCAGTAGGTTGCTTCTTAGTTTTCCATGAAATAGGAGATTTTCCAAGGAAAACAAGCCAACTAGATAAAGAAGGACGAGTCAAAGGGCAAGCAGCTCAATCTGAATCACACCAACCCTACAGATTTAAATCACAATCATAGCTCAATAAAATACCTTGTCCGGGAGTCCCTTTCAAGTAGCGAACCACCCTCATTGCAGCATCCCAATGTTCACTACGAGGTTGCTGCATAAACTGAGACAAAATATGAACCGAATACGCCAAGTCAGATCATGAGACAGTAAGATAAATCAAACGACCAACAAGCCGTCTATAAGACTCCGGATCAAAAAGGAAATCGCTTGTTGCCAATCCCAACTTGTGATTTTGCTCCATGGGAAAACCACTAGGCTTCGCGCCTAGTAAACCTGTCTCAGAAATAATATCCAGAGTATACTTTCGCTGACATAAGAATAAACCTGCAGAGCTACGAGCCACTTCAATCCCCAAAATATATTTCAAAGGACCTAGATCCTTCATCTTAAAGCAGTCACTTAAATATGCCTTAAAAAAATTCAATGCAGCGGAATCGTTCCCAGAAATAATCAAATCATCAACATATACTAAAACCGTAATCTGAGTATCACGAGTAGTATGAGTGAATAAAGAATAATCAGAGTAAGATTGTTTGAAACCATACTGTTTTAAGGTTGTGGTGAGTTTAGCAAACCAACATCGAGGTTCTTGCTTCAAACCATAGAGTGACTTCTTCAATTTGCAAACCAAAGAGGGATCCAAACACTGAAAACCGGGTGGTAATTTCATGTAGACTTCTTCATCTAAGTCACCATGAAGAAATGCATTGTGAACGTCCATTTGATGAATTTCCCAATTTTTGGCGGCTGCAATAGCAAGAACAGTGCGAATCGTTGTCATCTTAACGACAGGAGAAAATGTCTCATCATAATCGACGCCTTCTTTCTGATGATTCCCATATACCACCAAACGAGATTTTAGGCGCTCAACTTCACCATTAGCAAGAAACTTGGTCTTATAGACCCATTGACTCCCTAGAGCCTTTTTACCCGGGGGAAGAGGCTCCAAAGTCCAAGTACCATTATTCTCTAAAGCTCGAATTTCTTCGTTCATGGACTTACGCCATCCTTCATATTGCATAGCTTCTTTGAAAGTAGTCGGATCTTTAGTTTGAACAACAGCTGAAATAAACTTCCGATAATTCACAGAAAATTTGTCACAATGTATATAGAGTGCTAAAGGATAAGGAGTACCTGAAGACTAATTGGAAGTTGGAGACGGACTATTGGCAAAAACCAAATGAGTAACATAATCACGGAGCAAAACAGACCGATATTTTTCTCGAAATCCGCGCCCCAAATCAGATTGTTGGGCTACGGATGGTGTGGTGCTAGTGGCGGGCTGCTGTGGTTCACTATGCGGCTGCGCTGTGGGCTGCGGTGACCCAGCTAGCTGCTGCTGCTGAGGCAGAGCATGACGCTGCTGCTCAGCAGCCTCGGCAGTAGCTACATGCTGCTGTCCAGCAGCCTCGGCAGAGGCGTTGTGCTACTGTCCAGCAGCCTCGGCAGTGGCCTTGTGCTACTGTTTTGTGTGCGGGGCAGGGGACTTTGCAGCCTCCCTGCGGCCAGCATCATTATGCCGCAAGGGGGTTGCGGAGGGGGCTGCCTCGTTGCTGCCATATTCTTCGACACTCTCAAAAACATCCAAAAAATCATTATGAACATCTTCCGACATATCATGCATACTAACATCAATATTGATGTCGTCCGGACAACCAAACGGAAAAATATCTTCCACAAATTTGACATCCCGAGACACAAAAAAATCTTTAGTTTCAAGATCATATAACCTCCACCCCTTTTCCCAAATGGATACCCCAAAAATACACACTTTCGACTCCGACTAGCAAACTTACCCCCCTTAGTCTTTTGATTATGAGCAAAACACAAGCACCTAAAAGTACGAATAGTATCAAATGAAGGGGGTTTATTGAATAAAATTTTGAAGGGGGTTTTGTTTTGAAGAATTGGTGTTGGAGTTCGGTTTATTAAGTGAGCGATGGCCAAAACACATTCTCCCCAAAAATAGATAGGCAATTTGGCTTGAAATCTCAAGGCTCTCCCAACATTAAGAATATGTTTGTATTTTCGTTCAACTCTCCCATTCTGTTGAGGGGTTCCCACACAAGAGGTTTGGAAAATAATTCCAGTAGCAGTGAAAAAATCAATCAAGCAATTAAATTCGGTTCCATTATCACTTTGAACTATTTTAATTGTGTGACTAAATTGTCTTTCAACCATAGCAACAAAAGCCATAAACATCCGAAAAACTTCGGTTTTATCAATCAACAAATAAATCCAAACAGCTCGGGAATAATCATCAACAATGGTTAAAAAATAACGAGCTCCACACGACGAAACATGTCGATGTGGACCCCATAAATCACAATGTATTTTCTCAAAAATTCTAGAAGATTTATTATCACTCAAGGGAAATTTGTCTCTAGGATGTTTAGCACGAAAACACACTTCACAACCTTTATTTAAACTACTTTTATTATTGCCAATATGCGGAAGTAACTTAACTAATTTTTCCGAAGAGTGACCCATTCTTCTATGCCAAAGCTCCAAATCTGACGTCGCCTCAACCACAGAAACCCGTTGCACCACATCTGGTTTGCCAAGGAAATAATATAGTCCGTCTCTCCTAATTCCCATTCCAATCAGCTGCTTCGGTCGGTCCTATATAGCACACATATATGAGTTAAATTGGACAACAACATTTAATTGATCATTGAGTTGAGTAACAGAAAGCAAATTGCAATTAAGATTTGGCACATAAAGAACTCCAGTAATAGTAATTTGATCGGATAATTTGACCGATCCTAGCTTCCTAAATAGCAAGTACACGTTCACCATTCGGCAATCCAACGGGGCATTCAATATAACGAGTGTCAAATAACCAAGATTGATTTTCGGTAACGTGATGAGTCGCTCCGGTATCAATAATCCAACAAGAATCATCAAACTTACCATGTAGGCAATTTTCAGGAATATTAGTATTACCAATAAAACCCGAAAGAGCCTTCCATTGTTCGGCAGTGAAAGCTTGATACGTGGAAGGAGATGCATTGGATTGAGGGTATGTCGCTGCTACATTGGCACGAGGCCCCCCCTTACTTTGACCAGCCACACCAGATTTTGGACCTGCTATCCAACCCGCCGGATAACCAACAACTTCAAAGCAACGATTGGGGTCGTGCCCCTTCTTCTTGCAATGTGGGCAGGGAGATTTAAACCAACAATTGGAGAAGTCGTGGCCCTGTTTCTTGCAATAGGAACAAATAGAACCACGACCCCCACCTGAAGCAGCCCGTAAAGCAAAACCAACAGCCTCGGTTGGTGGCGCTTCCGCTTCCTTCCGAGCGTTGCGGACTCGTTCTTCTTGAACAGCAAGCTGATAGGCCCTGTCAAGACTAGGTAAGGGGTCTTGTGATAAAATATAAGAATGAAGAGAAGAATAATAATCCGGATACAATCCCATGAGAAAGTCGTGTAATCGAGATTGATCTCGGCGCTGCTCATGGAGACGGCCTGCCGTGCAAGCAGAGCAACACGAGCAGGAAATTATAGGCTCGTAATGATCCAATTCGAGCCAAAGAGCGTGCAATTTTCCATAGTAAATCGAGACTGCCATATTTTTGCTCTGTTCGCACTTCGTAAGAGATGATCGGAGCTGCTGAATTCGGGGGCCATTGGTCTGAGCAAAACGTTGTTGTAGGTGATCCCAAAAAGGCTTGACTTCTCTAAATTTCGACAAAGAGGATTTGATTTCGGGAGCAATGGTGTTTGAAAGCCAAGAAATTAGCATAGCATTCAAGCCAGTCCAATCTGATTTTGAGCATGGAGGTTGTGGCACCATAATTGTACCATCAAGAAACTCGAATTTACGTTGGGCTTCCAGGGCTGTTCGAATATCTGCCGCCCATTCATCGAAATTATCGCCTTTGAGACGAGTAGGAGTAATATAATCTCCAGGTCTGTCTTGAGGACCTAGATAATAAGGGATATTGGGTTCAATTTTGTTCGGAGGTGGTGGCGGTGGTGGCACATTATCGTCACCACCGGGAATGGTGGTTTAGAGAGAAAAAAATCAAGAAAAATATCCTGCTCTTGATACCATGAAGAATTAGAGAGATAATTGCTTGCCTTTCATTAATCGTAATTGGGAATATATAATCGTTACAATTTCCTAGTCCTCGTATCAAAAGATAACGTAGGATCTTAGGTAATTAACTAAAATAGAATAGATAAATATATGGAAAATATTCTAAATATTCTAAAGATATGATATAATCTCATTACAAACTTTGACATTGAAATTGTTTGTTGATTGATGTTTATAGTAATTTTTTTTAGTAGGAATTAGTGTATATATAAATTACGATGTATTAATTTGATAATTGATTGAATGATTCAAGTTTTTATAGTTGGACAAAATTACATTGCTTTATCTGATTCACATTGAGACTTAAATTTCATGATAAAGCAATTATATGTGGGATATTTCAAATTCGTTTTTAGATACGGAGTACTTGGATGTTATTTATTATTATTTTTTTTTTATCATAATAGATAATATCAATATATGAAAAGTTGTGAGCTATAAGTCTCAATTTATATATTTTATTCATGCCTACGTTATTGATTGATATGTGATCGATGAACGTTGGTGACACACTATCCGTTAAATCCTGGATCCGCCACTGAACCTAACTATGAAGAATCGAAGAAATTTCAAGGTAAGTTAAAGAAGATAGAAGAAGAGTTCTAATGACTGAGTTCCCTAACAGGAACATGAAGACAACAAGTTGAGAAGCTCAACTTGGCCTGCGTTGAAGTCAGCAAGTTTCACAATGTAGGCGTCGTCTGAAGTGCGCCTATGTTAAAGCATGTTGTGAATATGCTTGACACTCATAGGAAGTGGGAATTGACATTACGATTAGGGAAAACGATTAGGGACAAATAAAGTAGGGAGCCGCCAACAAGTTTTTAAGGAACTTGTAAACCGTTCACGGATCATAAAAGGCAACCACGAATAAAGGGACAACAAAGGCAACAACGATTGACCCGTGAAGGTTACACCCCATTCATAATCCATGACATTACTAACTCCATATGGTTTGGAACCACGAAAGGAGGATCGGGAACGATGGTACGAAGTGAGTCATGGAGTCACATTCGCCCGTATTGGCCTTTACTCGATTCTTATATTGAAAAGCATTCCTGTGATCTCAAAGGCATACAAACAAAATATTCAATTTGATCCAAACTATTATTAAGCTAAATTGGTTGAATATTAATGCAACATATAATTCTAAAATATTGGTGATCACTTCAATTAATAACAAGATTAAAAAAGAACCTAAACCGGTTGTCCAAATTATCTTATTAGGCGTGATTTTCAATTACATATTCCCTTTTAACATGCAATATGGTGATCATAACAATAATAGAATAAACATTAATATTGGAAGCAATTTAACAATAAATTGTTAGTCAAATCAAATAATAATAATAACCCTAATCATGATACTAGCAATAAGAATAAAAATAAGAGTTATTAAGTGATTAATTACTCGATCATGCATGGATATGAATATGAATGTGGATATGAATGTGAATGTGGCCGCACCTCGATGTGAGGTTGCCTACGTATCCGTTAGGAATCAGGCCAACGTAGCTCTAACCGAACTTTGGACAAGTGTGTGTACACCTCAAAGAGGTCTTTCAAGGGTTGTAATGTGGATAAGCTGAAGGTTTAAAGAAGAAAGGGGTAAAAGGCTCAAGACCCGAGAGAAGCCCCCAAGATATGCAATTATGTATTAGACTTTGCAAGTTTTATTTTTCATATTTTTTTTTGTTTTGAATTTCTTTTTTTTTTTTTTTTTTTTTTTTTTTTTTTTTTTCTTTTTTCCATTCTTGTGAATCAATGTAGGCAATCTCAGATCATGTGGTCCATCAGTCACTTAGCATTCATGTTTCTCAGGCACGGTACCAAGCACTCGATGAGAGACGCAATTTGAGACATGTTCATATCTGAGACATTGGAACACTTGCCTTTAGACATTGTTTTTATTTTTGCTTTGCTACTTTTTTTTTACTTGCTTTTTGAATGTTATACAATTACATATCTTCAAATCCCAGGGTTGAGTGAATGTGGGTTGAAGAAATGAAGGCCAAACGTTAGACGAGGCTCAAAGTGGTTGATGAAGAAATGGATATGTGATTGAGTGGTTAATGGGGAATGACAGGGTTGCAAAGGTGCCTCAAATCATTGGTGTACCTTGTGTTTAGTTCGGCAATTGATGATTTTTTTTTTTTATCACATGCATGATCGAATGTAAGAAAGAGATGCTCATTTATGAAGGTAAGAAATGTGACATATAGACACATGGATAAGGAGAACCTATGCTAGACTTTTTAGGGGGAAGGGTTTGAAACAAAAGAAGAAGAAAACATGAAATCTTGGTGAGAAGCATGCATCGTGCATTGTCTTCATGGCTGTTTATGAGTAACTTCTTGCCGCCTGTGAAAAAAAAAAAGTTTCTTGTTGTTGATGCTTTGATTGGAAGGAAAGAAGGAAGGAGTGACGTTCCCCTTATTCTTCCAACTATTGCCGAGTGATTTTAGACTCAAGTACTGTGTAAGGACGAACTCATCTAATGCATTCACTCAATACTCGGATTGAAAAGGAAGAGTGTATGAAATGATTTTGAAAACTGATGGGAAATACTCCACTCATTCCTATTACGACGGAAAACGATGCATGCATGGTCCTAGTATACGATCATAAACAATATAGTGCATTATTCGAAGACAAAGTGTGTGCAATGACTCAACATGTGTGATTAGGTGAGTATATTAAGACTCGTGGTATGATCGCATGGCTAGACATGAGGACGTTGTGAAAAACAAAGGACCCAATGACCAAATAGCACGGAAGACTAAAAGACAAACTAACTTGATTAATTTTGTCTATTTTTAATGTTTATGCTATTTACTAGGTGAAAACGGTCCATTGGCAATCGTTAGTCATAAATAAGATCAACCACAATCAAAGACAAAGAACACATGTTAAGGTTAGCACAAAAATCGATCACAAGAAACTAGGAAGAGGACTAGAATTCTAGAAGAGTTAAGACTCATGGGTATAAAAAAATCTATAATCCTATGTTATACGAGTTGAAACGGATTAAAGGACTTGGCTAACACTACCTTGACACGATTTTTTTTTTTTTTTTTAAAAAATAAAATAAAAAAGGTAACGTTAAAAAAGACACCTAAACTGGACAGGCTGTAGTATATCGGTTATCACTTTTGATTTGTGACTCTGATTAGGACGACACCAACTTCAAGTAAAAGATAAAACTCGGGGCTACAGATCCATAGGTTACACGACACGTAACTCTTTCTAGAACTCCGGCTATGACCAAAACAAGTTGACTCTTGTGCAGTATACGGGAATAAAAATCCGGGTGACTCAAAAATATTTAAAAATCTATGACTTGACTCTAAACAAAATAAAAATAAAAAGGGTTTAATAAAAAAAATAATCAATAAAAAAATGCACATATAAGAACATCGTCACGAATGATGCAATAAAGTTCGCAACCTAATGTCAAGATCTAAGTTCGACTATGGTCAAGCTTTTGGGTGTCAAAGGGTACCATGGTTAAGAGTTTGGACGCGTTAGCAAGGCAGACTCCCTTAAGGGTGTATGCCAACGGGCGGCTCCGCGAGTTCGTGATGAAATCGAACTCGACTCCATGGTTTGGGTGGATTTAAAAACTCGGGTGAACCCTTATTGTCATGAACGTTTTCGGGTTGATAGAGCTTAAATCCCCCAGGCTAGCCACATACGTAGAACACGTACTATTGTGGCAAAATAGGTGACCTAAAATTCATATGCATATGTGACAATGCCAATTAAATCGCAGGAATACAATTCAAGAATCTTTCAAGTCTCATCCACTCATCTCAATTAAATACCGATCACTCAAATCGATAAATAACCAAGAATCCTCCCCAGTGGAGTCGCCAAATTGTAGGCGTCGTTTGAAGTGCGCCTACGTTAAAACATGTTGTGAATATGCTTGGCACTCATAGGAAGTGGGAATTGACATTACGATTAGGGAAAACGATTAGGGACAAATAAAGTAGGGAGCCGCCAACAAGTTTTTAAGGAACTTGTAAACCGTTCACGGATCATAAAAGGCAACCACGAATAAAGGGACAACGAAGGCAACAACGATTGACCCGTGAAGGTTACACCCCATTCATAATCCATGACATTACTAACTCCATATGGTTCGGAACCACGAAAGGAGGATCGGGAACGATGGTACAAAGTGAGTCATGGAGTCACATTCGCCCGTATTGGCCTTTACTCGATTCTTATATTGAAAAGCATTCCTGTGATCTCAAAGGCATACAAACAAAATATTCAATTTGATCCAAACTATTATTAAGCTAAATTGGTTGAATATTAATGCAACATATAATTCTAAAATATTGGTGATCACTTCAATTAATAACAAGATTAAAAAAGAACCTAAACCGGTTGTCCAAATTATCTTATTAGGCGTGATTTTCAATTACATATTCCCTTTTAACATGCAATATGGTGATCATAACAATAATAGAATAAACATTAATATTGGAAGCAATTTAACAATAAATTGTTAGTGAAATCAAATAATAATAATAACCCTAATCATGATACTAGCAATAAGAATAAAAATAAGAGTAATTAAGTGATTAATTACTCACATTCCGCGTTTCCTTGAATTGCTACATCATGAATAAACTGTTAGTAACTTCAATAAAAATATAAATCAAATAAAATTAAATTAAATTAAAAGTAGAGTTTATTTGGTCCAAACCCTCAGTTAATTATACCTTTTCACGCCTTGGTTTAAGGACGGAACCTCGGGTCAAGTATGGACTCCTTGGAGTGCTTAAGGGAAGTGTTATGAAAGAATAGGGAGGCTAGTGTTTAGGCTAAAGAGGGAGAAGAGAATAAACTTGTGATCAAGATTGTTGATGATTCAAAAAGGGGTGATATGACCTCTATTTATAGGGAAAAAAGAGGGTCGAAGAAATAAGATAAGATCCGAATTAAATCGGAATAAAACTCGATAGACTGTAGTTTTTGCAGTTTTTATTTTTATCATATCTTTTGATCCAGAAATCGGAATAAGATGAATAATATATGGTTGGAAAGCTCTTGAAGTCTAATTTTTAATCCAATCAGAATCAGATTGAAATATTATGTAGAACAAAAGATATATCCGAAATAGTGAGACGGTGTCAGTTTTGGATTGAGTTTGACATTTTATTCATATCTTTTCCGTTATAGCTCGAAATTGATATTATAATATATTATTGGAAAGATAATTTCAAGGGCTATCAAACCATATAAAATTTGGATTAAAAATATGAGGCAAGAAAATAATATCTGTCTATCTATGAACGTCTTTCAATTCGGTTAGAAATAGGATTTTCAAAAAGAAAAGTTTTATTCAATTTCAAACTCTTTAATCTTATCTTTTAAAAAAGGATAATTAAGATATTTTAGAAACTTGTAGAAGTTTCTAGTTAATCCTAATTAGTTTAGGAATTGGATTAAATCATTTGGACCCTCCACATGATCATTGGGTCGTAGGTAAGGTGGGCTTAGGTTCTATTTGGGCTCAGTTTAATATTTTGGCCATAACTTATTCGTTATAACTCGGATTTGGGCTTATAATATATCGTTGGAAAGCTCTTTTAAAGAACCATCAAACTATTTAATTATTGGACCCAGATTATGGACCAAAATAAACTGGATTAAATATTTTTATAAAAAGGACATGAAATGAATGATTTTAAAGGACACGAAATGAATTATTTTGGGTTTAAAGGCACGAAAAGAGGAAAATAAGTTATGGTTTGGGGAAATGGGCTAGGAATTGGGTTGGTTTATGAAATGGAAATATGGATTTAAGCACTCCAAAAATTAAATACTCAACCCGACCAATAATGGCGGTGAAAGGTTGTTCATCATCGGGTTTGGTTTTGGGGAGACAGTTTTAGGTGTCTACACACAAGAACTTGGTATGCAAAGTTCCAGTTGAGAATTGGAATTCAAGCGACAACAGGAACTTAGTCTTGGACTGCGAGAAGCCTAAGTATCGTGGAATGCAATAATTGACGGAGCAATTTAGTTTTGTTAAGTTTTTAATGTTTAGAATTGCTGTAAATATGTTTGGTAGCAATACATATGAGATTTATTAGAAACGTGACAAAAAGCTTGGCAAGCTTAAAATAGGAAAGTTTTAAAAGGATAAGTTTTTATGAAAAGATTTTTTAGAATTGAAAGATTTTATTCCATAAAAACAGATTATATCAAAAGATATTATTCTTTTGATAGATTATCTTTAATAAAGTTTTCAAGAAGATTTTATTCTAAATAGATTTACTTAAAACCGTGTTTTGTGAATTTGGTAAAATAACCTAATTATTCTAAACTAGTTGTCCGTTACAAATAATTTGGTGTTTGTAACAGCCACTATTTGCCCGATACAAATAAGTTACTCCTAGATGTTAAAAACCCTAACTTCGTTTTTCACCTCCTTGCAGTCGTCAGTCTCTCTCTCTCTCTCTCTCTCTCTCTCTCTCTCTCTCTCTCTCTCTATATATATATATATATATATATATATATATATATATATATATATATATATATATATATATACTCCTTCCGTTACGAGTTACTCGCAACAAAGGGAGGAATTGCGGACTCCTAGGCGAAATATCTTAAGTGTGATTATTGGAAAATAAGGGATTTGCTTAGTATTAATCCAATAAAAAAATAAAAAAAAACCTAAACACCAAGCACCACAACCACGAAACCACCTAGCAAAACCACAACCACGAAAACACCACCAGTCATCGCGCCACCAACAAAACCCAGCACCACCACCACCTACGAACCCTTTGCGAAGCCGCCGAACCCACT